>NW_026712272.1:5278957-5996357 GCF_030504385.1 Musca domestica | reverse complement strand
CGAATCACAGGGAAAATACCAATCCAAATTTGCGAAATATTCGATATGGTCTTGATGAAGAAATTTATGGCACTGATTCCTCTAAAATTCTACACTGCTCGTCACTCCAAATTAATAGAATATTGTTGAAGAGGTGTCTCGGAGACTCTGCTACTTTTATCCTTTGCCTCTTCTACGGCACTGAAAGCACCCAAACTTCTACACTGTTCGTTCGTAAAAAATCGAAATCTGTTAACTTGAAAATATATTCTGAAACCTCGTTTAATATTCCTTCTTTCTGCAATTCGTTGAAAATATTCATAAGCTTCCTAAATTGATATTCCAATCTTTTCCGCGAAAAAAAAACAATTCTTTCGAACTGCCTTCTCGCTCTATCTCTATACTTCTACTTGTTCCGCATTCTTCGAATTACAGGGAAAATGCCAATCCAAATTTGCGAAATAATCGACATGACCTCCTTGAAGAGATGTCTTGGCAACGCTGGTACTCTTATCCTCTGCCACTTATTCAGCACGTTGTTCCGCATTTCTCGAATTGCAAGATAAATTCCAATCTAAATTTGCGGAATAATCGATATGTCCTTCTTAAAGAAATGCCTTAACAAACCTTATCCTCTGCCACTTTCTCAGCGCGTTGTTCCACATCCTTTGAAACACAGGAAAAATGCCAATCGAAATTTGCGGAATTATCAATATGGTCTTCTTGAAGATATGTCTTGAGAGACCTTCTACTCTTACCTTCTGCCGCTTCCTCATTAATCCAAATTTGTGGAATAATCGACATGGTCTTCTTCGAATGACAGGGGAAATGTCAATCTAATTTTGCGAAATAATCGATATAAGATTCTTGAGGAAATGTCCGGGCAACCCTGCTACTCTTATCCTCTGACGCTTCTACTGCACTAAATTCCTCTAAAATATTTGAAAAGTTCATAGAATCAATGAATTATTTCCTAGAACTACGCAAATGATTCATAAAATATTTATAAGGTTCATGTTACCATTGAAATTGTTCATTGAATTAATGAAACTATTTATTGAGCCATGAAAATGTCAATTAAAAAGATAACAAAAACAATAAAATAGTTCATAGAATTAATGAAATTATACTTAAAACTACGCAAATGATTCATAAAATATTTAAGATGTGCATTGAAGCATTAAGTGGTTCGTTTAACCATTGAAATTGTTCATTGAATTAATGAAACTATTTATTGAGCCATGAAAATGTTTTACAAGTCAATTAAAAAGTTAACAAAAACAACAAAATACTTCATAGAATCAATGAAAAATTTAATACATTCAGTGAACGTATTTATAGAACCAATAAATCGATCATTAAATAACGTGAGAGGTTTCCTTCTTAGGAAGGCGCAGCAAATGTCTCCGGAGTGGTTCTCTTTCTTTCCGGAAGGCTTTTTGACTAACAAAATACCTATTGGAGATCGCAAAGCCTCTTATACTTAGCCGACTGCTTGAATTTTCTACTTAGACTATACCTACCCTAGACCTATTTATTTTCCGCTAATCCAGAAAGATCCTTTGTACAATTTTTCAGCTTCCCTCAGCGTAGAGATAGATAACTAAAGTATGCTACTGAAATGCCGAAATTTCCTTCTTAGGAAGGCGCAATAAATGCCTCCGGGGTGATTCTCTTTTTTCCGAAGAATTTTTGACTAGTGAAATACCCATTGAAGATCGTACAGCCTCTTATACTTAAACGACTGAATTAATCGCCTACCTAGACCTATACCTACCCTACACCTATTTATTTTCCGCTAATACAGAAAGAACCTTGGTAGAATTTTGGTATGTTCTTTAAGCTTCCCTCAGCGTAGAGATAGATAACTAGAGTATGCTACTGAAATGCCATAGAAATCCCTCTACCATGCCCTTTAACTTAACTTCAGCTAATTTGAGTCTTTAATTTTCCCATTTTCTTTCGTCCCCAGGGTGTACTGCGCATACACGTCGTGGAAGCCAAGGATCTAATGAAAAAGGATATCAGCATGTTGGGTAAGGGTAAATCCGATCCCTATGCCATTATCAATGTGGGCTCGCAGGAATACAAAACACAAATTATCGACAACAATGTCAATCCAAAATGGGACTTTTGGTGTGAGGTAAGTTGGAAAAAGTCTGTCATAATTTGGCGAATACCAAAAAGAGCATTGTGTGGAAATTCCATTTTAAAAATTGGCCAAAGAGAAAATTTTGCTATAAATCTAACCTTAAAAAAATATGATTTTTTTTTAATTTTTTCTGCACTTACACAAAAATAGCAAGTTTTCCAAATTTTAAAGTTTCGTTTAAATGTAGTCCGAACAAATATCTTGTATTTAGTCCGAATGCATGCTCTTTGTTTTATTTGTTACTCTTGTTTTTTGTTAATTTTCTTTTTGTTATTTGTTTTTTCTTTTCTTTTTTCCCCCATCTGAAAAATGTTATATAAAACTGTGCTATTCTCTGAAAATCAAAACCAAACTTTGCTTCCTCTATGATCAAATTCCAAAAAAACAAAAAAATCCGCAAAAAAAATACACACCAAAAATTTTGTGTTCACTCTGTACTACTCATCCAAAACCAAACCACAAAAAAGGCGAAAATATTTGCCGAAATGGGCCAATTTGTTGAGTTTTCTTTATACGATGCTGATGAAACGGGCAAAGATGAAGACTTGGGAAGGTAAGTTGAATGAATAAATTATTAAACAAAAAACAGAACAAAAACAAAAAGTCATGTAAGCTAAAAACCACAAAAATTAAAAAAAAAATGCAAGGAAAGTCTAATGCAGGCGTGGGGCTTCAGAGAAAAACGCCTCAAAATGTGAAGTGTTTTTCCAGATTTTGTGGGGTTCCATGCTGTGAATAAAATGGTTCAATAGCATGGATAAAATTATCTATATTTCTATATTAACTGGACAAAGAACCTAAAAAAAGCTAAGCTTCAAGCCTTAAATGTGAAAACACAATCAGGGCTTCGCTTCATTTTCTCGCAGCGCTTCGCCTCATTTCCTTCCAATAGAAATGTGGAATTATAAAGGCATTTCAAAGCCATAATTTGTCTTCGACGAAGCAACAAATTTTATTTTAATTCACTCTTGAGGCCAAAACACATTCAGGGCTTCGCTTTATTTCCTTGCCATGTCGCAAAATAACTTCTCTTATTTTTTAATTCCCGTTGAGTAATAACACCGCAGCCCTTAATAATTTATCTTCGAAGAAGCAAGAAATTTTATTTATTTTTTCACCATGAAGGCTAAAACACAATCAGCGCTTCGCTTCATTATCCCACTATGGAAATGTCGAATAATACAGATATTTCAAAGCCGTTGAGAAATCCAAACAGCGCCGCTCTTTATAATTTGCCTTCGACGAAGCAAGAAATTTTATTTTGTTTCACCCTTAAGGCCAAAACACGATCAGCGCTTCACTTCATTTTCCGCTATGGAAATGTCGAATTATAAAAGAATCTCAAAGCTATTGAGGAATTCTAACGCCACCGTGCTTGGCTTCGACGAAGCAACAAATTTTATTTTAATTCACTCTTAAGGCCAAAACACAATCAGCGCTTCCTTTCATGTTCCCGCTTTGGAGATGCCGAATTATAAATGAATTCTAAGGCTATAGAGAATTCTTACGTCATTACCCTTTACCCATTTGTCTTCAACGAAGGAACAAATTTTATTTTAAATCACCCATATTGTCAAAACACGATCAGCGCTTCACTTAATGTTCCGCTATGGAAATATCGAATTATAAAGGAATTTCAAAGCCGTTGAGAAATCCAAACACCGCCGTTCTTTTTAATTTTTCTTCGACGAAGCAACAAATTTTATTTTAATTCACTCTTAAGGCCAAAACACAATCAGTGCTTCACTTCATTTTACCGCCATGGAAATGTCGAATTGTACAGGTATTTCAAAATTATTGAGGAATTCTAATGTCATAGCTATATTTTTCTTCGATGAAGGAACAAATTTTTGTCTTTTTTCACCCTAAAGGCCAAAACACAATCCCTTCATGTTCCTGCTTTGGAGAAGCCGAATTATAAATGAATTCCAAGGCCTATAGGAAATTCAAACGTCGTTGCCCTTTATAATTTGTCTTCAACGAAGGAACAAATTTTATTTTAAATCACCCATATGGCCAAACACAATCAGCGCTGCGCCTTATTTTCACACTGTGGAAATGTCGAATTATAAAGGAATTTCAAAGCTTTTGAGGCATTCTAACGCCGCCGCCCTTGCTAATTTGTTTTCGACGAAGCAAGAAATTTGATTTTGTTTCACACTTAAGGTCAAAACACGATCAGCGCTCTACTTCATTTTCCGCTATGGAAATGTCGAATTATAAAGGAATTTCAACTCATTTGAGGAATTCTGACGCCGCCGCACTTTCTAATCGGGGCTTCGCTTAATTTTCCTACTTTCGAAATATCGAATGATAAAGACATTTCAAAACCATTGAGGAATTGTAAGGCCGTAGCTCCTTATAATTTGTCCTGTACGAAGGAAGAATTTTTTTTTTGTTTCCGCCTTAACCAAGACAGAATCGAAGCTTGCGTTTTGTTATGCCTTACTTATTGTCAAAATAAAGAACATTTGGGCGAAAATTATACAATAACTGGACGTCCATCTGTGTTTTACCGTAAAATTTGAAAATGATTATGTCAACGTCCTAAATGTTTATTCTGTCTGGGGATTAAGAAACACAATAAAAGCATGCAAGGCGTGAAGCTTAAACACATTCGACACTTTAGAAAATTTGTGACTTGATTCCCCATTGCCTATTGTTTCCATTTCCTAAATATTAACACCTAATTAAAAGCCTAAAGGTGAGAAAACATAAGTCATCGGATGGCTTCTTCGGAAAAGAACAAAAGAGCGTAGGGCCAAAATCGAACTATGTCAACCTAAAACTCCTTTGTTCATTGCTTTGTTCCTCTACAAAGAAGCCAGCCGATGACTTACTGTGTAACTACATAAGAAGCTTCAAGTCATGGCTAGGCATATTTTGTGACATTTCCTAAAGAGATTACTGAGTCGCACTAAAATCCTGCAGTAGTTTCCCATTATAATTTCACATTAATATACCTAGCCATGACTTCAAGCTTTATGTACTTGCACCCTTATTTGTACTCTCACCTTAAGCCTTAACCAAGCGACGCGTAACGCCTGCATTGACTTTCCCCCTTGAACACACACAAATAATTGAGGAAACTCCATATGGGGAAATTTTTATAAATAATTATTGGTTGACCATACAAAACAACATAAAAATTAACCGATTTTTAATAAGTGAGTAGTAGAAAAAATAGTTTTCTTTATTTGTATAACCGCATGTTTGCAGGATTCGCTTCGCTTACTAACCCAACAGGCTTGATTTCTAAAAATAGACAAATTCAAAATTTTGGCTTCAAAACTTAAAAAAAACAATTTAACAAAATTACTCTCTTCTTAGGCCTTTGTTAATTCACCCGTGGGCCAGGAGGTCTTTTTCCACTTGTGGGACAGTGATCCAGGTCCACAAGTCGATGATTCTTTGGGCAGGTTGTGTATAACCCAAAGCTTGTTCACTAACCCAAGGCATTAACTAACTGACAAGAGTTCGGTCTCTAACTGTGTTTTTATTTCGTTGCATGACAAACTGTAGCCTAACTATTAACGAGGAGGCAATGATTCTATTACCTCAAGTTAATTTCAATGTGTGAACCTACCTTAACATTGAGGTAAATGTGATTAGAGCAAAACGTATCGTATCGTTCACTGCTATTTTTTTTTTTTTTTTTTTTTTTTTTGGAAATTTTTGGAAATACTTTATTCCGTTTGAAACAGAACATTTGCAACTTCCCTTTGTCCAAACTTTTGGAAATTTTCGGATTAAGATTCCTCAAAATCCATGTATTTAAGCAATTAAGTGTCTTTGGCAATATTGCAGATTTAAAAACGTGGAATATTTTTTTCGAGACCTTTTTTTAAACGAGTGAAGGGAATCTAAACCCGGTTTTCGGTTGTCAATTCAACTTTCTATCTGGCTCGAAGATCTTCCCATGTTCAATTGGCCTCAAATCCGGGAACGGAGGGATTAAGGCAGTCGTCCATATTCATGGTCCCCTCTATGAACACTGTAACAACTGAACACTAAAGGAGAAGTCGGCCACCGCCATGTTTTTGGTTCTGCAAATTTTTACATTTTTTTGCCAAATATCTCAAATTTGCTTGGTTGATCTCTGTAATGCATGATTTTTTCTGAGGATTCGACCATAGAGCACATTTTCATGCAGGTCCCTACGTACTGTAATGGCACTTACGCTTACGCCTGATAACTCTGACACATTTTCGCTATTTGCACAGCACAGGAATTAGATTTCACCGTTCGTACTGTACTTCGAATTTGTTGATGTTGTTGTTGCAGTAACACATGCAGATGTTTGGATTCTTATAATCTAGTTCGAGGTCCAGGTTTAAAAATTCCGCTACTTTAATGGGCTGTAACCAGAGATCTGGAGTGAGTTGGGTAGGTTTGGCGGTGCAATTAAGGAGGTGCAACATGTGGTGCGAGCCTGTATCACATGCCGCACAGCCGCCACGCACATTTTCGTCAATTCGTCCTACCTGATAGGCTTCTTGATATACAGGGTTGCAGATATTCGACGGACCTTTGGGCCCATTCCAATCGACGTGGCTTGTCCGCAGGCAACATTCTTTGCGTCAATTGAATTTTGTACGGGAACAAATGCAAACCAATGCGAATAATCCGTTGTAAAGTGGACCGAGCCATGCCGAACTGCTGAGAACGGCGTTTTTGGGATGTTCTTGGGGACCTCTTGTCGCAGATAGCTGTGGCTTGGATTGCTGGCAATCCTCTACTAATTTGTGTGGAAATGGCGTGTAATGTTGCTCGAGAGTCTTAGCCACTGGCGAAAACATTGAAATTGGCGAAAATCGTCTTTGCTGACATCCTTGCCTGTCTTCAGTAGCGGGACAACCCGACTCATTTTCCAGACTTCGGGAACCATGTTGGTTCCCAGGTTCCGTCTGCGACCAATGCTTGGGTTGTCTTAGCGTTCCGGATGACATTTGCAACATCACCCGTCGTAAACTGAGGTAGTTCTTCCCCGGCGGGAAGATATCTTCGCTTCGCCCTGTCGCTTTCGGGATGCTCGACAGTCACCGTTACGTCGTTAAAAGTGCCTGAGGTCCTATCATCCTTTTCTCCAGGGATCGAGAGCGATTGAAGCGTTACACGCAGCTTACTCAATCGGATCCAATGTTGCAACACTTCAAGTGGTCTAGGCACTTTTTCTTCTTATGTTCCTATACCAACCGGCTGACTTCCACTATCAATTCGCTGATTCTAGGATCAGAAGGGTTCATTTGCTACTCCCGCTTCGAATTTGTGTATTATTAAGTTGTCGTTGTCTCCGATGAATATTCTACAATTTTCTAGTCCTTTTGTATTTGTCGGTAATTTTTTACGGAATTGTGATTTTTTGATTGGTTTGTGTAATTTTATGACAAGATCTCGCCTGCCCATGGAAGTTTGTTTGAAAAAAAAAGAATTGTACAAAAAAAGTCTTTTTGTTATAAGAACGTGTGGATCGTGATCGAGAATGTTTATAAAAATGGCCAATTGAAAAAAGTAATAAAATATAACAATTAATTGTCTGAGAAAAGTGCAACCTTGAAAAAGGAAGCAGTCTTAAAAAATAAAAAATTGATTTGACGATTTGAGATAGACATGTATCTTTACATTGACCATGGTAGAAAAATACAGGCAGATGCATCAGCGCTTGGGAACATTGAAATTTCAAAAAATCTTAAATGTTTATTCAAAAATAATTTAATTTGTATATGTTTTCCTATACGACCTCAATCGGAGGTTGTTATAATATAATACCAATTTTTCGTTAAAAATTGTCAATTCCAAAATTGGTTTACAGCAGTTGTGTCGATGCCACTACATTTATCTTCTACCATGCTATTGACGCTCACTGTATGTCCCTCAATTTTTTTAGGAAATGATGGAATATTTAATGGATTTATTATGTTACGATACGTTACTTATTTCGATTATGCAAAGAATTGCGATTAGTTTCCAACATGAATTATGGAGACTTTAACATTTCTCTTCATAGGAGTAGAACTCAGAAACTTGAGTTGGTGGAAGAAGGGAAGACCTTTCCCCTGTCCATCTTCCATTTCAGGCAAATCTTGATTTTTTTTCTTTCATAAAATTTTCGGCGTGTAATTTCATATTTTTAATAAAAAAAAAATGACTACGTTACGTCTCCACTATTTAATCCCGATTTCTGTCATGCAACCCTGTGTTTTTTTTTTTTGTTCTCAAAAATGGTAACCTGTTAACTCTTTTTCTGTACTGCTCCTTCTCTCCATATATTTTCTAATTGAACACTCTACAATAAATCATAGCTTGTCGCATGTCAAATTCAATAGCCAGCTCTATTCATAGCCTAATATATTTACTCTATTTTTATTCAAAAACTCTGCACTGAAGCCTGGCATGTTATGTCTCATGCTCTCTCCTCTCTCTCTCTTTCTATATATGCACTTTGCATTGAAACAAATTAATATAAAATTGAGAATTACTATTCGATGTCATAATTTGATTATATTTGTCTGTGTATGTAATTGGTCCTAAGTCCTCACTTGGAAATTCTTGCACTTTTTTCTGTCTGTCTGTCTGTCTGTCTTTATTTGTGTTCAAAATTTATGTGTGAAATTCCAAAAAACAAAAGCGCAATTAAAAGAAGTGTAGTAATGATAACACCGGCTCTCATTGAGTGTGTAATGTTTCTCTCTATCTCTCTCTCTCTCGCCCCCATTTTGTGTTTACACTCTTGATATCGCTCTCTCCCCCAATCCGAAATTGTTTGCGCAAAAGGCTGCAGTGGAGGTTACACAGCACAGTGTCATCAGTTATCGTTTATTTGATTGGGATCGCACCGGTGATGATGAATCCTTGGGAAGGTGAAGGATTTTTTTTCCATAATCTAAAATATCTATTCTTGTCTTTTTTTTAAACAAATAAAAACGATTTGTAGACTGTAGATAAATAATTTAGATTTGATTATATACTTTTCATTTGTAGATACAATTTTATTAGCTGAAAATTTTCTTCTTATCTTTTCTTCTAAAAATGCATGATTAGATCTCTTGTAGTTTATTTCGAAGATCAGATTCCGAAAATGATTTTTTTACTATATATAAAATATAAGATATAAAAAAACATAAGATACCAAATATGGTCACAAAAAAAAGAAAAGAAATGTTAGACGTAGTTTGAGATATATAACGTATCAGAGAGATAATAAAGGCACCGCTACAGAAGAGAAATAACGATTTAAGAGAAAGGAAAAGACTCAAAACTGTGGTGCGATTCTCTAACTCATTTTTGCGTTAACGACAAAAGTCGGTAAAATTAAAATCTTTATAATTTCGGTGATTAACGAAATTTATCCGTAAGTTAGCGACGAAATTAAAGCAGTCCCTAAGACCTACCGATAAATACCAATGTCGTCAACCTAAAATGCCCATCTTGAATTATGGCTTTCCGTCCTAGGCAATTACCAAAGAGACTGGGTGAGCAAATTGATAGCTCCACATGCTGCACAGTGAATGAGAACGCCCTCTCTACCACAATAAGCTCACCTTACCCATATCCATTGCCAGGTCTGAAAAATTACCTAACCTTTTCATTAGGTTCAGACCAACTCCCCATTATCGTCGCCTTCAACAGACCACCAGACTTCATAGGTTCTGAACGCCGAACTTTCCTTAACCATGGAAATGCCAATTGGCAAGAATTTAGAATTCATCGCCGCTTTAAAGAACTGTCCAACCCATTTGATATTCAGACAGCAGATAGGTGTTTCCGGGAAGTCATCAAAGCTGCAGCCACTCGAAGTATAGCTGTTGGTCGAATATCTGAAATAAAATCTAATGTCCCAGCAGAGTCAGCGGTACTAACAAATGAAAGGGATGAGTTTCGTTGTACCCCTGAGTCGGGGAACTAACTCTGAAGGTAAAAGGGTTAGTTGGCGAGCATAAGCGGAAAATGGGCTAGAACATGTAAACCATTGCAACATCAGTACCGGATCGAGTGAATTGTGGGCAACGTTTTAGTCGCTCTCGAATCTTGGAAAATAATATAATCGGACATCTGTCTCTGTCCAACCCATTTGATATTCAGGCAGCAGATAAGTGTTTCCGGGACGTCATCAAAGCTGCAGACGCTCGCTTTATAGCTGCTGGTCGAATAAATGACATAAGACCTAATATCCCATCAGACTCAGCGGGACTAACAAATGAAAGTGATGAGTTTCGTCGTACCCCAGAGTCAGGGAACTAACTCTAAAGGTAAACAGGTTAGTTGGCGAGCATAAGCGGAAAGTGTCTATAACATCTGAAGCATTGCAATATCAGTACGGGATCGAGTGAATTGTGGGCAACGTTTTAGTCGCTCTCGAATCTTGGAAAATAATATAATCGGATATCTGTCTCATTTAACGGCGTAGAATTGACAGATCCCAAGAGGTGCTTATTTTAACCGGCAATTTATGGAGCACCCCAACAGTGACAGGTCTAAGAGAAAAGTATCCTACGCCGTGTACGACCTCTCCTACTCGAAGAGGTACCACCACAATTTACATTGAAAGCTGTGGCACATATCACCAGAAGTATAAGGTGGTCCAAAGTAAATGATTTTTAGACCCCACAAAATATATATCTTCTTGATCAGCATAAAATTCTATGTCGTATGTCCGTACATCCGACCGTCTGTGGAAGTCACTCTAGCTTCCGAACGAATTGAAGTAGGCTGATAAAATGTTACTCAATTGTGTGTTTTGTCTGCATGACTTTTGGTATTGAAAATGGGTTATAGGTCCACATTTAATGATAGCCCCCATATAACTGTACCTTTACATATTCGGTATTTTGACGATTTTAGGTACAATATACACCGAAATTATTTGAAATTTCGTATTTGAAGTTCCTAATAGGTACTACATCATATAACTGAAAATTGTCTATGATGGTCCTGCTTTTTTACTTGTTTTGAAATAGACTTATCCTCTGAAGACGTCAACAAAAATTGACGAAAACGAATTTTTATTTACAAAACTTAGGTATATTAGGCTTAATAAAACCGAAAGGAAAGAAAACTACCTGGACCAAGAAAATCAATAATCGTAAAACTTTAATGTCGCAAGGAAGACACCAAATTTGACACACATATGAAGTTACGTCTGTGTTCATGGGAAAAGCGCTACAAGTGCAGCACTAATATTCGCCCTCGAAGGCAATTCCCATGTACGTCGTCTTTCCCTTTTTTCTATACTGGCAATGCCATATCATTGGTTTTACTTTGATCAATGTTCTCTTGCTGTCAGAGTAAGAAAGGTTTTGATGAGAAGATTTTTTATACCCTACACCACAAGGTGGTCAGGGTATTATGTCTTTGTGCATTTGTTTGTAACAGGCAGAAGGAAACGAGATAGACCCATAGTTCCTTTTGATGATCTGCATAGAATCACATTCTGAGTCGATTTATGCATGTCCGTCCGTCCGTCCGTCTGTCCATGTATTTTTGTAAACAAAGTACAGGTCGCATTTATTGCCCGATCCAGATGAAATTTTGCACAGATCATTTGTTTGGCCCAAGGACGAAGCCTATTGAAATTGGAGATAATCGATCAAAATTTAGATATAGCTCCCATATATATCATTGTCCGACTTGCCTTTTATTGTGCACCAAACGTGTAATATCAGCCCGAATTGTATGGAATTTTGCATATACACCCAAATTAGGCCTGAACATAAGTATGCCAAATTTGATCGAAATCGGTTCAGATATAGCTGTAGCTCCCATATATATATTGTTCATCCGATTTGTTATTCTTGTCCTCCGCAGCCGTAATATGCACTCTGTTACAAAAATATTTGGGGAAATATATCAAATGCAGCTCAGAAATACCTTTGCAAAATTTTATCGAGATCGGTTCAGATTTGGATATAGCTCCCATATATAACTTCGTCCGATTTACCTTTTATTGTGCACCAAACGTCTAATATTTGTATAAATGGGATGGAATTTGGCACTTACGACCGAATTGAGTCTAGAAGCTAGTATGTCAAATTTGGTGAAGATCGGTTCAGATATAGCTATAGCTTCCATATATATTGTTCATCCGATTTGTTATATTTGTTACCCACAGCCGTAATATGCACTCCGTAACAACGATATTCAGGGAAATATATCAAATACAGCTCAGAAATAGCTTTGCCAAATTTTATGGAGATCGGTTCCGATTTGGATATAGCTCCCATATATATCTTTATCCGATTTCAAATTAATTGTGCACCAAATGGGCAATACAAGTCCGAATTTAAAAGATACACATGCTTCGGCATGTTATGTCCTTTGAACTTTAAATTATAATTATAATCATAGCGTGTATGATTGAATTCTCCCATAAACACCTTTAATTGTTATGCGGAGCCCTACTAAATTAGCAAAGTGGTGTAGGGTATCATATCGGTCCCGCCCGACTTTAAGACTTTTTTTTACTGGTTTTATACTGGCAATGCCATATCATTGGTTCTGCTTTGATCAATGTTCTCTTGCTCTCAGAGTAAGAAAGGTTTTGATGAGAAGATTTTTTTTTTTTTGATTTTTAACTGTTTCGTTTCTCTTGACCAAGAAGGCCGTTAAAATAAAATTTGTGCCGCCAATAAAAAGTGATGTTCAAGAAAACCCATTGTGCGTTTTGATTCTAAAGCCAGTACCGAGGATCGACACAATAACTTGCCCTTGGTGCGTCATCCCAGTGATAGCAGGCCTTATTCGGAGAAAACTTGCTGTGAGGCTGCAAAAGAACTCTTTCCCAAGTAAGAGCACTAACCTGAGCCAGAAGCGCCGGTAACATCATAACGATCAGGGAAACCGACTCCATGGTGACCGACTGTTGTGACAATAAAAAAGTGACTCTAACACGATGTGTAAAGTAGACTCGAGATGTGATAGAAGGATTTTTTCTGGCAAGACTTTTCCATAAAATGAACGGAAATGGAACTAAGTCAGCCTAAAACTCCTTTGCTCTTTTACGAAAAAGCCAACCTGCGACATATGCCAAAATAAAAGGCTGCTATGTATTCTCACCTTTTTGAATATCCCATCTTGGTGTTTAAAATTCATTTCCATTTCTTAGAAAATCCCTGGGTCAAGGAATCTAACTCTTTCATATTTAATAGATCTCTAACCAAAAATCTCCCAACTAAATTAATACTAACTTTAGATTTAGAGAATAGTTTCAAGTTCTATTTTTTCAATTTTTTTACAATTTCAAATAAAAAAAAAATAATTTTCCCCACACGATCTCAACTAATTGTCTGTTTAAATCCCTTACAGGGCAAGTGTTGAAATTATTAATGCCGTGAAACGTGGCGTGGTTGATACCGTAAGTATTTCACAAGGTCTCTCTATCTCAAGCCCCTTTTTTTAAATTAATTTTTCCTTCTTTTTCCAGTGGCTCACCTTGGAGAATGCCAAACATGGTATGCTGCACGTACGCCTACAATGGTACAAACTCACCTCGAACCCCCTGGATTTGCAGGCGGCCTTGGCCGAAACCCAATTGCTGCGTGTCGCCTCCATGAGTTCGGCCGTACTGATTGTCTTCATCGATTCGGCCAAGAATCTCAAACAGGCACGCATAAACTCCAATCCCGACCCCTATTTGGTGTGCAGTGTTGGCAAACAAAAACAGCAGACGGGCATGATTATGCGCGACAACTCTCCCGTCTGGGAGCAAGGCTTCACATTCCTGGTGGGCAATCCGGAAAATGATACACTGCAAATTAAGATTTTCGATCAGAAGACCGGCAGTGAAATTGGACAATTTGGTTATGTCATTGCCACGTTGCTGCGCAAAGAGAATATGGACATTGTGTCGCAACCCTTCCAGATTCAGAAATCTGGACCCGAATCTAAGCTGATAATGTCGCTGTCACTGCGTATCTTAAAGAAGGCCGAGGCCATTGAGGATGGCGAGAGCTCGGAGGCGCCGGTGGCGGGAGAAAACAAATTGGCCCGGTCCATTAGTAAGACAGCCAGTATTCAGGAACCCTCATCGCCAAAGGTAAGGACATGTTTTCAAAAAAAAAAATCAGTTTTCATTTTTTTTTTTCCTTTTTTCCTCCCAGGAATTACAATCCCAAAGCAGTCGCATCTCAGCCGACACCCCACTGAGCGAGGAGGAACCGAACTTGAAAGTCTCTAGTCCCACGAATTTACAATCCATAACACCGCCTCGCAGTCCCAATCCATTTTCGGCGAATTTAATTGGCGGCGAATCGGTGCTAACCCATCGTGTACCCGATCTCTCCGCCTCACCCGGTGAACACGGTTTGGGTCGCATCCTGCTGACCATCCACTATTTGGCCCAGCGACAGAAACTCTTTGTAACCATTCACAAGATAATGAATATTCCTATACGTGATCCCTCCAATATACCCGATCCATATGTTAAGCTATATCTACTGCCAGGCCGAAGCAAAGAATCGAAACGCAAGACGGTTGTCATCAAGGATAATTGTAATCCCGTGTACGATGCCACTTTCGAGTATTTGATGTCAACGGCTGAGCTGTTACAGAGCGAGTTGGAGGTTACAGTCTGCACGCAGAAGGGCTTCTTTGGCAGTCCCATCATTGGAATGGTAAGTTGGGGATGGGGGATAATATGATGGAGAGATGCTTCGATATAAATCCTTAAAATGCCCCCTATGTTCGTTGGAGGTCTTAAACAGAGGTATGGTTCTAAATGGTCAATGGTAGATCTTAAGGGGCCCATGGTCTATAGAATACATTCGAAGATCCTGTAGAGCAATAAAAGTCCTTCAAATATAGTACATGGTCAAAAAGGTATCTCCACAACCTTTAAAGGTTCCATTTGATTCATACAGGCTATTGAACGTTTTTTACCGCCAATACAGGTCCTTCAGAATGATTCTACTGTCAATAGAGGTCCTTAAAAGCCTGCCTTTGGTCAATGGAAGTCCTTCAAAAGCTGTCTCCGGTCAATGGGGGCCTTCAAAGACTGTCTTCTGTCAATGGAGGTCCTTCATAAGCTATCTATTACCAAAAGAGGTCTTTCAAAGGCCCTCTATTGTCCAAAGAGGTCCTTAAAAAGGTATTTCGAAGAGGTCCTTCAGGCCGCTAGTGATCAATGGCTGCGTTCGGTCAATAGAAGTCCTCAAAAGGCCCGTTGTGGGCAACAGAGGTCCTTCATAGGCCATCTATTGTCAAAAGAGGTCCTTAAAGGTGCTCTATAAAAAACAAAGGTCCTTCAAAGGCCCCATTTGATCCATATAGGGTATTGATCGGTTTTCTTTGGTCAATAGAGGTTCTTCAGAGTCCTTCTACGACCAATAGAGGCCCTTAAAAGGCCTTCATAGTCTACCTAGAACTTAAATGGATAAATAGGTGAATAGACATTCAAACGTCCTCTATATTCAATAACGGTCAACGGGATGCCTTCATAGTCTTCCAAGGACATCAATAGATAAAGGGCCTCTATGATCCTTCAAAGTCCTTCAAATGACTTGCATGAAAAATGTCTCCCTTGGCAAATAGAAGATTTTGAAAGACCCCCTATGATCAATAGAGGTCCTTTCAAGGTCCAGAGGTCATTAAAATGCCCTATATGGTCAAAAGAGGTCCTTCGAAGGTCACTTATGAACTATAAAGGACGCTAAAGTTTATCTTTGGTCGATAGAAGACATCCAAACGTCCTATATATTCATTAAGGGTCCACTGGAGACCTATATAGTCGTTCAAGGACATCAATAGGTAAAGGGTCTCTATGATCCTTCAAATTTCCTTTAAGGAAATAGAAATCCTTTTATGAAAAATGTCTCCATTGCCTAATATAAGACCTTAAATGAGCCTCTGTGGTGAATAGAGGTCCTTCCAAGGTGCTCTATGGTCATTAGAGGTCCTTCCAAGGTCATCTATGGTCAATAGAGGTATTCTGTGGTCAAGGGAGATCCTTTTATGGCCAATAGAGGTTCGCTATGGTTAATAAAGCACATAAAAATCTTGCTGTAGACTGTAAAGGGTATTCCTAACTGTCTCTGGTCCATTGAATCGGTCTTAAAAAGTTTTCTACATCCACCGTCCAAAATACTATTTGAAGGACTTTGTGGTGAATTAAAAATATTTTTTTTTAATGACTACCTGGTCCAAACATTCGAGGATTTTTTAAAATATTTTGTTCAAGAAATTCCTGGTCCAAACACATTCTAGGATTTTTAAAAATATTTTTCAAAGCCATCCTGGCCAATTTTTGTAGATTTTTAAAATTATTTTTTCAAGACCAACATTCGTGGGATTTAAAAAAAATCAAGACCAATATTCGTGGGATTTTTAAAAATATTTTTCAAGGATTTTTTGGCCAATATTCGTGGGATTTTTAAAAATATTTTTTCAATACCAATATTCGTGGATTTTTAAAAATAATTTTTCAAGGCCAATATTCGTGGATTTTCAAAAATAGTTTTTCAAGACCAATATTCGTGGATTTTTAAAAATATTTTTCTCAATACCAATATTCGTGGATTTTTAAAAATATTTTTTCAAGACCCATATTCGTGGATTTTTAAAAATATTTTTTCAAGACCAATATTCGTGGATTTTTAAAAATATTTTTTCAAGACCAATATTCGTGGATTTTAAAAATATTGTTTCAAGACCAATATTCGTGGATTTTAAAAATATTTTTTCAAGACCAATATTCGTGGATTTTTAAAAATATTTTTTCAAGACCAATATTCGTGGATTTTAAAAATATTGTTTCAAGAACAATTTTCGTGAATTTTTAAAAATATTTTTTCAAGACCAATATTCGTGGATTTTTAAAAATATTTTTTCAAGACCAATATTCGTGGATTTTTAAAAATATTTTTTCAAGACCGATATTCGTGGATTTTTAAAAATATTTTTTCAAGACCTATATTCGTGGATTTTTAAAAATATTTTTTCAAGACCAATATTCGTGGATTTTTAAAAATATTTTTTCAAGACCTATATTCGTGGATTTTTAAAAATATTTTTTCAAGACCAATATTCGTGGATTTTTAAAAATATTTTTTCAAGACCTATATTCGTGGATTTTTAAAAATATTTTTTCAAGACCTATATTCGTGGATTTTTAAAAAAGATATTTTTTCAAGACCAATATTCGTGGATTTTTAAAAAAATATTTTTTCAAGTACGTTCCGGCCAATATTCGTGAATTTTTAAAAAAATATTTTTTCAAGTACGTTCCGGCCAATATTCGTGGATTTTTAAAAATATTTTTTGATGTACGTTTTGGCCAATATTCGTGGATTTTTAAAAATATTTTTCAAGACAAATATTCGTGGATTTTAAAAAAAATATTTTTTCAAGACCAATATTCGTGGATTTTTAAAAAAATATTTTTTCAAGACCAATATTCGTGGATTTTTAAAAAAATATTTTTTCAAGTACGTTCCGGCCAATATTCGTGGATTTTTAAAAAAAATATTTTTTCAAAACTAATATTCGTGTATTTTTAAAAATATTTTTTCAAACTAATATTCGTGTGTTTTTAAAAATATTTTTTCAAACTAATATTCGTGTATTTTTAAAAATATTTTTTCAAGTACGTTTTGGCCAATATTCGTGGACTTTTAAAAAAATATTTTTTCAAGACCAATATCCTTGGATTTTTAAAAAAAATATTTTTTCAAGACCAATATTCGTGGATTTTTAAAAAAATATTTTTTCAAGACCAATTTTCGTGTATTTAAAAAAAAAATCAAGTACGTTTTGGCCAATATTTGTGGGAATTTTAAAAATATTTTTGAAAGACTTCCTGGAAAATATTCGTGGATTTTTAAAAATATTAAAAAAAAAAATCTGGTCAATATTAAAAAAATGAGCGGAAATGTAAACTTTTCCAAAGATGTTCTGACCAAAAATCGTAGATTTAAATTTGTTTCATAGAAAAGTAGGCCTCTTCTAAGGTTAATTAAAGAACTCCAAATGACTAATAGAAGACCCACGTGGCCTTCAAAGGTTCTCAGCGAGTTGCTACGATCTTAAGAAGACCTTCTTAGGTCCTCCCTGGTCAACATTTTCCAACAAAAAAATTATAATTCATATATATTTTGGAATATTCAATTTTATTTTCCCCCTTTCTTTTTTCCAGCTCAAAATCCCTCTCACAGATCCTGAAGTCTCGGGCAATGGTCTAAACACCTGGTACGATTTACAGCCGGAATTCAAACATGACTAAACCTCAGAGTGTCAATTTTCAGAATCTCTGTTTTTTTTTTTTCAATAATTTATTAATCTGACATACTGATCAACATCGAACAAAAATCAATGAATAACAACAACATCACAAGTATTTCTAGTGCTCTCTATATCTGATATTTTATACTCTAATTGAAAAAAATATTATTTGTCTTTTATTTTTTAAATCAAAAAGCACAAAATTCTATTTTTTGTAGAATTAAAACAAAACAAAAAAATCTCTTAATTTTTTTAATATTTTTATATATTTTTATTATTTCTTAATAATTTTCTACTACTGTCTCTGTTCTTTTTGTATCGTCTTTATTTTATGTATTAAAATAAAAAATATCTTTTGTATACAAAAATAATATTGAAAATACTATGTTAACGAATAAAGTTGGAATGATTAACATAATTCAGTTCTTTGAGAAACCATTTGTAAAAAAAAAATTGAAATTATTTTGAAAATATCAATAAAAAAATATGTATATTTTATTCCATAAATGGCTCTGTTTTATTTAATTTCAATGAGGGACTTTGTCTCTGTAGATGGCCTCAAATCCAACATTATGAGCGAACTTAAAATCGTCTTTACCGATGACCTCCAAATTCCCTCTATAGTTAACCTCAAAGTCGTCTTTATAAAATATCCCAAATTCATCTTCGTAGACTAACATGAAAAAGCCTTTGAATACCCTCCAAATTTGCAACGATTTTGGCAAAAAAAAATTCTGTTAAAATCTTAAAAATACCGATTGTAGCCATTATATTAGGGTCTCTACGACGACGTGGACCTGCATAGGCAACTTTTGTCATAAACCATTACAATATTCGAATGTGAAACTTGAATAAAAAAATTCGGTGAATAATGTAGCTAAAATCATTAAAGTCCGGAATATCGGGAGGTACCGTTATATGGGGGCTATATGAAGAAGTGGACCTGCATAGACAATTTTCTGTCATAGGCTGTAGTACCCATTACGAATTTCAAACACCAAATTTGATACAATTCCGGTGAGTAATGTCGCTAAAATCATCAAAGTGCCGAATATCGGGAGGTACTGTTACACGGGGGCTATATGAAGAAGTGGACCTGCACAGACAATTTTCTGTCACAGGCTGTAGTATCCATTACGAACTTCAAACACGAAATTCGAAACAATTTCGGTGAATAATGTCGCTAAAATCATTAAAGTCCGGAATATCGGGAGGTACCGTTATATAGGGGCTATACTAAGACATGGACCTGTACAGACAATTTTCTGTCATAGGCTGTAGTATCCATTACGAACTGCAAATACCAAATTTGAACGAATTCCGGTAAATAATGTCGCTAAAATCATCAAAGTAACGAATATAGGGAGGAGCCGTTACATGGGGGCTATATGAAGACGTGAACCTGCGCATACAATTTTCTGCCATAGGCTGTAGTACCCATTACGAACTTCAAAAACCAAATTTGAAACAATTCCGGTGAATAATGTCGTAAAATCATCAAAGTACCGAATATCGGGAGGTACTGTTACATGGGGTCTATATGAAGAAGAGGACCTGCACGGACAATTTTCTGTCATAGGCTGTAGTATCCATTACAAATTTCAAACACCAAATTTGAAAAAAATTCCGGTGAATAATGTCGCTAAAATCATTAAAATACCGAATATCGGGGGTACCGTTAAAAGGTTCTATACGAAGACGTGGACCTGCACAGACGATTTTCTGTCGTAGGCTCTAGTATCCATTACGAACTTCAAATACCAAATTTGAAAGAATTCCGGTGAATAATGTCGCTAAAATCATCAAAATACCGAATATCGGGAGGTGCCGTTATATAGAGGCTACACCAAAACGTGGACCTTCACAGACAACTTTCTGTTATAGGCTGTGGTATCCATTACAAACTTCAAATACCAAATTTGAAACATTTTCGGTGAATAATGTCGCTAAAATCATCAAAATACCGAATATCGAGGGGTACCATTATATGGGGGCTATACGAAGACGTGGACCTGCACAGACAATTTTCTGTCATAAGCCGTAGTATCCATTACGAACTTCAAATACCAACTATTCCGGTGAATAATGTCGCTTAAATCACCAAAATACAGAAAAAATGGAGGTACCATTATATGGGCCCATAACAGTTATTTTACTTCAAAATTTTTACAAAAAATGTGGAACGCTTCACGATTTTGCGTGTCATCCTTGCGCAGGGGCCATGCTAATCTTCTCTGTATCGTTCCAATTTTAGTATATGTTCTGCCGAAGCAAGAACAATGTCTGGTGATTTCTTTTGCTATTTGTATGTACGTTTTAAGGAAAAAGCATATGTGAATTATAAGTATTGATAAATTTTCATTGATGCATTGAAATCATATTGTGTGCGGTTTGTGTCAATGCTAAGTACGAACGAAATACAACACTGTTGCCCTTTTATATGCATTGGTAATAGGGTTGTGGTGATTGCTGTTGTGCTAGCAGTACGACCTCAACTAAAAGCCGTGTTGTGGTGAATTTGTAGTGAATGGTTGTGGCATTCATTCGAAAGGTGAGTTTTCTTTTATTTTAACCAAAAATCAAGTTGTATGGAAAGACATCACAAACTTGAAACTTATTAGGGTCAAATATTCAACGAAATTTCAAATTATTTTTTTCGTTAATATACAATTTAGATCACATAGAGGATGGTTTTTTATACGTACATCACATTTTGTACGGGGTATAATGTCTTGGTACAATTGATTGTGATATGGGGAACGAAGCGACATAGGCCCGTAGTTGCTTTGCTGAATGAATCTGAGTCGATTTATGCATGTCCGTTCGTCCACCCGTCCATCGCCGAAAGCGCGGGTCCAATACCCGGGTTACACACCGGCTTACTATACAGATATGGACAATATAGGTATCATTTGAAAGCTAATGATTGTACGAAAAGTACTAAATAGTACCAAATTTCATATTGGGTGAAGTAATAGAACTGAAAAAAATAAAATTAAAAAATATTTAAAAATAATCCACCAATATTGACCAGGAAGCCTTTGAAAAAAAATATTTCTAAAAGCAAGCCCTTGAAAAAATATTTTTAAAAAATACACGAATATTGGCCAGGAAATCCTTGGAAAAATATTTTTAAGAATCAACAATTTTTGGCCACAAAGTCCTTAAAAAAATATTTAAAAAAAATCCATGAATATTGGCCAAGAAGGGTTGAAAAATATTTTAAAAAGTCGACGAATATTGACGAAATAGTCCTTGAAAAAATATTTTTAAAAATCCATGAATATTGGCCAGAAAGTCCTTGAAAAAATATTTTTTAAAAATTCACGAATAGTGGTCAAAAAGTCCTTGAAAAAATATTTTTAAAAATCCACGAATATCGAAAAAATATGTTTAAATAGTCGACGAATATTGGCGAAATAGTCCTTGAAAAAATATTTTTAAAAATCCACGAATATTGGTCAGAATGTCCTTGATATATTTTAAATAACCCACGAATATCGAAAAAATATTTTTAAAAAGTCGACGAATATTGGCCAGAGAGTCCTTGAAAATATATTTTTAAAAATCCACGAATATTGGTCAGAAAGTCCTTGAAAATATATTTTTAAAAATCCACGAATATTGGTCAGAAAGTCCTTGAAATATTTTTAAAAATCTACGAATATCGTAAAAAAGTTTTTTAAAAAGTCGACGAATATTGGCCAGAAAGTCCTTGAAAATATATTTTTAAAAATCCACGAATATTGGTCAGAAAGTCCTTGAAAATATATTTTTAAAAATTCACGAATATTGGTCACAAAGTTCTTGAAATATTTTTAAAAATCCACGAGTATCGAAAAAATATTTTTAAATAGTCGACGAATATTGGCGAAATAGTCCTTGAAAAAATATTTTTAAAAATCCACGAATATTAGCCAGGAAGTCCTTGAAAAAATATTTTTAAAAACCCGCGATTATTGGCCTCAATTTTTTTTCTAAAATCCATGAATATCGGCCAAGAAGTCCTTGCAAAAATATTTTTAAAAATCAATGAATATTGGCCAGGAAGGGTTGAAAAATATAAAAAAAGTCCACTAATATTAGACAGGAAGTCCCTGAAGAAATATTTTTAAAAATCCACGAACATTGGCCAAAAAGTCCTTGAAAAAATAAGTTTTAAGAGTCCAGAATATTGGCCAGAAGCTGTTTAAAAAATATTTGTAAAAAAATCCACAAATATTGGCCTTGAAAAAATGTTTTAAAAAATACACGAATATTGGCCAGAAAGTCGTTGAAAAAAAATATTTTTAAAAATCTACGAAAATTGGTCCTTGAAAAGATATTTTTAGAAATCCACGAATAGTGGCCTTGAAAAAAAATTTAAAAATCCACAAATATTGGCAAGGAAGTAACTAAAAAAAAAAATATTTTTAAAAGTCTACTAATATTGGCCAGGAAGTGCTTTTAAAATAATTTTTGAAAATCCACGAATATTGGCCCGGAAGTCCTTGCAAAAATATTTTTATAAAACTAAGAACATTGCCCAGGAAGTTCTAAATTTTTTAAATTCTCGAAGATTGGCCAGGAAGTCTTTGAAAAAATATTTTTAAAAATTCACGAATATTGGCCAGAAAATCCTTGAAAAAAATATTTTTCAAAATCTACGAATATTGGCGAGAAGGTCCTTAAAAAAATATTTTTAATTAGCCAGTAAGTCCTCGAAAAAATATTTTAAAGGAAGTCCTTGAAAAAATATTTCTAGAAATCAACGAATATTGGCCTTGAAAAAACTTATTTTAAAAATCCACGAATATTGGCCAGAAAGTCCTCGAAAAAAATATTCTTAAAAATTCGCGGATATTGCGCAAGAAGTCTTTATTTTTTTAATCCAGGAACATTGGCAAGAAAGTCTTTGAAAAAAATTAAATCCTCGAATATTGATCAGGAAGTCCTTGAAAAAATACTTTTAAAAATCCACTAATATTGGCCACGACAACCTTGAAAAAATATTTAAAAAAAATCCACAAATTTTGGACTTGAAAAATATATTAAAAAAATGCATTAATATTGGCCAGGAAGTCCTTGAGAAAATATTTTTAAAAATCCAGGAATATTGCCAGGAAGTCTTTGAAAAAATATTTCTTAAAGTTTACGAATATTGGCCAGGAGGTCCTTGAAAAGATATTTTCTTTGGCCAGTAAATCCTTGAAAAAAATATATTTTTAAAAATCCACGAATATTGGCCAGTAAGTCCTTGAAGTCCTTTTGAAAATCCACGAATATTGGTGGAAATTATAATAGTTTTAGTAAATTTGCTAGTCCAGCCTTATCTCACCCCTACCCTGACCAATCGTCTTTCCATTCCAACTAGCCTTTGGCCCCTCAAAATTAAACAATTGTTGTTAACTTTTTTTCAAGTTTTTTTTTTATTTTATGAAAAATTCTGTTGTGGATATATATATTTTTAAATTACAATGAACATGGTCTGAACAATTTTTACATATGTATGTAAGTATGTGTGTATGCATGTTTGTTTGTATAGTTGTATGGATATTGGATATATATATAACTTATTCATAAAAATCTTTGAAATAATGCAATCGTATGTTGTGATAAGGTAATTTTTGGGGATCAGTTTGATTTCTTTGTCTTGATGATTTGAGTTTTCTTAAAAATATTTAAATTTATAATTTTGCAACACAGTGTTTTAATTTTTTTATTTTTGTAATTTTTTCTTTTCTTATAATAAGACATATAAAAATGGTTTACATATAAATCATTTGATAACTTCTCCACAGATGACATTGTTTTTTTACATTTTTATGTATATATATTTTTAATTTCTTAATTTGTTCTTTTTTTTGTTTTGTTAAATTAACAAAATTATCACAATTAATTATTTACAATTTTATTTTTTGCTATAAATTGTGAACAGTTTTTTTTTCTTTAACGCATTTGTAATGTCAAGTATTATGGTTTTAATATGGATTTGTTTGGTATTTTGTTATTGTTGTTGTTTTTTTGTTTTCAATAACATTTTTGTTGTCTTTTTTGAGGTAGTTTTGATTCTCAAATTGTTTGTATTTTTGTTGTTGTTGTTGAATTTGGATTATAAAATCCATTTTTAGTTTAATAATTTTTCAGATCGATCGTAGTTCCATGATATTAAATGATATCGCCAAGGCATACATATATCCTCTGAGATTTAGGCCCCTATTTTGCTAGAATTCAAGGAAATTTTATAAAGAAAAACAAGTCAAAAAACAGCTAAGTTTGACCGTGCCGAACTTTCAACACCCTCCACCATTTGGAAGGAACTTGAAATTTTCAAAAAAAAAAAAAATCGAAAACTACTACTTAATTGAAAACCGTTATATGGGTGCTATACGAAGACTTGGAACTGCATTTTGTCATAGGCTGTAGTACCCATAACGAACTTGAAATACGAAATTTGAAACGATTCCGGTAAATAATGTGTCAGAAATCATCAAAATACCTGCTAACGGGAGGTACCGTTATATGGGGCCTATACGAAAACGTGGACCTGCACAGACAATTTTCTGTCAAAGGCTGTAGTATCCATTACGAACTTCAAATACAAAATTTGAAATAATTCCGGTAAATAATTTCGCTAAAATCATGAAAATACCGAATATCGGGAGGTACCGTTATATGGGGCATATAAGAAAACGTGGACCTGCATGCGAAAATTTTTGTCATAGGCTGTGGTACCCATTACGAACTTCAAATACGAAATTTCAAATAATTCCGGTGAATAATGTCGCTAAAATCATCAAAGTGCCGAATATCGGGGGGTACCGTTATATGGGGGCTAAACGAAGACGTGGACCTCCACAGACAATTTTCTGTCATAGGCTGTAGAACATATTACGAACTTCAAATACGAAATTTGAAATAATTCCGGTAAATTATGTCGCTAAAATCATCAAAGTACCGAATATCGGGGGATACCGGTATATGGGGGCTACACGAAGACGTGGACCTGCACAGACAATTTTCTATCATAAGCTGTAGCATCCGTTACGAACCGCAAATAAGAAATTTGAAATAATTCCGGTAAATAATGTCGGTAAAATCACCAAAGTACCGAAAATCAGGGGGGTACCGTTATATGAGGGCTATACGAAAACGTGGACCGACATCACCCATTTTCAATACCAAAAGTCCTGCAGGCATGATACACATTTGAGTAAAATTTTATCAACCTATGCTATCTATGCAGGTTCACGTCGTCGTATAGACCCTAATGCAACGGCTACTTTCGGTATTTTTAAGATTTTAACAGAATTTTTAACGGATTTTATTTTTTTGGAAATTGCCAAAATCGTTGCAAATGGTGGAGAGTATTCAAAGATCGGCCCGGCCGAACTTACAGCTTTCATACTTGTTTTAGCTCTACTTTCATAATCTGTTGGATTTTTTCTGTATCTAACCTTAGCCACAGTGAAGAGTGCAAAATTCGTTGCATACTTTTTGGCTCATGTATGAAAATTAGAACAAAATCGCAAAGTTGAATTGGGATTTTTTGCCGTAAGCCAGAGACGATTTCGACTCGATACCAAACTTCAGTAGATCGAATAATCGGTTTAATCGGATAAGGAATTTTCATAATCCCATATAAAAATTTATAGAATTTCCTATGAATTCTTTAGTTTGAAATTGTTTTCTTTGTTCCTATTTTGTTTCGTTTTTGTGTGTATTTCCATAACGTTTTCAATTGAAGCACAAATAAAGCACATGGAGATATAACATTTATCAAAAAATGCAATTGTACATTTGTTACATAATCAATATTAATTATTTCTTTTTTTTAACTTTATGACATTTTACGTACGTGTATATTCCCATAAATTTTCAATTTTTTTTTATTTTTTTCCTTAATTTAATTATGTGTTGTAATATAATTTCTGTTTTCTTTTCCTCAGGTCATGTAGTTATCATTATTTTTATTTTTTTTTAAATTTTTTCTTAACAAAATTTATATTTTTTACTTGTCATACTTGGTCAGTGTTTCATCTTCAATATATTTGTTTTATTTTTTTTTTTTTTTTTGATAATTGAAAATTGCTCTTATATAAATATGCCATATATATATAATATGATGATCCCACAACAAAGACATTTATAAAAATGATTTATTTTTTTGCAATATTTATTTTTTATAATTTATAGTTTTTTTTCTTCTCATTTTATTTGTTTTTAATTTTTAGTATTATTTTTTTAATTTTTATATATTCTTCAATATAACCCATATATGCGTATATTTTTTAGGACGAATGTAATTGTTCCAAATTTTCCTTTCTTTTTAAATATTTAGTTTTGTATTAATTACAGGACAATAGATATTTTTTTTTGTATGCCTAATTAAATATTTTATGTAAATTTATATTTTTTAATTTTTGAACTTTTTTTAATTTTTGTACAAATCATCCAGGAACTTGCGTGCTTGTTGTGAAAATAATTCATTAAATTATGAAAACACAAATCCAAATTTTTATTTTATATCTCCCTGCTGGGATGTCCGTGGAGATATTATTTTTTTATTGTTCTTATTACAATTAACTTTATTTTTAATTAATTTAATTTATTTTTAATTTTTTACTGTTCTTATTATTTTCGTTTTTTATTATATTTGTTTTTATTGTATATTTTTAGTTTCAGTGAATAATTTTTTTCTTTTGAAAACCTAACCTACAAATAAATGAACTCCTATAAACTAATTCGTTATGAAACGTATCGCACATTGTTGTTTTTTATTTCATTAAGTATTTTTTTTTTTTTTTTTTTTTTGTTTTTGGTAATTTTGAATTTTGCCTTTGATTTGAAAATCAATATGTATTTCAAACACACGCCATCACATTAAAATTAGCAACTCAATTGAATTTTTAGCTTTTTATGTTTTAAATAATTAAATTAAGTTTTCAACTTATCACATCAAATATATCGTTTATTACACTTTCAATTATTATTATTATTTTTTTTTCTTTTTGAAAAAAATATTTTTTTTTTTAAATTTTAAATAAAAAAATTTTAAGAAAATTAATTTTTAAAAAAACATAAAAATTCCAATTTTCTAAATCCATTTAAAAAATTGAAATTATTTTTTTTTTCAAAAATCGTTAAAATAAAATTATAAAAATTAATTAATTTAATTTAATTACAAAGAATATAAAATTAAAGATAACACAATACATTTTTAGAGATACCTACCATTCTCGTAATTCAATGAAGATAATTGGAGTTTCCAATCGAAATATCGGAAAACAGAAAACATATCAGAACACCAGATTTTTCATTTAAAAATCCTGTTTGTCGAACAATTCTAAAAACACAAATTTTTAAAACCAAAAAAAAAAATAAATAAATAAATATTATTAAAAGAAACTAATAAAACAGCTGTCGGGTTTGTCGATAGATGGTATACCCCCCGCCAATTTTCATTTATTTAAATACTAGCAAAAATTTCATCCCTAGCGAAAATTTCATCTTTAATTCTTCCATTCGTTCCAACAGTTCGTGTTAGGCCTTTTCAGCTCTCAAAATCCACAATTTTTCTAATTTGGCAATTTTTATTATTTTTTTTTTTTATTTTTTTTTATTTTCAGATTTTCAAGTTTTTCCATTTTCGGAAAGAAAAATAGGAAAGTGTTTACCATTTACATCAGAAAGTCTTCAAAATCTCTCATTTTGAAGTTTATGAGGAGGATATTGGTAAAATCCTAAAAAAGCACCATCATATCTAAATTCCAGACACCAAAAGAGACTTCAATATCAAATATGGGGATTCCAGACCTATCCCATCACCCAATACCAAATTTGGTACCATTTAGTACTTTTCGTGCAATTTTTGGCACGAATTTCCAAACCCATCTCTATATCTCAATTCCAGACACCAAAAGAGACCTCAATATCAGATTTGAGGATTCCAGGCCTATCCCTTCACCCAATAACAAATTTGCTACCATATAGTACTTTTCGTGCAATTTTTGGAACGAATTTCCAAACACATCTCTATAACTCAATTCCCACCACCAACAGAGACCTCAATATCAGATTTGAGGATTCCAGACCTATCCCGCCACCCAATACCAAATTTGGTACCATCTAGTACTTTTCGTGCAATTTTTGGTACGAATTTTCAAACCCATCTCTATATATCAATTCCACACACCAACAGAGACTTCAATAACAGATTTGAGTATTCCAGTCCTACCTATTAACCCAATACCAAATGTAGTACTTTTCGTACGAATATTAGGAATCATTTCCAAACTACCGCCAAAATTTCAAACACAGATACACAAACAAATTTCAAGATTTTAGCTCTATCCGGTACCAAATAATACCATTGTAGAAGTTTTGTTCCATATTAGTATTTTTCGTAACCTTAAAATTTGAATTTCCAAAAACCCCTTGGGATATCTATCCAGCACTTCATCAGTGACTCTCATTACAAATTTCAGAAATCCAGCTCATTGCGATTACCAGATAGCTCATTGATTGGAGGTACCAGACGCAGTGTACCAAGTTTGACAATAATCGGATATGGCTGAGTGTATAATTAATAAAACAAAAAAAATCCAAAAAAAAAATTATTTTAATATTTATAATTATGAACACATTCAAGTTATATCCTAAAGATTTCAAAAAATTAAAAAAAATATTTTTCTTTCTCGATGAAATCAAAAACCCTTAACATCAAACCAAAAAAAAAAAAAAAAATAAATTAAAATTGGGCCATTAAAATAAAAAGCAATTTATTTTTCTCACACTATCAAAAAAAAAACAATTAAAGAAGCAGCAAAGTTTGGCCGGACCGAATTTTTAATACCCGCCACCATTTTGAAGGAACTTGAAAAATAAAAAAAAAATCCGTAGAAAAATACCTCTCACATAAAACCCTTTATATGGGGGCTATACGAAGACGTGGTCAAAATTTAAAATCATCAAAATGACGAATATTGAAAGGTACCGTTATGTGGGGGCTATACGATTATCAGGATGTACCATTTTCAATACCAAAAGTTCTGCAGACATAATATACACTTGGGTATAATTTTATCAACCTTCTTCGGAAGCTAGAGTGACTTCCACAGACGGACAGATGCACCTGACATTTGTGCTGACCGATATTGCCCATCTCCGAAATCAATCTAAGTTTGACAAAAATATTACGATGTACCAAGTTTGAAGCAAATCGGATATTCCCTTCGAGAGTTATCGTACCGACCAGACAGATAGACGGACGGACGGACATCGATAGATCGATTCCAAATGTCCTGAAACGGATTTGGTCCAAAGAGACCTAGGGTCTAAAACCGTTATTTCGCCTATGCTCGTCTTGACCATATCAAATAATATATACCCTTAGAGTATACGGCTAGAGTATGGCTGAGGGTATAAAAATCTTAAAAATGCTGAGGGCGCCTAAAAGTCTGCTATAAAAATACAAATGCTGCTTCAAGTACTTGAATTTATTACAAGGACTCTTTCTCAAGAACCTGGATTTATTTAACAATTTTTTTCAAGGACTTGGATTTATTTAAGAATCTTTTTTGGCGACGTGGAGTTTTTTAAAACTTTTTTAAGGACGTGGATTTTTAAGGACTTTTTTTAAGCACCTAGATTTTTATGGAAACTTTTTCAAGGGCCTGAATGTGTTTATACATTTTTTTCAAGGTCTTGCATTTTTTTAAGGACTTTTTTCAAGCACATAGAATTATTTGTGGACTCTTTTTCAAGAACCTGGATTTATTTAAGATTTTAAAGACGATGGAGATGGAGATTTTAAAAAGATTTTTTTCAAGAACGTGAATTTTGTTGGTATTCTTTTTCAAGGACCTAAATTTACCAAGGGCTCTATCTCAAATAAGTGGAATTTTCATTATTTTTTTTAAAAATTTGAATTTTTTCGGACTCTTTTTCAAGGACCTGGATTTATTTAAGAACACTTTTTAAACGATATTTTTAGGATTATTTTTCAAGAATGTTAAATTCTTTAAAGGACTCTTTCATGTATGTGGAGGTTTTAAAAAAGTGATTTTCAAGGACGTGGACATTTAAGGATTTTTTTTTTGTTTGCAGAGGCCTGGATTTATTGAAGGACTCTTTTTCAAGGACATGGATTTTCCTTAGAACTTCTTTCCAGGAACATGCTTTTTTAAGGGCGATGTATTTATTAATTTTTTTCAAGGACTTGCATTTTTAAGGAGGTTTTTAGAAGTTATGTTTTAAGGACGTGGTTTTTAAGGACTTTTTCAAGCCCATAGAATTATTTCTGGACTCTTTTTCAAGAACCTGGATTTATTTAAGATTTTAAAGATGATGAAGATGGAGATTTTAAAAAGATTTTTTTCAAGAACGTGAATTTTTTCGGACTCTTTTTCAAGGACCTGGATTTATTTAAAAACACTTTTTGATCGATATTTTTAGGACTATTTTTCAAAAACGTTCATTTCTTTAAAGGACTCTTTAAAGTATGTGGAGGTTTTAAAAAAGTCTTTTTCAAGGACGTGGACATTAAAGGATTTTTTTTGTTTGCAGAGGCCTGGATTTATTGAAGGACTCTTTTTCAAGGACATGGATTTTCCTTAGAACTCCTTTCCAGGAACATGCTTTTTTAAGGGCGATGTATTTGTTAATTTTTTTCAAAGACCTGCATTTTTAAGGAGTTATTTAGAAGTATTTTAAGGACGTGGTTTTTAAGGACTTTTTTCAAGCACATAGAATTATTTAAGGACTCTTTTTCAAGAACCTAGATTTATTTAAGATTTTAAAGATGATGGAGATGAAGATTTTAAAAAGATTTTTTTTTCAAGAACGTGAATTTTTTCGGACTCTTTTTCAAGTACCTGGATTTATTTTAGAACACTTTTAAAGGATATTTTTAGGACAATTTTTCAAGAACGTTCATTTCTTTAAAGTACTCTTTCATGTATGTGGAGGTTTTAAAAAAGTGTTTTTCTAGGACGTGGACATTTAAGGATTTTTTTGTTTGCAGAGGCCTGGATTTATTGAAGGACTCTTTTTCAAGGACATGGATTTTCCTTAGAACTCCTTTCTAGGAACATGCTTTTTTAAGGACGTGAATGTTTAAGATTTTTTTGAAAGCACCTAGATTATGGACTCTTTTTCAATGACCTAATTTATTACAGGAAATATTTGGAGTTTTTTAAGTTTTTTTTTCAAGAATGAGATTTTTTCGGACTCTCCTTCAAGAACCTGGATTTATTTAAGGACTCCTTTTCAAGGATGTGGATATTTTTTGGATGATTTTTCAAGGACGTGAATATTTTTTGGATGATTTTTCATTTTTTTTTTAAAAGTGCTCTTCAAGGACGTGGATATTTAGGGACTTTTGGGAAGAGACCCGGATTTATGATAGACTCTTTTTCAAGGACGTGGATTTTCTTAAGAATTTTTTTCAAGGACATACATTTTTTAAGGACTTTCCTTGAAGGGCGTGGATTTATAAAGGAATTCTTTTTGAGTGATGTGGAGTTTTTGAGGATAAGTTTTCAAGGACGTGGATTTATAAAGGAATTCTTTTTGAAGGATGTGGAGTTTTTCAGGATTAGTTTTCAAGGGCGTGGATTTATAAAAGAATTCTTTTTGAAGGATGTGGAGTTTTTGAGGATTAGTTTTCAAGGACGTGAATTTATAGAGGAATTATATTTTAAAAATGTGGAGTTTTTGAGAACTCGTTTTCAAGGACCAACAAACTATGAAACGAGAATTTTTTAAAAGAATCAACAGACCTACTATGCAGTTCAATCAAATCACTAGCCACTAGCCAGATGTTACACGCCAGTTAATGTTATAGAAATAATGTCATAATTTTTAAATATTATAACAGTCAAATCAGAAGGTCATAATAGTTCTTCCAAACTTTTCCATTTGGATATTGTGAGCTACAGTACAATTTCAAAAAAAATAAAAAAAAATAATAATAATAATAAATAAATAAAATTTTATTCAACAAGCCAAAAATAAGTCAAACCAATAACTAACTCAGAATTAACCAAAAAAAAAAAAAAAAATAAAACAAAACTTTGGCAAATATGTGTGTTTATGGTTTTTTTTTTTTTTTTTTGTTTCGTATATATATTTTTTTGTTGTTTTATGTTTTTTTTTTCTTTAATTTTATACATACATGTATAAGAAGAGTTTTAAAATAAAATAAATTTTATTACGTTTTTAGATTACAAATATAATTTCAAATCAAGAGGAGAGAGTAAGCGGGCAGATATAAGAAATTCCATAGACATTTTTTTTAATTTTACTTGATTACAAAAAAACAAAAAAAGTAAATATTATTACATTACAAAATCAACTTAACAATAGAAAGAAAAAAATATGGGTGGAAAGGATTAAAAGTAAGAAAACATTGCCGCCATAACAGACAATTCGCACAAAAAAATAGAATAGCAAAATTAATCATAAACAGAATTGTTGTTATAATAATAATAATAGATAATAAAAAATATAATTAAAAATATATCACCTTTTTTTAAAAAATGTATGTATGTTTTTGATATTTCTATAAATATACGTATGTATGTTTGCTTTTTTGTTTGTTTTTAAATTTTGTAATCCTAGCAAAAAAATTATTTTTATTATATATATACTTAATTATTTTTTTTATATATGTATAGTATTTATAAAGTATATATATAACAAGTAGAATATAAATATATAAGTATAGGCATAGAATTTCTCTTATTTATAAATACAGGGGGTGTTTGAAGTGTGAAAATGTAGAAAAACACAAACAAGGTCTGTCCTCTCTAGAGAAAATAAAAAAAAATATATATATATATCTTTTTTAGTCTAGAAGTTGTGTAGTCCATGAAATCTCCAACAGAGGGGATATTTTTTGTAAAATTTTTTTCCAACATTTTGTTTGGGGGACCAAGGATTTGTTTATTTTTTCCCCCTAAGACATTCCCGAAATAAATTAAACCAGGGACGATTTTAAGTGGTTACCTTGTAAGGCAATACAACTTAGCGGCTAGCTTCCTTTGGCCTCGTTTCGGTGCTCGGTATTTGAAGGGCTAAGGATTTGTTTATTTTTTCCTGGGGCGTTCCCGAAATGAGTTTTTATATGCCTTCCCATTACTATATAAGCCTATGTGGAGGCATGCAAATCCACAACGGGCCTTCCTTAGCCACATTTTGATACTCGGTATTTGAAGGACAAAGAATTTGCTTTTTTTTCCTAGGACATTCCCGAAATAAATTTGTATGTCCCTTCTCATTACCATATAAGCCATATGTAGTGGTTACCTTGTAAGGCATGAAAATCCACGACGGTCCTTCCTTAGCCACATTTTGGTACTCTGTATTTGAAGGACAAAGAATTTGCTTTTTTTTTTCCTGGGACATTCCCGAAATGAATTCTTATATACATTCCCATTACAATATAAGCCATATTAAATGGTTACAAGGTAATCAGGCATCATAACCCACAGATGGCCTCGTTTTGGTACTCGGTGTATGAATAAATATTTTTTTTACAATTTATTCCAATATTTTGCTTGAAAGACTTAGGATTTGTTTTTCCATAGATGTACGCAAAATGAATTCCGATACAAGTTGCCATAACCATAATCCATATTAAATGGTTACCATGTAAGGCATCATAATTCACTAATAAATGATTTGTTTACCATTTCTTTCAACATTTTGTTTGAAGGACTTAGGATTTATTTTTCCTGGTGACATTTCCAAATTTAATTTCTATTACCAAAATGCATAGAAAGTTGTTACCTTGTAGGGCATAAAAACCCATTGCTGACCTCGTTTTGGTACTCGGTGTTTGAATATTTTTTTTTTTTTTTTGCAATTTATTCCAACATTTTCTTTGAAAGACTTAGGATTTGTTTTTCTAGGGAAGTTCCCAAAATGAATTTCCATAATCCATACAAAGTAATTACCCATGACTGGCCTTCTCTGGTCTCATTTTGGTACCCGGTATTGAAATAAATTATTTTTCCTCAATATCTTTCACTATTTCATTTTTTTTCTAGGGATGATCCTGAAATTACCAGAAAGGCATGAAAATTCACATTTTGGCACTCGGTGTTTGAATAAATGATTTTTTCCAATATTTTTCAATATCAATATCAACATTTTGATTTTTTCTAGGGGCGATCCTGAAATGAATTCCTTTACACGTTCCTATTACCAGAAACCATATAAGACGATTGCCTTGTAAGGCATGCAAAATCCACGAATGACCTTCTCTGCCCATATTTTGACCCGTTGTGGGGGAGATACGAGAAGGAGTGGTCCGATCAGTCGAAACAAATTGGATGCTCATTTTTGAATTTTGAGAAAGTTGTGTGTACTCAAAAGGTCGACCCTTTGTGCCAGAAGGAGTCGTCCAATATATCCCATCTTCTTACTAGACCTAAATTTGGTAGAAATATTAGGATATACGAAATTCGAAGACAATCGGACTTTTCTTTCACATTATATAAGGGTCGCGAATAATCAAAAATTCGTCACTTTGTGGGGGAGGTACCAAAAGAAGTTGTCCGATCTATCCCATCTTAATACCCGTCCTAGAGCTGGTCGAAACATTAAGATCTGCGCAATTTGAAGACAATCGGATTCTTCTTTCACATTATATAAACGTTGTGAATATTCAAAAGTTCGTCACTTGGTGGGGGAAGTACCAGAAGGAGTGGTTCGATCTATCCCATCTTTACGCCAGATCTTCTGTTTATATAAAGATTGGGATGTGCCAAGTTTTAAAGAATCAGATGTTCACTTGGAATTTTGAGATGGTTATGGGTATTCAAAATTTCGACCCTTTGTGGGGGAGGTGCCCGAAGGAGTGGGGCGATCTATTCCATTTTTATATCAGACCTAGAGTTAGGTGAAGTAATGGGCTGTGCCAAGTTTGAAAATAATTGGATGCTCATTTTGAGTTTTGAAATGGTTATGTATTCAAAATTGTTCACCCTTTATGTGGGAGGTATCAGAAGGAGTCGTCCAATATATTCCATCTTCATAGTAGCCCTATAGTTGCTAGAAGTTTTAGGATATGCGAAATCAACAACCGGACTCCTAATTCACATTTTATAAGCATTGTGAAAAAACCAAAATTTTGACCCTTTGTAAGGAAGGTACCAAAAAAAAATTGTCCGATCTATCTCATCTTCACACCAGATCTTCTGGTGATATAAAGATTGGGATGTGCCAAGTTTGAAAAGAATCGGATGCTTATTTTGAATTATGTAAGGATTATAATTATTCAAAATGTTCTCTTTATAGGAGAGGTACCGGAAGGAGTGGGGTGATATATTCCATCTTTACATCAGATCTTGTGTAGATAGAAAGACTGGAATATGTGAATTTTGAAAAGAATCGGATGTTTATTTTCCATTTTATGAGAGTTATAATTATTCAAAATCTTGTCCCTTTGTGGGGGAGGTACCAGAAGGAGTCGTTCAATATATCCCATCTTCATATTAGACCTAGAGTTGCTAGAAGTATTGGGATATACGAAGACAATCAGACTCTTCTTTCGCATTACATAAGCGTTGTGAATATTCAAAATTTCGTCCCTTTTTGGGGGAGGTATCCAAAGTAGTGGTCCGATCTATCCCATCTTCACATCAGATATTGTGTTAATAGATAGCCTTCAAAAAATGCTAAATAAACATGGCATTGGCGCTAAATAGAATTTCATAATTGTTTTCAAGGCAGTCTTCCTCGTCCTTGTTATTTTTTGCTTTTTTCTACATTTCACATTGAATTCACACACATTTCAGTACACCCTGTATAAACAGTAGTTTCTATATATATGTTTACATGTATGTAATTATGTATGTATATGCATTCGCTTTTTTTTTTGTTATCTTATAAAATCTACATGTGTATTTTTTTATAAATTTTCAGCTTCCTTTTGTTTTCTTTTATATTAGATCATATTATAAATAAATTTTATCTGTTTTTTAATATATTTTATATATATGTAATGTGTGTATACAACATTTAGTGCGTGTTTTCATTTCATAGCAAACAAATATGTCACATCTTTATTTTTTTATCGTTTTTTTTTTTTCAATTTCAAATTTTTACTTAAAGTTTAGTGGGGATTATAACTTTGTAAAAATAAATTTGGGGATTGTTTGTTTTGCAAGTTTTAGTTTAACTTTTTCACATCTGTGTTGTTTGTTTTGTAAGTTTTTTTTTAACTTTAAAGTTCGTGTTTTTTACAGAAATAAAAAGGAGAAACGCAAACAAAAACTTTAACAAAACAAAAAAGTTTTGATTAGCTATTTTTTCTGTCTCCAGCATGTTGCAATCTAGTTTTGTTTCAAATGATGCTACTGGAAATTGATTTTTGTAAAGTAGAGAGAGAGAGAGAATAGGTCAAAATAAATTTTAAGTTGAAATAAATCTGAGGTTATGTTTGAAAAAAAAACTATCGTTTGATATGGGTCACAATAACAAAACCGGTCCAAAGAAACATATGTTTTTAATAAATTCAATTTTGAGGTTATGTTTAAAAATCAGTTTTAATAAATTTTATAATAAACTCTCTTCTAAGGTTATCTAGGGAATAGAAACCCCATATCCCAGTGATGTGATTAACTTTTATGTTAAAAAAATGTTTTTATTTATTATTTAACAATGAGATTTAAAGAAAATAACCAAAAGTGTATTGTGAACATAACCTTACTTTTGAGGTTATGGAAAAATCATATTTTTTGTTATATGTTTAAGAGAAATTCTGATCGTTTCAAAGTATATATTAGAAGTATAGTTGTCAATAAATTCCATGCGCTTTAATCACACAAACCGGTGCAAAGAAACATATATTTTTTAACATAACCTAACTTCTAAGAATATGAAAGAAATAGAAATTGTGGGAATTTTCAGGGATATTATTAAAATATATGTCTTAATTTTTTTTTTATTGAAAATTAAAAAAAAAGGAAAAAACCAAAAATGTGTTGTGAACATAACCCCAATTTTGAGGATATGAAAAAACGACAGTTTTTTTTATTATCTATTTAAGACAATTTCGGAACATTTAAAGATATACATTTGCCGACAATTTACATGCGTCTTAATCCCAATTTGATAGTTTAACAAAAACAAAAATGAAAGAAACCAATTAAAAATGTTTTTTGATCATAACCCAACTTTTGAGGTTATGATTTTTCTCAAAATCGAAGTTTTTTTTAAAACTCTATATTAAATATACATTTCAACAACACAATTTCTGTGCGTTTTAATCAAAAAAAGGGGGCAAAGAAACATGTTTTGTAATAATTTAATTTTTGTGGTTATGTTTAAAAACAATTTTTCGTAAATTCAGATGTTTTGCATTAAAATATTTTTTTAAAAAATGAACAATTTAAAATAACATATTCCGGGGAACAAAATTATTATTTTTTGGCATTAACTCAATTTTGAGGTTATGTTCAAAATAAACATTTTTGTTTTTTTTTAATAACTTACACACAAAATTATTCAGTTTTTGTATATTATTTTATATAAACAAAATGGAATATTTTGTATCACCTCACCTTTTTGGGGCTATTTTCAAAATCTTGTGCAACAATGTATTTCACAATCTTCAAACAATTGTCGCATTGTTGAATATATTTAGTTTTAATATTATTACGAGACTTTGAGGTTATGTTCCTGTTCTTTAATAAAATTATTCAATTTTATTCAAAATAGAATAAATTTGTATAAAAACCAATTGGAAATAAGCGAAAAAGATGAAAAAAATAACATAAACTCATTTTTATGAAGTGAATTTAAAATCTAAAAATGCCGTGTTTTTTTTTAATAACATTATTAATAATCACTAATTTTTAAACAATGTGTATAAATTTTTATTAAAAAAAAAATCCGGAAAAAAATTTTTAAAAGAAATCACATAACCTCACATTATTAAAAAATTGACATAACCTCTTATTTGAGATTATTTAAAAAAACTGTATGCAAAATGGGTATCGGTGACATATAATTTAATATTATAAAATAGTTATTGTTACGTGATAATTTTTATACCAAAACTCGGGTTAAAAAATATATTTTTTCGACACAAACTCATTTTAGATAGTTTTTTTTTAATTTTTACAGATTTTTTATTTTAAAAGTAAATTATGGAGAATATAAAAGCTGTATTGTTGTAGAGGCTATCGAAGGTCTATTTTTTTGACTTTGATAAAAAAACTGAAATAGTTTTTCAACATAACCTCATATTAGAAAATTTTAAAATTATTACAAGCTATAAGTTATAGAGAATATAAAAGCTGTATTATTTTATAGGCCATTGAAGTCCTATTTTTTTGGTTTTGTTAAGAAAATGAAAATATTTTTTGGCATAACCTGATCTTAGAGAATTTTTAAATGAATACAGATTTTCGATTATTTTCTATTTTCAAAGGAAAATATGGAGAATATAAAAGCTGTATTGTTATATAGGAGGCCATTGAAGAACAATTTTGTAGCTTTGAGAAATAAATGAAATTAAATAAAATACATTGACATAACCTCACTTTGGGCTTGTTATAAAAAATATATATCCCCAGGCTTAGCAGTAACAATATTAATTATTACGCCTTTTTGGAACTATATTTGGGTAATTTTTATTCTGGGTGGAAAAAAATCTATAAAAAACAAGCTTTTTTTTAATATAACCCTAGTTTTGAGGTTATGTTTTTAATAAACAGAGAAAACAGTTTTTTACATTGTTTACTATGTGAATGGTAGTTTCACACAGAAATATTGCGGATAAAGTAACAATAAAAGATTGTTTTCAATATGACTTCACGCAATTTTAAAAATATTTTTTTCAATATTATAATTTTTTAATATAACCTCAATTCTGTTTAAATATTTGCAATACTTTTTTTTTTAAACTTTTTCATACCCGTTGTTTTCAATTTTCAATCACGAATCGGATAAAACTATAAATCCAGACAAAAATTAAAAAATGTTTTTCAACATAACCCCACTTTTTGGGTTAAGTCCAAAAATAAAGCTTTAAAAATATTCATGCTATTGAAATTGGGTAATTTTTATATTTTTTCAAAATACTTCCGTAACTTATTTAACCACAGAACACCGAAAAGCAAAAAAAAAAACACACAAAAATTTTTTTGACATAACCTCTAAATCTAGATTAGGTTTGAAATATAGGTACAAGTTTTAAAGTTTGAAATATGGATTTATAATAACAGGGTAATTTATGTTTATATAAAAATGTACATATTTTTTATCCACAAATTGGAAAAAGTTAAAATATTTTTCACATAACCTCCTTTTTTTGGGTTAAACCCAAGAATAGTGAATCCTAGTGAATTTTTCATTTCTAAAAGTCAATCACTTTGTATACCTTTTATACTTATACTTCACACTTTCTTTAAAACATACTAAAAACATGGACGTTGAAAATATTTTTCATACATAACCTCATATATTATTTTCAAATAAAATTTCCCATTCTCTCTCTCTCCATTCCACTCCTTTTCTCTCTTCTAAAAACCTTGACAGTAGCACCATAAACACATCAACATTTTTCTACAAAACTTCTACATAAAAAAAATAATAATCATGTGTTTTTTTCTCGTTTGAGGTTAGAAATTAAAACTAATTTATAAACATTTATTATAATCATAATAATAAAAAAATCAAATATAAATCTAGATATATATATTACATGTTGTTGTTTTAAAACTTAACCAGAAGCAAACTTAAGAAAACTAAAACGGTATCGTGTAAAACAAATGCTTAAAACTTAAACAAAAAAATATTGTATTGTATTTTTTTCTTCAAAAGAGCAAAAAAATTTTAATAATTACACAAAAATAAAAACGACAGGTAAAACTGGTAGCATTTTACAGTAAAAATATAATTATTTTTGTTTTTTTGGATTTCATTCCTTACTTGTAGATTAACCAATTTTCACTTTTGTTTCTTTCTTTGTTTTTGTATGTATGCCTCTTATATGTTTTTGTTGTTGCATTATAGTTGAAATAATTTTCTTCTTAGGAGAGGGAGGGGGGCCTTAATTTTTGTAAAATAATTTTTCTTCTTCTTGTAGTTAGCTTCGTTTCATCTTTGTGGAGTAGTAGTAATAGTAGAGTTTGTTGTGTTTGGCGTGGCTTGGCTTGGAGTAAGTATAGCATTTTGGGGTTTGAAAAGTTTCTGCCTCATTGCTCGATGCATTTACATTGATTCCTTAGACTTAGGTATTTTTAAGTTCCTCCAGACCACCACTGGGCTGGCCGTTTTTAACATTCACCAGCACTTTGTTGACAAAATCTGTGGTACTGCCAGCAATAGCTAAGCCACCTAAAACAAGAAGACAATAATCACAGATTTATAAATTAAATGTTAAAAAAGAGGAAATTATAAAAAATTTAGTTCTACCAAAGACAAGTAAACATCCAAAAAAAATGAAGGGCCCCATATTTTTTTTCTTAAAATCCACGAGTGTAGTAGACGACCAGAAAATATTAATTTAAATAATAGAACAGATCATATTTATAAAAAAGTACACAAGAATAGTAAAATGACAGAAAACTTAAAAAAACTAGTTGTTTCAGGAGATAATTAAAAATACAGAAGGCTCGTAGAAGGCCAAAAAAAAATTAAGAATTTTCAAAAAATTCAAAAATTCATTGATCTTGAAAATAGATAGGAAAAGCAGAAATTATTCCCATGGAGGACTATAGGGTGTTTTCCAAAAAAGAAATTAAAAAAAAGTAAAAAAGTATCAGTCGGTTCACACCAGACCTTGGTTTAATAAAAATATTGTGATGTGTGTAATTTGAAGAGAGCCGGATGCCGGATGGGAGGTACCAGAAGGAATGGTCCGATCTATACCCTATATATAACAGATCTTGTGTGGATTGAAATATTGAGATGTATCAAGTTTATATGGCATCGGATATAATTTTGGTGTTTTATGAGCTTCATGAACACTCAAAATTTTGACACTTTGTGGGGAGGTACCAGAAGGAATGGTCCGATCTATACCCTATATATAACAGATCTTGTGTGGATGGAAATATTGAGATGTATCAAGTCTAAATGGAATCGGATATAATTTTGGTGTTTTATGAGCTTCATGAACACTCAAAATTTTGACACTTTGTGGGGGAGGTACCAGAAGGAGTGGACCGATATATCCAATCTTCACACCAGACTTTGGATTAATAAAAATATTGTGATGTGTGTAATTTGAAGAGAGTCGGAAGATTATTTCGGATTTTATTATCGTTTTGGTTATTCAAAACTTTGACCCTTTGCGGGGGAGGTACCAGAATTAATGGTGCGATCTTTACCCTCTTCGTAACAGATCTTGTGTTGATGGAAATATCGAGATGTGTCAAGTCTAAATGGAATCGAATATAATTTTGGTGTTTTATGAGCTTCATGAACGCTCAAAATTTTGACAGAAGGAATGGTCCGATTTATACCCATATATAACAGATCTTGTGTGGATGGAAATATTGAGATGAATCAGAAGGAATGGTCCGATCTATTCCCTATATATAACATATCTTGTGTGGATGGAAATATTGAGATGTGTCAAGTCTAAATGGAATCGAATATAATTTTGGTGTTTTATAAGCTTCATGAACACTCAAAATTTTGACCCATTGTGGGGGAAGTACCAGAAGGAGTGGACCGATATATCCAATCTTCACACCAGACCTTGGATTAATAAAAATATTGTGATATGTGTAATTTGAAGAGAGTCGGATGCTTATTTCGGATTTTATGATCGTTTTGGTTATTCAAAACTTTGACCCTTTGTGGGGGAGGTACCAGAAGGAATGGTCCGATCTATACCCTATATATAACAGATCTTGTGTTGATGGAAATATTGAGATGTACCAAGTCTGAATTAAATCGGATGTTAATTTCGTGTTTTATGAGCTTTATGAATATTCAAAATTTTGACCCTTTGTGGTAGAGGTACCAAAAGGAGTGGACCTATATATCCAATCTACACACCAGACCTTGGATTAATAAAAATATTGAGATGTGTGTAATATGAAGACAATCGGACTCTGACATCACATTTTACAACAGTTAAATTTATTCAAAATTTTGACCCTTTGTGGGGAAAGTACTTGATGGAGTGGACAAATATTTTCCATTTTCGCATCTGACGTAGCACTGATGTAAATATTAGGATTTGCAAAGTAGAATCAAAATAGGATCATCCATTCTCTTTCTGTGTAGTAAAATATTTTTTGCTAATTTCGACCCTTTGTGGGTGAGGTACCAGAAGGAGTGGACCTATATTGCCCATCTCCGAACACGATCTAAATTTGATAATAATATTACGATGTACCAAGTTTGAACGAAATCGGATACTCCCTTCGAGAGTTATCGTGCGAATAAGGCAGCCAAACAGACAGACGAACGGACATCGCTAGATCGACTACAAATGACCTGAAACGGACTTAGTCAAAAAAGACCTAGTTTCTAAAACCGTTATTTCGATGAGGCAAATTTTAAGCCTTATCAAATGATATAAACCCTCCCTCCCTCTCTAGCCAAATCGCTTAGGGTATAATTGGTCTGTTAGATCTTGAAAATATTTTCCCAAATGTTTACAAGAATTGGAATGTCAATTCTTTTCAACTAGTCTTCCTAAAAGCCCATCATAAATGGCAATTCTTATCAAAATTACCAGCAGGTTCTTAAGAAAGTCTCTTCATATTTAGGTGGGTGTTTTATCAGAATTGCAAACTCCGCTTCTACTAAAAGTCTCATGAAACCTAGGTCGGTAAGAAGGACGAAAATAACTTACGAAATAAATACTTCAATGGCCTAAAAGTTCAATTATTAGGCGAGACGTCTTCAGTCTATAAATAGGCTATGTGAATGACTTTAAGATCGCTTAAAAGGTCCTATGTGGATATATCTTTCTAAGGTATTGTTTATAGAAATATTATGTTTTATGTTTATCAGAAACCTATCAGAACCTATTCCTCAAATATTCACAATAATTGGCATGTTTACTATTCAAAACTCCTTTTAAACCCAGTAAAGAAAGTCTTAAAGTCGGGCGGGGCCGACTTTATGATACCGTACACCACTTTGCTAATTTAGTAGAGCTCCATATAACAATTAAAAGTTTTTATGGGAGAATTCAATCATACACGCTATGATTATAATTATAATTTAAAGTTCAAAGGACTAAATATGCCGAAGCATTTGTGTCTTTTAAATTCGGAATTGTATTGCCCATTTGGTGCACAATTAATTTAAAATCGGATAAAGATATATATGGGAGCTATATCCAAATCTGAACCGATCTCGATAAAATTTGGCAAAGATATTTCTGAGTTGTATTTGATATATTTCCCTGAATATCGTTGTTACGGAGTGCATATTACGGTTGTGGGTAACAAATATAACAAATCGGATGAATAATATATATGGAAGCTATAGCTATATCTGAACCGATCTTCACCAAATTTGACATACTAGCTTCTAGTCGTAAGTGCCAAATTCCATCCTATTTGGACAAATATTAGACGTTTGGTGCACAATAAAAGGTAAATCGGACGAAGTTATATATGGGAGCTATATCCAAATCTGAACCGATCTCCATAAAATTTAGCAATTGTATTGCTGAGCTGTATTTGATGCATTTCCACAAATATTGTTGTTGCAGAGTGCATATTACGGCGGCGGTGGACAAAAATAACAAATCGGATGAACAATATATATGGGAGCTATAACTTTATCTGAACCGATCTTCACCAAATTTGGCATACTACCTTCTAGACTAAATTCGGTCGTATGTGCCAAACTCCATCCCATTTGGACAAATATTATACGTTTGGTGCACAATAAATGGTAAATCGGACGAAGTTATAAATGGGAGCTATATCCAAATCGGAACCGATCTCGACCAAATTTGGCAAAGATATTTCTGAGCTGTATTTGATATATTTCCCTGAATATCGTTGTTACGAAGTGCATATTACGGCTGTGGGTAACAAATATGACAAATCTGATGAACAGTATATATGGGAGCTATAGCTATATCTGAACCGACCTTCACCAAATTTCATATACTAGCTTCTAGACTCAATTCGGTCGTAAGTGCCAAATTCCATCCCATTTGGACAAATATTAGACGTTTGGTGCACAATAAAAGGTAAATCGGACGAAGTTATATATGGGAGCTATATCCAAATCTGAACCGATCTCGATAAAATTTAGCTAATGTATTTCTGAACTGTATTTGATATATTTCCCCAAATATTGTTGTTGCAGAGTGCATATTACGGCGGCGGTGGACAAAAATAACAAATCGGATGAACAATATATATGGGAGCTATAGCTATATCTGAACCGATTTCAATTAAATTTGGCATACATATTTTCAGGCCTAATTTGGGTGTATATGCAAAATTCCATACAATTCGGGCTGATATTACACGTTTGGTGCACAATAAAAGGCAAATCGGACGAAGATATATATGGGAGCTATATCTAAATTTTGACCGATTATCTCCAATAGGGTTCGTCCTTGGGCCAAACAAATGATCTGTGCAAAATTTCATCTGGATCGAGCAATAAATGCGACCTGTACTTTGTTTACAAAAGTACATGGACAGACGGACGGACGGACGGACATGCATAAATCGACTCAGAATGTGATTCTATGCAGATCATCAAAAGGAACTATGGGTCTATCACGTTTCCTTTTGCCTGTTACAAACAAATGCACAAAGACATAATACCCTCCCTGACCACCTTGTGGTGTAGGGTATAAAAACTCACAATAAGTGCTCTGTTAGTTCTCGTAAAACAATACATCTCCTCACAAAGTCCACAAAAATTGGTCTTTGGTCTCTTCGCATGTATTCTTCAAAACCCAATGACAATTAAGGTGAGAATATATAAAACGCTTTTTTGACTGGCTAAAGTCATTGGCTAGCTTTTTCAGAAAATAAAAAAGAAGCGTAGGCCCAACATCGAACTAAGTCAACCTAAAACTCCTTTGTTTCTCTACGAAGAAGCCAGCCGATGGCTTAAGCCATTCAAAAAGGCGTTTTATGTGTTCTCATCTCTAGTCTTTAAGACCTTGCAAAATTCCAACATAATTGGTATGATTTACCTTCATCAAAACAAAAAAAAAATTCTTAAAAATTCTTCCAAATTCTACCTTCGCATTAAATTTGCTTAGCATATCATCCAACTTACCTATGGCATGCTTATAAATTCTTTCGATTTGTTTGTCGGTCTCTTCACTGCTTTCGCCCACATTTCGTTGACGATATTTCAGGGCCAAGTTTTGTTTGATATCGCTAATGGCATTCAGCAAACGTTCTGCAAGACAACAAAAACGAAATTATTAAAAAATACTGGTCTGTCCAAAACTCTCTCTCTCTCTAATAATAATACTCACTGTGTTCAATTTCCAAACCGTACAACTTGATTTTATTAGCCTCATGTTGTGCCTTCTTCTTGAGGCGACAGGCCCGTGAAGCCAGCTTGTTTTTCTCCTTACGCGACTTGGGTCTTACATTGAATGGCAGTTCCGAGACGGGAGTCATATCGTTGATGGTACGACTTAAACGATCCAATTCCTTGCCAATGTTATTCAGCTTACGTGGATTTGGGGTTAAATCGTTGCCATCACCTTTGCGTGCCTTGCCGCTATGCTAAAGTGGGGGAATAGGAAAAAAGGCAATTATTTCACATTTAACTTTTCCTCCTAGTGGCCAGCTGATAATCACCTTATATACCTTGATACCTCGCACCGAACAATTGGGACTAAACACCGGATCGGTGACCTCGTTCAGAACGTGGGGATCTTCCAATTTTGATTGGAATACCAAACGTTTACCCTTTGGCCCCTTGGCCTGGACATTGTATTGCCAAAAGTAGCGTTCCTTGCCCTTTGAGGTAGACAATTGTGTGCTGCTATTCGAATTGGAACGGGCTCGGATTGTGGTGTTATCATCTTCATTGTCCGAACCATTATCACTGGACAAATCATCATAGTTGTCGCTGTTGAACTCTGATGAGTTGTCATCGTCGTCATCCTCCTGGGAATAGTCATGGCCATCCGGCGACAGAACACTGACAGTGCTTAGCGATGAAAATGATTCAGCCTCAGCCAATGAACCGGTTGAAAGTAAATGCTGTCTAGGCTCACGTCGTGTCCATATGTGGTCCAGACCCAGGTGGGTGGGTGCCGAAGATGAGAGCCGCGATATCGTATTGCCGCTGATGTCATTGGCCGCCACCATTTGATAGAATTGTTTGCGAGCACTGTTCATGCTTATCACAGCCGGACCGGCGTTGGAACCACTACCACCCGCACTGCTGCCATTTGCACTGCCATAGCCACTGCTGCCGGCCGGGCTAACAGCTGTATGGGAGGACATTAGCAGACCTCCTTGGCCATTGGCTGGCACCGAGTGTCCCAGCATGGCAATGGAACTGTTGCGATCCGGCGACAGGGAATAATCTTTTTTCATAATTTCATGCATTTTCCGAGACTTGACTTGATACTGTGAACGATTGGCATGGGGTGGTGGTGGTGTTATGGAATTCATTTGTAAGGGTGAGTGGGAGGACTGCAAAAGACAGAGAGAGAAAAGAGAGAAAATTAGTTGAGCTTCTTGCAGGGGATTCCTGTTGGACCTACCTGACTTCCCGGTGAAAAGGTATTCGTGTTATTTAGCTGATGTTTATTTGGTGTGCTGTGATAAATTTCATACGGACTAGAGGAGGAACTTTGATGATTTTGTTGCTGCTGCTGAGATGTCTGGTGTTGTTGCTGTAGCATCGAATTGGAACTGATGGAGCTACCATTGCCACTGTCCAATGATGACGATGCCTGCATCGTGTGTAGTTGGGTAAATTGTTGTAAATGTTGTTGTTGTTGTTGCTGCTGCTGTTGTTGCTGATGATGGCTTTGCTGCATCAACTCCATGGGCGGTCCCATGCCCGGCGATGGCGTTGTTTGCGTTGTCGAATGCAATGACGGCGATAGCAAGAAACCATTTGTCCCATCGTGGCCTGTCCCCGGTAGAAATTCTTCCAAATTTGAAATATCCTCTAGAAAATGATCATCCTCCAGAGCTCCGAAACCAGCAGAGTTGATATCATTTTTATCGATGGGGAAGATGTAATCATCCTCCAAGGAAAAGGGTTCATGTTTTGTGGTAACAATGGCACTACCAATATCGCTCCACATGGTGTTACCCGATGTGGCCACATTTACATCGTACATCAGCGAGGAGCTCAGGTCATCGGCAGTGGTCGAGGAACCCAAAAATGTCACCACACCGGTGATATCGGTACTGGGTGGTGAAGAGATGTTCAAACCAATGCCGCCACCACCACCGCCGGAGGCACCGCCACCAACACTGCTGCTCAGTAGACTTGAGGAGCCATTGCCCACACTGCCATTGTGACTCAGGGGTGAGGAGGCATCATGGCTATAGAAGGGCGATATAACGGATATTGAGTTGGAAGTTTGTCCTGGTGTTAGACTCTGGGTTGCGGCACTTAAATTGACATCCTGCAAAAGGGTGGGCGACAACGAGGCCGCTTCCAAGGCATCGAGGCCATAATCGGAGTAGTCAGCCATTGAAACACTTAAAAGGCCGCCACCACCACCGGATTGTTGTTGCTGCTGCTGCTGCTGTTGATTATTTTGGCCGTTTGATTGTTGCTGGTTCTGCTGATTCTGTGAGGACATCATGTTGTTAGTTTGATTAAGATTTTGCTGCTGCGATGCCGTTACCGCCGAAGATGATGGCGATGACGCTGAGGTCGACAACTGTGGCTGATGCTGCAACAGATGACTCAAGAAGGGACTCGAAGATGGATGATGTAAAATATCGTCCTGATAGGGATTGTGTAATTGATTGGGATTATTACTGCGGGGTATTGTTATGACATTACTACTACTGCCACCGTTGGAAAAGCCACTGCCACCACCACCTCCGATGTGAGACGAAATCGTTGAGAAAAATGGCAATGAACCAGATGATGTGGATGTTGCTGTTCCAAAGCCACCACCACCTGAGTGGTTGTTGCTGTTGCTATTACTGTTGGTGTTGTTGTTGTTGTTGCTACCGTTATTATTCCCGTTAGTATTGTTGTTGTTGCTACCGTTATTATTCCCGTTAGTATTGTTGTTGTTGCTACTGCTGCCACTGCTATTATTCGCAAATGTGGCAAATAACGCCGACGTACCCAATGAATACAGATCGTATTTCAATGGATTGCTGCTGTTGGAAGATGAGTCGAATAATTCTGTCGACATGGAATAAATTTGATTTTCTGTCATTGTATGTGTATTGGGGTGGGGGGGTGTTTTTGATGGTGTTGTTGTTGTGGATATTTGGGACTATTTCGCTTCGTTTTTGTCTGCAGTCTTAGCCCTTTGGGCTGGACCTCAAATGAGGTCTAACACGTTAATGTAATCGTATTGTATTGACGTTGGTGAGGGGACCTGTAACGAAACGGAGAGAAATATTAGTTGGATATGAATTAAAGTTATAAATTATTTAATTATGTTCTAAAATGTATAAAAAATTAGATGAGTTATCCATGTGTTTTGGATATCACGGATAATTTTGGATAATTCGCTAGGTTATCCAATGTTTTTGGATAAAACGAATAATTTATCCAAATACTTTGGATAACTCTGATAAGTTATAAAAAAATTTTGGATAACTCGGATAAATTATAAAAGAATTATGGATAACACGGATAAGTTATTTTAAGTGTTTTGGATAATCCGAATATGTTGCCAAAGTGTTTGGATAACTCGGATAAGTTATCCAAGCATTTTTGATAACAAGAATAATTTATCCAAGTAGTTTGGATAACTCGGATAAGTCATGTTCTGGATAACTTATTGGTGTTATCCCGAATACTTGGACGACTTAATAAAAAGTGTTTGGGACGACTTGGATAAGTTATTCAAGAGCTTCGGATAACTCATTCAATGGGACTCGATAACATGGATAAATAATCCAAGAGTTTTGGATAACTCGGATAAGTTATCCAAGTGTTTCGGATAAATCGGATAAGTAATCTAAGAGTTTTGGATAACTTGGTTAAGTTATCCAAGTGTTTTGTATAGCCCGGATAAGTTATCCATATGTTTCGGATAACTCGGATAAGTAATTTAAGAGCTTTGGATAACTCGAATAATTTATCCAAGGGTTTTGGATAATTCGGATAAGTTATCCAAGTGTTTAGGATAACTCGGATAAGTTTTCCAAGTGTTTTGTATAACTCGGATAAGTCACCCAAGGTTTTTCGGTAACACGGATAACTTATTCAAGTGTTTCGGATAACTCGGATAATTTATCTAAATGATTCGGATAACTCGGATAAGTCATTTAAGACCTTTGGATAACTCGGATAAGTTTTCCAAGTGTTTCGAATAACTCGGATAAGTTATTCAAGTAGTTCAGATAACCCGGATAAGTCACCTAAGGTTTTTCGATAGCACGGATAACTTATTCAAGTGTTTCGGATAACTCGTATAATTTATCCAAATGATTCGGATAACTTGGATAAGTCATTTAAGAACTTTGGATAACCCGAGTAATTTATCCAAGGGTTTTGGATAACTCGGATAAGTTATCCAAGTGTTTTGGATAAGTCATCCAATGTTTTTCGATAACACGGATTACTTATTGAAGTGTTTCAGATAACTCGGATAATTTATCCAAATGATTCGGATAACTCGGATAAGTCATTTAAGAACTTTGGATAACTCGAGTAATTTATCCAAGGGTTTTGGATAACTCGGATGAGTTATCCAAGTTTTCCGGATAACCCGGAAAGTCATCCAAGTGTTTTGGATAACTCGGATAAGTTTTCCAAGCGTTTTGGATAACCCGCATAAGTTATACAAGAGTTTTGGATAACTCGGATAAGTATTTCGGATAAATCGGTAAATTAGAGTTTTAGATAATTCGGATAATTAATTCGAGTGTTTTGGATAACTCGGATAAGTTATCCAAATGTTTAAGATAATTTGTATAAGTTATCCAAGTATTTTGGATAACTCGGATAAGTTATTCAAGTGTTTCAGATAACTCGGATAATTTATAAAAGAGGTTTGGATAACTTGGATAAATTATGCAAGGGTTTTGGATAACTCGAAAAAGTTATTCAAGTGTTTCCGATAGTTCGGATAAGGCATCTAAGTATTTCGGATAACTTGGATCAGTTATACAACTTTTTTGGATAACTCGAATAAGTTATCCAAGTGTTTCGGATAACTTAGATCAGTTATACAACTTTTTTGGATAACTCGGATAACTTATCCAAGTTTTTCGGATAACTCATCCAAGTGTTTCGGATAACTCCGATAAGTTTTCCAAGTGTTTTGGATAGCTCGGATAATTTGCAAAAGAGTTTCGGATAAACCGGTTAAATTATCACAGTGTTTGGATAACTCGGATAAGTCATCCATGTACTTTGAACAGTTCGGATAAGTTATCCATTTGTATTGGATAACTCGGGTAAGTCATCGAAAAGTTTTGGATAACTCGGGTAAGTCATCCAAAAGTTCGGATAAGTTATCCTTGTGTTTTGGATAACTCGGATAAGTTATAAAATTCAACTAAGGTTTCCTTTTATCAAAACAGCCAAATGTTGCCGTCATTCCTCATATCTCAATTATCGTTTAGGCTTCTATTGGCTTTCCGTTTTTTTACCTTATTTTAAAAAATTTCCGCTTTTAGTCTTTAGCCGGTAAATAAAAAAATGGTTACTAACAGTTTAACAATAAAAGCAAATATTTATCTTCAATTATTGGCAAGAAACTCAAATAAGGAGGCCCGGTAAACACCCTACAACTCAACTCAACTGTTTCTGAAGTGGAAATATAAATGGTATTCTCTACATAGTAGACCTTTTGCATATAGATCTGATTTTTAGAAGGTTTTGTGACTTGGAAAAAAGGTAAACTTCCTGAGGTTTTCCTTCTATAGAAGAATTACTCCTTAGGCTAGTTTTTACGTCATTTTGAATTGAAAGTGATTTTCACACTTACATTTAAATTTATAGCATATTTTTAGGCGCTTCCAATGAGTCTCCTATTGCAAGGCCCGATTACATGTTAGACTTATATGTAATTTGAGTTTTTCGAATTTTGAACTATTATTGCATACTTTAAGGAGTTTTCAACAGTTAATTTTTTATTTTATACTCTTTGTTTATTCATATTAATTTATACTTTAAAGGGCTTCCTTTTAGATAAAAAAAAATCTGGGGAGCATCTAAAACTATGCTATAAAATTTTGACAGATTGCGGAAAAAAGTCCCCACACAAAATTTGTCTTCCCTAACTAAGTCTATAATCCCCTTATGTAGGGTATTCAAAAACAACAACTTCAAAATCTCATCGAACAAATAACTTTTTAAATTGTTTATTTAAGTTGTTATACACCTGAAATCACTTAAAAATAGTATCGGACCTCGAAGTGTTTTCAGACAATGTCTGGCGAAAGCCATTGAGAATGGCAGCAGTGAATGTGATAAGCTATTGTGTCGCTCCGCCTCGCAATTCTAACTGAGCAGAGCATGTTGTGGCCCTCCGGGGGGAATTGCTGCTGCTGGGCCATTGTTATTTACAAAGTGATGTGGGTAATTGTTGTCGGGATTTGAAAACTACTCATGTCAACTATAATTTGTTTATTTCGTTTTTTTTTTTTTCTTTTTTTGAAATGAAAAACACGTGCAGACGTCTAGGTTAAAGGATCCAGTTCATAATGGTAGGGAGGGGGTGGAGGTGAATGTAGGAGGAGGATATAACACCCTAGACTCTCTTTCAAGTAGAAAAATCTATTCTCCACCTAAATTGTTATTTATTCTAACCTAATTAAATGTGAATGAAGACATGGCAATTCATAAGATTTTTGTCACGCCTTTTGAATAGGTTGCTCTTTGCAAAAATTAGTTTAACGTTGCATTAGGAAATCAATAATCTTTGTTTTGCAATTTATTCAATTTGTTATTGTAGTTGTAGTCCAGACAACAATTAGTCCCTTGGCTCATTAAATGCAGTTTGTTTTTTTATTTTTATTTATTATTATTATTATTTTTTTTTTTTTCAAAACAAAGACTATCGGAAAAACCAGACAGAAAATGCCAACGAAGTGGTCTGATTGGCCGCTGGCCCTAATAATATTGTTCTCACCATTGTCTGCGATCTCGATTCTAGAGTGTCTGGATCGGCATATTTCTATTTCTATATTTTTTTTTGTTTTTCTAATTATTTTCAATATTTAGGTTAGGTTTTTGATAAATCATTGTTTGAGTCGGATTTTATTTTGGGTTAGAACGTCATTTGTTCTAAAATCTGTTTTTTTTTTTTTTTTTTGTTCTTATTTTTCTCAGCCAGCTGAGAATGTGGATTACAGACATGGTGCAGACGTCTGACGCCGATTTTCTTTTTCTTTAATAAATATATGCGTTGTAGTTGTTGGAATTTATGAATGAATTTTTATCTGAGCCATTATGAAAAAGGCTGGGCTGATATAAAATGGGTGGGGTAGGATAGGAATAATGGAAAATATGACGAGTTGTGAACGCTGTAAATAATTTTGGAGAAATTTTGAATAATTTTTGAGTAGCTTGGATAAATTAACCCAAGCACTTAGATAAATTTTCCGATTTAGCCAAAAAATGTGCGAGTAATCCAAAATACGTGGATAACTCATTCGAGTTATCCTCAACATTTGGATAATTTATCCGAATTAACCAAAACACTTGGTTAACTTATCCGAGTTTGTTATCCAAAACACTTGGTTATTTTATCCGAATAATCCAAAGCACTTGGATAACTTATCCGAAACACTTGGCTAACATATCCGACTTTGGATAACCGAGTTGTCCATAACACTGCGATATTTTATCCGAGTAATCCAAAGTTCTTGGATAACTTATCCGAAATACATGGATAACTTATCCGTTTCGATATAAAGATGACTGATGGTATCTGTTCATCGAATTCATCGAATATTTGTACGAAAAGTACTAAATGGTACTAAATTTTATATTGGGTGAAGGGATGGAGTTGAAATCCTAAAATTTGATATTTAGGTACCTGGTACCTGTGTTTCAGATTTGGCGGTGGTTTTGGAAATGCGTCCTATTTTTACTAAATGGTACTAAATTTAACATTGGGTGAAGGGATAGGGCTGGAATACTCAAAATTTAAATCGAGGTCTCTGTTGGTATCTGGAATTGAGATACTGAGGTGTGTTTGTAAATGTGTACTATAATTGTACGAAAAGTACTAAGTGGAACTAAATTGGGCATTGAGTGAAGGGATAGAGATACAATTAGGAAATTTGATATTTAGTTTACAGATGGTACCTGTGTTTGAGATTTGGGTTGAAAATACGTCCTACACTTGTACTAAAAGTACTAAATGTACTAAATTTGGTGTTGGGTGAAAGTATGTAGCTGGAATCCTCAAATTTGATATTGAGGTCTCTGTTGGCATCTGCAACTGAAATTTGAAGGTGGTTTTGGAAATGTGTACTATAATTGACCGAAAAGTACTAAGTGGCACTAAATTTGGTATTGGTTGAAGGGAATGGGCTTGAATACTCAAATTTTAAATCGGGGTCTCTGTTGGTGTCTGGGATTGTGATACGGAGGTGGTTTGGAAATGTGTCCTATAATTGTACGAAAAGTGCTAAATAAAGCTGAATTGGGTATTGGCGGAAGGGATAGGGGTACAATTCTGAAATTTAGCATTAAGGTAAATGTTGGTATCTGGGGTTGAGATTTGCCGGTGGTTCGGAAATATGTACTACAAGTGCAGCAAAAGGTACTTTGAAATGAATGAAATAGAAGTGCTTTCCATGCGTAGCCTCGACATTGAAATCTCTGTTGGCATTTGGAATTGAGATATGGTGGTGGTTTTGGAAATGCGTCCTTTATTTGTACGAAAAGTACTAAATGGTACTAAATTTCGTATTGGGTGAAGGAATATTTATTTGAATATTTATTTGACATTGAAGTCTCTGTTGGCATTTGGAATTGAGATATGTTGGTGGTTTTGGAAATGCGTCCTATATTTGTACGAAAAGTACTAAATGGTACTAAATTTGGTATTGAATGAAGGGATAAGGCTGGAATCCTCAAATTTAATATTGAGACCTCTGTTGATATCTGGAGTTGAGATATGAAGGTGGTTTTGTATATGTACGAAATAGTACGAAAAGTGCTAAATTGAACTACATTTGGTATTGGGTGAAAGAGAGATAGAGAGATAAAAACGTGAAATTTTATATTGCGATAACTGTAGGTGTCTAGGATTGAGATATCTGGGATTTCTCACTCACCGGTCCGCCACCTCATCTATGATTCCTGTGGTCATGTGACCTCCTGACCAGCAAGCTATCTTTATTGAATTTTTCTTCATGGTCATTTGTCCAAATAGTCTCTTTCACATTTCGCTTATAAAGACTCGGCAGTGGCTTGTTCTTGCAGCTGGCCACCTCCATATTGCCACAAATAGCCATTCATCCCAGCCGTCACCCATTCAGCTGCCACCACCAACATTATGACCATGAATTCTCCATTACCAATCATTACTTTTTTACAAAACCAATTAAAATATACTTTTTTTAATGATTATGCTAATTGGCTATTTCCAAGTCTGGACCATGTATGTATGTTGCCTTTACAGACTCCAAAGTGTTTTGATTTTATTCTTGCCAAGAAATACCGTTACATGATGTAAACTCTTAAGACAATAGAGAACAGAAAGTGGTTTTCCTTGGCTTTTACGGCTATGATGCTAATTAATGTGGTGGGGTGCTGAGGGGAAGGTTAGCTGGTTATGAGGCATGGCTATTGATTGATTAATCAAGTATCGATTGAATATTCAATATTCTTCAATTTTCTTTCAAGAAACCCGGATTCAAATAATACTTTTGGCTCTGGGAAAAAATCCTAATAATTTCTCGAAGACCCTATCAATGGCCTTGGCATTCCCGTCTAAAGACTTTTTTAATATTTCTTTTTATAAAAATTAGCAACTTTTGTTTATGTTTTCATTCACAACAAAAAAAATAAATAAAATTTGCAAAAAATTCCATAAACAAACTCATTTACAGACGATTATATTTTATTTTATTTATTTAGTATTTTTTTTTTTTTTTTTTTTTTTTGTTTGAAAAATATAGGAACACCTTGTTCCTATTACCCGTGCCCCTTACATTCCCGAAAATTCCCTCACATCGATAACAAAACAAAATTATTTGGGTCACTTCAAACTAAAATTAGTTAATTTTTATTGTTTATTTTGTATTTAGCAGTGGCAATGGGGCGCCAAGAGGGGGATGGCGGGTCGGTGTAGCTTTTGGTAAGTTTTTGCATAGATATTTTTTATTGCCGTTTTGCGTACCACGCTATTTTGTTGTTCTGTTCTGTCTTTTTTTTTTTGGGAGAAATCATAAATTTTTTAAACAACAACAAAATAATAATTTTTCACAATAAATTCCGCAATAAATAAACAAGCTTAGAATTGCTCAGATAATTGAGCAGGTACTACTTACTGATAGTAATGGTTATGGTTATCAGAAAACGCAGCTGCAATTGTTTATTTAGAAAATAGAAAGACATAGACCACCAATGGGGGCTTCCTGCTTGATATAGAGGATCGAAAAGAGAAAGACATATAAAAAGAACTGAAAGCTTTTGAATGGAAGACTCGAATGCGTTTTATTAGAAGAGACACGAGAATCTTTCTATAGAAGGTCTTCACATAGAAAAGCTTAAGTTATTCTCTCATAAAAAACCAGAAGATCTTCTCATAGGAGACCAGAAGGACTTCTCATAGAAGACCCGAAGGAGAAAAACAAAAGGTCTTCTCCGAGAAAAGCAGAAGGTTTCCTCCGAGAAGAGCAGAAGCCTTCTCCAAAAAGAGCAGAAGGTATTTTTCGAGAAGAGCAGAAGATCTTCTCCGAAAATAGCAGAAGATCTTCTCCGAGAAAAGCAGAAGATCTTCTCTCATAGGCGAGCTTAATATCTTCTCTCATAGAAGAGCTTTAGGTCTTCCCTCCGAGAAAAGCAAAAGAAGAGCTGAAGGTCTTCTCCATAGAAGAGCTGAAGGTCTTCTCCATAGAAGAGCTGAAGGTCTTCTCCATAGAAGAGCTGAAGGTCTTCTCCATAGAAGAGCTGAAGGTCTTCTCCATAGAAGAGCTGAAGGCCTTCTCATAGAAGTCCCGAAGGCCTTCTCATAGAAGACCCGAAGGCCTTCTCATAGAAGAGCTAGAGGTCTTCTATGAGAAGAACAGAAGGTCTTCTCGCAGAAGAGCAGAAGGTCCTCTCACAGAAGAGCAGAAGGTCTTCTCCGAGAAAAGCAGAAGGTTTTCTCCGAGAAGAGCAGAAGTTATTCTTCGAGAAGAGCAGAAGGTATTCTCAGAGAATAGCAGAAGATCTTCTCCGAGAAGAGCAGAAGATCTTCTCCGAGAAGAGCAGAAGGTCTTCTCCGAGAAGAGCAGAAGGTCTTCTCCGAGAAGAGCAGAAGATCTTTTCGAGAAGAGCAGAAGATCTTCTCCGAGAAGAGCAGAAGATCTTTTCCGAGAAGAGTAGAAGATTTTCTCCGAGAAGAGCAGAAGATCTTCTCTCATAGACGAGCTTGAGGACTTCTCTCATAGAAGAGCTTAGGGTCCTCTCTCACTGAAGAGCTTAAGGTCTTCTCTCATAGAAGAGTTTAAGGTTTTCTCAGAGGAGACCAAAAGTGTCTTCTCAGAGGGGACGAAAGGGTCTTCTCAGAGGTGACCAAAAGGTTCTTCTCAGAGGAGACCAAAAGGGTCTTCTCAGAGAAGACCGAAAGGGTCTTCTCAGAGAAGACGAAAAGGGTCTTCTCAGAGAAGACGAAAAGGGTCTTCTCAGAGGATAGCAAAAGGGTTTTCAGAGGAGACCAAAAGGGTATTCTCAGAGGAGATCAAAAGTGTCTTTTCAAAGAAGATGAAAAGGCTTTCTCAGAGAATACCAAAAGGGTCTTCTCAGAGGAGACCAAAAGTGTCTTCTCAGAGAATACGAAAAGGGTCTTCTCAGAGGATACCAGAAGGTTCTTCTCAGAGGTGACCAGAAGGGTCTTCTCAGAGGAGACCAAAAGTGTCTACTCAGAGAAGACGAAAAGGGTCTTCTCAGAGGATACCAAAAGGGTCTTCTCAGAGGAGACCAAAAGTGTCTTCTCAGATGAGACGAAAGGGTATTCTCGGAGGATACCAAAAGGGTCTTCTCAGAGGTGACCAGAAGGGTCTTCTTAGAGGTGACCAGAAGGGTCTTCTCAGAGGAGACCAAAGGGGTCTTCTCAGAGGAGACCAGAAGGGTCTTCTTAGAAAAGACCAAAAGGTCTTCCCAGAGGAGACCAGAAGGGTCTTCTTAGAGGTGACCAGAAGGGTCTTCTTAGAGGTGACCAGAAGGGTCTTCTCAGAGGGGACCAGAAGGGTCTTCTCAGAGGATACCAGAAGGGTCTTCTCAGAGGTGACCAGAAGGGTCTTCTCAGAGGGGACCTCAGAGGTCTTCTCATAGAAGATGGTCTTCTTCATATTAGAGAGTCTTCTTTATAGTAGAAGACTAGGTCTTCTTCATAGTAGGAGACCAAAAGTTCTACTGCTAGAAGACGCGAAGGTCTTCTTCTAATGGTCTTCATCTAGAAGACCCAAAGGACCGGGAGGTATTTTTCTAAAGTATCCAAAGGTATTTTCTAAGAAGACCAAAACGTCTTCTACTAAAGGATCCGAAGGTCTTCTCCCAGATGACCAAAAAATCTTCTCGTAGAAGACCCAAATGTCTTCTCCTGGAAGATGAAAGTGTCTTACCTTAAAATACCATGTGGCTCTCTTATAAGAATTTCACGAAAATTTGCTAATGGATAGGTACTTAAAGGGTTAAGGAATTATATTCTATATTCTCCAATGGCTGTCTGGTTGTGTTATTTGCAGCAGCAGTAATAACAACAACTACTACTACTATTAATTATTTTCCACATTAAAACAATAACAAGTTAAATCTTCGTACTTAAAAAAATAGACGTTGATGTTCTTCTTCATTAACAATAACAAAACAAAATTAAAAAAAAAAAAAACATGACATAAAGAACAAAAAATAACAATAATAACAAAACAATGTCATTATACGTCAGCTGAATTGGATGACGATGAAGAAGCAGAGGAAGAGCGGTGGTTTGCAGGGGAAAAAGCCCCAAAACAAATAAGTGCCGGCGTCGACGGCAATTCACAAATACATGCACACACACACAGAGAGACGCAATCTCCCTAGAGTGGAGGATTCTTGTTTTTCTTCTTCTTCTTCTGCTTGTGAAAACAACTCACATGTTTTTGTCAAGTTTTTTATTTTCAATTCTAAATAAACAACTTTTTTTGTATACTACTCTCAGCTCCCCCGCCCCCTACTACTCTCTTGCAAAGGAGGGTGGAACCTCCTAAGTTCTCCCCTGCCCCACCAAATGAACAAAAAAAAAACGCATGGATGGATGATAAATAAATATAAACAACATTACGATTATGGACAAGAAGAAGAATGAGATGAAGAAAAAGAAGCAGATAAACAACAGAACATACTATATACATTTTGTATATAAATATGTATTTATGTATACATACATATACATGTATGTATGTATTATATATGTATGTATAGGGATTTCTTATTGATATGTGGGTATGTATTTACATATATACTACCCAGTTATTAACCAAACTCAAGGTCAAAACTGTTTATATTTTTGTTTCGTTGAGAGTCAGTGGGTGGGCACGAGAGAGCGAGAGAGAGAGAGGCGGTGGTAGGGAGAGCAGAGCATTTGTTTTGAAATTGAATTTCATCATTCATTCGTTCGTTTACAAACCGGACCGGTGCGAGTGTTTCGGTTTCTGTTTTGTCTGCTTCGTTGGTTGGTTGTGTGGATGGTTCTGGTTTGTTTGGATAAAGGCAGGCAGGCAGACAGGCAATGGAGTCGATTGTTGTTTTCATTTTGGCACAGTGGGGTTTTTTGCAACAAAATGCCGGTTGGTAAACAATCTAAATTGCATTTTTACCATTCTGACAACAGAATATCCATTATTAGACCATTAATAGAAAATAATTTCAATAAATAAAATAAAAATAGGACGGCGTTGGCATTTATTTGTTCGGCGGTTGGGAACATCTATTTTGTTGGTTTCAAAACAGATCTTATGTTGATGGAAATATTGACATGTACCAAGTCTGAATGGAATCGAAGGTTATTTTCGCGTTTTATGAGCTTCAGGGATATTCAAAATTTTGACCCTTTTGTGCCAAGAAGGAGAGGACCGATATATCCCATCTTCACAGCAGATCTTGTGTTCGTAGAAATAATGGGATGTGTGAAATATGAAGAGAATCGGATGCTTATTTCGAAATTTATGATCGTTTTGGTTTATAGAAAACGTTGACCCTTTGTGGGGAGGTACCAGAAGTGATGGTCCGAACTCTACCATCTTTATAACAGATCTTGTGTTGATGGAAATATTGAGATGCAGCAAGTCTGATTCGAATTGGATCCAATATACCCCATCTTCACTGCAGATCTTGTGTTCGTAGAAATAGCGAGATGTGTGAAATATGAAGAGAATCGGATTCTTATTTCGAAATTTATGATCGTTTTGGGTTATTCAAAACCTTGACCCTTTGTGGGGGAGGTACCACAAGTGATGGTCCGATCTCTACCATCTTTATAACAGATCTTGTGTTGATGGAAATATTGAGATGCAACAAGTCTGATTCGAATCGGATGTTAATTTCGCGTTTTATGAGCTTCAGGGATATTCAAAATGTTGACCCTTTTGTGGGGAAGGTACCAGTAGGAGTGGACCGATATATCCCATCTTCACTGCAGATCTTGTGTTCGTAGAAATAATGGGATGTGTGAAATATGAAGAGAATCGGATTTTTATTTCGGATTTTATGATCGTTTTGGGTTATTCAAAACTTTGACCCTTTGTGGGGAAGGTATCAGCAGGAATGGTTCGATCTCTACCATCTTTATAACAGATCTTGTGTTGATGGAAATATTGAGATGCAGCAAGTCTGATTCGAATCGGATGTTAATTTCGCGTTTTATTAGCTCCAGGGATATTCAAAATATTGACCCTTTTGTGGGGGAGGGTACCAGAAGGGGTGATCCAATATACCCCATCTTCACAAAAGATCTTGTGTTCGTAGAAATAATAGGATGTGTGAAATATGAAGAGAACCGGATGCTTATTTCCGATTTTCTAATAGTTTTTGGTTGTTCAAAACTTTGATCCTTTGTGGAGGAGGTACCAGAAGGAACGATCCGATCTCTACGATCTTTATAACACATCTTGCGTTCATGGAAATATTGAGATGTACCAAGTCTTAATTTCGCGTTTTATGAGCTCCACGGATATTCCAAATTTTGACACTTTTGTGAGGGAGGTACCAGAAAAAGTGGACCGATATATCCCATCTTCACACCAGACCTTTGGTTTATAAAAATATTGGGATGTGTGAAAATTTTAGACAATCGGATTCTTACATCACTTTCTATAAAAGTTAAAATTATTCAAAATTTCGACACTTTGTGGGAGATGTACATGATGGAGTGGACCGATATTGTCCATTATCGCACCTGACCTGGTACTGATGCAAATATTAGGATTTGAAAAGTTGGAGTAAAATCGGATTATCTTTCCTCTTTCTGTGCAAAAAATATATTTTTTTAAAATTTCGACCTTCTGTGGGGAGGTACCAGAAGGAGTAGACCGATATAATCCATCTTAACACCAGAACTTGGGTTAATAAAAATATTGCGATGTGTGCAATTTGAAAACAACGGGATTCTTACATCACACTTTATAAGAGTTGTAATTTTTTAAAATTTCGACCCTTTGTGGGGGAGGTACATGATGGAGTGGACCGATATTGTCCATTGTCGCACCTGACCTAGTACTGATGCAAATATTAGGATTTGCAAAGTTAGAACAAAATTGGATTATCCTTTCTCTTTCCGTGCAAAAAAAAATATTTCTTTGAAAATATTGACATTTTTGTGGGAGGTACCAAGAGGAGTGGACCGGTATTGCCCATCTCCTAACTCGATCTAAGTTTGATAATTACGATGTACAAAGTTTGGACCAATTCGGATACTCCCTTCGAGAGTTATCGTGGACATCAGCCAGCCAAATAGACAGAGGGACGGACAGACATCGCTAGATCGACGCCAAGTGAAACGGATTTGTCCAAAGAGAGGGAGAGAGAAATGGTATATACCCTCTCTAGCCATATGGCTGAGAGTATAAAAATATCTCAAGATTGCCGGATAATGATGTTGGAATTATTTACTGGCAAATCAGGGTCCCGCTCTAGTACTTTATCTTTTCACTCCAGTACCGAAGAACCAATGTTAATGGAGACCTTTAATTCTAAAATATCACAGGGCAAAGTCTTGAAGAAGTTAAAATACGTTAGAACGACTATTAATCTTAGAACGTATCCTGGTATCTCCTTACTGAAACCAATTGGCATATGTTAAGGTTCATGGGCCTCAGATGTAAGAATGAAACCCGATCTAGGAAAGTCTGCCGGAGTTAGTCGCTAATATCCAGACATCTCAAAGGTCACATAAGAAAAGGGCATATAATGTCATCTACGTTGGGCGCCATATTGTTACGTACCTTAGTGAAGGTGGCAGATGTGTCCAACATTGTTTAAATATGCTAAAGCAAAGTCCCACCTTAATGATTGCATTAAGGGATTGTCTAGATATAACCTGTTATGGGAGAATATTAATCAAACAATTTTAAAAGGTATATATTTCCGATAACCCCAAAACTTTATTAAAAATTCAAAAAATTACCTTTTTTCTCTTCCCTATTTCTCTTCTCAGAATATCAATTGGCAAAAACCGAACGAGAGAGGGAGAGAGAGAGAAACAGCCACACACTATTATGACGACCACATGTCTTTATTGTTTTCTTAAGTGGGTACCTAGTTTTGTTTTTACTTTTTTCGAATACTCAAAGAGAGGGAAGTGGTGCAAGGTCGCCGCCACCACCGCTACACTTTACCATCACTCGGCAGCCTGCTGACGAGTACACGAAAACAAAATGTATTTTTGTGGTCATGATGTTGTTGTTTTCCGTTTCATTCTGATTTCTGATTTTGTTTATTTTGATTTGAACAACAAAAAAAAACAATGAGGAAAGCGAAAAAACCCCACACCAAGAAGAAGAGGAAGAAGCACACGAACAATTGATGAAATGCCAGACAACCAGAAGCTTCCACTGAATGAAAAAAGCTTTTTTTCTCTCTTGTCAGATACGCGAGTGCTCCCATTCACAATGTGTATGCCGTTTTATTTTTTCGCCAATTCTAGAATTTTTAGAATTGGGGAAGAAGAGATGAGAGAGAGAGGGAGAGAGAGAGTGCGCCAAACTTTGGAAGATGGATGACAGTAATTTGTTTGGAGTGCAAATTTAGTTGTTTACGTTTTTTTATTTTCAACGTTGGCTGGAATGTTTTTTGGAAAGTTTGCCTTAAACGAAGATGGATCAGCAAAGAGAAAGGCTGTGAAGAAGAAGTATGGGCTACGTAGGGAAAAATAAATTGATAAAGAAATGGGAAAATACCTTTGCAAAAATAATTTGCCGAGAAAGGAAGCGGAAAGATTGTGAAAATAAAAATGGAGTCACAGGCGGAAAATACCACGAAAAAAGGTATTGATTTGGCACCCATTTTGTTCAACCTTTTCAGACTTCTTTATTTGTGAAGGCCACGGAAGAAATAGTTTTCAACCGAAATTGAGAAAAACCCACTGTGCAGTAATAGGTAACGTCTTAGACTTTGAATCCAACAGAAATCCAAATTAAGCCTTTGTGGATATACCAGAAAAGCATTTAGGTTGCTTTGTGCGAAATATTAATTCCGAAAGGAGATATCTAGAAGTTGTTCCTTACTTGTTTCCCGGACGGCTCCAAGTTTGGGGGAAAGAACTGGACTAGACCTCTTCATAGAGGACCTGAAAACCAAAATCTCTCTCCATCTACCAAATTATAGAATGGTCCCCAGCCGGAAATCCAAGCAATCGCCGAGACTGCGAACTGGTTTAGAACTTACACAAGATCAAATAACACATCTGTACAGGATAGGTACGTACGGATTACTGTACATACAGAGATCCACGTTAGGCGGAAATCCAAACAATCGCACAGGCTCTAAACTGGTTAAGAAGTGATACACGACCAAATATCACATCTGTTCAGAATAGGTACGTATGGATTATAGTACAGGGTGAGATAATAAAACTGCAACAAAGTCAAACCCCATAATTTTTAAATTTTATTAAGTAAAGCAAAAAATGTCGGAAATACTATCAAATTTTAAAATAACTTTAGACTTGTTCGAATTGGTCACCTTTGGCACGAATTATGACCTTTAAAGGGCCAATGAAACCGCGACACGCTTCCCGGATGTTGCTCTGCGATATTTTGGCGAAGCGATTGCTTGAGATGATCGACACTTTGGTATTTTTTAATGCCAACCTTGCTTTCCAATATACTCCAGACCAAATAGTCCAACGGATTGGTATCCGTAGATTTTGGTGGCCATTGTGCGCTGGAAATGAAGCAAGGAACCTCATTTTCAATCTTGGGTGGCGCGTTTGAGTGCGTTGGTGCTGAGTCCTGTTGGAATGTCCAAGGTCTGTGGCCAAAATGTTTGCGTGCCCAAGGCTTTAATATACCCTCCAGAATATATTCGCGACAATATTCGGCATTTATTCTGATGCCACGGTCGATTAATACGAGCGGAGAGCGACCATCGGCTGTTATGGTGGCCCATACCATCACCATGGTCGACTTGAGGCTTGAGTTCTGGTGGCCAACCGAAGCAGCAAATTTGTTTACAAACTGCTGGACAACGAAAGTTTTCTCATCGGAGAAAACCAAATTCGGTAGTTCACCACTTTCGGCCAAGCGAAGCAACTCTTTAGCTCTGTTGAGTCTATTTTCTTTCGGTTGCGGTGTAAGTTCTTGCACTTTTTGGAAGTTCAATGGCTTTATATAATATATTTGCCGAATGGAATATTACGATTTGATCAGCTCACGAGCCATTTTTCGGCCACTTCGAGGCGGATTTCGATAAAGTCGCTTCTTTACTTTTCAAACCATTTCTGCTGATGTTGCTGTTTTCTTTCGTCTATCTTCCTTGACGTCGGGATACGCTATTAGTATCACGGTAACGAGCGATGGTACGAGCCACAAAAGATTTATTCACTTTAAAATGCTGGAGTGCTCTAACGACAGCCACTTGTGGTTTTCCAGCCAAATATAAAGAAATCACACTATCACACTTGAATGCCATCACGAATAACTTTTTTTCTGGAAAATTCTCACCCAAATGCTTTTGTAGGCTTGTAAACAATATAAAGAGCTGTCACTGAAATAATTTTAACAGCTGTCGGACGAGAGGCTTAGAAATGACAGCAGTCTGAAGTTGGTTGCAGTTTTTTCCATCTCACCCTGTACATACAGAGCAATATGGTACCTTTTGTTGTTAGTTGTAGTCATTCTAGAAAACCCTCACCTTTTTTCTTAAGAAGGCGTAACCTTCTTGCCATTGTTCTTTGTTCGAAAGAACTCATTTTTAACAAAACATGGCATTGCGAGACCACGCCAGATAGAATTTCACAATATTACTAAATAATAATCTATTCTATTCTAAAAAAATATCAACGATCTGACTCTCTCTGTAATATTATCTCTCGTTGTAAGAGAAATAACTCAGCAAAAGATCTCTCAAACAATCTCTCTTCTTTAATCTGTGTACTGCTTCTCTTTCGTGGCCCATTGACTTTCTTTGTCATAGAAATTCTAGAAAACCTTCACCTCCTTTTGCAAGAAAGAACGAAAGAAGCGCCACCTTGTCGACATTTCTTTGTTCAATAGAACTTAGAACTTGCCACGCCTCCCAACCTCCCAACCCCGATCTTTGACAGCTGCTTTATAAAACCAAATCAAATAACCACTTTCTTTGTTCGCAAAAATGTCTCGCTATGCATTTTTCTCAGTCTGCCTCTCTTCCCCTTTCCGAAGGGTAAAAATATTTTAGACTTTGTTCTTGGCATTCTAGTTTGTTGTAATGGCGCTTTCTTGTGAGCTCCTGCCAACCCATCTTCCCCTCTCAACAAATATCGCCGACAGATGTAAACACAACCGACACAAAGTGTTGCACCACACACGTTGGCTCTCTTTGTCTCTATTTCTCGTTCGTTTCGTTTGGACAGCCTTTGTTCGTTGTAATCTTTAGAATCTCACAACCTGTCTGGCCGTCTTGCCTGTCTGCCAACGGCGCTGTGAGTGGGTCAGTAGTCACTCAGTTTAGATTTGTTTAACATGATTTGCAAGAATTGGCTTTTACAGCAATTTTCTTGTTGTTGTTGTTTTTATTCCTCGTATTTACTGTTATTGTTTACAATTTTATTTATATAACTTGTAATGTGGTTTTTGTTGTTATTGTTGTTGTGGCTACTTGGGTGGCAAGAATATGTGTTGTTGTCGTTCTGAGTCAATTATAAATAATTAGCTGCAATTTATGTTCGAAGAGAGCAAGAGATTGGCGCCATCAGTCATATGTTATATAGTCGTGCGGCGCTTCCGACTTTTTTTAGAATGTGGGAGGACGGAAAGAGAGTCGGGAATGGTAGATATATTTTTATCTCATGAGATAGGACAGATCAACATTTCATCTGTCAAGCTTTATTTGTATTGCTATTACTTAAAGAAATTGTTGGCACATGATATAGAGAAAGAAATCTATCGATTTCATTATTTTTCAAGGCAATAAACGGCCGCTACATAAGGCCTCTATGGATGTCTCTTGAGGAGAAGACCTTGAGGCCTAGAAAAAGACCTTGGCGCTTCCTTCCTACTAAAATACAGTAGAAATTATCTAGGTCTTCTAAAGACAGCAGTGGAACACCTCCATGTCTTCTAAAGACAGTAGAAGACCTCCAGGTTTTCTAAAGACAGTAGAAGATTTTCAGACTGCCTCTAGAGGACCTTGACGCGCTCTACTAAAATACTGTTGTAGATCTCCAGGTCTTCTAAAGACAGTAGAAGAGTTTCAGGTCTTTTAAAGACAGTAGAAGACCTTTAGGCCTTCTAAAGACAGTAGAAGACCTTCAGATCTTCTAAAGACAGTAGAAGACAGTCAGGTCTTCTAAAGACAGTAGAAGACCTTCAGGTCTTCTAAAGACAGTAGAAGATCTTCAGGTCTTCTAAAGACAATAGAAGATTTTCAGGTATTCTATAGCCAGTAGAAGAACTCAAGGTCTTCTATAGCCAGTAGAAGATCTCAAGGTCATCTATAGCCAGTAGAAGACATCAAGGTCTTCAATAGCCAGTAGAAGACCTCAAGGTATTCTATAGCCAGCAGAGGACCTCCAGGTCTTCTAAAGACAGTAGAAGACCTTCAGGTCTTCTAAAGACAGTAGAAGACCTTCAGGTCTTCTAAAGACAGTAGAAGACCTTCAGGTCTTCTAAAGACAGTAGAAGACCTTCAGGTCTTCTAAAGACAGTAGAAGACCTTCAGGTCTTCTAAAGACAGTAGGAGACCTTCAGGTCTTCTAAAGACAGTAGAAGACCTTCAGGTCTTCTAAAGACAGTAGAAGACCTCCAGGTCTTCTAAAGACAGTAGAAGACCTTCAGGTCTTCTAAAGACAATAGAAGACCTTCAGGACTTTTAAAGACAGTAGAAGACCTTCAGGTCTTCTAAAGAAAGCAGAAGACCTTCAGGTCTTCTAAAGACAGCAGAAGACCTCCAGGCCTCTTCTAAAGACAGCAGAAGACCTCCAGGTCTTCTAAAGACAGTAGAAGACCTCCAGGTCTTCTAAATAAAGCAAAAGACCTACAGGTCTTCTAACGACAGTAGAAGACCTTTAGGTCTTCTAAAGACAGTAGCAGACCTCAAGGTCTTCTATAGCCAGTAGAAGATCTCAAGGTCTTCTATAGCCAGTAGAAGACCTGAAGGTCATCTAAAGACAGTAGAAGACCTCCAGGTCTTCTAAAGACAGTAGAAGACCTTCAGGTCTTCTAAAGACAATAGAAGACCTTCAGGTATTCTAAAGACAGTGAAAAACCTCCAGGTCTTTTAAAGACAGTGCAAGACCTCCAGGTCTTCTAAAGACAGTAGAACACCTTCAGGTCTTCTAAAGACAATAGAAGACCTTCAGGTCTTTTAAAGACAATAGAAGACCTTCAGGTCTTCTAAAGAAAGCAGAAGACCTCCAGGTCTTCTAAAGACAGTGGAAAACCTCCAAGTATTCTAAAGACAGTGAAAAACCTCCAGGTCTTTTAAAGACAGTGGAAGACCTCCAGGTCTTCTAAAGACAGTGGAAGACCTCCAGGTCTTCTAAAGACAGTGGAAGACCTCCAGGTCTTCTAAAGACAGTGGAAGACCTCCAGGTCTTCTAAAGACAGTGGAAGACCTCCAGGTCTTCTAAAGACAGTGGAAGACCTCCAGGTCTTCTAAAGACAGTGGAAGACCTCCAGGTCTTCTAAAGACAGTGGAAGACCTTCAGGCCTTCTAAAGACAGTGGAAGACCTTCAGGCCTTCTAAAGACAGTGGAAGACCTTCAGGCCTTCTAAAGACAGTGGAAGACCTTCAGGCCTTCTAAAGACAGTGGAAGACCTTCAGGCCTTCTAAAGACAGTGGAAGACCTTCAGGCCTTCTACAGACAGTGGAATACCTTCAGGCCTTCTAAAGACAGTGGAAGACCTTCAGGCCTTCTAAAGACAGTGGAAGACCTTCAGGCCTTCTAAAGACAGTAGAAGACCTTCAGGTCTTCTAAAGACAGTAGGAGACTTTCAGGTCTTCTAAAGACAGTAGAAGACCTTCAGGTCTTCTAAAGACAGTAGAAGACCTCCAGGTCTTCTAAAGACAGTAGAAGACCTTCAGGTCTTCTAAAGACAATGGAAGACCTTCAGGTCTTTTAAAGACAGTAGAAGACCTTCAGGTCTTCTAAAGAAAGCAGAAGACCTTCAGGTCTTCTAAAGACAGCAGAAGACCTCCAGGCCTCTTCTAAAGACAGTAGGTGACCTTCAGACAGTAGAAGACCTTCAGGTCTTCTAAAGACAGTAGAAGACCTCCAGGTCTTCTAAAGACAGTAGAAGACCTTCAGGTCTTCTAAAGACAATGGAAGACCTTCAGGTCTTCTAAAGACAATGGAAGACCTTCAGGTCTTTTAAAGACAGTAGAAGACCTTCAGGTCTTCTAAAGAAAGCAGAAGACCTCCAGGTCTTCTAAATAAAGCTAAAGACCTACAGGTCTTCTAAAGACAGCAGAAGACCTCCAGGCCTCTTCTAAAGACAGTAGAAGACCTTCAGGTCTTCTAAAGACAGTAGAAGACCTCCAGGTCTTCTAAATAAAGCTAAAGACCTACAGGTCTTCTATCGACAGTAGAAGACCTTTAGGTCTTCTAAAGACAGTAGCAGACCTCAAGGTCTTCTATAGCTAGTAGAAGGCCAGTAGAATACCTCAAGGTCTTCTAAATCCAGTAGAAGATCTCAAGGTATTCTATGGCCAGTAGAAGGCCTCAAGGTCTTCTATAGCCAGTAGAAGGCCCCCAGGTCCAGGTCTTCTACTGTTTTTAGAAGACTTTGAGGTCTTCTGCGGTCTCTAGAAGACCTTGAGGCCGTCTACGGTCTCTAGAAGACCTGGAGCTTTTCTACCAGCTTCCGGCCTTCTACTGTCTGCAGAAGACAATCAGACATACTTGACTCTAAGAGATTTAAACACAGTAGATTTGATTCACAATTACCTTCTTTAAGTCAACAATGGAGTTTGTTTTACATACCTGAAATAAAAAGAATGAAAAATAGAAATTAATAAAAGTCGACAATTTTTGAATTGTAGGGGGTATTTGTAAAAGGAGTATATTTTTGTATCCCAAAATATTCTTTGAAATTATGACAAAAAATATTAAATTTCCAACATTTCCTGAAGTTAAATCCATTTCCTTTGCATATTTTATGTACTTTTTTATCACTACAGCAATTTTTTCTTCTTCTTTGAATCTCGTCGTTTCCTATCTTTTTTTTTTGAAATTCCCAGTTTTTTTATGATTTTCAATACATCTTCTTCCGATGATCATCATTATCATCACTCTGTCGGTCCGTCAGCACATTTCAAATGCAATCTGGCTCTTTCTCATTCATAAATGCATTTCAGTCGAGAGATAAGGCGGACGATCGGTCGATCGTCGTATTGTTTTTGTTTCCCTTTGTACCCACAAGACAAACGCAAAAATGTATTTCAAAAAAGAAAAAATCGAGTCAAGACTATGAAATGTAATAAAAATTTAAATAATCTTGCGTTTCGAATTGACGCAAATTGTCAAAGTGACGTTTAGTTGTGATTACGCGGCCAGTGAATGGTCTGTGCCCATATCAAAGAAAAAAATGTATCAATTGTGTGTACATGTGTGTGTGTGAGTTTTGCTCTTCTTTGCCTTTCTGTTTTGAATGGCGATTGGTTTTGCACTTGTCACACTAGTTTTGTTTTATTATTGTCACATTTTTTGTATTTTTTTCTATTGTAGTTGTTGGTGTTTTTTTTTTTTTTTTTTTTTTTTTGTTGCAAAAATAAACAGCGATGATCATCTGTGACCACTCTATTGCATCATTATATTTGTGGGTCAATACGCACTCAACGCTATCAAACCCGCACATAGCCCGCCCATTGCTCAGCTATTATCAATGGAATTGATAAGAAGAAAATTGTAATGAGACCCTCAGGTTATCCTTCGTAGGATTTGAAAAAAGAAATTGAGAAAAAAGATCCAGGATGTATTGATGAAAAATTTATACCGGTCATCCGTTAAGTTTTCCATGTGGATAGAGTATCATCTGAAGATCATTTATAAGTACGATATCTTACAAGTTTTACAGTATGAGACCACAATTCTTGGTCTGATGATCCTTGAATAAATGTCCTTAAAAAGCTCCTCATTGTTTGTCTTATGATCCTTGAAAAAATACTCCTTAAAATATCACCGCTTCTTGGTCTGATAATCCTTGAATAAATACTCCTTAAAAAATCATCGCTTCTTGGTCATATGATCCTTGAATAAATACTCTTTAAAAAATCCAAGTTTCTTCAACTGTTGGTCCTCAAAAAAATATTCTTTAAAAAATCCACGATTCTTCAACTGTTGGTCCTCAAAAAAATATTCTTTAAAAATCCAAGTTTCTTCAAGTGATGGTCCTTGAAAAAATAAAATCTTGAAAATCAACGTTTCTTGGTCCGATGGTATTTGAAAAAATATTCTTTAAAAAATCAAAGTTTCTTGGCCTGACGATCCTTGAAAAAATAAAATCTTGAAAATCAACGTTTCTTGGTCCGATGGTATTTGAAAAAATATTCTTTAAAAAATCAAAGTTTCTTGGCCTGACGATCCTTGAAAAAATTTTTTAAAAAATCCACGTTTCTTCAACGGATGGTCTTTGAAAAAATATTCTTTAAAAAATCCAAGTATCTTGGTCTGACGATCCTTGAAAAAAATCTTTAAAAAATCCACGTTTCTTCAACGGATGGTCTTTGAAAAAAATATTCTTTAAAAAATCCACGTTTCTTGGTCTGATGGTCCTTAAAAAATTATTCTTTAAAAAGTCCACGTTTCTTCAACGGATGGTCTTTGAAAATAATATTCTTTAAAAAATCCACGTTTCTTGGTCTGATGGTCCTTAAAAAATTATTCTTTAAAAAATCCACGTTTCTTGGTCTGATGGTCCTTAAAAAATTATTCTTTAAAAAATCCATGTTTCTTGGTCTGATGGTCCTTAAAAAATTATTCTTTAAAAAATCCACGTTTCTTGGTCTGATGGTCCTTAAAAAATTATTCTTTAAAAAATCCAAGTTTCTTCAACTGATGGTCCTCGAAAAATAGGTTTTTTTTGTTTCTTGGTCTGATGATCCTTAAAAAAATATGCTTTCTTGATCAAATGGTCCGTAAACAAAAATATTCCTTAAAAAAATCCATGTTTCTCGGTCTGAGGGTCCCTGAAAAAATATTCTTTAAAAATCAAAATTTCTTGGTCTGATAGTCCTTAAAAATATATTCTTAAAAAATCCAAATTTCTTGGTCTGATGGTCCTTAAAAAAATATTCTTTAAAAAATCTACGTTTCTTGGTCTGAGGGTCCCTGAAAAAATATTCCTGAAAAGATCCACATTTCTTGGTCTGATGATCCTTGAAAAAAATATTCTTTAAATATCCACTTTTCTTCAACTGATGGTCCTTTAAAAATAATTTTAAAAAAATGGAGAATTTTGGTCTGATAGTTGTTAAAAAAATATTCTTTAAAAAATCTGCGTCTCTTGGTCTGATGGTCCTTGAATAAATGTTCATTAAAAAATCCCCGTTTCATGGCCTGGTAGTCATTTAAAAAATATCTGATGGTCCTTTAAATAATACTCTTTAAAAAATCCACGTTTCTTCAACTGACTATCCTTGAAAAATCCAGATTCCTCGGTCTGATGGCACTTGAAAAAAAATATTCTTTAAAAAATCCACATTTCTTGGGCGGATAGTCCTTGGAAAATAAATTTTTAAAAATCCACGTTTCTTGATATGGTGGTTCTTGAAAAATAGACATTCGAATCCCTTTGACGTATGAGTGACGAAAAAACCGCATACGTACGGGGTTCTTCGGAGTATGACTAACATCAGCACTTATACGATCCGAATCGAATACGAATCGAAAACTACATTCTACATTTTTAAGATTTTAACAGAGTTTTTAACTGATTTTATTTTTTTGAAAATTGGCAAATTCATACCAAATGGTGGAGGGTATTCAAAGTTCGCCAGGCTGCGAACATAAAGCCTTTTTTACTTGTTTTCTTTTACTTTACAAGAATTTCCTAGAGGTAAGATTATTATCAGAGATATAGGTATCTACATATGTTATCTGCAGATATTTTTTCAGATATCGTATGATTAACGGCAAAGCCCATACGACGTGATAACTAAATAAATATTCTGGATGTTTTGGCTTATGAGAATTTGGATGTTTTGAAAGCATTTGGATGCTTCGGAAATGCGTCCTATATTTGTACGAAAAATACTAAATGGTACTAAATTGGGTATTGGGTGAAGGGATATGACTGGAATCTCCAAATTAGATATTGGGTTCTCTCTGGAATTGAGATTTGGAGGGGGGTCTTTAAAATGTGTACGATAAATGTACGAAAAGTACTAAGTATTTGGTGAAGGGATAGAGATAAAATTCTGAAAATTGATATCTAGATTATTGATGGCATTTGTGTTTAAAGTTTGGTTTTGGTTTGGAAATGCAACATATATTTGTACGAAAAGTACTAAATGGTACTAAATTTGGTATTGGGTGAGGGGATAGGGCTGGAATCCTCAAATTTGATACTCATGTCAATGGTAATGTCTGCTGTTAAGATATGCAGGTGGTTTTTTGAAATGTGTACTATAGTTGTACGAAAAGTACTAAATGGTACTAAGTTTGGTACTGGGTGAAGGGATAGAGATAAAATTCTGAAATTTAATATTAACAAAACTGTTGGTATCTGAGGTTGGATTTTGGCGGTGGTGTGTAAATGCGTCCTATATTTGTCCTTAAATCTCCAAAGGATAGGGCTTAAATCTCCAAATTTGATATTGAGGTATCTGAAATAGAAATATGGAGGTGGCTTTGGAAATGTGTATTCTAATAGGGTTTTTGGTATTTTGGGTGAAGCAATACAGCTAAAATCCTGAAATTTAATATTGAGGCCCCTGTTGGTATCTGGAATTGAGATATGGAACGGTTTTGCAAATTAATACTGAAATGATTCGAAAAGTACTAAATGTTACTAAATTTGGTATTAAGTGAATGTATAAAGCTGGAATCCCGAAATTTGATATTGAGGTCACTGTTGGTATCTGGCGTACATATGATTTTCAGCTTGGATTGCCTTGACCAAACATGTTTAATCATTTATATCAATAATGAGGAATCAAAACCAAGAAGTCATTGGACCCACACATTTCTCAACTACCCAAGTGATAAAAATCATAGCCATACAACAAACAAACGAACGAACACATGTGAAACTGTGTTCAATTCTCTGCATATTTGTTGTTCTGAGTGTATGTGTGTGTCTGTGTAAACACATAATTATTTATTAAATAAATAAGAAAGAAAAAATTAAATAAATGATAAGTTTTTTCTGCTGCTGTGGTATCGTGTGCCGTTTTTTAACCCCTTTAGTCACGTGTTCCTTCCACAGCTGCCGCTTAGCACTCGCTTATCAAAAGCTAAAGCAAACATGCTGCAAATGAGGAGCTGAAAAGCGATTGACCAAAGTTGAGGCAGAAGTGAAGAAGAAAAATATTTTGAGATTGAAAAGAAAGAATTTTCAGATGAAAAAACTACAACCAACTTCAGACTGCTGTGATTTCTAAGCCACTCGCCCGACAGCTGTTAAAATTATTCCAGTGACAGCTCATTATATTGTTTACAAGTGTACAAAAGCATTTTGGTCGGAATTTTCCAGAAAAAAAGTTATTCGTAATGTAATTCAAGCGGGATAGTTTGATTTCTTTATATTTGGCTGGACAGCCACAAGTGGCTATAGTTGGAGCACTCCAGCATTGAAATCTGAATAAATCTTTTTGTGTCCCGTACCATCGCTCGTTACCGTGATACTGGAAGCGTAGCCCGACCCGTCAAGAAAGTGGACGGAAGAAATCAGCAACATCAACAGAAATGGTTCGAAAACTAGAGAAGCGACTTGATCGACACCCGCGTCGAAGTGGCCGAAAAGTGGCTCGTGAGCTGAACATATCGCAATATGCCAATCGGCAAATATTGAACCAGTAAAGAAAGTCTTAAAGTCGGTCGGGGCCGACTTTATGATACCCTACACAACTTTGCTAATTTAGTAGAGCTCCACATAACATTTGGCGCACAATTAATTTGAAATCGGATAAAGATATATATGGGAGCTATATCCAAATCTGAACCGATCTCGATAAATTTGGCAAAGATATTTCTGAGCTGTATTTGATATATTTCCCTGAATATCGTTGTTACGGAGTGTATATTACGGCTGTGGGGTAACAAATATAACAAATCGGATGAACAGTATATATGGGAGCTATAGCTATATTTGAACCGATCTTCACCAAATTTGACATACTAGCTTCTAGACTCAATCCGTTCGTAAGTGCCAAATTTCATAAAATTTGGGCAAATATTAGACGTTTTGGTGCATAATCAAAGGTAAATCGGACGAAGTTATATATGGGAGCTATATCCGAATTTGAACCGATCTCGATAAAATTTAGCAAATGTATTTCTGAGCTGCATTTGATATATTTCCCCAAATATTGTTGTATTGCAGAGTGCATATTACGGCTGCGGAGGGCAAAAATAACAAATCGGGTGAACAATATATATGGGAATTATAGCTATATCTGAACGGATTTCGATCAAATTTGGCATACTTACAGGTCATTACAGGTCAAATCTGATCGTACGTGCAAAATTCCATACTATTCGGACTGATATTACACGTTTGGTGCACAATAAAAGGCAAATCGGACGAAGATATATATGGGAGCTACATCTAAATTTTGACCGATTATCTCCAATTTCAATAGGGTTCGTCCATGGGCCAAACAAATGATTTGTGCAAAATTTCATCTGGATAGGGCAATAAATGCGAACTGTAATTTATTTACAAAAATACATGGACAGACGGACGGACGGACATGCATAAATCGACTCAGAATGTGATTCTTTGCAGATCATCAAAAGGAACTATGGGTCTATCTCGTTTCCTTTTGCCTGTTACAAACAAATGCACAAAGACATAATAATACCCTGACCACCTTGGGGTGTAGGGTATAAAAATGAGCTCGGAACTTACACCGCAACAGATAGAAAATAGACTCAAAAGAGCTAAAGAGTTACTTCGCTTGGCGCAAGTGGTGAACTGCCGAATTTCGATTTCTCCGCTCCGATGAGAAAACATTCGTTGTCCAGCAGTTTGTAAACAAACAAAATTATGGTGTTTAAATGCCAAAGAGGTCAGCTGAAAATGTGCACCTTCGCTTGGCCACCAGAACTCAAGCGCCGGCCATGGTGATGGTATGGGCCGCCATAACAGCCGATGGTTGCTCTCCGCTCGTATTAAACGACCGTGGCACCAGAATAAATGCCGAATATTATCCCGAAAATATTCTGGAGGTCATGGTGATGGCATGGGCCGCCATAACAGCCGATGCTTGCTCTTCGCTCGCATTAAACGTCCATGACATCAGAATAAATGTCAAAATATTTTTGCGAAAATATTCTGGAGGGTGTATTAAAGCCTTGGGCACGCAAACATTTTGGCCGCAGACCTTGGACATTCCAACAGGACTCAGCACCATCGCACTCAGCACCCCCCGCCACCCAAGAATGGTTGCAAAATGAGGTTCCTTGCATCATTTCCAGCACACAATGGCCATGAAAATCTCCACATACCAATCCGCTGGACTATTGTGCCTGGGGTATTTTGGAAAGCAAGGTTGGCACTAAACAGTACCAAAGTGGCGATCACCTCAAGCAAGTCGCATCAGAATAAATGTCGAAAATTTTTGCGAAAATATTCTGGAGGGTGTATTAAAGCCTTGGGCAGGCAAACAGGACTCAGCACATTCGCACTCAGCACGCGCCAACCTAGAATGGTTACAAAATGAGGTTCCTTGCATCATTTCCAGCACACAGTGGCCATGAAAATCTCCAGATACCAATCCGTTGGACTATTGTGTCTGGAGAATTTTTGGAAAGCAAGGTCGGCACTAAACAGTACCAAAGTGTCGATCACCTCAAGCAAGCGCTTTGCCGAGAATGGGCCAAAGTAGCGCAGAGCAACGTGGCAGCGTGTGACGGTTTTATTGGGCGTTAATTCGTAACAAAGGTGACCAATTCGAACAAATCTAAACTTATTCTAAAATTTGATGCTATTTCCGACATTTTTTGACTTTCGTTAAAAAAAAATTAAAAAATTGTAAAAATTATGGCGTTTGACTTTGTTGCAGTTTTTTTTATCTCACCCTGTATATATAAACGTATACTTAATATTTCCTCGCAGTTACTCATATCACCCAGGGGACAATTTAATTAATATCGCTCATACGACCCCCAAGTACTAAATCAGAAAAATTACTTTCTTCTCATAAATTGGGGGAAAGAATTTCGAGACCTAGAAAAAATTGTAATTTTTTTATTCGAAAACAAAAAGGAATTCTCATCAAAGTTATTTGATTTATTCCATCAATTTTTTCCTTCTGTCGTTTTTTGCAAATTAAAAAAAAATTCATACCAATATCAAGTCTTCTCATTCAAACACAAATTCATGCGAATTTCAATTAATTTAAATTGAAAATCAATTTGAATTAATTTGTGTGTGTGTATGTTTTTTTGTCGGTCAATGGCTGTTATTGGCCTTGAAAGCGTTCAATTGAAACCAACAAAAAAAAAATATAAGAGAAGATGAAAAAAAAAAGCAAGCAAAGAAAATGCTGCCAACGAGTGTGACAGAGATTGCCCGAAATGTGGGTTATTCTGCAGCAAATGGACCACGAGCATCCACCACCATTTTATGTAAATTAAATAAATTCACTTCAAAGACGACAAAAACACCAACAACAACAAAAATGCTTTTTTTTGGCAAAAAATGTGTGGCGCCTAGCCGATCCCAAAGGGAATAGATTGTCTGTCTGTCTGTCTGCGAGACTTTTGGTCGATTTGCCAAAAAATTTGTTTCATCTCTTTTTTTTTTTTTTTTTTTTTTGCTTTTCATTAACAGTTAAGAGTTTCTTTTCTGTTTTTATTTTATTTGATTGATTTTTTATTTTCTTTTTTACAAATGAAAATAGACCCAATGTTAAGCACATTCATTGACCACAAATTAAGGGAAGACAAGATTTTTTAAGAAAAAAGAGGAGTTTTTTTGTGAGGTAGGTACCGATATCTACCATCTTCACATCAGTTCTTAGAAAGTTAGTAGAAACAATGGAATGTTTGAAGTTTCGAGAGAATCAGATGCGTATTCTACATTTTATGAGCATTTTTGTTATTCAAAAATGGAGTGGACCAGAAGGAGTGGACCGATATCTACCATCTTCACACCTGAACTTGTATTGACTGAAATATTGAGATGCGGGAAATTTGAAGAGAATTGGGTGGTTATTTCGCATTTCCTGAGCATTTTTGTTATTCAAAATTTTGACCCCTTTGTGGGGGAGGTACCACAAGGAGTTGGCCGATATCTACCATATTCACATCAGATCTTGTGTAGGAAGATATATTGGGATGTGTTAAATTTGAAGTGAATCGGATGCTTCTTTCGCATTTTATGAGAGTTACAATTATTCAAAAATTTGGACTCGTTGGGGGGGAGCTACCACAAGGAGTTGGCCGATATCTACCATCTTCACACCTGATCTTGTGTAGATAGAAATATTGACATGTGTCGAGTTTGAATGTAATCGGATACTTGTTTCGCATTTTATGAGCATTTGGGTTATTCAAAATTTTGATCCCTTTGTGGGGGAGGTACCAGAAGGAGTCCGCCGATATCTACCATATTCACATCAGATCTTGTGTAGGAAGATATATTGGGATGTGTTAAATTTGAAGTGAATCGTATGTTTTTTTTTCGCATTTTATGAGAGTTACAATTATTCAAAAATTTGGACCCGTTGGGGGGGGAGCTACCACAAGGAGTTGGCCGATATCTACCATCTTCACACCTGATCTTGTGTTGATAGAAATATTGAGATGTGTCGAGTTTGAATGTAATCGGATGCTTATTTTGCTTTTTATGAGCATTTTTGTTATTCAAAATTTTGAACCCTTTGTGGGGGAGCTACCAGAAGGAGTGCGCCGATATCTACCATATTCACATCAGGTCTTGTGTAGGAAGAAATATTGAGATGTGCGAAATTTGGAGAGAATCACATGCATATTTTGCATTTTATGAGCATTTTGGTTATTCAAAATTCTGACCCCTTTGTGGGAGAGGTACCAGAAGGTATGGTCCGAACTCTGTCATTTCTATAACAGATCCTGTGTTGATAGAAATATTCAAATACGCCACGTCTATATGGATGTTTATTTCGCGATTTATGAGCTTAATGGATATTCAACATTTCGACCTTTTTGTGGGGGAGGTACCGAAAGGAGTGGGCCGATATGTTCCATCTTAACACCAGATCTTTTGTTTATAAAAATATTGGGATGTGAGAAATTTGACTCTTATTTTACGTTTTATAAGAGTCCAAAAGTGTGACCCTTTGTGGGGGAGCTACTTGCTGGAGTGGACCGATATTTTCCATATTCGCACCTAACCTAGCACTGATGCAAATATTAGGATTTGCAAAGTTGGAGTAAAATCGGATTATTGCTTCTCTTTCTGTTATTAAAAATTTCGACCTTTTGTGGGGGAGGTACCAGAAGAAGCGGACCGATGTATTTCATATTAACACCAGACCTTGGGTCGATAAAAATATTGGGATGCGTGAAATTTGAACACAATCAGACTCTTATTTCACATTTTATAAGAGTTATAATTATCCAAAATTATGACCCTTTGGGGGGGAGCTACTTGATGAAGTGGTCGGATATTGTCCATTTTCATACTTGACCTAGCGCTGATGAAAATATTAGGATTTACAAAGTAGGAGCAAAATCGGATTATCCTTTCTCTTTCTGTGCAGAAAATATATTTTTTGAAAATATCGACCTTTTGTGGGGGAGGTACCAAAAGGAGTAAACCGATATCACATATCTTCGAACTTGATCTAAGTTTGATAATAATATTACGATGTACCAAGATTGGGATCAAATCGGACACTCCCTTCGAGAGTTCTCATGAGCACCAGCCAGCCACACACACAGACAAATAGACGGATGGACGAAAGGACATAACTAGATCAACTTCAAATGTCCTGAAACGGATTTCGTCCAAAGAGACCTAAGGTCTAAAACCGTTATTTCGATGAGGCAGGTTTTGACCGTACCAAATGATATATACCCTCTCTAGCCCCATGGCTGAGAGTATAATGAAACCCTTTGGACTGTTAGCCCATTAAAATATTCTTTAAAACTCTATGATTTTTCGTCTCTAGGTCTGTGAAAAATAATTATGTTAAAAATCCAAGATTTTTTGTGTGTCCGTTCTTAAAGACTTTAAAATTTGAAATTATTGGACTGTTGTTGGAATTTCCCAGTTTTTTTAAGAAATAATTTTCCTGGCTATTTTTCAGGAGATTTTTTTAATTTTTTTCAAGGACCAACAAATCAAAAATGTTGTATTTTCTAAAGATTTTTTTTTTCGTGAATCAAAAGACAAAAATCAGTGGATTTTTTTTAAAAATTATTTTTCGAGGACCAACAGACAAATTTTTTATAAAATTCTTTTTTAATTTATTTAAATGAATCCTCTGTAAAACTTAAAAATATCTCCACGATTTTTGGTCTGCGGGTTATTGGAAAAGAAAAAAATTAAAAAAACCGAAACTATCTGTTTCTTGAAAAAAATCGAAATTATTAGGCTGTTCGTAAAAAAAAATCTTAAAAATTTTAAATTTCATTGAAAGAAAAAAATATTTAAAAAATTCCACTATTTTTGGACTGTTAGTCCTTGAAATTATTAGGCTGTTCGTAAAAATAATCTTACAAATTTTTAAATTCATTGAAAAAAAAATATTTGAAAAATGCCACCATTTTTTGGACTGTTAGTCCTTGAGAATTCCTAAAAAGTAAAAATAAAAATAAATCATTTCTTCTTTGAAAAAAAAAAAAAAATAATAATAATCCACAATAATTAGCTGTTGGTTCCTGCAACATTCAGCTCTTTGTGAAAAATAATTATGTTAAAAGTCCAAGATTTTTTGGTGTGTCGGTTCTCAATGTCTTAAAAATCCAGAATTATTGGACTGTTGATCCTGGAATTTCCCAGTTTTTTAAAAAATAATTTTCCTGACTATTTTTCAGTAGATTTTTTTAAATTTTTTTTTTCAAGGGCCAACAAATCAAAAATGTTGCATTTTCTAAAGATTTTTTTTTTAGGGGATCAAAAGATAAAAATCAGTGGATTTTTTAAGAATTGTTTTTTAAGGACCAACAGACAATTTTTTATAAAATTCTTCTTTAATTAATCTTTGACAAATCTTAAAAAAAGGTCTGCGGGTCATTGGAAATAAAATTAAAAAAAACCGAAACTATCTGGTTCTAGAAAAAATTTTAAATTATTAGGCTGTTCGTAAAAATAATCTTAGAAATTTCAAAAACATTTTTAGACTGTTAATCCTTGAAAATTCCTAAAAAGTAAAAATAAAAATAAATCATTTGTTCCTTGAAAAAAAAATAAATAAATAAATAATCCACAATAATTAGCTGTTGGTTCCTGCAACATGCAGCTCTTTGTGAAAAATAATTATGTTAAAAGTCCATGATTTTTTGGTGTGTCGATTCTCAATGTCTTTAAAATTTAAAATTATTGGACTGTTGATCCTGGAATTTCCCCCATTTTTTTATTTTTTTAATTTTCCTGGTCCTTGGCAAATATTAAAAAAAATCTACGAATTTTTTTCTTTTAATCCTCAGTAAAACTTGATCTCCACGATTTTTGGTCTGCGGGTTATTGGAAAAAATTAAAAAAAAAAAACCGAAACTATCTGTTTCTTGAAAAAAATCGAAATTATTAGGCTGTTCGTAAAAATAATCTTAAAAATTTTTAATTTCATTGAAAGAAAAAAATATTTGAAAAATGACACTATTTTTGGACTGTTAGTCCTTGAAATTATTAGGCTGTTTAAAATCCAAAATTATCGGACTGTTGATTCTGGAATTTCCCACATTTTTTTATTGTTATTTTTTTTTTTAATTTTCCTGAACATTTTTCAGGAGATTTTTTTTTAATTTTTTCAAGGACCAACAAATCAAAAATGTTGCATTTTCATCAGTGAATTTTTTAAGAAATTTTTTTCGAGGACCATCAGACAAATTTTTTTATTAAATTATTTTTTAATTTATTTAAATTATTAAAAAAATCTAAATTATTAGGCTGTTCGTAAAAGTAATCTTACAAATTTTAAAATTCATTGAAAAAAAATATTTGAAAAATGCCACAATTTGTTGACTGTTAGTCCTTGAAAATTCCTAAAAAGTTAAAATAAAAAAAATAAAAATAAATCATTTGTTCCTTGAAAAAAATAAATAATCCACAATAATTTGATGTTGGTTCCTGCAACATGCTGCTCTTTGAAAACTTCGTTCTAAAAAATCCAAGAGTGTTGCTCTGCTGGCAATTAAAAAATCTTTCTATATTTATATTTTGAAATATAATTTTTTTACATTTCACACATTGTGTTGGGTGTTAATACAGCCGTATCATGAATTTGTTAATTTTTAAAAGTGCAAAATAATATTAAAATGTATTTATTTATATTTATTTGTGCTTACATTGCCTACAGATGCATGTATGTATGTATGTAACAATTTTGCAAATATTTTTTTTCGCAACTGTCTAGACTGAAAACTGCGGTAAAAAGAAATTGTCATAATTTTTAATGTCACTGTCAGCGGTTTATTTAAGTATTTTATATTTTACAGGCACACACACACATACATGAATTTCTGTATGTGTGTGGATTTACCGGGGAACAACATGTAATTGTAACAAACGTTTGTCTAGAAGTAACAACAACAAAAAAACAAAGAAAGAAAAATATTGATAATGACAATGAAATTCCGTTAAAATATTCAGGGAATGGGACGATCAAAAAAGAAAAAATAAATAAACGAATGTATTATCTTATCAAATTTTTGATTTGTAATTAAGAAAAAAAAAAATAAATAAATAAACCAAAAAAAAAATAAAAATATATATTTATTTGATTTCCTGATTGCTGAAGATTCAGCAGAGTTTCTTTTCTTGGGTTTTGTTTGTTTGCGAAAAAAAAAAACAAGATAAGGTCGTTTTATTTTATGTCCCCCTCTCCCCCTCCCTTCCACCCCTGTTCTATTTAATTTTATTCACCACAACTGTTTGCCTAGCAAATGTTTCAAACAAAGCGAAAAACACAGCAAACCAATTTGTTTTCCGTTTTGTTTATACATTTATTTATTTATTTCTTTTTTTTTTTTTTTGTAAACAATATGAAGAGCCAACCGACCTCACCCGCCACCCCATTGCCCTTGCCCTTGTACTTGACACATTGCTGTAAAAATACAACATGTTTGGCATTGATGTAGTTTATTAACCTCTATTTTAGCAACAAAAAGAGGAGCATTTTTTTATTTCTTTCTTTGAATGGGAGAGTGGTACATCGGGTGGTATAGGTGATGTCAACACTCATACGCATGGCTGTATTTAGGTCATGAAAGAAGGTTCCTTTTGTAACTGTTGGCACGTTTTGTTCTTTTTTATTCGATAAGAGTTTATCAATGGCCAATAGAACAATTATCGTAAAATTGTGAAAGTTTTTTTTTTTTTTTCGAAGAACAAACAGATCTATTATTGCCAAATGTTTAAGAATTATTTATAAAACATACCAATAATCGTGGGTTTAAAAAAAATTGAAGGAACCACAGACAAATAATCTGGGATTTAAAAAAAAAATTTCAAGGACCTACAGACCAATTTTTTGGATTTTTTAAACAATTATTTTTAAGGACCAACTCGAAAAATATTCGATTTTTTTCAAGGGTGAACCTACCAAGAATCTTGAAATTTTTTAAGAATTATTTTCAAGAACCTATAGATCGATAATCAAGGATTTTTTGATTTTTTAAAGGTCCACGTGGAGTTTCAATAACAAATTTTAAGGACCCTCAATAATCAATAATCTCGGATTTAAAAAAAAATCAAGGACCTACACCAATTTTTTTTTTTTGGATTTTTTATACAATTATTTTTAAGGACCAACACGGATAATCCTAGATTTTTTTTCAAGGATCAATCTACCAAGAATCTTGGAATTTTTAAAGAATTATTTCCAAGAACCTACAGATCGATAATCAAGGATTTTTTGATTTTTTAAAGGTCCACGTGGAGTTTCAATAACAAAGGAGCCTCAAACCAATAATCATGAAATTACTTTCAAGGACCAACAGACTAATAATCGTTTTTGTCATGGAACAATAAACCCAGTTTTTTTTTTTTTTTTTAAACCAATAAATCAATAATTTTTAAAACCTAATTTTAAGGACCAACATCCCAGGAATCGTAGACTTTTTAAGGATTTATTTTTAAAGAGGACAACAGTTCAAAAATGTTGGAATTTTTTATGAATCGTGGATTTTTAAGGAATTATTTTCAAGGACCAACAGAGCAATAAAATTTTATACCCTCAGTTATATGGCTACAGAGGGTATATATCATTGGTAAATGGTAAATATCGGCCACAAAGAGTCAATATTTTTTTGGTAATTATAAAATGCGCTATAAGCATCCGATTCTCTTCAAATTTCGCTCGTCTAAATATTTTGATCAATACAAAGTCTGGTGGGAAGATGGTACATATCGGCCCTCCCCTTCTGGTAGCTCCCCCACAAAGGGTTCAACATTTTATAATAATCGTAACTCCAATAAAATGAGAAATAAGCATCCGATTCTCTTAAAATTTCACATATCTCAATATTTCTTCCTACACAAGATTTGGTGGGAAAATGGTAGATATCGATCAACTCCTTCTGGTACCTCCCCCACTAAGGGGTCAACATTTTTGAATAATTATAACTCTTATAAAATGAGAAATAAGCATACGATTCTATTCAAACTATAAACAATAATATTTATATCAGCACAAGATCTGATGTAAAGATGGTACATATCGGCCCACTCCTTGTGGTACCTCCCCCACAACGGGTCTACATTTTTAAATAATTACAACTCTCATAAAATGCGAAATTAGCATCTGATTCTTTCTAAACTTCATCCATTGCAATATGTCTACTAACACAAGATTTGGTGTGAAGATGGCAGATATTGGTCCACCCCTTCTGGTACCTCCCCCACAACCGGTCAGCAATTTTGAATAACCATGACGCTCATAAAACGCGAAATGACCATCCGATTCCTTTCAAACTCGGCACATGACAATATTTCTTCTAACATAATATCAGCTGTAAAGATGGGATATATCGGTCCACTCGCTCTGGTACCTCCCCCACAAAGGGTTCAAAATTTTGAATGACCAAAATGCCCATAAAATGCGAAATAAGCATCTAATTCTTTCGGAATATCATACATTCTAATATTTCTACTAACACAATATCTGCTGTGAAGATGGTAGACATCGGCTAACCGCTTCTGGTACCTCCCCCACAAAAGGTGAAATTTTTTAATCTTTTTTTAAATTTAAATGATTATTTCTAAAATAGATTTTCGTCTAGCCATTAAAATAGCATCTAATATACCTGATAGGACTTCTAACCAACAGTCGCGTACTGGTTTATGCATAGAAATTCCCTAGATTCCAATTTGTAATGACATCTCCTTAAGTCATTAAAAGTTCCACTCAAAATACAAAATGTTCAAATATCCATCAACAATTTACCCTGGCCTTAATAGGAGAAAAATATCCATTTGTTTTCAAATCTTTTATATTTTTGACCCACAGATCGTATGAGTATTGATATCTCTCATACGCTCTTAAAAAACTTCTCTTGGAACTTCCCCCCAAGTGGTATGAGTATTGGCATCAAACATACGCCGTAAGGAACTTTTCTGGCCTTCCCCGAAACACTATGTTTCCAATTGTAGAAATTATTATATTTTATTTATTCTCCATTTGTTTTCGCTTCTACCAATCGTTTTTTTTTTTTTTTTTATTTCGATATAATTATAACATAATTAGTTTTTTTTCTTTTTCTTTTTTTGTCACAGAAAAGCGAACCAACCCATACTCATCTATTAAGTAATTATTGTTTATGGCTTATCTGCTAGGGGTGTGGTCTTTTAAATGGATTTGAAAATATTTATTTTTGCTAAAAATAGTTTTCTTGGCTGCCATGAAAATACGTTGAGTGTTTGTGCTGATTTTTTTATTTTTGCGCTGTTTATTGTTTTGATTTGCTACGTTTGTTTGTCGTCAAACAAATGTTTTTGGTGATTGGGAAATAGCAATGAAGATGACATATTTAGGCTTTAAATATAGAAAATCTTTAAGAGGTCTTCAAATGTGTGTCTGTCATTTTTTACAGATTTCCATTCAAAAACTTTAAACGACAGTAGGTAGAGAGAAGAGCATAATGAGATATTTAAAAAAATATATTATTATAAACAAAAAATAAAATAAAATGCATTTTCAACTGACCTTTTTGTGTAAAAAGAAAATATTCCAAAAATATAATCCAAAAACTGGAAATAGAGGTGGGGGAATGTTCAATTACTGAGATTGATTTTCCGTTGTCTCTCAATGCGGGCAATTTTATTAGGGGATTTATTTATAAAAATTATAGTTTATTTTAAATAGTACTGCAAATAATTTCGTTGAGACGTTTTTCACATTTCCACAATATTATTTATTTTTAAGATTTTTAAATAGTTTTATTTTTAAATATTTGTATTGTTTGTTTTTTATTCACTTGAAGACGCTATCTAAAAAGAAACATAAACGTATAAATACATATTTCAGGCGATTTTTTTTTCAATTTTTTATTTTTTTATTTATTGTTTTTTAATTTTTTCAACATTTATTATTTAGTCGTATTTTTTTTTTTTAAATTTGTATTAGTTTTAATTTAAAAAAAATTTTATTATTATTATTTTTTTGGTTTTTATTTATGAATAGTCTATTACATAGCTTTTTTTTATTTTTTTGTTCATAATTTTACATAGTTTTTTGTTTGTTTAACTTCTTTGAACCTTTTTTTTATTTTTTGCCCTTTTTAATTGTTCTTATTTTGTAATTACTTTATCGTCTCTTTTTAAATAGCAAATATATTAATTTTTATTATTATTTAAAGAAATATGATTTTAATTTTCCTAAAAACACAATTTTTGCCGGTAAAATTCAACAATTCTATCCTATTCCCCTTAAGTATCAGCCAAAAAACAACAAAACAAGAAGAGAACACCAACAACATCTCAACTCAAATGTGTGTTATTTGGAGAGTAAGTACGCGAGTATGCCTTGAGGGGTTGGAGCGAGAGAGAGAGAAAAAAACCACCGCTATCAATAGGTGTGAATGAGTGAGTGGCGAGTATGTGTTGTGTGTGTGTGTGTGTGTAGTAATGGGTGAATAGTTTTGCCAGACATATTTTTAGTTGTTGTTATCTGTTTTGTTTTTGTTTTTCTAGTCTTTGGTATTCAATCACAATAATGCAGGCAGGCGGCGTCAGGTATCACGAATTTCTTGCGTGTCAAAACGATTTATAATAATGAAATAAAATGTGAAAAAAAAAGAATAAACGAAAACGAAAACGAAAAACAAAACATATATGTATAAAAAAGATTATCATAATAAAAAGCGAACACACACAAACACACCGATACTCCAACAAAGGTACATTCACAAAAAAGGCAACTCTCTTGTCCCCTCTCTCCCTAAACATACCACTGATCACCTACACAATCCACTTTGAGTTGTAGTTGAAAACAAATCAAAACCCATGTCAGGCTATGGGCAAAAATGTCTAATAGAGGGGGAAAACGAAAATCGAAAGAAAAAACAATAACAAATAAAAGACAACTTTGACAGAGAACAGCAATAGTTTGATACTGGAATATCAAACAACACAAACACACAGATATGTTTCTGTTAATTTGTTTTTTTTTTTTTTTTTCGCAAAACATTCTCCACCGGCCACATTAAAATGCCATTAATAAAAGTAGTGTTCCAGTCCACAAACTATTGTTTCTTTTTGGTTTTAATTTTGCAAATTAAAACAAATAATAAAAATTCTAAATAAATTTGCATAGCAATTTTTTTGAATGTTGTCAAACGGCTTAGATTTCTTGAAAATTCCAGATATCAACAAGTAGCGAAAACACACAAAAAAATTAGAAATTTATGGGCGTTGACTTTTGGACTTGTCGAAAACAAGAACTATAGCGATCTTTAAGTTATGGAAATTGTTAGAAATTCGAAATTTAAATAAGGAAGCACCAACTACCAATGAGTACCTGTTGTATTTCGACGTCTATTTGGGAGTAGATGTTGTATTTCGACATCTACTTAGGAGCATATGTTGTTATTAGACATCTTCTAAGGAATAGATGTTGATTTGTGGCATCTACCACAGAGTAGATGTTGTATTTCAACATCTACTGCCGAGTAGATGTTGTATTTCAACATCTACTGCCGAGTAGATGTTGTATTTCAACATCTACTGCCGAGTAGATGTTGTATTTCAACATCTACTACCGAGTAGATGTTGTATTTCAACATCTACTACCGAGTAGATGTTGTATTTCAACATCTACTACCGAGTAGATGTTGTATTTCAACATCTACAGTAGAGTAGATGTTGTAATTCGACATCTACCAATGAGTAGAAGTTGTTTTTCGACATCTACTAAGGAGTAGATGTTGTATTTCAACATCTACTGCCGAGTAGATGTCGTTATTCAACTTCTACTAAGGAGTAGATTTTCCATTTCAACATCTACTGCCAAGTAGAAGTCGTTATTCAACATCTACTAAGGAGTAGATTTTCTATTTCAACATCTACTAAGGAGTAGATTTTCTATTTCAACATCTACTAGGGAGTAGATGTTGTATTTCAACATCTACTGCTAAGTAGATGTCGTATTTCCACATCTACTATAGGGTAGATGTCGCTTTTCTACATCTACTAAAGAGAAGATGTCGCTTTTCTACATCTACCACGGAGTAGATGTCGTATTATGACATCTACTAGATAGTAGATGTCATATTTTAACATCTACTAGAGAGTAGATGTCGTATTACAACACAAACTACAGAGTATATATCGTATATCAGCATCCACTTAGAATAGATGGCGTAATTCGGCATCTACCAGAGAGCAGAAGTCGTATTTCCACATATTTCGACATCTACTATTGAGTAGATGTTGTATATCGACATCTACAAATGAGTAGGTGTGGTATATCGACTTCGAATTCTGTTGAGGAGGCTACCACTCTCTAAGCGTGGTCTCTCTGGGTAATTCTAAAAGGGCGCTGGCCGGTGCATCGTATCGCGACCACGGTGCAATGGTTGGAGACGTCAAGGCGAGAATTATGTAAAATCTCCTCGAATTTATGTCTCTTTGTTTGTCTTAAGTATTTACAATCTCCTCCTAAATACCTGAACTTCCTGTCTTAAATTTACTTGGCCATCTTGACTTGTCTAAGTCATTTATCTTCTAGTCTAATGTAGCAAATTCCACAGTTCACAATCGTTAAGAAAAACCCCATTCATTTGAGTAAAGGTTCATAACACAAATGACCTCACTGGTCATTTATGTACTGTGGAGTACATAAATTCTCTTTCATATTATTAATTTAGCTTAATTATCTACCAAATGATCAGGCAAAATTCAATGTGTGGCCGCCGGCGTGGAAGAGCTAATCCCTTTTTGAGAATAACCCCCCCCCCACCAAATGAATGCTTTGTTTTTGTTTTCATTGGCTCACAGAGTGCCTGCCTCCCTTTCTATCTATGCATGCAACTACTCAGTGGTTACTACTGTTACAAAATGTAAACAATAACAGAGACATCGATAGAGCGAGAGAGAGAGAGAGCGCACACCAGGTAGCAGTAGTAAAAACAAAACACGTACTCAAAAACACGTGCATGCGTGGAGACCATGTTAAGAAATTCTCGCCCCACACACACACACACAATGAGGGGGGAGGTTGCGAGTGTGAGAGAGAAATAACAGAGCACTAAATAATAGAAATGTGGTGTCCAACCACAACTGCTGTTTTACTCTTGAAACTCATTCAGGGTTAAGTAGTGGGGGCATTTTTTTTAATTGTTGTTTTTTTTTTGCTGCTGTTATTAATGTGACTGCTGTTGATTGTTTAGTTTCATTTTTTTTTTTGTTGAATTCTTGATATAGTATGTAAATTAATTATGTAAATTTTTGTGTTATATGAGATGTGTAGTATTGGTTGTGCTCTTTGTTGTTGTTGTTACTGTTTTTCTTCATACAGAAAGATAATTGTTATAGTTGTTAATTTAATATGGGTATTTGATGATGTTGATTTTTTGTTGTTGTTGTCTCTCTTTTGTGTTTTGGCTTGAATTATTTTTATTTGTTTTGTTTTTTGGTTAAACTTTTTATTAATTTTTATAGGGTACATGTGAGAGTGTGTGTGTAAACTGGTTCATTTGTTAACACAAAAATTTAACAACTCACACAAACGAAGAGGCTTGCTTGCAGTCAGTTCGCCCATGTGGGGGAAGAGTGAGGGAGAGAGAGAAAATAACAAAGTTATAATAAATAAAACCTGATTTTTTCGTGTTTTAGGTATTATTTTTATGTAAATTAATTTTGTTGCTGTTTTCTTGTCAGAGGGCAGGTTTTTCTATTCAAATTTTCTAATGTTTTTAATTTCGATCGACTCAAAGACTTTCGTTTTATTTTTTATGGGTTTCGAAAAAAAATATATATATTTTCTCGATCGAGAAATAAATATTTTTCTTAATTTCTATATTTTGGCCTTATTTGGTGTATAAAAAATTATCAAAAATGTTATTTATTATTTTGTATAACACCCATATAACAGTACCTCCCGATATTCGGTATTTTGATGATTTTAGCGACATTATTCACCGGAATTATTTCAAATTTGGTATTTGAAGTTCATAATGGATAATACAGCCTAAGACAGAAAATTGTCTGTGCAGGTCCACGTCTTCGTATAACCCCCATATAACGGTATAACGGTTTTGCTACATTCACCGATTTTTTTCAAGTTTCGTATTTGAATATTGTAATGGCTTATGATAAAAGTTGCCTATGCAGGTCCACGTCGCCGTATAGACCCTAATATAAGGGCTACGTTCGGTAGTTTCAAGATTTTAACAGAATTTTTAATGGATTTTATTTTTTTAAAAAATTGCCAAATTCGTTCCAAATGGTGGAGGGTATTCAAAGATCGGCCCGGCCGAACTTACAGCTTTTTTACTTGTTTTTGCGAAAATTTAAAATTTTTGAAATTTTCTCTCTCACCTTCTCTTTACTAATCTATCATTTTTTGTTTTAGTTTTTAGTTTTTATATTTTTATTATTTGCAGAGGTCTAAAATAATTCCAATATATTTTTATATAGATTTTTACAAGAAAAAATAATGAAAGTTTGGCACACAAAAAATTGAGTTTCTACATTTTTTGTTAAAAATTTGTCTATTTTTTTCAAAAAAAAAAAAAATCGTACTTATTTTTAAAAAAAAACTATTATTTGAAGATGTTTAAAATAATTCTCCTATATTTTTATATAGATTTATAACAAGGAATGTAATTATAGAAAGTCTGACACAAAAAAAATAAATAATTTTAGTTTCCATTTTTTTTTTTTTTGTTAAATTTGTTTCAGAATTTTTTTTAAATCATATTAATTTTTAAAAAATTCAAATTTTTTTCATTATATATTGCCAGTCTCTTTTGGATTTTTATAATTGTTTTAATTTTTTTTTAGAAATTTTCGGATTATATTTTATAAACTTCTTGGGTTTTTTTTTAATTAAAAACGGTTTTTAAATTTGCTTTTAATTTTTTTACATTTATTATTTATTATTATTATTTTTTTTTTTTAATTTGTCTATTTTTTTCAAAAAATAAAATAATCGTATTTATTTTTAAAAAAACTATTATTTGTAAAGGTTTAAAATAATTCTCCTATATTTTTATATAGATTTATAACAAGGAATGTAATTATAGAAAGTCTGACACCAAAAAAGAAATAATTTTAGTCTCAATTTTTTTTTTTTTTTTTTTTTTTTGTTAAATTTGTTTCAGAGTTTTTTTAAATCATATTAATTTAAAAAAATAGATTTTTTTTCATTATAAATTGCCTGTCTCTTTTGGATTTTCATATTTTTTTTAATTTTTTTTTTTTAAATTCTAATTGTATTTTATAAATTTCTTGTTTTTTTTTTTTTTAATTTAAATAGTTTTTTAATTTTCTTTTAATTTTTTATATATATTATTTATAAATTATTTAATTTTATTTTAATTTTCCACATATTTCCATTATTTTTACATACATTATTCTTAATTTAATTCCATATTTTTCTCACTCTATTGACAAAACATATGTTTCAATAATTATTATTATTATTTTGCTTCGTCGTCTTCTTCTACTTCGCTTCTATCAACTTTGTATTACTTTTTTAAGAATTTCGTTGCGAAATACTTGTTTGCGAAAAAATGTGATTTTGTTTTCTTCTTTTCTTTGTTGCTTTTGTTGTTGTTGTGGTTGTTGTTTTTATTATTATTCTTGTTTTGTAAACTTTTTATTAAGAATAAAGAACGAAAGGCCTTTGATTGGCTGGTTGGTTGGCTGGTGTGTATTTTTTTATTAATTAAACTTTGTTGTTGTCTGTTTTTTTATTATTATTATTATTGTTGTTGTTCAAATTATTTGAAATAATTTCCATTTAGTTAAATTATTCTTCATTATTCTTCTTCCGTTTATTGTATTATTTGTTGTTGTTTTTTTTTTTTTTTTGTTCTTTTCTCACACACAACGGTTATACTATGTATTTGGATTATTTTGTGTTTTTATTTTTGTGTATAAATCGCTTTTGTGTGACTAAAGCTTTCCGCGTTAACGCTTTGGACGTTCTTGACCGTTTGATAAAAACTTTTACAATAATCATACGTACCATGAGGACGTTTGACTATGGGGGCCACCAGCCATACAAATTTCAACGAAGAATACGAAACAAAACACACGCCACGAAGAAGAAGAGCTTGCGCTCTCATCTGGTGGATGGCTCTCTGTATTGGTCTCTCACAAAATGTTGGTCAGAAATGTTGCCAATTCAACGTTTTTTTTTTTTTTTTGATATTAACATAGACAGAGAAGGCGTTTTTGCAACATTCATAAAACGATCAGTAAAATCGAATTTTACAATTTAACTTTAAATTCTCTAGTTAATGTAAATAATAATAATATGTTAAAAAAATGTAAAATTTATCAAAAATAACAGATTAACCTACAATTAGATTGGTTTGAGAGTTGGATAAAAATTTGAAAATGCGTAAAATTAAATCATACCGTAAGGAACATTTTCTTTAAAAGACTGACAGGGAAGTTTAAAGGAGAGAAGGGATTTGAGGAAATTAGATAAATTACACCTTGGTACTAAACACATAGTTTTCACTCGTAGTATTTAAATTTCGAATGCAATTTTCTTAGAAACTATTAAACTTAGATAAATCCTTTATTACGAGATTTATAGTAAAAATTTGTGTAGAATATTTCCACTTTTGACAATTTGTGCTTAAAACGAAATTATATGTTCCTTCCATGCATCACCTCGAAAAAAGACATTTAAGCCTTTATTCGTAAGATATCGGCTAAAATGTTAGAAAGAGTATGTACAATTTTATGGAGAACAATTGCAGAAGATCAGGCCTATACCCACCGGGATTCCGTGATGCCATACAAAGAGAAGTTTCCAACACAAAAATCCTCTAAAAGACTAAATTCCAAAAATTATTTTAATAGACTCAAAGTTAAAAACGCTGACAGGTCTTTCTGAAACTAAGCAGATGGAATTCGTTATTGAAGAACATAAGATTTTCTTTAATAACCCAAAAAAGACTTTTTGGAAAATTCAAGAAATGTTTCTTCTGGTAGTAGGTCCCGATATGGACGTGGAACTTTAGGTCTTCTTTATATAAAATTAAAAAAGGAGATTTCATTGAATTGAAGAATTTGGCTGAGGCCATTAAAAAAAAATCATTTTCATTTTAACTTCTTTTTAAAGGTCAAGTGGCATTCTTAATGAAAACCCGAGGTTAGAAAACACTTTCTGTAACTTTCTGTAACTGAGGAGATGATATTCGTTATTGAAGAACTGAAGTTTTTCTTATATAACCCTTGAAACCCCTTTTAGAAGATTCAAGAAGTGTTTCTTCTAGTCATATGGAAGTAGAGTTTTGGATCTGCAAGTACAGTTATATGGGGGGACATCTACAGCCAATTTTTTGCCAGAGAAGGTGCCGCCTATTGCAAATACCAAGTTTGAGATAATTCTGTTGAAAAATATGCCGAATATTGAAACGTACCTTTATATGGAGGCTATACAAAACAATTCTGGTGAAAAGCTTGTATAGAGTAGTCATGTACAGAAGTTTTTGGAACCTTCTATGGCCCTATGGGGTAGGTAACTGTATTAATTGAAAATAAATAAAAAATGAACAAATAAATAAAAAAATGCCGAATATCTGGAGGTTCCTTGGATCAATACAAAAAACTTTTCGTTTTGAAATTTTGACCAAAACACCAAAAGTCTTGCAGACCTAAAACACATCTAAGTAAAATTTTATCAATCTACTTCGTTTCATTCGGAGGATAGAGTGCTTTCCACAGACCGACGGACATCGCTAAATCGACATAGAATTTTATGCTGATCAAGAATATATATACTTTGTGGGATCCAAAATGTATACTTCGAGGTGTTACAAACGGTGCTATGGGTGCAAAGATTCTCGAGAAACGTTGAGGGGTCCATATCTTGGGGAGAATTAAAAAAAAACTATATTTACTATGTATAACATTTATTGCCAACATTTATTGTTTAAGGCAGAAATTCATTTCTATGATATTGTGTCGAAACGAATATTCATTCATTCCTCCTTCCGATGACAAATTTAAAAAAAAAAAAATTAGGAAAAGGGTCGTATTTTTAGGGAATTTGAGTTGTATTGTTTTGTAAATTTGCCACCTGGTCGACCTTTGAATAGAATTATCAAAAAAATATATATAAATATAAAGAACAGCTTCGTAAAACAAAAGAAATACAGCCCAAAGGTTACGCCTGCCTCCTGTCACAATTTTTTAAAATTATATGCAACAAGTTCTTTTAATTTATTTTGTATTTTCCTATATTTTTTAAATTAATAAAATAGCGCGAAAAATTAATGAAATGCCTGGATTTTCTTTCGAAAATATCATCCAAACTGTTCAATTTTTCAATTCCATGGCAAAACTGGTTGAGATTTGTAATGCACGCCCTGCAAGGTACGTCTCTTAAAATAATTGATTATGAAAATATTTTTATTTTTGTTTTTCAAGACAATAAATACATACTCAAAAAAGGCAGAAGTCGGTCGCACTTAAAATAATTGTGAACAGCTGGTAGCTTTACCTTACCTTTTTTATTGTACCATGTAAAGTATAAAAAACGTTATATCTCCACGAAGTTGACTACATTACATCTCTTCACTAAAATCATTTATTTTTTAGATATTTCAAAATTAGATTAATTGTGTAAAATAGATAACACATGTGGCTCCTTTCAAAAACCTGCTATTAATAATTTCTAAATTATTTAGTTATGAAACAGAATATAATTAATTTTCGCGTTTTTTATTCCCGCAAAGTTGGCAACATTGCAACACCTCACAAAAAGCTTTTATTTTATTCTTGATTTGCCCCCCATTTAGCACAAAAGAATTTATCTCCCTCTCTCTCTCTCTGTTCATTCAACGACTCTCTGTTTATTTTTATTTAACTTCTTCAATTCTTACATTCTCCACATTCTCTTCAAAGTCACTGCTGTGGTGTTTGTTTATCAAAAAACACGCTATACACATCGCCAAGAAATGGAAGACAGTCAGAAGGGGGGAAAATAGCAAAGCTCAGCTGTTTTGGTACATGCGCCTAATACTCTTCCCTTTTCACCATCTCCCACACACATACACACACATTGGTTCTCATTGGGACAATTTTTGCTTGGGGCTTTTCATTATTTACAATCTCATGACTGTAATACAAATGTTTCACTATTTTGTTTTGTTAACGAAATTCGTTGTAAACACAGCAATAGATGGAATATAATTCACCACCACGCCGCTAAACCCACATATACACACACACATTCTCTTGCGCTGGCAAGAAGGGAAGAAAAGAAGACTATACAATATTCAACACATGTTTTGTTTTTTTTTCCTCTTCTTCTACTCTTCGGCCTTTTCTTCTTCTTCTACTTCAATGTCGTCATCATCATCATGGCCCAGCGTGTAGTGGTCACAAAAAAAAAAAAATAAATAAAAACACTTACACATAAACATTGCTGTTGTTGATGTTTTTGTTATTATTTTTTCTCTATATTATTAATAAAAAAAAAATATTCTTTCTTTGTTAAGTCTGTTTTGGTATGTCAGGCGAGCGGACGTCTGTCTGATTCTGCTGATTGTTTGGCTTGTTACAAATGTATGAAAAGGGGAGAGGGTGGATGGTTGGTTGGTTTGTGGAATCAAGGCAGAGGGGTGTAAACAAAGAAAAACTGGCAAAATTTTTGGGCTGTGAAGAGAGAGGGGGTGCTGCTGGGTGGATGAATGGCAGCAGGATGGGTGCATGGATTGAGTGCATATACCTATGTGTGTGTTTGGGTACATTTTGGTGGGCGTTAAATACATTACACCACCCTCTCCACCGCTCTCTCAATCACTCTCTTTGGGAAATTTATAAGTTGTTGAAATGTAAACAAAGCACAAATTTTCTTTCTTTATGTTTGTGTTGTTGTTGCTGCTATTGTTTTGATATTATTGCCAGTCAGGCCAGTCAGTCATTCAGTCAGTTGGTCGTTGAGGGTGGAATATCCATCCACACAACAATTTGATCACTTTCGTAGGCTTTTCCATACCCCCCAACCCCCGGGACATTTCTCGTTCTTGCTCCTGTTCTACAAGACATTTTCTCTGAGACATTTTCATTTATGGCTGTAATGACTAGAGTACAGTTCCGCTGGTTAATGGTTTGTTGTTGTTATTATTGTTTTTGTTGTTATAATTTAAATGATTTTTAAATAGGCCTTTGTGTGATATATTAAATATTAATAAAAGAAAAGGCCACACGCTGTCCTACAGGGGTCCAGAATGGCAAAATTTTTTTTAAGAATTCTTATTTTTTTGAAAAAAGTTAAAAAGTATCAGTCGGTATTGCCTACATCTGTCGGCCAATGTTCGATTATTTAAATATATTTTGACTTCTGTTACGATTATTCAAATTGCTGACCCTCTAGGATAGAAGTTCCGAAGAAATGGGCCATATTGCCCATTTCGTGTCGGACCTAATTAAAGATGATAAAAATATTGTGACGTGCCAGGTTTGGACTAAAACGACTATTTCCTGCACTTTACATGAGAGATATGTGATAATTTGTAGAAAATATCAAAATGTGGGTGATGTCTACCAGATATAGTCGACCGAAGTATTCCATTTTTATACCCTCCATCATAGATAGTTTTGATAGTATATTAATTTCATCATTCCGTTTGTAACTCATCGAAATAATAATTTTAGACATATCAAAGTTTATATATTCTTGGTCGGCGTAAAATTCTAAGACGATTTAGACCTGTCCGTCCGTCCGTCCGTCTGACCGTCTGTTGTAATCACGCTAGAGTCAAAACGAATAGAAATACAAAGCTAAAATTTTCCACAGATCAGTCTTTTGCCTGCAGGCATGTCAAGTTCGAAGATGGGCTATATCGATCCACGATATCGTAAACTCCCCACATAACGGTACCCCCCGATATTCGGTATTTTGATGATTGTAGCCAAATTTTTCAATGAAATTGTCTGAAAATCCACAAAAGGAGTTCGTTCTGAGTACTTTACCCCCTGGCAGAGATATGTCTATATAGGTCCACGATATCGTATACCCTCCATATAACGGTATCCCCTATATTTTCGATTTCAGGGACATTATTCACGGAAGTTGTTTCAAATTTCGTATTTAGAATTCGTAATGGGTACTACGACCTATGACCAAAAAAATTGTATGCAGGCCCGAGTCTTGGTATTCCCCATATATCAGTACCTCCCTATATTCAATATTTTGACGATTTTAGGGACATTATTCATCGGAGTTGTTTCAAATTTCGTATTTAGAAATCGTAATGGGTACTAAAACCTATGACCAAAAATTTTGTATGCAGGCCCGAGTCTTCGTATAGGCACCATATATCAGTACCTCCCTATATTCGATATTTTAATGATTTTGGCGACATTATTGACCGGAGTTGTTTGAAATTTCGTATTTAGTGTTCGTAATGGGAACAACAGTCTATGACCGAAAATTGCGTATGCAGGTCCACGTCATCGTATAGCCTCCATATAACCGTACCTCCCAATATTCGGTATTTTGACGATTTCAGGTACAATATTCATCAAAATTGTTTGAAATGAAGTTCCTAATAGGTACTACAGCCTGTGACAGAAAATTGTCTATGCTGGTCCAGGTCTTCGTATAGCCCCGATATAACCTCCATATATTCGGTATTTTGATGTTTTAGCTACATTATTCACCGGGCATTTTTTTTAAGTTTCGTATTTGAATATTGTAATGGCTTATGGCAAAAGTTACCTATGCAGGTCCACGTCGTCGTATAGACCCCAAATATAACAGCAATATTCGGCATTTTTATGATTTTAACAGAATTTTTTAATGATTTTATAGAACAATGTGGCTTGTTTGTTCGGGATACCGTAGTATTTTGTTGTTGCAAAATGGTAATTTTTATTTTTTTTTTTATAATTCGTTCCAAGTGGTGGAGGGTATTCAAAGTTCGAAAGTTCGCCGAACTTACTGATTTTTTACTTGTTATAATTAGGATAAGAATTTGAATACCATTTTCGAGTAATGCGGATAAGTTTTCAGGGAATTTGGATGACTTTGAATAATTATTTTGGAATTCTGGTAATAAATATAAGCGATAAACACTTAAGGAAATGCGGAAAATGTGGATAAGCGTTTTTCATAATTCTGAAAATATGGATAATCACTTCTGAGTGACTGGATAAAACGGATAAATCTTTTTTTAATCTTTTGGACAATGCGGATAAACATTTAAGGTAATATAAATAAGGTGTATAACTATTTTTTTTAATTCAAATGATAAGGATACGGATTTTGGAACGTTCGGATAACGTGGTTAAAACATTTTGTAATTTTGGATAATGCGGATAAACATTTTGCGAATAACATGTTGGGGCATTTGTAAAATTCTGATTATATTGTTATGCATTTGTGAGTGTTTGGATAGCGTGGATAATTTTCAAGAATCGTCGATAACATTTTTAGACTAATTGTATAATGCGGATAAATCCTAAAGCTCATTCGGATAGCATCGATAACACCTTCAGATAATTTCAATAACGAATCTAAACTTATTTTCTCACAATACACTATTATATGCTCCCATTTATCAGCTGCATCAAACGGTTACTTTCATCTTCTCCGCCCGATGCTCTATTTGGCATCGGGCAAAAAATCCGAACAACAAAATTTCAGTGCTCATTTGTTTCGACATTAGACGGGATATAAAAATGGACATTAAAAATGTTGCATTGCATCGCTCAGCAGCAGACAAGCTGTATGTCGTAAAAAATCAAATGTGTGTTGTTGTTAGTTTTTATGAGTTTTTCAGAGAGACACCTCAATAATTTTTACATTGTCCGGTAACCGGGTTGACAGATAGTTTCATTGAAAAGATCATAAAAAGTTGAAATGGTTTTTTGTGATGTAACGACACGACTGAACTGGTAGTTGAATATGGAACTGTTCTTGAATATGGAATTGTTCTTGAATTTGGAATAGTTAAATATGAAATTGTTCTGGCATGAAAACATTATCCGCATTATACGAATGTCAGGAGGCATTATCCACATTATCCTGGGAACATATAAGCATTATCGGCGATATTCAAAGACATATAAATTTTATCCACGTTATCCAAATGACATATAAGTATTATTCGTATTATCCGAAAACATAAAAGCATTATCCGCGTTATGCGAATGACATATAATTATTATCCACATAATTCAAAAGATGTAAATGCATTATCCGTGTTATCCAAATGGCATATAAGCATTATCCACGTTATCCAAAAGCATATAATCATTATTCAGTTTATCCAAATGATAAATAAACGTTATCCGCATTATCCAAATGGCATATAAGCATTATCCATGTTATCCATATCATATACAATCATTATTCACGTTATCTAAAAGATTTAAATGCATTATCCGCGATATCCAAATGATGTAGCAGCATTATCCAGGTTATCCAAATGATATATAAGCATTATCCACGTTATCCAAAATATGTAAGTACATTATCCGTGCTATACAAATGATATATAAGCATTATCCATGTTATCCAAAAGATGTAAATGCATTATCCACGTTATCCAAAATACATATAATCATTATCCGCGATATCCAAATGATATATAAGCATTATCCATGTTATCCAAAATATGTAAATGCATTATACACGTTATCCAAAATACATATAATCATTATCCGTGTTATCCAAATGATATATAAGCATTATCCACCTTATCCAAATAATATATAAGCATTATCCACGTTATCCAAAATATGTAAATACATTATCCGTGCTATACAAATGATATATAAGCATTATCCATGTTATCCAAAAAATGTAAATGCATTATCCACGTTATCCAAAATACATATAATCATTATCCGTGTTATCCAAATGATATATAAGCATTATCCACCTTATCCAAATAATATATAAGCATTATCCACGTTATCCAAAATATGTAAATACATTATCCGTGCTATCCAAATGATATATAAGCATTATCCGCGTTATCCAAATGATATATAAGCATTATCCACGTTATCCAAAATATGTAAGAACATTATCCGTGCTATACAAATGATATATAAGCATTATCCATGTTATCCAAAATATGTAAATGCATTATCCACGTTATCCAAAATACATATAATCATTATCCGTGTTATCCAAATGATATATAAGCATTATCCACCTTATCCAAATAATATATAAGCATTATCCACGTTATCCAAAATCCGTGCTATTCAAATGATATGTAAGCATTATCCATGTTATCCAAAAGATGTAAATGCATTATCCACGTTATCCAAAATACATATAATCATTATCCGTGTTATCCAAATTATATATAAGCATTATCCACCTTATCCAAATAATATATAAGCATTATCCACGTTATCCAAAATATGTAAGTACATTATCCGTGCTATACAAATGATATATAAGCATTATCCATGTTATCCAAAAGATGTAAATGCATTATCCACGTTATCCAAATTACATATAATCATTATCCGTGTTATCCAAATGATATATATATGCATTATCAACGTTATCCAAATGATGAATGAGCATTATCCACGATATCCAAAATATGAAAATGCATTATCCGAGCTATCCAAATGACATATAAGTATTATCCACGTTATCCAAAAGGCATATACACATTATCCACGTTATCCAATGATGGATAATCATTATTCGTGTTATCGAAATGTCTAATTATCATAATCCATTGACGTAAAACCATTATGCATCTTATTCAAGGGTTGAAAATAACCGTATCCGTCTTATCCGAATGATGAAAAAACCTTATCCACACTATGAACATTTAAAAAATAGATTATCCATGTTATCCGAAAGACATGAATTTTTTATCCCCCTTAAGTTTACATCATAAATGCTATATTTCGGTTAGGAAAATGTTCCAAAAATCATTTTCCCAACATTTAAAAATTAGATTATCCATGTTATCCGAACGACATGAATTTTTTATCCTACTTAAATTTAGATCATAAATGCTATATTTCGGTTATGAAAATTTTCCAAAAATCATTTTCCCCGTTCCCCAAATATCTCAACAATATAAAAAAAGTTCCATCCATGTTATCGACACAGTGCAAATGTCATGGCCAATTACACGAAAATATTGATGATTTTCTTGTTATTTTTATAATTGTCCTAAGTACCTATGCCCCCACCTCCCCTCCTCTCACAAAACTTCCGGTCTTGTGCGTATCCAAATTACCTGGAATTTTTTAATGAAAAACATGAGAACCCTTGTTCAAGTTCTCTCCCCAAAAAAAGACGAAACGAAACGAAATTGAAAAATATTTTGCGTCGCAATAACGACGACGGCTCTATTTTTATAATAACTTTTTCTAGGATACGCCACCGATTGTTTGGTTTCCCTGTAATCCTTAAAACACCCACGTTCCAGTGATGCGACGACGACGACGACGACTTTGGGCCACAGTTGTGTCGAGTTTCTAATGCTTCTTCATGTTTTCAGTTCAATGCCAGTCGGAAGGAAGAACAGAAATTTACCATTTTTCTTACTTTTTTTCTCCTCGCAGGAGTAAAAAAAGTTATTTGAGAGAGTGGGTGGCTTTTGATGATGGAGTCTCTGCAACCCCCCATTCTATACATTATCACACCCACATACAACGCATGTCCTTCATCATTGGCGTGTTTTATTTATTTTTTGATGTTGTTGCCGTTTTTGTTTTTGTTTTCGTTGTTGTTTATTTATGTTGTAGTATTTCATTCGAATTCCCTACTACCTCAAATCCACTCCTACAGGATGATTTTCTGCTTTTCAGTTTGTTTTTTTTTCCAATTTTTGTTTTTGTTCGAATTTTGTTTATATTCCACAATTTCACAACAGAGAACCGAAACGAAGGTTAGTTGGGGAAAGGAAAATCATCCAGCCACCTTGTTGTGTGGGGGTGTAGTAGTATTAGTAGTATTTCTTGTTACATTCATAAATATGGCCTTGGCGCCATATTAATTTCTTTGACGTGCCTCGGCATTCGATATGTATAACCATTATTGGTCTCCACCTCATCGCACCATCTGATACCATAATTTTTGACAATTTTACACACATTTTTTGAACTCCCATGGAGGATGAGACATAGTTTTGTTGTTGTTGTTTTTTCGTGGAATTCACCAATTGTCTGGCCGCCACTATAATGAATGTATTTGTCTAGTGTTCGACATAGTGGAGAGATGGATGGTGCGCAGGTAAGTGGCATCAGTTTTGGGAAACTGTGAGAGGATTCCATCTTGTTGGACATCTCGATGATTAGAAGGAAAAAAGGTCATTATCCACGTTATCCAAATGGCATATAAAGATTATCCGCGTTATCCAAATCACGTACATGCATTATCCACTTTATCCAAATGATGAATAAGTATAATCCACTTTATCCAAATGACGCACTATCATTATCCACGTTATCCAAATGACTTATACATTTTATCCACATTATCCCAATAACGAATAATCATTATCCACGTTATCCAAATTACATATAAGCATTATCCACCTTATCCGTTTTATGAATAAGCATTATCCACGTTATCCAAATGGTGAATAAGCATTATCCACGATATCCAAATGACGACTTATCATTATCCACGTTATCCAAAGTTCATTTATGCATTATCCACGTTATCCAACTGACATATATGCATTATCCACGGTATCCAAACGATGAATAACCATTATCCACGTTACCCAAATGAAAACTTATCATTATCCACGTTATCCAAATTACAAATACGCATTATCCACGTTATCCAAATTACATGTATGCATTATCCACGTTATTCTAATGATAATAATCATTATCCGCAATATCCAAATGATGAATAACCATTATCCATTTTATCCAAATGATATATAAGCATTATCCACGTTATCCCAAAAATGTAAATACATTATCCGCGTTATCCAAATTATATATAAGCATTATCCACATTATCCAATTTATGAATAAGCATTATCCACGTTATCCAAATGGAGAATAAGCATTATCCACGATATCCAAATGACAACTTATCATTATCCACGATATCCAAATGCATTATCCACGTTATCCACATTACATATACGTATTATGCACGTTATCCAAACGATGAATAACCATTATCCACGTTATCCAAGTGACGACTTATAATTATCCATGTTGTCCAAATTACATGTATGCATTATCCACGTTATCCTAATGATAAAAATCATTATCCACAATATCCAAATGATGAATAACCATTATCCACTTTATCCAAATTATAATAATCATTATCCGCAATATCCAAATGATATATAAGCATTATCCACTTTATCCAAATGATATATAAGCATTATCCACTCTATCCAAATGACATATAATCATTATCCGCGTTATCCAAATGACTTTAAACATTATCCTCGTTATTCAAATAACTTATAAACATTATCCACGTTATCCAATTTATTAATTAATATTATCCACGTTATTCGAATACCGATTTTTTATACACTTAATCATATGGCTAGAGAGGGTAATACGGCCAAAACGTGCCTCATCTAAATAACAGTTTTAGACCCTATGTCTCTTTAGACCAAATCCGTTTCAGGACATTTCGAGTCGATCTAGCGATGTCTTTTTGTCTGGCTGGCTGGTGCGCACTATATCTCTCGAAGGAAGTATCCGATTTGGTCCAACTTTGGTACATCGCAATAGTATTGGCAAACTTAGATCAAGTTCGGAAATGGGAATTTCGGTCCACTTCTTTTGTACCTCCCCACAAAAGATTGAACATTTAAAAAAAATATTTTACTGCCCAGAAAGAGAAAGAGTAATCCGTTTTTGCTCCAAATTTGCAAATCCCAATATTTGAATCAGTGCTAGGTCAGGTGCGAAAATGGACAATATCTGTCCACTCCATCAAGTACCACCGCCACAAAGGGTCAGCGTTTTTAATAATCATAACTTTTATAAAATATTATGTAACAGTTCGATTGACTTCAAATTACACACATCAGAATATTTTTTATTAACCCAAGGTCTGGTGTGAAGATGGTATATATCGGTCTACTGCTTCTGGTACCTCATCCACAAAGCCTCAAAAATTTGGCCCGTCGCAATATTTATATCATATTTATTTAGGTTCGGACAATATTAACCCAAGGTCTGGTGTGAAGGTGGAATATATAGGCGAACTCCGGCTGGTACCTCACCCACAAAGGCTCAAAAATTCATATTTATATATTTAAATAATCTCATATTAGCTGAGGGTATACATGTGTGGGCAAAATCGACTGATACTTTATAACTTTTTTTTTATTCGCAAGTTCATTAAAAAATATATTTTTTAAAAAAATCTTAAGTACCCTTAGAAAAATATTTATAAAAATCCTACAAATCTTCTACACCTTTTAAAGCTTTCCAATTTTTCCATCTCGCCATACCACCCTCTACCATTGACTATGTTGCTGTTTACTTTTACTTTGCATTACCAATGGCATTTGTTTTCATTACCATCCTCTAGTTATGCTGCTGTCGTGGCTACTACTTCGCAATTTTGTTACGGCATTGACGTAAGCAATGCTGCTCCTCCATCATCACCGAAGTGGGTTCCCCTCGCCCCTCTGTCTCTCCAACAACATTGTTTCAAAACAACATAAAAATATTGTGGAAATGTGTTTTCATGGAAATGCATAGCTGTTGAATGTCACCCGCGCTTTAACCTTGTAAATAAAACATTGTTTACATTTGATTTCCGGTTCCATAAAAGAAAATCACAGCTTGTGGACTCCTACCTCTCACTCCCTTCCACCACGAAGTATAGGTGGCGCAATTGCAGTGCCCTTTTGGCAAGCTGTTGATTGTGGATAATTTACAGGGAACAGAGTGTAGTAAAAAAAACAAGAGAAATGGGATTTGCGATTCAAGGGCAAGTGCCAAGATAAATGAATGGCATTTAAGTGGGAGCGAGTGAGAGAAACCAAAATAATTGTAAGGTGGGTGTAGGGATCATTTTATTTACCCTTCAAACTAAATTCTCAATGTCTCCCCTAATATTTTTGCGTTGTTCCCCAAAATTTTAAAGATTTTTTTTTCGTAATTTTCATGGGAAAATCTTTACCCGAAGATCCTTGAAATTAAGCTAATTTCATATACAAAATGCCAAGGCAAAACCACAACAGCCAATGGCAAATCAAAGAGCATCGTTTTACTCTCTCACTTTCTGATGTCATGCTTCTTAGCCTTTGAAGTTTGGTAATGAGTTGGAAATTTTTTACTTTTGTTTTTGTGGTACAAGACAGCTTGACAGCGTTTTGTGGAAAGTGATATTCTCATGAAGAGTACTCCACCCATTTTTCATGTGAATTTTGGAAATTATTATAAACTTTATTAAATTCAAAGAAAATATATTAAAGAAATTTGTTGAGTTTTTTTTGTTGTGGAAAAATATGTCATTGTATGGGATATTTGTTTATTTTCTATTTGAAAATATTAGATGTTGAAGCATTCTGCTGTTGTTTACCGTTTGTCAGCCTAAATGTATGCAGCACACACTGAAAATGACACGATTTTTGCTATATTTTTTTACCCTCCACCATTCTATGGAGGGTATATTAACTTTGTCATTCCGTTTGTAACTTCTCATAACTCGGACATTATTGACCGGAATTATTTCAAATTTCACATTTAAAGTTCGTAACGGGTACTACAATCTACGACAAAAATTTGTGCATGCAAGTCGGTACCTCCCAATAGTCGGTATTTTGACGTTTTCAGCAACACTATTCACCGAAATCGTTTCAAATTTCGTATTAGAAGATCTTAGTGGGTAATACAACCGATGACAAAAAATTTCGTGTGCAGGTCCACGTCTTCGTATAGTCCCCATATAACGGTTTTCCTTTAAGTGGTAGTTTTCGGATTTTTTTGAAATGGTGGAGGGTATTAGAAGTTCGGCCCGGCCGAGCTTAGCTGCTTTTTTACTTGCTTATGATTGGGAAATCCGAATAAGATTATATATAAATAAATCAAAAACCCCTGCAATTATGAATATCTCTAGGTAAAGAAACAGGCCAATACTCCACCAAAAAAGTTATTACATATTGTCTGATATTGAAGCAGACAGTTTTCATTCTCATACGTTTTTTCTGATCCATAGCAAAACATGTGTATGTTCGGAAAATTTTATATAGGAGAAGTTTGATCACAACAAGATGTAATTTATAAAACTTACCTCTTATTTTGGCAATGAACCTTATCTATTCAACATTTCGCCAGCAATAGGGGAAATTATCGAGATTCTGGAAATAAAATAAATTTAAAACCATAAGTAACTTTAAAGAAACATATAAAAGAAGTACAGGGTGAGATAAACTGAACTGAAACCGATTTCAGACTGCTGTCATTTCTAAGCCACTCGTCCGACGAGATGTTAAAATTACTCCAGTGACCGCTCATTATATTGTTTACAAGCGTACAAAAGCATTTTGGTGAGAAATTTTCAGAATAAGTAATTCATGATGGATTTCAAGCGTGCTAGTGTGATTTCTTTATATTTGGCAGGAAAACCACAAGTGGCTATAGTTAGAGCACCCCACCATTTAAATGTGAATAAATCTCTTGTTCTCGTTACCGTGATACTGGTAGCGTAGCCCGACGTCAAGGAAGTGGACGGAAGAAAACAGCAACATCAGCAGAAATGATTCGAAAAGTGAAGAAGCGACTGGATCGAAACCTGCGTCGCAGTGGCCGAAAAATGGCTCGTGAGCTGAACATATCACAATATGTCGGCATTCGGCAAATATTGAAAAATGAGCTCGGGGTAAAGTCATTGAAATTCCAAAAAGTTCAAGAACTTACCCCGCAACTGAAAAAATAGACTCAAAAGAGCTAAAAAGTTTCTTCGCTCGGCCGAAAGTGATGAACTGCCGAATTTGGTTTTCTCCGATGAGAAAACATTCGTTGTCCAGCAGTTTGTAAACAAACAAAATGCAACCATCTTGGCGGCAGACGTTGGACATTCTAACAGGATTCAACACCATCGCACTCAGTACGCGCCAACCAAGAATGGCTAAAAAAGTGAGGATCCTCGCTTCATTTCCAGCGCACAATGTCCACCAAAATCTCCGGATACCAATCCGTTGGACTATTGTGTCTGGAGTATTTTGGAAAGCAAGGTTGGCACTAAAAATAGCAAAGTGGCGATTCGCCAGAAATTGGCAAAAATACCGAAAAGCAACATTCGTGCAGCGTGTGACGATTTCATTGGCCGTTTTAAGGCCATAATTCGTGTCAAATGTGACCAATTTAAACAAATCTAAGCTTATTTTAAAAGTTTGATGCTATTTCCGACATTTTTGCTTTCATTCAACAAAGTTTAATAAATGTAAAAATTATGGCGTTTGACTTTTTTGCCGTTTTTATCTCACCCTGTATTTAAAAAAGATGAAAAGTACCAGAAGATTTCTTTCTTGACGTCCAGTGAGTGAGCCTTCCAAATATTTGTAACCATAATAATAATAATAATAATAAAAATAATAATAATAATAATAATAATAATAATAATAATAATAATAATAATAATAATAATAATAATAATAATAATAATAATAATAATAATAATAATAATAATAATAATAATAATAATAATAATAATAATAATAATAATAATAATAATAATAATAATAATAATAATAATAATAATAATAATAATAATAATAATAATAATAAAAATAATAATAATAATAACAATAATAATAATAATAACAAGTAAAAAAGCTTCATGGATATTCGAAATGTTAACCCTTTGTGGGGGAGGTACCAGAAGGAGTGGACCGATATACTCAATCTACACACCAGACATCGAGTTTATAAAAATATTACGATGTCTTTAATTTGAAGACTATCGGACTCTTACATCATATTTTATAAGAGTTAAAATTATTCAAAATATTCACCCTTTGTGGGGGAGGTACTTGATGGAGTGGGCAGATATTGTCCATTTTAGTACCTGGCAAAAATATTGGGATATCCAAAGTTTACACAAAATCGAATGATCCTTCCTCCTTCTATGAGTTAAATTATTTTCTTTGAAAATGTTGGCCTTTTTTTTGGGGGGGGGAGGTATCAGAAGTTTTAAGTATTTTTTATTGATACTAAAATGAGGTACATTTTAATAATTTTTATAAAACCCCTACCCAAAAGTTTTCATTCTTCATTTATTATATTTCTTTTTTTTTAAGTTTGTATTATCCTCTGCATTTGAAAAATTAAAAAAAAAGTCAGACGAAAAATGCCACTTAAATGAAAACCCTTATTTGGAGCCTATTCGAAGACGTGGTCCATCATAAGTAATTGTTTATCATTGTCTGTAGTACCGATTCCGAACTTCAAAGACGAAATTTGAAACAATTCCGATTAAAAATGTCGCTAACATCATAAAAATAACGAATATAGGAAATCATCGTTATATTGGGGCTATACGATAGCGTGGACCTGTACACGAACTTCAAATACGAAATTTGAGACAATTCCCGTCTATAATGTCTCTAGAATCATTAAAACACCAAATATTGGGAGTTACCCTTATATGGGGGCTGTACGAAGTCGTAAACGGACTCAAAACTTTTAGCCTTCTATCTTATTTCGTTTGAGGGACCATCAGATCGCCTATGGAGACTTGTTTGGAAATCATTTGGCTCTTATTGAAGTCGGTTCTTAAAATATAATCATCAATAAGGGTTTTTTCCAAATCGGCATTTTTAATAGCATTTTTTCCGAAAATTAGAAAAGCTGTGCATTTGGACTCCGATTTACGGAAAATCGAAGTATCTGAAATTATTTTGGATTATAAGACATATATATGTTTCGAGATTTTTTTTTTTTTCGAAAATTGGAGCATTTTGAGTTTCCGAAATTACTTTTCAAATTTAATGCATATATATTTAAGGCATATAAATTCATAAGATAAATCCTCGTCAGCTTTCATTTGTATCGGATCTCTCTACCGCTGTCATAAAATAATGTTATTGTTCCTCATAAGGGTTTTCTGTTCTTTATAACAGATTTTCCTACAAAACAATTTTTCTTTGATGACTTCAACTAAAACCACACCGAAATAAAAACATTTGAAAATTTACCTGTCCTTTTTTCCTTTCTTTGCCACTACACCACACAATTTGCGCTTTGAAAGCGAATCACAAGAGAGTTCCAAATAATAATGTTAGAATAATTTCAAAATTATGTTTTATCACGAAGTTGCGAAACGGATATAACGCATAAAATTTGCCAAGTTTATTTAACAACTTCCTTCTTTGCGATTAACAAAAACAAAGTCGGAAAATGTGGTACGAAACGAAAACAACGAGAAAATGAAGAAAAACTTAACTACCCGAAAACACGAAAACGATGAAGTAATACGCGCGCGATATGCTGTTTCTAACAAAGACGAACGAACGAGCGAGCGAGCGACTAAACGACCGACTTCCCTGAATTGCACCAGAAAACTGTGTCAAAGAGTCGCTTTCGCTGAGATAATAAAGCAACAAAAATGAGAAAAGGACAAGAAAAAAAAACGGGAATACTACTACCACACAAAGGAAGCAGGAATACGCAACAACAACAACAACAATAGATGTCAAGAAAAAGGAGCAAAAGGAAGAGAGTGTCAAACATGCAGGATAATAAAAAAGGAATAACGCGAATTCAATGGTGGAAAGCCTTCACTCACACACACACACACTTACACACTCTCTCACTCGAGAGCACAGGAGCAACAACAACCACCCCAAGTGTATGGTGTTTTCATCCTGGTACAGGTTTCACCCCAACAAAAGTAACTGCCACATGAAGGGGAGTTTCTCTTCAAATCCCGTCGAGCTTGTTGTAACACACCATACAACCGCGTGCTGCCTCTCCCTCTCTCTCTCTCTCTTTCTGGGAGAACAAGAACCCCTTTTTTTGCACAAACCTTAAATTCCTGCATTAGGAAAAGCAAATCATTTCAGACACAGATAACTGACGCCGCTTAGTCTTGGTATTCCACTCCTCTCCCCACCGGCTTTGGGGGAATGACAAAAACAACCCTTGTTTTGTTCGCGGAGTTAGGGTAACTTCTTGGCTAAATTTATGTTTTTTTTTTGCTTCTTCTGTTCTTCGGGATAGGATTGTTGCTCCTTAACCATCCATTGCCATTTGCAGGCCTAATGACTAAGCCTCCGCTTTTTTTTTTTTTTTGGTTTTACTTGTTTTTGCTTTGGTAGGAAGGAAGCTCTGTGTCTGTGCGTCTCGTAAAAAAGTACAGCAGCAACAGGATAAAAATGAGTTAAGTGCTTTGGGTGCTGGTTCACGAAAAAGGGAACCATTACTCTAAATGATAAGCGGAATTTGAAGGGGGGAAGAAGAAGGATGTTGTCAATAAGATTGCTTCTTGGAAAGTATCATCATCCGAATCACCACCAGCACCACCATCATTTCACATTTTTAACATAAAGGAAAGGGTTCAATTTTGGCGAAATGAGTAACAGGGATTTTCATCTGACTTTCCAAGAAATCTTCAAATTCAATTATTGTTTAATAATTTGCGATTTGAAGTTTTTCAATAATTGAAAAAGTTTTGGAAGGAATCGAACATCCTTAGGAGGGCATCAATGACTGGAAACTATTCTAGAGTTGTTCAAAACATAAAATATATCCCATACATGGACTTGGCCATCTTATGAGAAGACTATAATTTTTCTATGGAGAATATGTACGCGTCTGCTAAGGAAAAGACATCTACTAGGTCTTTTTAGGTAAAGATTTTAGTTTTTCTAACTAGATAACCCTAAATAAATACCAGGTATTCTTTGGCGAGAACCTCTGCATCATCTAAGAAGAGAAACTCAACATCAGTAGATGGCTAGGCGTCTTCCAAAGAGAAGATGTCCTTATCTTCTGTGGAGAAGAGTTTAAGTTCTTCTGTGGGGAGGACCTGAACGTGTTCTGTGGAGGTAGTTACATTAAAATATATAAGGAGAAGGACTCGATATATTTAATCTTTACAGGACCTGGTGGTCTTTTTCATAGAAGACCTGGACGTCTTCTCTATATAAGATCTGGAGATCATATCCCTAGAAAAGCTGATAGGCTTCTCCTCAGAAGATTTCATGGCCTTTGGGTGCTGGTTCACGAAAAAGGGAACCATTACTCTAAATGATAAGCGGAATTTGAAGGGGGGAAGAAGAAGGATGTTGTCAATAAGATTGCTTCTTGGAAAGTATCATCATCCGAATCACCACCAGCACCACCATCATTTCACATTTTTAACATAAAGGAAAGGGTTCAATTTTGGCGAAATGAGTAACAGGGATTTTCATCTGACTTTCCAAGAAATCTTCAAATTCAATTATTGTTTAATAATTTGCGATTTGAAGTTTTTCAATAATTGAAAAAGTTTTGGAAGGAATCGAACATCCTTAGGAGGGCATCAATGACTGGAAACTATTCTAGAGTTGTTCAAAACATAAAATATATCCCATACATGGTCTTGGCCATCTTATGAGAAGACTATAATTTTTCTATGGAGAATATGTACGCGTCTGCTAAGGAAAAGACATCTACTAGGTCTTTTTAGGTAAAGATTTTAGTTTTTCTAACTAGATAACCCTAAATAAATACCAGGTATTCTTTGGCGAGAACCTCTGCATCATCTAAGAAGAGAAACTCAACATCAGTAGATGGCTAGGCGTCTTCCAAAGAGAAGATGTCCTTATCTTCTGTGGAGAAGAGTTTAAGTTCTTCTGTGGGGAGGACCTGAACGTGTTCTGTGGAGGTAGTTACATTAAAATATATAAGGAGAAGGACTCGATATATTTAATCTTTACAGGACCTGGTGGTCTTTTTCATAGAAGACCTGGACGTCTTCTCTATATAAGATCTGGAGATCATATCCCTAGAAAAGCTGATAGGCTTCTCCTCAGAAGATTTCATGGCCTTTACCATAGGTCTATAAGTCATATCGACAGAAGACTTGGTAGCCATAACCTTAGAACTCGAAAAGGTTTTCTTCATATAATACCAGGTTCTCACACCTAGATCTAGCAGACCTTTTCAACATGAAAGGCCCGGTCTTTGCCTTGAGTTCTTGCCCCTAGAAAATCTGATCTTCTTCCAGGAACTAATTTTTTTTTTAAGAGACTTAGAGGTCTTCTCATGAGAAACCTAAAAAACCTCTTATTAGAGGACAAGACCCTCTGAGCTTTCTGAGCATCAGGTCGTCCATATAGACTTTCTGAGCATCAGGTCGTCCATATAGACTCCCTGAGTATCAGGTCGTCCATATAGACTCCCTGAGTATCAGGTCGTCCATGCAGACCCCCTGAGCATCAGGTCGTCCATATAGACTCCCTGAGGATCAGGACGTCCATATAGACTCTCTGAGCGTCAGGTCGTCCATATAGACTCCCTGAGCATCAGGTCGTCCATATAAACTCCCTGAGCATCAGCTCGTCTATGAAGACTCCCGGAGCATCAGCTCGTCTATGAAGACTCCCTGAGCATCAGCTCGTCTATGAAGACTCCCTGAGCATCAGCTCGTCTGTGGAGACTCCCTGAGCATCAGCTCGTATGTAGAGATTTTCTGAGCATCAGCTTGTCTATGAAGACTCCCTGAGCATCAGCTCGTCTATGAAGACTCCCTGAGCATCAGCTCGTCTATGAAGACACCCTGAGTATCAGCTCGTCTATGAAGACTCCCTGAGCATCAGCTCGTCTATGAAGACTGCCTGAGCATCAGCTCGTCTATGAAGACTCCCTGAGCATCAGCTCGTCCATGAAGACTCCCTGAGCATCAGCTCATCTATGAAGATTCCCTGAGCATCAGTTCATCTATGAAGACTCCCAGACCAGCAGCTCGTCCATGCAGACTCCCAGATTAGCAGCTCGTACATGCAGACTCCCAGACCAGAAGCTCGTCTATGAAGACTCCCTGAACTAAATCTTGTCTATGGAGACTCTCTGAGCATCCGGACGTCTATGGAGACTCCCTGACGTCTATGGCGACACCCTGAGCATCAGCTCGCCAATGGAGACTCCCTGAGCATCAGCTCGCCTATGAAGACTCCCTGAACTAAATCTTGTCTATGAAGACTCCCTGAGCATCATCTCGACTATGGAGACTCAGCTCGTCTACGGATACTCCCTGAGCATCAGCTGGACTATGGAGACTTCCTCATCGTCAGCTCGTCTATAAAGACTGCCAGAGCATACAGACTCCCTGATCGGCAGCTTATCTATAGAGACTCCCCGATTGTCAGCTCGTCTATGAAGACTCCCTGATCGTCAACTCGTCTTTCTGATGACAAGATTTGTGTTCCTAGGTTCATTCAGCCTTTTTTTAACTTACATAACGAATTAAATATGATTTCGATTTCTCTGTAAATTAATACCATAAGAAAAATAGTAATAAATCAAAGCATAAAATAAAATTTAAATAAATCACTATGAATTACAAAATCCCGACTTTGATTTCAAAATCAATAATGGGATAGCAAAGCATCGAGGAATGTATGGATATATGGCTCTCTATCGGGGGTAAGAAGTTCAAAAGACAAAGACCTAGTCTGGTGGGCCATAGAAGAAAACCCCATAAAAAGAAGTTCTTTTGTTTCCGAAAGGAAGGCGATAGTAAAATGGATGTTTAAGTAATAACCATAAGAATGGGAATAGGAATATAAAAGATCCTATTCAAAACTATGCCAATGGAACGAAACAATATGAATGAGAAAAGCAGACGAAGAAAGGGGGAATTCCCAATAAATCTGGGGAACAAGGACATATTCATAAATGTAAAGCCTGGGCATGTTAGGAGCGGTTATTTGTTGTAAGGATTCTTTGAAAGTTTTATTACAAGAAAGGAAATCTTCCTTGGAAACTATGCTAAAGCATCGTTAACTGTTGTCCTGTGCCTGGCGCAGAGCTTCGGTTTCGAACTATGTGTATCAGCACAAAGTAATTAAAAATACTCAATTTCAATAGCTTAACTGTCTGCAAGCCGTGTGGTGTGTAAAGACTGCTTAAGGATTTATGACAACTTGAAAGACAATGTCGGCTATTGAAAAATCACAGCTATAAACTGCAATCAGGACATTTGAATGGCATCACCTCACTTCACCACCAGCACCACCACTACCTGGTTGGGTTGTAAAAAGCATTTGGAATTATTAAAAAGAAATTCTTCATGCTTTTCATTGTGTACACAGTAAAAAGGACTCCCAAGAAAGGATACAATAAAGGGGATGATCTCAAAAAGAGGCCCCTTTCTTACAAATCATAAAACTTTATGCATTTTTAATTTTTATGAATTGTTATGGCCAAATAAAAATAATACACCCGGTGAGCCAAATTGAATTTCCTGCGCTCTCTCTCTGTCTCTCTCTCTCTACATTTAAAAGACTACAAAGGGGGAAAAAGATCCTCAGTGCAAAACAAATTTTCCCTCCTCCTTGTGATCGGTTTTCCTTCCGCTCAACCCAGCGAAAAACAATTCACAGCAATTGAAATGCAAAATAGTTGTGTAAATAAAAATTTAAATATTTTTAATTTACCACCCTGTCGGGCGGCAAAGCAATTTACATACCAGCTTCCCAAGGAGTTTAAAGTGTTTGCTTGCTGATTCTAAGGACAGCAACCTCAATTTGTGTTAGATGCCAAGGAGGGGGACCACAATTGTTAAATTTAAATTACTTTGCAAATTACAACTGCTCGGAAGTCATCTGGAAAGTTAAGTGTTTTCCAATAAATAGTTTTCAAGAGGTCCCAAGGGCTAGAGGCGTAGTTTGTTCGGGTTCCTGTAACTCGTATGGAAAATATGTAATTATTTCTAATGAATGGCAGAAAATCTTTTGGAAATCAAGTATCCTTGAAAATTGTTTCAAAATAAATTTTTGCAAAAAATGGAAGTTGGTAAAAGGAGGAAAACATTAAAAAAGAAAACATTCAGGAGAATCTTTCTATGAAGATGAATTTGGGGTCATCATTGGAAATATGATGATTAAGTCCTCAAGAAGAAGACCTCTAGTTATTCTATAGATCCGTAGAGATCTGACGATCTTGGAAACTGTATAGACCAGTAGACTAGCTAGCCAACAGGGAATCCTTATGGATTAGCTGGCGATCAGGAAGTCTTTATATCTGACGATCAAAGAGTCTCTATAGACGAGCTGACGATCAGAGAGTCTCTATAGACAACCTAACGATAATCTTTATAGAGGAGCTAACAATCATGTAGTCTCTATAGACGATCTGACAGATCAGTGAGTCTATATAGACGAGCTGACTATCAGGGAGTCTATACAGATGCTATGACGATAAAGGGGGCCCAATAGACGCGTTGGAGACTCCATAAACGAGTTGGAGACTCTATAGACGAGCTTAAGATAAGGAAGTCCTTCGAGACGATCTGACGATCAGGTAGTCTTCATAGACGAGCTGACGTTCAGGGAGTCTTCATAGACGAGCTGACGTTCAGGGAGTCTTCATAGACAAGCTGACGTTCAGGGAGTCTTCATAGACAAGCTGACGTTCAGGGAGTCTCTATAGACGAGCTGAAGGGCAGGGAGTCTCTATAAACGAGCTGAAGGGCAGGGAGTCTCTATAGACCAGCTGAAGGGCAGGGAGTCTCTATAGACGAGCTGATGGGCAGGGAGTCTTTATAGACGAGCTGAAGGGCAGGGAGTCTCTATAGACGAGCTGAAGGGCAGGGAGTCTCTATAGACGAGCTGAAGGGCAGGGAGTCTCTATAGACGAGCTGAAGGGCAGGGAGTCTTTATAGACGAGCTGAAGGGCAGGGAGTCTTTATAGACGAGCTGAAGGGCAGGGAGTCTTTATAGACGAGCTGAAGGGCAGGGAGTCTTTATAGACGAGCTGAAGGGCAGGGAGTCTTTATAGACGAGCTGAAGCCCAGGGAGCCTCCATAGACGAGCTGACGATCAGGGAGTCTCTTTAGACGAGCTGACGATCAAGGAGTCTCTTTGGACGAGCTGAAGGTCAGAGAGCCTTTATAGACGAGCTGAAGGTCAGGGAGCCTTTATAGACGAGCTGAAGGTCAGGGAGCCTTTATAGACGAGCTGATGGTCAGGGAGCGTCTATAGACAAGCTGAAGGTCAGGGAGTCTGTATAGACGAGCGCACGGGCCAGGGTGTCTCTACAGATGAGCTGGTGCCTAGGGAGTCTCTTTAGACAAGTTGACGATCAGGGAGTCTCTTTAGACGAGCTGAAGAGCAGGGAGTCTTTATAGAAGAACTAACGATCACGAGCTGAAGCCTAGGGAGCCTCTATAGACGAACTGAAGGCCAGGAGGTCTCTATAGACGGGCTGAAGGGCAGAGTGTCTCTATAGTCAAGTTGACGATCAGAGAGTCTCCTTAGACGAACTGATGTTCAAGGAGTCTTCATAGACGATCAGAAGGCCATGGAGTGCTGGGGATGCTCAGGGATTTTTCATAGACGAGCTGGCGATCAGGGAGTCTTCGTAGACAAGCTTATGCTCAGAGAGTCTCCATAGACAAGATGATGCTTTGGGAGTCTTCATAGACCAGGTGATACTCAGGGAGTCAGTATAGACGAGCTGAATGAAAAGATCTATGTATCTATAGACGAGACCTGACGGTTTTGTATGGAGAAGATCTATATTGGAAGGAGCTTCTATGAAAAAAAAACTTTTGGGCATATTATAGGGAAGACTTGGAAGACCTTACTGTATTTTTCGGAGGAAACATGAAGGAAATAACTGCAGACCTCTTTGTCTCTAATTAAAGAGATCTGGGTCTGGGTAAGCCTTGTCTTTCTTCGGTGGCTAGATAATGTATTGTATACATGGTCCTTCAGAAAATGTCAAGATTTGAATGCATCACAAAAATCATTTTATCCCAGTGGCATTTTGAAATTTCACATTACAAGAGTCGGAAATAGAAAACGCCCATTGCTGGTGTACAGCTAGCAATTAAAAACCCCGGGGGTCATTACCAAATCCAAAGCTTTTGTCTTTGTCAAAAATAGAGAAAAATAAAGGGCTTTTCTTCCTCAAAAAACTTAGAAGAAAACCTCTTCTATTGTTGAAAATGTAACCCTCATTAAAGTTCAAACTGACATGTAATACAATAGAAACTAGTTCCCAGATGGATGGATGGATGGAGGAATGTTGGCAAACTTGTTTTTGTATTCAAGCTTCCCATTCTACATTGCTTTACACGTGTGTTCCTCGGCCATATGACCAGAAGGATGTCAAAGAATTTCCCTCAAAGGATTTCATAATGCGATCCTCTTTTTGAATAGATGACCACCATTCTATTCCGACATTTTTCAAGTGGGATGGGAAGATGTACGTACAGCTTACAAGGAAACAGCCCTGAACAGGGAAACGAATGCCAATACAAGGATCTAAGAAGAAACGGCGAAACTAGTTTTTGTTTTTTTTTTGGTTTTAAGTTTAGAGGTGGTGGATGAGTCATCCTTCAAATTCATCTCCTAGGGGAAGATCTCTAGTTTCAATTGTTATTGTTGTTCAGCTCTGCATGCTGTTTCTTCTTGCCCGGCTTTTCTATGCCTTCCACCAATTACCACTAATTTAAGAATCGTTTTTCATTTTAATAATGTCAATTTCTCACTGTTCTCTCCTGTTCATCCGTTCGGTTCCTGCCAAACGATGTTCTCTTCATCATTTATGACAAGTCCTCATCATAAAGATGTGAACTCAGAGTCATGTGTCATTTTGCTGTTTTCCACTCCGTTTTACCATTAATCATTTGTAATTAGCCTTTGTTTTGATTTTTGCCCAGAGGCCAAATTTGATTCTCCTTTTTTCCAGAGGATTTTCCCTTGAAATGTTTAACATGCCTTGCTGTATATTACAAACGAGGTTATGATTTATGGAAGTTATCGACACCAATGTCAAATATTTGAGGGGGAAATCTTCTTGAGTTTAATCATTCTTCAAATTTAAAGTCAGAAAAAAAGGAAGGTAAAAAAGTGGCTCCATAGACCAGCTGAGGATCAAGGAAACAGGGGAAAACGAGCTGAAGGTCAGGTAGTCTCCATAGATGATCAGGGCGTCACCATAGACGACCTTATGCTCCGAAAGTCGACATAGAAGAGCTTAAGGCCAGGGAGTCTCTATAGTCTCTATAGACAAGCTGAAGTCCAGGGAGTCTCTATAGACGAGCTGAAGGCCAGAGAGTCTCTATAGACGAGCTGAAGGCAAGGGAGTCTCTATTGACGAGCTGAAGGCCAGGGAGTCTCTATAGACGAGCTGAAGGCCAGGGAGTCTCTATAGACGAGCTGAAGGCAAGGGAGTCTCGATAGACGAGCTGAAGTCCAGGGATTCTCTATAGACGAGCTGAAGGACAGGGAGTCTCTATAGACGAGCTGAAGGCCAGGGAGTCTCTATAGACGAGCTGAAGGCCAGGGAGTCTCTATAGACGAGCTGAAGGCCAGGGAGTCTCTATAGACGAGCTGAAGGCCAGGAAGTCTCTATAGACGAGCTGAAGGCCAGGGAGTCTCTATAGACGAGCTGAAGGCCAGGGAGTCTCTATAGACGAGCTGAAGGCCTGGGAGTCTCTATAGACGAGCTGAAGGCCAGGGAGTCTCTATAGACGAGCTGAAGGCCAGGGAGTCTCTATAAACGAAATGAAGGTCAGGGAGTCCCCATAGAATCTCTATAGATGAGCTGAAGGCCAGGAAGTCGCCATAGACGAGCTGATGCTTAGGAAGTCGCCATAGTCGAGCTGATGCTTAGGAAGTCTCCATGGACAAGCTGATGCTTAGGAAGTCTACACAGACAAGCTGATGCTCTGGGAGTGTCCATAGACGAGCTGATACTCAGGGAGTCGCCATAAAAGAGCTGAGGTTCAGGGAGTCGCCATAGAAGAGCTGAGGTTCAGGGACGTCCACATAGACGACCTTATGCTCAGAGAGTCGACATGGACGAGCTGATGCTCAAGAAGTCACCATAACCCAGCTGAGGCTCAGGGAGTCGTCATAGTCACCATAGACGAGGTGATGTTCAGGAAGTTCAGGCAGTCTCCCACAGGCGAGTAGGTTCTCAGTTGTTCTCCATAAGACAAGCTAGTCTTTTCCCTCATATTAAATGTGTTGTCATTTTAAGATCTTATTTTTCCAGCAAATCATCCACTCCTTAGTTAAGCTCCGACTAAAATAATAAAAATTTTTGTTTATTGTACGGCAGCCGATAGAATTCCAGGCTAAAATTTTATGGAAATTCCAACCAAACAAAATTATTCAGAAAAAAACTAATCCTTACAAAAAAGTAAATCATAAAACAAAAACAATGATATCAGGAGCGAAATCTTTAAAAACAATAAATAAAAGATTTAAATATCAAAGCCAAAGACAAAATGCAGAGATCAGAACAATAGGGGGATTTAATTACAAACACAGGCACACAAAAACAAAAAATACTTACACACACACATACATACATAAAAACATCAGACAGAACATGATGTAAAGTTATTTCACAAGCAGTTTTACAATTAAAAGCGTACACAACAATAACAGCAACATCAAATCGAAAACCTTGGAAGGAGGATATTCACAACTACAGGGAACAATGAAAAAAAAAAAAAAAGAACCAACCCAAAGGAATTTCCAACTTTTTTTCTTTCCAATTTCAATCGTAACTCGGCAAATGGGATGTGCCCAGAATGTGGGTACCCTAAGCGAACAAATAAATACTGCAAAGCAGTGTTCCAAAGTAATGCCAATGAATTGTTCCAAGGGAATGGGAGACAACAACAAGAAATCAACCCTCTTCGTTTGCTTGAGGAAAATGCATTTTCACCCCATTTCCAAAACCAAAGAAGGAACAACTAGATTTCTCAACTAAAAAATCCCCCTTGTTGGGCTTTGCTTAGCTGGTCTTCTTAACTGCCCTCCTTAGCATTGATATGACATGGTGTTTGATTCGGTTTTTATGGATTGTCTTTAATCTTCACAGGGGGTAGAAATATTAGATAGATGGGCGAGCATATGTGCGCGTGTGTGTGTGTGTGTGTTAAGGAGCAATATATGTAAAGGAATAAGTTCTATACAGAGAAGAACTTAAATGGCAATAGCCTTGAAATTAGGGAATCCTTTTAGAAATTTTTAAGAGCACCGGGTCCACAGTAATGAGCCTCTCCATAGACGATCTGATCTGAGACAACCAGGGAGTCTTCAAAGAACCTTTTTATAACATACTTTGAGACCATCTATTTTGAGAGACTACCTGAAGACCAATTAGTTCTAAGAATCGAGCTGAAGATCAGCGAGCTGCCATAGACGAGCTGATGCTAATGGAGTCGCCATAGACGAATTGAGGCTCAGGGAATTGTCATACTCACTCTGATGCTCAGGGAGTCTCCATAGTCAAGCTGATGCTTAGGAAATCTTCACAGTTTTCACAGATGAGCTGATGCTTAGGCAGTCGCCATAGACTAACTGATGGTCAGGCAGTCGCCTTAGACTAGCTGATGTTCAGGGAGTCTCAATAGTCAAGCTGATGCTTAGGAAATCTTCACAGTTTTCACAGATGAGCTGATGCTTAGGCAGTCGCCATAGACTAACTGATGGTCAGGCAGTCGCCTTAGACTAGCTGATGTTCAGGGAGTCTCAATAGTCAAGCTGATGCTTAGGGAATCTTCACAGTTTTCATAGACGAGCTGATGCTTGAGTCGCCATAGAAGAGCTAAGGGTCAGGGAGTTGCCATAGACGAGCTCATGCTCAAGGAATCATTATAGCCCAGCTGAAGGCCAGGCAGTCGGCATAGACGAGCAGAGGCTCAGGGAGTCACCATAGACGAGCTGATGCTCAGGCAATCGCCAGAGACCACCTGATGGTCAGGGAGTCGCCATAGATTAGCTGATGGTCAGGGAGTCGCCATAGTCTAGCTGATGGTCATGCAGTTGTTATAGACGAGCTGATGATCAGGGTGTCGCCATAGACGAGCTGATGCTCAGGTAGTCGTCATAGACCAGCTGATGCTCAAAGAGTCGCCATACTAACTGATGCTCAAAGAGTCAGGATGCTCAGGGAGTCGCCATGGACCAGCTGAAGGTCAGGGATTCGCCATAGACTAGCTGATGGGTCAGGGAGTTGCCATAGCTCAGGCTCAGGGAGTCGTTATAGCCTAGCTGATGTCCAGGGAGTCGTTATAGACTTGCTGATGGCCAGGGAGTCGTTATATACTCGCTGAAGGCCATGGAGTCGTTATAGACTCGCTGAAGGCCAGGGATTCGTTATAGACTAGATGAGGGTAAGGAGCAGTTATAGACTAACTGATAGTCAGCGAGTCGTTATATATTCGCTGATGGCCAGGAAGTTGTCCACCAGCGTGTCTATAAATACTCCCTGGCCTTCAGCGATTCTATAACGACTCCCTGGCCTTCAGCGAGTCTATAACGACTCCCTGGCCATCAGCAAGTCTATAACGACTCCCTGGACATCAGCTAGGCTATAACGGTCAGGGTGGAATAATAGACTCGCCGATGGCCAGGAAGGCATTATAGACTAGCTGATGGTCAGGAAGTTGTTATTGAATAACTGATGGACAGCGAGCCGTTTTTGACTGGTCCCTGACGTTCAAGTGTTTGGGGGTATCAGTAGAAACCCCGTCATTAGATCGTCCATTAAGAATTCCCACAATTTTTCTTTGGGTCCTTCCTTAAGACTCCTCCTTCGTATTCACATCATCCTTAAAGACTTCTGGTCTTTGGACTGCATTGAACCAAAACCCCTGTTTCAACTCTTACACGACATTGATTTCATTACTTTACACAACGGGCCCCCCTCCCAGTACCTGATCACAAAAGGAAGACATCATAGTTTCCCTTAATATGTCTAACCTCTTTACTTCTTACAATACCGTTGGGTGACACTGTCACATAAACAACAACGAAAACAAGAAAGATTTTCCCCTTTTTTAGTTTCTTTCAAAAGGAAAAACCAAAAAGAATCAAAGAATAAAGGACATACTTCTATGCTGTTGCTAACTGGCAACGATTCTCAAGTCGGTGCTTTGTAAAACTCCCCGAGTTACGCGTGATGCTTGAATTGATGCCAATCCACTTACGGTGGTAACAGTTGCAGTTATTGTAAGCAAAGAAGTTGTTGTAGATTTTCTTCTTCAACACAAGAGCATATTGGTGGTGGTGGTTGTAGCGAATTGTGTGTGGAACACGTGCTACAATGTCAATATTTTACATGGACTCTTGCAAAAATGTTATGGAGTACTGCAAGGAGTTGGTAATGGGACAAAAGGAATGTCATTGTGATGGGGAAAATGAGATATGGAAAATATCCGCATGGCAACAGCAGTAGTTGAAAATAGCAAAATGTTATCTAAATCAGCAGTTTGAACTGTACAACTGGGGTTTTAAAGGATACCGAATGAAAATTATCAACGATGGCAGAGCAAACTGACTGCTGCAGAACGAAGTGACAACTTTGCTTGACAAATGAGGATTCCTCAACGAATCAAGAATCATACCACCCCATAATCGTCTCCATTAACTGATCGATCGTCCGATTTCATAAGCCCAGAGGGTTGCACTCCAATTAACCACGTCGCTCGCTATATAGTCAATGAACTGGAATTTGAAGTCCAGAGGTCTCCACAAAGTCAACTGCTAACTGTCATAAGGAGGCGAAGATCTTTCCGGTGTTACAGCAGTATAAAATGCTATCAGTTCAATACCTGCTTGGGTGTTATAGACAGAGCCATCCGAGTCACCATCTGGTGGGGTGGACAACCTTCGCAACCATGCACCTAAGGAAAGACCTTCATGATCTAGAGATGGAGGTATAAGGGAGAGTCTCTAGATCAACAGGCCTATCAAGCAGAACTGAATAGAATTCACTCTAACGCGGTCTCAGGAAACGCGGTACTAGGAAATCATAACCTCCCATTGTAGCTGAGGAGCGAGAGCTGCCCCTACATGACACGCTGCAAATATTTCGCTGCCCAACCACATCTACTCGCTGCCCAGCCACACCTACACCCTGACTAGCAGCTAGTCTATTTAGGTTCCCTGTCCCTAAGACCGTATATTTAGAATTCCTGGTCCTTTTCCGGTCCATTCAGACTCCCTGGCCCTCAGCTCGTCTATTCAGACTTCCTGAACTTTAGCTGGTCCGTTTGGATTACCTGGCCCATCGGCTCGTCTATTCAGACTCCCTGATTCTCAGATCTTCTGATGTTGCTCCCTAACCCTAAGATCTTCTCTTGTGATTCCCTGTCCAGTTCTTCTATTGAAACACCGTCTCCCTCAGCTTGTTTATTGAGAGTCCTTGACCCTCAGTTTGTCTATTGAGAATCCCTTACCCTCAGTTCGTCCATTCAGACTTCCTGGCCTTCAGCTTGTCTATTCAGACTCCCTGGCCTTCAAATCGTCTATTAAGACTCACTGACCCTCAAATCGCTTATTGAGACTCCCCGACTCTAAAATCGCTTCAGACTCACTAACCCTCAAATTGTTTATTGAGATTTTCTGATCCTCAAATCGCCTATTGAAACTCCCTGACCCTAAAATCGTGTATTGAGACTCCTAGGCTCTCAAATCGCCTATTGAGACTCACTGGGCTTCAGCTAGTTCCTAAGACTCCCTGGTCCTCAGCTGATACATTCAGACTCCCTGAACCCAGTTCACCTATTCAGACTCCCTGAGACCCAGCTTGTCTATTCGAGCATCCTGACCCTCGCTTCGCCTTTTAAAACATCCCCATATTCTATTCTATTGAAACTTCATGACCTCAGCTCGTATATGGACCTCAGCTCTTTCATTCAGTCGTCTAAAGAGATACCTTGGTGTCTAACATATCCACCGGGACTCCCTAACCATAATATCGCGTAACTCCCTGATTTTCATTACCTCTTCGAAGACTTTGCATTTTCAGTCCGTCTACCGGGACTACTTAACTTTTAGTTCGATTATATTGGCTTCCTGGCATTCAGCACAGTTTCTGTATGAAGACCCCATTAGTCTCCAGATACTAAGTAACCTTCAGCTCGGCTAGACTCCATTCAATATTTTTATTAATTTAGTTATTCCTTCTGGAACTAAAACTCTTAACTTTCCTTTAAATGTTGCTGCACCTTTAAATTTGCTACAGTATTTCCATTTGAAATAGCATTCACAGCTGTCACCATGGCATGACATTGAAATTCTCAATGCAAATTCAACCTTGAATGTGTACACAATAACCTTAATTTTTTTCTGCTCTACAATTTACAAATCCTTTGCCAGCAGCATAAAAGCTCAAAAACAACCATCCAAACTCATGCTACGAGTTCGCGCCAAAAATGCAATAATTTCATTCCAAGCTTTTAGCATAACTTGCCAGTAAGCCTGTGGCCTACACATTGTTTATATGTGTTTGAGAGCCAACCAAAACTGGTTTATTCAACACATTTCAAGTTGCTCCAAAACTGCACAAGATCCAAGTAATGTGAGTGCATGAATATGCCTGCCAGAATGCATTGTGGCAACGATGCTTTGCATAAATTATGAAAACCAAACGAGGGGAATGAGAACACAAAACTGAACAATCAAAATATAGAACAAACACGTTTGTAAGTCGTGCGTTTTTCTTTGGTTTTGTTGGAGCTGCTTTGAAAATATTTGTTGCCACTGGTGTGGTGTGGTGGCGGCATTGGCTGCTAGTAATGGTGTTGGTGATATGATGGCAAAGCAATGGCGTTCAGTAAGACAACAGAATTTATTTTTCTCCCATTGTTTTTATTTTTGTTGTGTTGTCTCTTCCCACCATAACGCTACGCTTGCTGCTTCCTCTTCCAACACAATGGCAAATAATCATAACAACAAAATGCCAGATGTTCACGTTTTCAGTTTTCAATGGATAAATACCATCCATACCATAAGAAAGCAACAACAAAAATACACGATCAAGAGCAAGTTCAACAATAAGAACCCGAAAAAGAATAACAAAACTTATATACTTACTTTATGGCATATTATTTCAAAATTGTTTTGCAGGGAACACCAAATTTGTTTAATCCATTTTGTTATTAACCATTTATTATTGAAGATTATGATGATGACTAAGCACTGTTTTTGTTTCTATCGAATCAACAATTGGATTTAACACTCTTGGGAAATGGTCTGTCTTTTGTTTTATTTCTGAATTTTATTATTTCCACATTTTTGTTCTAAAATAATCATTTAATTTGCAAGCATTCTTTGTTTTTGGTATATTCTTCGGTAAAAAGGCACAAATATTTTCAATTTTTACACTTTTAACACTTGTTTTTAGTTTATTGTTTTTTGTTGTTTATAGAAGTCAATCATTGGGTGTCTTATAGACAACGAAGACAACAATTTTTGAACGGCGGCGGGTAATCTTGTGTAGACCAATCGACGGCGGCGACGAGTTGTGCTTTCTGTGCCCTCACAACACATACACATTAACAACACAGCTGTTTTTATAAATAACAAACAGGGATACCTAAGTCGATTAGGCTCTACGCGACATTGATAGAGTTACCATCTTAGTAAATACAAGAAGCTGCATCAACACTTGTAAACCATGAAAATATTAATATTCCTCAAAACATAAATCAATTTTTAATGTTATGGTATGTTTTTTCAACAACTTTAACTAATTTGAGTAATTTTTCATTCAACATTTTTCATTTTAAAAAAGCTTTGGCGGTTCATTGTACCACCAGCTGTAACAGTATTCTTCCACTATTAAGGTGGTGGGGATGACGCATTTTAGTAAAAAACAAGTTGAATATCATCTCACGGTTGCGCTTTCCATTCACAGTTACCTAATGATGCCATCAGCCCCTAATCTGCACCAAACTTTTTCTTGATTCATTTGTAGCTTTTGAAACGCTTCTAGCCGTTCTTCACTCCAAAATCGAATATTCTGGCAAATCACGGATAATAAAATTCAATTCATTCTGATAATAAAACTCAAAGATTTCGTTTGTAGGATCGTTCATGGTTATATTATAGTCCAAATTTAAGATATTTCACAGCAAAACAAAACACGAAACGTGTGCGAGTTTTTTATGCGAATTTTCCAAAAGATAAAAGCGAAAAATTCACTTTATTTATTGTGACCTAGTTTAAATTTGGTTAAAAATTTTAATTAGAAAGCCAGTCCATTGTACAATGTTGGGCCGTGGTAGAATTAAGAGAGTAAAGTCATTTCAAATTAACATTCCCAGTTCTACTTGAATAAAATATTTTTTTACAGTGGACGTGTGTTGTGGAAACATATATACAGTTTTAGTGTGAGTATGAAGGGTTTTCAATAATGTTTATATTTTCAAATTCTATTGAAATATAAATTCATATATGGTCTGTTCCAGAACCTGCAAGAATATTCAAATTTTGCAATTTTCTCCGATATCATAAAGGGAAATCGGTTATCGTAGTGAAAACCTTTACTTTCAGACCAGACAGCTTTTGGGAAATACAAAAAAAAACGTTATTATGTTAGGAAATCGATATCCGTGAATTTCCATCTATGTTTTGCGATTTTTGTCAAATAAACAAAAGAACTTATTGAATTTTATATTAGTAAACTTGTGCTTACAATACTCTGGCTCCAATGTTGCATTTTTGTGAATTTAAACAATCTGTCCTACCTTGTAATCATTTCTTCAGCGCAATTCGACATTTCAGTTCTATTTGTCGCCATGACTATTCTCATGTTGAGCGGTCTAAATCGATCTATAGACCCCTGATGTTTCACGTGTTAATGTTTTGATTGGAACAACTGTTGCGGTGTATTGCCTCTTCCTTCATTCGCATCTTTCCCAACTCTCTGTGTTGGTGTAAACGTGTATATAGTTGTTAATGTGTGTGTGTGCAGAGTACACTGTACCTTCCCATGATAAGTCGCCGCCGTGAAAAAGTCGCTTCGCTTCGTTGTCTGATTGAAACACGCGGTGGTGGGCAGTCAAACATTTTGTTTTCATTTGAAATTTAACTGGGTATATTTTGAATTAAAAGTTACTTAATAAACACAAAGAATGGGCAAATCCAAGAAGAAACATCCCAAGAAGCGTACTGCCGCATTTAAGGAAGGCGAACCGAGTGAATTGGCCGAGGCACCTCATTCCTTCATTATACATCGTGGTCTGTCCTGTCCATTCATTACCGACTTGACATTGGATTTTCGTCGAATTATGGAACCATTTACGGCCAGTGAATTGAAGGAGAAGAAAATCAATCGTATAAAAGATTTTGTTGCTGTTAGTAGTTTCTTTCATGTCTCGCATATGGGTATCTTCAATAAGGCGGCTACCCAGCTGTCGTTCAAGGTGGCTCGTTTACCCCGTGGTCCCACTCTAACATTTAAGGTACATCAATTTACGCTAGCCCGCGATGTGATATCACAGAATAAGAAGCAATTTATCGATGAGGGCATGTTCAAACACTCACCGTTGGTGGTGATGAATAACTTTACGGGTGATGGTAAACATTTGAAGCTGATGGCCCATACCTTCCAAAATATGTTTCCTGCTATTAATTTGGCGGAGGTGAGTTGAAATGAGTTTGTGTGTTTTCGAAAGGAATTACAGATTTTTTTTTCATTTATGGTCCAGGTTAATATTGCAACAATAAGGCGCTGTGTTTTATTCTCATATAATCCCGAAACAAACTTGGTCGAGATGAGACACTATTCCATACAAGTTGTACCTGTTGGCCTTAACAAAGGTGTCAAAAAACTGGTTATGGGGAAAATTCCCAATCTAGCGAAATGTGAAGATATTGCCGAGTTCATAATGCAGTAAGTTTTGACGATTCGAGATATTGGAATTTTCTATAATTGGACAGCGACTTTATGATGGATGTGTCAATACAAAGGCATATAAAATAGAGGCTATGTAAATATGTGGGTCTTTTTCTATTCAAAAAGTTCCCCCATGGACCATTTTGTGCGGATGTATTCTAAAGAGGGCAGGACAATTTCAAATATAAGCATAGCGAAATAGATTTATATCGGGACTTAATAGGTACATGACCCATGGACAGTAAACAAAAAATGTTTTTCTCATAGAAAAGGAAGCCCACTGTTTTTCTTCGAATATTCGGAGTAATGTACAATAGGCGAATATTTTCCAAGCTAAACAAATGTGAACAGACATGGTTTTTGGCCAAATATGGGTTCACGATTTAAGCATAGTTTGTTATTATTGATGGGATATGCGTAAAGCAGCTCTTTTGCTGTTGATCTTTTTTGAGAACGATATTTTAAAATAGTCATATGTAGTCTCTATGCACAAGCTCCCGCATTGACGTTTTTTGTAGGAATTTGATGTATTCGTTAAACTAAAAACCTTTTAATTAACATTGACTTTTTTTTATTTTTCAGGGATGGAAACGCCTCCGAGTCCGAAGCTGAAGACGATGAGAATACCCAAGTAGTTCTACCACAAACGCTCAAACGTAAAGGCAATCTGGAAAATAATAAATCAGCAATTAGACTCCAAGAGATTGGACCTCGTATGACAATGCAACTGATGAAAATCGAAGAAGGCCTGTTGACCGGTGAAGTTCTCTACCACGATCACATTGTTAAGACAGAAGAAGAAAAGGAAGAACTTAGAAAAATGGTGGAAAAGAAACAAAAACTAAAGGAACAACGTAAAAAGCAGCAAGCCGAAAATAGGGCACGGAAACTCAAAGAACAACAAAAGAAATCCAAAACCCCTGGTCAAGGCACTGAAGAGGTTGACTACGAAGAGGTGGCTGCGGCCAGTGATTTAGACGACGATGCCGTCTATTACAAAGAAGAAGTGGGCGAAGAACCCGATGAGGAACTTTTCAAATCCACAGAACCCGAATCGAGAAAAAGAACCAAATTGCCACCTAGTTTTAAAAACAAAAAACCCAAATTGGAAAACAACAAGGACGGTGGCAGTAAAAAAGACTTCAATAAAAACGGTTTCAAAAACGGCAAATCCTTTGGTGACAAGAAAAAGGGATGTTTCAAGGATAAGGGCGACAAAAAGAAAGGCGGTTTCAAGGATAAGAAATCGTTTAAATTTAATAAGAAAAAATAACACTGTAAATAATTTATTAGGGAACTTTTTACAATCAACTATTCGTTTCTTTTTTTAAGTTTATGTTAACTTAAAGTAAATAAAATATATTTTTAATAACTAACTTACATAGAGCCACACACTTATTTAACCAACTAACCAAACATTTTCTTAACCATGCCCTTGTAATTGGCATTGCTGGTCCTGCGGCACTCCACCACTTTGTGATACAGATTATTAAACTCCTTTTTCTCTTCATAATTCGGGATCTTCTCTATAGTCTTTTGGGCCAGATCAAATTCCGACAAATGATAATAGGCCATGGCACGACGGTAGACACTCTTTTCGGATGGCGAATTTTGTTTGTCCACAAAATTGGTTTGATAAATGACATCTTCATAACGTTTGGCATTCAGCAAACATGCCGCCAAATTAGTTTGTATTTGCACAAAAAGCTCATATAAATCTTTTCCAGCCATGCCATCACGTTTCTTGGTCAGACCCTCAAATTCCTTAAAGGAAATCAAACACTTGGCTGCCCTGGCAAAGTATTCATGGGCAAACACCGGATAAGTTTTGAACATTTTCACACCATTCTCTTTGTATTTCAAAGCTAGATGATACATTTCCGGCACACTTAACTTGTGTATGGGTTTGGATTCCTGAATTTCTTTAAGGCTCATTGTTATGCGTATCTCATTGCCGGCCTCTTTTGTTTTTATCGTACACAATGCCTTTTCACCGATGACCATTTGTTGTACAAGCATTTCCAAATAATAATCCACCGGACTTAAGGCACTACCCATTTCCATGCTTTGTGATTTATTTAATTTGTCCTCACTTAGATAAATCGATTCACGTCCATTGAGATTTTCCACCTTCTCCACACAAATAACTACCTTGGCCACGGCATGAGGCTTTTCCAATTTAGTAAAGTCATGAGCAAGAACTTTTTTGTGCAATCCTTTGCGTTCCAATTGCCATTCAGTGCCAATATACCATTCCATTTTGTGCACCATTGTGGAGGTTTTTGATTTTCAAATGAAGAGTTTTCTTCTGAGCGAGAATCTTCGAGATTCCTTGCTGTGGCGCTCGGAAACAAAAATAAAAGGCGTCCCACTGAAACAAATGAAAAGACAAAAAGGTAATGCCCGATAAAAACCAACAGAAAGCAAAATAACCGACAACTATGTTGTTTACGAATGAGGCATGAGAAAAATGCAAATGTAGTTATACATAAAAGCGATCCAAACTGAAGAAGACAACAAGGTCGGACCGGTGATAATTCGAAGAAACGCCGATATTTCTGCTAATCACTGTAAAATGATAGCATGATTTCTGCATAAAAGCGGAGATCTCATCAGAATTGAATTTGTTCTTTGAATTTTATTATTGGTCTCTTAAATATCGCTCTGTTCCAGAACTTGCAAAATTAGTTTTGCAATTTTTTTCGATATAATAAGGGGAAAATCAGTTATCGAAAAAATGCAAAACACATGGCAGAAGAATAATTCTCTTACCATGGCAAAGCTGGCAGATTCTTGCAGGTTCTGTATCAGACAATCTATGTTATATCGATTATATCATTTATGTATTGCATTTATTCTTTTCGTGACAATTTAATTATTATTAGTCATTGGAGTAGTTGCATTATAACTTTTTTGCCGGTGTAATTAAGACAATGTAGGGTCAATTCGCTTCGATCATTTCGGTTAAATATCATTTAACGTTAGGTGTGTAAGATAACTATTTTTATATCCTCCACTATATTGTGGAGGGTACATTAAGTTTGTCATTCCGTTTGTAACACCTCGAAATACACATTTTAAACCCCACAGAGTATATATATTATTGATCAGCATAAAATTCTATGTCGATTTAGCGATGTCCGTCCGTCTGTCAGTCTGTGGAAATCACTCTAGCTTCCGAAAAATTGAAGTAGATTGATAAATGTTTACTCAAATGTATCATATGTCTGCAGGACTTTTGGTATTGAAAATGGGCCATATAGGTCCAGGTTTTGGTATAGCCCCCATATAACGGTACCTCCCGATATTCGGTATTTTGATGATTTTAGCGAATTTATTCACCGGAATTGTTTCAAATTTGGTATTTGAAGTTCGTAATGGATAATACAGCCTAAGACAGAAAGGTGTTTGCTCAGATCAACGTCTTCGTATATTCCCGATATTCGGTATTTTGATGATTTTACCTACCTTATTACCAATTTTTTTAAGTTTCGCATTTGAATATTGTATTGGCTCATAACAAATGTTACCCATGCAGGTCCATGTCATCGTATAGACACTAATATAACAGCTAAATTCGGTATTTTTAAGATTTTATTGTTTTTGAAAATTGAAAATTCGTTCCAAATGGTGGAGGGTATTCAATGTTCGGCCCGGCCGAACTTACATTTATTTAATAAAAATAAGATAAGCAGAGTACATCGGCTGTCATTGTTTATGCTTCTTCTTATTGGGAGATAAATAAAGCTTTTAGACTAAGAATGATACAAACCTATTATTATTTGCCCTCAATTTAGGAAAACAGCTGCTTTTTGAATGAATTCGCCCAAACGGTCTTTCTATTGCGAATATTCCGACGCCATGGCCGGCCGGTTTATATTTCTTTTTTATTCCCCTGCACAACATGTCGCAGATAAAACGTGGAGCATTTATTGTCTTGGAAGGATGTGATCGCTGTGGAAAATCTACCCAATCACGGAAATTGGTAGAATACTTGGAGAGCTGTTCGATACCAGTCAAATATATGGCATTTCCGGAACGTACATCCGACATTGGACAGGTCATCAATGCGTATATAAAAAACAAGCAGGAATTGAATGATGAAACCATTCATCTACTCTTCACAGCCAATCGCTGGGAACATAAAAATCATATCTTGAATTTATTAAATTCTGGCACAACCCTGGTGGTAGATCGTTATGCATATAGCGGTTTGGCCTATAGTGTGGCCAAAGGAATGTCCAAGCAATGGTGCATGTCACCAGAAAGTGGACTACCGCGACCAGATGTGGTTTTCTATTTAAAAACGAACGTTGCCACTCTGCAGAATCGTGGGCAATTCGGTGAGGAGCGTTATGAAACGGAAGATTTTCAAACTAAAGTTGCCCGCTGCTTTGAAGATATCTATGAAATGGAAAAGAGCTATTGGCAATTAATAGATGCCAGTCAATCGCAGGATACCATACATGATTCGCTGCGTCAGAAAGTCCTTGAGGTTTTAAAAGAAGTGGAAAATACGGAAGTAAATGTATTAGATTGGCTGAAGGACTGATTATGGGTTATCGGTTGCCGGCCGTTGTACATTCCCGCCATCAATGGTGGCATGCATATGCTGATTAAAGTCAATTACAGAAAGCAAAATATTGTTGATACATATGTAGACTTTTAATTATTGGGTATTGGGGTACTATGGATAGAAATAAGGAATGGCTTTCATTGTTTTCCTCAGCTCTCCTTGTCCATAGGTTTGCAGGGGACGAATCCTTTGATCTATTAGTGTATCGAGGACCAATATTAATTTTACAGGGTTATGAATAAAATTTCAATAAAACCCAAAGAGAATTGTATGTGTCTTCCCCCATTGAGGTCATAATTTCTTCTCATTGACGGTCAGTAGAATATTTCCTCACTCAGTATTCTACTGACCACCAATGAGAAGATATTCGTCTTCTGTAGGATGACACATGAATTGTTGCTTCAGAAAGCCCTTGAGGTTTTAAAAGAAGTGGAAAATACTAAAGTAGATTCATTAGATTGGCTTAGGAATTGCCATCCGCTGTACATTCCCGCAAATTCAATTGCAGAAAGCAAAAAATTGTTACCAAGTGGCGTTTTTATTATTGGATAGGGGTAGTATGGATAGAGATGCCTATTATTGTTTCCTCAACTCTCCAAGTCTATAGGTTTGCAGAGGGGCGAATTCTTTGGTCTATGAGTGGATCAAGGGTCATTAATAAATTTACAGGATTATGAATATAATTTCAATAAAAGTCTAAAGAAAATTGCGTGTGTCTTCCCCATACAGGGTGAGATGAAAAAAACTGCAACCAACTTCAGACAGAATTTTCCTCAAAAAAGTGATTCGTAATGGAATTCAAGCGTGTTAGTGTGATTTCTGTATATTTGTCTGGAAAACCACAAGTGGCTATCGTTAGAGCACTCCAGCATTTAAATGTGAATAAATCGTTTGTGTCTCGTACCATCGCTCGTTACCGTGAAGAAAGTGGACGGAAAAAACAGCAACATCAGCCGAAATGATTCGAAAAGTAAAGAAGCGACTTAATCGAAACCAGTGGCGGAAAAATTGCTCGTGAGCAGAACATATCGCAATATTTCATTCGGCAAATATGGAAAAATGAGCTCGGGGTAAAGCCATTGGTTTTCTCCGTTGAGAAAACATTCCTTGTCCAGCAGTTTGTAAACAAACAAAAGACTGTGTATACTTGCCAAAGAAGTTAGCTGAAAATGTGCACCTTCGGTTGGCCACCAGAACTCAAGCGCCAGCCATGGTGATGGTGTGGGCCGCCATAAGTGCCGATGATCGTTCTCCGCTCGTATTAATCTACCGTGGCATCAGAATAAATGCCGAATATTATCGTGAAAATATTGTGGAGGGTGTATTATAGCCTTGGGCACGCAAACATTTTGGCCGCAGTCCTTGGACATTCCAACATGTCCTTGAACATTCCAATCCGTAGGACTATTGTGTCTGGAGTATTTTGGAAAGCAAAGTTGGCACTAAAAAATACCATCATCCGATCATACCGATCATCTCAAGCAAGCGCTTCGCCGGAACGGCCAAAATAACGCAGAGCAAAATTCGGGCATTCTAACATTTGATGCTATTTCAGATATTTTTTTCTTTCATTCAATGGAATTTAAAAAAAATGTAAAAACTATGGCCTTTGACTTTGTTACAGTTTTTTTATTTCACCCTGTCGAGGTCAAAAGTTCTTCTTATTGTACAGTGTTTTACTGACCGCCAATGAGAAGACAACGTTCTTCTGATCTATGGGGATGACATCCACATTATTCTTTTGGAAGGTAGGAAGATTCCAACGATTTTTTGCTAGCATATAATGGGAAGAAGTTATTTTCAGAAAGACCATAGTTCTAACAGCAAGCAAAGATCTGTCCCCTATTAGGGATGAATGCAAATTATAAAACATATGTTTTAAGAAATCGAGAAGAAAGTGTTCTTATAAAAAATGCAAAAAGATTTGAGCAAGGCTACCTAGTCGAAAATTGATAAACGAAGGTCGTAGGGTATCAGCGTTCTTTTCTCATGCAAGAAGATTACTAGCTTCAGTAAATTTTTTCACAAAAAAGTGGAAGAAGATGTACTCATTTTGCTTATTAAACACCCGCCACCTAAATGTTAAAATTAAGGCATTAGAGATATCCTTACATATTTGAACCGAGGCTATTTTAATAGAAGAAGGACATAAGGTATCAGTGCTCTTTTCTCGTGCAAGAAGAGCACAAGAAGATGTACTCATTTTGCTCATTAAATGCCCACCAACGAAATTTCCAAACTAAAAATAAAACTCTTTGAAAATTTTTTGTTAATAATCTTTATGTTTTTATTTCAAGGTTTTTAATTTGCTTCTTATAACCTTATCTTTGAATACTGATGTTTTAAATTTTCTTCTTCTAAATTACTTAAAATATATACTTAATTGTTGTTTGTTTATTTTTTATTTGTTTATTTAATAGCCTACATTTTGAATATAAGCCTGTGGTTCTTAGAAAATAGTGACGGTTTTCATTGCATTGCGTTTTGTTTAGGATTCAAACGTTGTTTACCTACAAATATGTATGTAAATATATTTATAAACGTTATTTATACAAAAATATACATAGTAGCATTTTGTTGTTTTTGTTTATTACAATCAATTTTTAAAACTGTGCTCTTGATGATATTTCAAATATCTTATAAAGTAAAATATGATCATTGTTGGGAAGGCAGTAAATGCACATAGCCGTATTACTATGTACCACGCAATGACATGCTGTGTGGCATATATTTCTATATTTATATTTGATTTGTTTTGATTAGATAAAAATAATATTGCGTATGAGGGAGAAAAAATTAAAAATTTTGTTTTTCACCAACTTAGGGGCTATAACAATGCAATGGCATCTGTCATTTTTATTAAGGAACTTGTCTGACCACGGCATAAATCCATGCAATCAATTATAAATTCTCAAATAGATTGTATGGAAAAGGAAATAAAACAAGTTTTTTTTATGAAAGACTTGTCGAGCTTCTGAGAGTAGACATCATTTAATAGAAGTCTAAAATATATTTTCTGGTTTTTTTTAAAATAATTAAAAGTTTTCTCAAAGATGACTTCCCAAAGAAAGGTCATATTTCATGGTCATTTTTTAGGAGACGATGTGCTCTGAAGTTAAAAAAAAAAAAAAACAAGTAAAAAAACATTAAGTTCGGCCGGGCCGAACTTTTAATGCCCTCCACCTTAGGGTAATGGAAACATTAGAACCAATTATGACCCAATCAACCAATTAATTCCCTCCACTTTAGGGTAATGGAAACATTAGAACCAATAATGACCAACAAATTCCAATTTTTAGACAAATCCGTGTAAAAATGTGACAAAAACCATCAAAATACCGAATATCGGGAGGTACCGTTATATGGGGGCTATACCAAAACGTGGACCTATATATGCAATACCAATTTTAGACAAATCCATGAACAATGTGGCAAAAATCATAAAAGCACCGAATATGTATCGGGAGGTGCCGTTATATGGGGGTTATACCTATACATGCAATGTTTTGCCACACGAACTAGACCTACAAACACCATTTTCAGACAAATCCGTGAAAAAATGTGGCAAAAATCATAAAAATACCGAATATCGGAAGGTACCGTTATATGGGGGCTATACAAAAAAGTGGACCGATATATCTCATTTTCAATATCAATCATCCTAGACACAATACAAATTGTTCTGCTAAATTTTGACGCTCTACGTCAGAAAATGTGGCCTGTATCGTGAATTCAACAGACAGACAGACGGACATCGTTAATTCGACTTAGAATTGTATGCTGACTAAGAATATATACACTTTATGGGGTCTACGATGAATACTTAGGGATGTTACAAACGGAATGACAAAGTTAATATACTCTACTTTCCAAGGTGGAAGGTATAAAGACGTCAGAAAACCAAATAGACCAAGTTTTTCATTTAACAGAACACAAAGACCCATTCTTGCTTATTATTGCTCTGTTCCAGAGCCTGCAAGAGTTTACTATTTTCGGAATTTTTTTTTGATACCATAAAGGAAAAATCGGTTATCGTGGTAAACACTTTTACATGGAACACAGCATATGAAAGACTCCACGGGTTTTCCAAAGAAGAAGACAAGATGGCATCCTTAAGGAAGGCTATTTTAAAATTTTAATTTTTTTAAGGAAAGGTTGTCTATGGATAGTAGCAAATTGCGGTTGGATATGTACAAATGAATTTTAAAATAACCAAAATCTGGCGGTAGAGTTATACGAGAGTAATGGCTTAACGTTGCTCAAGCCAAAAAGCCAGACTGCAACCTATTTGTTTGAAAAACAAACCAGGTTTTTCTATTTCTAGGAAGTAAAATATTTTCTTTGAAAATATTGACCTTTTGTGCAGCAGGTACCGGAAGTAATGGGCCGATACTGCCCATTACTTCCTCATCTCGATCAATAAGATTGGCCGTGTAGAACTTTTTCTATCTCCGTCATGCAAAAACTTTTCTTATGGCCAAATCGAGTATCCTCTATATTTGAATGTTCCGCTATATGGGGCCTTTGTGTATATTGTATATTTTTTGAAATATCAAACTATAACAGATTTGGTTGATAATTGAGGCAAAAGAGATTCAACTTAACGAACTTACCGCCGCATGGGGCCCATATAAAAAAGTGGAACTTTATTGAATATTTTTGCGAGGAAATAAACTACCAACTGACAACACAAAATGTTAACTTTCAATGGAGGTAGAAATCTACGAAACATCGAAAAACAGCAGGAACTGCTATATGGGGGCAATGCCAGAACGTGGACCGGAGATATATATTCTTCTCAATCCACAACATTCTAGGAGTAATAGCAGATTCTGTACAAATTTAAAAGCCTTATCTAGACCGAGGATGTAAAAATGTGAAAAAATTAAAACACTTCAAATCAAGCGGTGAGTCAAATTGCCTTGGTGAAGAGACACTTTTTCAGAGAGCGGGTTAAAAATGAAGAAAGCATCAATTTCAGGAAGTAGAATTAATAATTAAACTTAGAAGAAATTTTTGGACTGGAAGGAACATCTGGGATTCCTTAATAAATATTCGATAGTAAAATATCCCGCAAGGCACAAGTAGTGCGCTGGTGGATGGTGCTTTTCACGTTTTGGTCGTGCATAAATCCTGGACATACTAATTAGTTGGAATATGTTAGGTAAAGGTAATAGGATTAGTGATTACATGTCCTCTTTTTCTGACTCCAATTACATTGAAATTACTATTCCTGATAGGGAGCCTGGACTGGTGGTTTGGATTTTCCCATATATTTTCTATTAAATTTAGTCATCAAAATAATAAACACAAATAAAAATGTCATAATTTTTGTCTTTTGTATGAAAATAGTTTAGAGTTCGTTTTTTATTTGATTTTTCATTTTGCTTTTCCATATTTTTATATATATATATTTATGCATTTATATATATATATAAAGTAAAGTAGTTATTGTAAGACGTGACTAGAAATAAAATACAATACAAAGAATAAGTCATAAAAAATAATAATAATTAAATTTAAGACATAATCTCATAATTAAAAATAATAATAAATGAATAAAAAATAAACATTACAGACTTATTGTGTTGTGTGTTTAAATATAATTGGTGTGATTTTGTTTCATCATTATTATTATTATCATAAAAAAAATAAACTAAAAAATAAAATTATGAAAAAATAATTATTATTATTATTTTGTGTGTGTAAATGTGCAGGCTGTGTGATGATGATATTGTGGTAATAATATTAATCAATAAATATGTTTATGTAATAAATTATTTGTAATTGATTTGGGTTAATCTTTGATTAAAAATAATCATTGAGCATTATTTGATGTGATATTGTTTTTATTTGGGATGTAATTAATTGGTGTCATGATTTGATTTTTGTATTTTTCATTTGTTGGATGTAAGGATTTTTTTACTGAGACTCAACTACTTAATAAAGAAATTTAAAAATAATTCATTTTAAAAACAAAAGTAGTTGAGCTATGAAAATCATAGTTATAAAGGCAGGCTTTAATTGAGACAGCAGTGCTTAGATGTGGAAAGTCGTTCGTTTTGTTTGTGTGGAAGGTTGATTTATTTCATAAATAATTTCCCTTAAAATATATAATAAAATTAATTTTTTAGTTTCTTTTTAATTAATTTTATTACAATTTTATTACATTAATAAACAAAGTGGGAATTACGGTATCTTCTCTACCCCTTTATTACAAAGAGAGGGAGAGAGAGATCATAACCTGGACAATGAAAGTAAATCAACCGTACACTTAAATGCAAAATAATAAAGTCACCAGGCCACATATCAAATTAGGCATAAAAGAAATCTTGTCAATCATGAGTTTTAACATTTCATTGCATTAATAAACAAATTATTTGAGAAATTTATTTTAAAATATTATTATAGCCAATAGTGAAGAAACTATGTTGTCGCAAGAGATAAAACCTTTAATTAAAATAGAAAAAAGTGTTCCGAAAATGAAAAGAAAAGTAAACATCGAAATTGCAACATCCACAATTGGCATTGATTTTGATTTGAAATATTAGAAATCCAACAAATACTTTGGTTTTATGTGAGTTAAAGAAGAAAAAAATTTATAAAAAACTTAAAATTTAAAAAACAAAATTTGGATTTAGCTTTGTTTGTATAAAATTGTTAAAAAAAAATTAATCATAATTGAGCCATTTATGTTTACAATTGCTTGCGGATTTCTTGTTGTATACAATAAATTAAAAAATAGGCAACTTATTATCAAAAAAGGAAAACCTAACCTGAAAATATCATAATTTTACAATTTCTTTTTTTCTGTTTTTAATTAATTCAACCAAATAACTTCTAAAAGGCATTTCTTTAGCATTCAACTTTTTGCTTTTTTGTTGTTCTAATTTTATAAAATAGCATAATTGTTTTTTTTTGACAATATATTGGCATTTTCTTGTTTTTATTGTTTAAATTCTATAATACAATTATCATTATATAAAAAATAAATCACATAATACTTAGTATAAAGAGAAACCTAAAACTCATATATATAATTAATACCATAATTTTTTTTTTTTTTAATTTTTTAAAATCCATTACATTTTGTCTTTTGTTTACCATCATATTCAAGTTTTTGCAGCAATAACAATTCGTTTTACTTTTTTTATAATTCTATTCTAACTTAAACAACATTTGTTTTTTTGTTTCATTTTTTTAAAAATTCCATTATATTTGCGAGTTTTTCATTTTTTATGTTCATGTTTTTTTTTTTATTTAATGTCAGGGGGTTCCATAGGATCTACATAGTATTATAATAGTGGGATTTGTTGTTGTTGCATTTTCGCAAGAAATGATTTTTGCTTTTCTTTGCATTCATAAGCTTTATCCAGAATAGTTAATTTCTTTTATCTATCCAAACTTCTTATTTTATGTAGTATAAGTACGTATAACATCACGTATAACAGCCCGACACAATGGACATTGGCCACCGCCAACTCCACGCCATTGTTCGATGGCACAGTCATAGCACATGCACATGTGGCCACAACTATAGAGTACCGAATCAATTTGATTTTCATAGCAGATTGTACATTCAGCACCAGCTGAATCTGAGTTGTCCACGGTATCCTTGGACCATTTGTTGTTTGTGGCAGCAGCCACATTTAGTGAAGAGGCAGTGTTAGTCTAGAAATTAGAAGGAAAGAGAAGTACATAAATATCAGCCGAACAAGATCACGACCTTGCCAATTGAACAATTCTCAATTAGCAGCAGAATAAATGAATTGATTTAAATTTTTTCATTCAAATACTAACCTCAATAAATTGTCCATTATTGATATTTCCCACAAGTGTATTTACATTTGAATTACTGCTTGCCCCACTTGAACAAGTGGCTGAATTATTCGCACCACCACCACCATTATTTGTTGTGGCTGCTAACCTTGCCTGCGACGTCGCCAGACCATTCAAATCCAAAGCTGATGTGGCAGGGGGCAAATTCACAACCAGTACAGTACCACCACCATTGGTGGGTTGAATTTGTATCATTTCACCATTTGAGGGCATGCTAATCATACGTCCCGTCGTTGCACTGGGTGGCGAACAGGTGCCATTCAATATACCTGAGGTTTGACCACCGCCGGCCAAATTATTTGTCGATTGCATGGAGGCCAGTGTTGAGGTTGAAGCACTGATTGTGCCATGTGTTACATTTAGCTGGGAGGGATGAATAATTTTGCGATTTTCCGATATTTGACTATTCAGACTATTCATTGATTCCGATACGGGTATATTGACTATGCGTTGCGAGGAACCCGCTATTGCATTTGGTGGATAATTCACCATATTTGGCAGCTGTTGGCGGAACATACGCACCGACTGGGTTGAGCCATAGACATCGAGGAAGGCCCACAATTGCAGCGATTGATCGACATGCATCACCACCACAGCTGGGCCATTGTTTTTGCTAATGGTAACCTCACCATTGGGCGCAACAAAGAATGCAATCTCATCTCCCCGCTGTGGGGCAGCTGCAATATCCTTGCTCACCACCCAATATTCTGGACGATCCAAAAGGAAATCGGAATCATTGGGTAAATCGCCTGGTTGCAATGCGGCAGGATTGCACGATGTCAAACCCAAAGCCAAGGCACCCACATACATTTGTTCGGTCTTCAAGATCTGTACAATTATCTTTTCTCCTATTCTGATGGGACGGGCAGTGAAAACATATCCTTGACAGAAATCATTTTCTGTCCGTGAGGCAATAAAACGATCATGTGACAAACGTACATTACGGCCTTTGGTGATGTGGAAGGGTACAGGGATAAGGCGACCAGAGCCATTATAACGTAGCGGTGGCAAACCATTGGCCAAATCCGAGGCAATGGCCACCTGGTCACCGGTTATATTTAACGATTGCATTGAGGGCATAAGGCTACGTTCCAGTTCATGGTCATAGCCAGTTGTAGAGGGTAGAGATCTTCTTGATTGCTGATTGGGATGATGGGGATTTAGGCCGCTCATTTGGGAGCCAGCCGGCAAGGTACCTGTCATACCGGCCGCCAAAACAGACGGAGGTAAGCCCACACCGCCACTTTGTTGATACATATAAACACGGGCATCCAAAAACTCAATGCCCGTACAATTGCCATAGATATCGATGAGAGTCCACAAACAACCACGTGTATCAATGCCCGACAAGATGACACCCTTCTCCTCGTTATTAATACCATAGATAACATCACCGGCAGAATTGACATAGTAATAGAGGACATTATCCTTTTCACAGTATTGTTCATGTAAAGCTTTGGCCCAGAAGCCAGGACGATTCGTTAGATCAGGGCAGGCATATTTGGGCAATGTACCCTCCAATGTGGCCGGATCATTGCTGGTGAAACCAAAACGGATACCACCATTCCAATTATTTGAGATTTCACAGAACTTCACGCAAATCCTTTCGTTGATGCGCACTGGTCGGGCCGAAAATGTAATGGCCCGACAGAAACTTTCAAAACGACGTGCAATTGTGCCATCTCGTGATATTCTAATGTTATCACCATGTACATGATGAAACTGCAGTGGTGGCAAGTTGTTTGGTCCAGGGCAAGATGAGGGCGAGCGACGAACTGCAAAGAAAAGGAAACATATTAATATATAATATTATTTATAATTAATTATAATAATCTTTGGATTATTTTTAACTTGATTTTTTTTAATTTCCTTTGTGTTTAGCGGCGTTTGTGTCTGTGCGTGGGAAGACCTTGAGAGGGATGGGCAACGAGAGTGTTTTAGAAACACATTTATTTGTTTCATTTTATTTCTTTCCAATAATTTTGTAAAAACATTAATTTTTAACTTTATATTAGTAATTATTTATATTATATATTTATATTATATATTAGTAATTATTTCTGTCTTGCATAAAGTTTTTATTTATTTTAAAAAGAGTTCGTTAATTTCTTTCATTTAACGGCGATAATAGATATAAGCTGTCTCTGAGTTGTGAGGGTACGGCGTGAGAGTGACTTAGGAAAGTAAACATTTAAGTTACCTCCACTAGACTCTTTTTAAAAAAGAAAAACAATGCAAACATTTAGCAAAAGAGTTAAGTAATTTATTTTTATTAAATTCCCTCTGAATAACACATTCATATGTTTTAACGGCGTTAGTTGGTATCAATCGGCCGTGTGTTGTGTCATGGGAGAGAAGAGTACAGTAATGCATTGGGAGTATTTCAAACAAACTGGTAGTTACAAAATGCGTTCATTTACAAAGGATTATGAAAAAAATAATACATTTTAAATTTATTTTGCTATCATTCCTATATTTTAAATGATAAATAAATAATATCATATTTTAAAAACGTACTTTGGTATCAATTATCTGTGAGTTGTTTCGAGTGCGTAATACGGTAATTTGTGTAAACTGTCATTTCTCTCCCATAACAGATGATCTGAATAATAGAACGCAACCAACTTTTGTTTAATATTAATGGATATCTCAATATTAAAACGAAAAAATACAATAAATTATAAGATGTACCACAGCAGTGAATGAAAAACACCATATGGGGGCAGGCAACAATGAAACAAGTGCAAACTAAATGTGCCATGTATGTAACTAGGCTTCATCAAAGCTTGGTCTGCCTCCGCAACTTCATCAGACTCTTTGAGTTATATTTATGTGTATTTTATTTTTAGCTTTTTTATTTCAAGCTTACATTTATCAAGTTCAAAGGACAATCCCCGAAGACAACATAAGTTTGATACCTCTTATGGCGGCGCGTGCCAAAAACTTCAAGACAACAACAACGACTTGAATACAATACATTTGAGGGGCGACGATCGGTAATGCATATGCTGTATTGGATCCCCACCACAACAACAAGAAGAACTTTCCAGATGACAAACAACAATTTTTATACGCATTTATCAAGAAGAAAAAAAAACAAAAAAACCGACAATAAGGGCATGCGCCAGCTGCCTTTTCAATGTTGTGGTTGTAGACAGCGTTTTTTTTTTCTTTACATAAGGAACCAAAGACTAAACCTGCTTTTGGGACATGTAAGGGTTCGTAAAACAAGAAGATCTTTAAGATTGTGTCTAAAAAAGGGGAACAGCATTTAAAGAGAGAAAACAAAGACAACATAAAAATAGAAGCAGGTATAATTTGTAGTGCAACAGAGGGTTGTTTTTAAGAGTTCAAAAAGAAAATAAGGGATGATCGAATCGACAAACAAATCTAAAATGCAAGCAACAACATAAAAGCGTTACAAATTTCATGCATATTGCAAGTAAATTTAGGGGTTGTTTTCTTTTGGAAAACGACAGATGTTCTTTAGAAAGAAGAAAATAATTACGGACCCAGACATAATGGGCTGTTGCTAGGTAACAAAAGACAAGACAAAAAGTAGAGAAAAAAGTATCCCCGAAAAGACATTGCCCCGTTTAAAGATGATGTACTACAGATTTTTGAAGATATTCAGGTAATATGATATTTTATTTCTAAAAGAGAACAAAAAATCTCAAGAGTTCAATGATTTCTTTTCTTAAGATGTGTTTTCCCAAAGATGTGTTGAGAATGATGCTCCTGGAAGCAGAAATATGAATATTAGCTTTACTTCCGTTTCTTGGGAATAAAAGCAGCTCAGCCATTCTTGTAAAACAAAGACCTGCCTTTAGTTAATGTGTATGTATTTACAAGCTGCAGTTCGTCTGCCTGGCTGTCAAAAGCAAAAAGGAAGTCTCAAAAACACGTTTTACAGAGCAATAAGAGCAAAAACATGACGCTATGCTGGCATTCTATGAAGCAGACAACATGATCCAATTGAATTTACTTCCGTTCTAAAGAAAGAAAGAAAAGAAGACTACTACGGCCTTAAATGTAAGGCGTCTTTTGAAAGAAAAATACAGAGCCTTGTCAACACAAATTAACTACGTTTTGGAATAAATTATGTTTTTCTTCATGAAATGGCTAAGCTTTCATGTGTACAACCAGCAAACATTGAGTGGCGTTTTATAGGCCATCAATGTTGTTGTGGCCTTTAAAATATTCTTGTCATGGCCCCAAAGAAAATTCCATGGTTTTGTATCAATTACCAACAACAGCAACAGTAATATCTGATTGATACGACTGCTACCAAACGGGCTGGAAAGGAAATCACGTTCATCTTACATGTATTTTTTATGTGAAATGTTCGCCTCGCCTCGCCCGCCTTGCCTTGTCGCCCCGACCACAGACGACTTAATGCCAAACAATTTGTTCACTAAACACTGATTTATGTTTAAATCGAAAAGTTTTCATATTTTAACAGTTTTTTTTTGTTTTGTTAGAAGGAACAATTTTTTCTATTCATTTCATTTCTCCACATGTTTTTTTTCTTGACTTCTAGCAATGAATCAAGGAAGTCATTAGTATACATGGCGGCATTTTATATGGGAATATCTCCATCTATTGCCATTAGTGTATGACTAAATAATTGAATTTAAAATATGCTTACCTATTTTCTTATATTACTTTGAATATCAAAGGGAATTTTAATAGTATTTCGAAAAAAAAAAAAAAAAATAAAATAAAATAGAAAAATGTACGGTATTTCCATAATATTTAAAAATAGTATCATCTTAAAATGTTTCTTCTTGGAAAATATCGATACTTCATATCTCAATTACTAATCTCTGGCTGATTAGTAAATATAATCCTATTTGTGGTATTGCAAATTACACCAAAAATATTAAGCCTGTACACGTTATAAATCCTTCAGGGAAACCCAACAATATTTCCCTTACTTAAAATCCCAAAAATGACCACAAAGTCCCGAAGTAATTGCAAAATTTGTTAAGCTGTAATGGCTACCGTCTGTCACATACAAATCGTTGCCATAGAATACACAAAATTTTGTTGGCATCATAACAAGCAAACAAGTGCACACTTGTTCCATTACAAATCCCCGGCAATGACTTGGCAAGGATATAATCTGAACATGTGTTCATGATATTTCAAAATTACCATTGGGATTCGGCTAAAATAACATTGAATTATCATCGTCCTGCCCCCATCCTCTTTAAGAATATTGTCGAGGATTTCAAAGAATAAACTTCCCTTTGCCACTCACAAATGCTTGGTTGTGGGAGTTTACCAAGGGTTTAAGCATATGACATTTACACCATCCCCCTTGTTCGGCAAAAATGTGCATTGGAAATGTTATTTTGGCACTTGAACAAAAATATGTTGGAGTGGGAGTGACGGGTTTCTAGAAAAAGAACTAAAGGAAATTATTATCCGCAGGCAAAAATAGTAATAAATAATACCACATTTTCAATTGAAATCTTGTTGAATATTCGATTTCTTTTTGGGTTTGATAAAAACAAAATTTTCTTTTGGTTGTAATAATAACCAAAGCGATTTCAAGCTGCTGCTTTTCATCTCTTATAAAAATGGTGTTTTTTGTTTTAATTTTGATTACAATTTAATTTAATTAAATTTCACAATTTGGTCCGCCCTTTGGCAAAAAAAGAAAAATAGAACAGCCGAATGCTTTCTTGCACTCATACTGTGCTTTATAGGGAAGTTATGGGGTCATTCTTCTTATTTCTCGATGAAAATTCATATTTTAATAACAAATCTAAAAAACGGCAATTTTCCATTTAATTTGCAAAGTGTAAAAGAGAAAGCAGCTGACTTCCCTTTCAGCTCTCTCACACATCAAAAACCAAAACAAACATGATGTCTCTCTGAGAATACTCTTGGAAAAACAGATTCCTATTTTCCTATTTTGATAAAAAGAAGCAATTAATAGTGACTAAATCATGTCATAATTATTATTAATTTAGTAATTTCTTTTTAAAGTTTTTTGTTAATATAATTTTTCACATAATTTAACAATTAATTAAACTAATATAAATCAGAAGTTGTCTCACTGAAAAAAAAACCATTTCTCTCTCTTTTTCTTTGTCGATCTCCCTCCTATTATCCTTTATGCTGCATTTTTATCTGCCGCAATTCAAGAGGGTTACCTTACTGTCATAATTACACGGCCTACCAAAATGAAAAACGTTAGATTTTCTTTTGAAATAATCATTGCATGACTAGCATAAGCAAAATTTCTCTTTGTTTCTTTCTTGCTCATTAAATAGTTAACAACTTTCCATTCTAACTGGCTAGAGAAATTATTAGGAATCTATAATTTGTTGCTGTTGTAATTATCATGAAATGTTATAGGTATTTCAAGCAAAACGCTTCATGGATTTCTATTTGATTACAGGTGGTGGTGTTGGGTAAAAACCAACTCTTTTTTTAAAACGCTTGACTGCCTACAATGCTGATTAAATTAGCAATAATGCCTAATGTATATCTTCTCCCTGCCTCAGAATGGCTTAATACAAGAAATATTAATAATAACACACAAATGTAAAATACAATGCTTGGATGAACACACCACAAATACTGTTTAATGCAACTGATGAACTGAATAGTCTAGAAAATGTTTTAGATAAAAAGCAAAACGGAAGAAGAAACCTCTCATTAAAGGCGAATAAACTTTATGCCATTTACAAATTGTGAGTAAAAATAGTATCTCGCAACAGAAGTACAGATGATATTATTGGTCTGGCGTGGTGGCGGCGATTTGGTTGGGTGACACCATAGTATGTATCTACTTCAAAAATAAATAAAAAAGGGGGAAGAAAAATAAATAAAAATAAACTTGTCATCTGTATGCATGAATGATATGGCACATAGTTTCTGTTTTTGTTTTCCATAGATAGACGACATGCATATCCGATTCTTAGAAGGGGTCCATGCACACAAAACCACATTTCATGTGATGAATGCATGGCTGTTTTTAAAATAAAAGATTTAATTTTCTTCACAACTGAGCTAATCTTTAGAGTTACAAGAAAATAAGAATGCCTTCGTTTTCTTTTTGAAAAAAAAAAAAAAAAATAAAGAAATAAAATCGTTGATATTTATTTATATATTTATGTTTAAATTATAGTGTTTGGGTGTAACCTAAGGCACGCTACCATTTGAACATACGTTAGATGCCAATTTTGTGTAGGTTGACTGGTTAGCTGGCTGATTGTTAAGCTAAGTGACTGCTGTGGGTAGTAGGTCACGTGTCACAACGGGTGAGTGTCGCCTTTACTACTTAACTGGAGTGAAAATTATTCCATGTTATGACTCCTTTTGCGGCATATTCTAAATCAAAGCTGAATTCGTAACGTGAACGGCCTTTAAATCCATGTCGGCGGCGGCATGTGTCATCAATTAATTTGTTACATGTAATGTCAAAACCATTAACTTTTCAAACCAAAAACGGAAATGGGGAAGCGTCATTCAACAATTACACCTAACAATGTAATGACCAAAAAAATTAAACAAAACGGAAATAACATGGCATAATTTGAATATTAAAAGTGAAATGTGACCTTACAAAGGCCGTTTAGAAGAAAAACAATCAACTAACAATGTTTCTAGAGTTATGTAATTGATACAGCAATAACAACGAAATTAAAAAAAAATACTCTTTTTACACCTACTTCTTGCTTTGAAATAAAAGACAAAATTTACATATGAGTATTTTGGTTTGATCAATGAATGAGTATTCCAAAAAAAAAAAATGCGTGGTTCCACCTGCACAATCATTGTTTGGCAATTTATAATCTAATATGTGGAGCGGTATCGGCCCACATATTAAGGCATACGTAATCCAAAAGCAATTTTAAGCGTGGTAGGAAGGTTTTTATTTACAAAGTTGCGATGTGTAAGCTTGCTGGCCCACAAACAAACTGTTGTTTTCTTTTTTTTGTTAAGATAAAAATAATTAAAAGCTAATAATAGTAATTATCAGTTAATATGGGTATGGGGGTTTGAATCATTTGCTTCGACATTATGGAGGCTTAATTAGTGTTAACATAAAAATTGTTGTATTTTTTCTAAAGAATTTTTGTTAAAATTAGCAAAATGTTAATGAAAATCACCCACATTGGTGCTAAATTTTTGGTGATATTTTATATTTTTGCATTTTTATGGTCGAGATAAAGCTAATTTGAGGTTAAACCTTGAGATCACATAATTTTTGTATTTCTATATTGTATATTTTGCTTAAGTAGTGGCAACTCTTACCTGCCGCAGTTAAAACTAAATAATATTTACCGTTAAGTCTAATAAAGTTTGGTTAACTTTGGTATTTAAAAGAAAAAATACAATTTTCTAATGTAATAGTCTATTTTTTTGCTAATTCCTCAATAATTTTCTTAATAATTTTTTCATTTGTTTTGAATGTCCAAAAATCCAAAATCTCAATGACATCTTATTCATGTACGGGCAACCCTTTAACCTTCCGCTGTCAAACACATCAAACGTCACTTCTCCTCGGTCATTGTTCTCAATGGGTAAAATGGCCACTTGTGCGAGAGAGAACAGCTGATAACTCTATCATAAAACTTTAATATACACTTTTTTACATTTTAATAATTTACAAATTACTTTAACAGACCACAAACACTTACAGCCTGTTCCACGATATCGAAAGAACACGTTCGCGCAACTTTTACACGACAAACAGCTGATTTCCGTTCCACTAAAATCCATCAGAACGAAAATTTGCACGAAAATCAAAGCGAACGTAAACGTAAGCATTTCAGTGTAATTTTGCGTTCCACTATCTTTTTTCTTTCGTTCGCATGCGAACACAAATGTCAAAATCAGTCACTTGTGTCTTTGCTGTCGTATGATAACAATTAAGGAAAATTGTTTTAACATAAGCATTGCTTGATTGAAAATGGAAACAAAAATGTAAGTAAAAATAATAAATGCAATTTAAAATGTGAACAACAAATATATTTTTTTTATTTCCTAAATGCCAGCACGAAAAAATCAACTACACAGCTGCGGGCACTAGTTGAGTATATGTAGGAGAATCCTGAGTTCGCCAGAGGAGTGCCAATTTTTGGAAGCTGCATCATATCCATCATATCCAAAAGAGCCCGAAAAACTTCCTTCGACACACGAAAATTGGCCACAAACCTAGTAAAAATCATTGGTTATTATTTCAAAAATGTAAAAATACAATCATACTTACTGGTTGTTAGGTACTTCAAATAAATTCGAAGAATCTCTTAAATGCCTCCGTGGCACATTTTGAACCTCCTCCTCATCATCCATAAAAAATAGGGCTACAGAAATATTCATTTTTTTCTTTTTTAAGAACACAAATAATTTGAACACAATCACTAAAAATTTTGTTTTGTTTGTTTATTTACAATTTGTTTGAACTGTCAGTTGAGACACAGCCACTGCTGCTTTTTCGCGTTTAAATTAGACATTTGGCGCTTTTTTTTGCTTTATTTTGCGATTAATTTTGCCAAAAAATATTTAGCAACACTGAATCACGTAAGGCTATGCGAAAGAAAGAACGAAAGTTAGTGGAACGCATTCTTATACGAAAGTGAGTGAGTAGCCTTCGTTCGCACAAATTTTCTTTCGAGATCGTGGAACAGGCTGTTAATAAACCACGGCAGCTGCTGCCTATGGCGATAATGATGTGTGCCTACAACAATAAACCCTATTACAAACTTAAATTGTTCAAAAATTAAGTCTCACTCAATTACACAAATTTATCTTTCATTTCTATGTTAGGGGGGAGCATAAAGTATGCTTATGGTATAAAGTGGGGAGAGGTGAAGAGGAGAATGCTGAGTGGAGTTTAATGGAAATTGCTACACATAATGATGTGTCATACATTCAGATGTGGAAAGCGAAATAGACTTAATGACACTAATTATAAGAGGAAATGGAGTTTTTGATTTGGAGCCCAAGTGTTTTCTGTTTTTTTTTTTTTTTATCCATAAAAGAAAGTGTATTAGAATTTATGTTTTTGTGTTTTTTTTCATTTTCCATTAAAATGAAATGTTATGCATTGGGTCATTTAAAAGTGTGATTGGGGTGTGATCTCTCAAACATATGGAGATTTTTCTAGAGAAACAAATATAATGCTTTATTTATTAGCTTATTTGAAAGTTTTGAGGTGAACATGTTTAATAAATGTTTTATAGCAATAAAAATAAAAAATATGGCCCCTAAACTGTTCTCGTTTAAATGTGTAAAAGGAGCGCTTTTCATTTTGTTGGGTAGTTCAGTTGCCAATAACAGTGATTAACACAAAGAGGTGGCGAAAATAACAAGGGCTTACTCTCTCTCTCTCTCCCTCTTTCTCACATACTGATACAGATACCCACGAATTTTTAAGGAAACGAAGAAGAGTCATTAAAATGGAGCCAAAGTGCTTTGCCTGATTTATGTTTACAGAAAAGTGTTTATTTTAATATTGTAAATAAAAATATTACCTCATGTGACCCTTATACATGTCTTGTGGTGGCAAACTTAATTGTGGCAAACAAGCTTACAAAAGAAACAACAAAGACCCCCACCCTTGTGTTACTCTCCATTAAGTTAAGCTCGGCCATGATCTAAGTCGCAAAGTTCTCGTTTTTTATCTTCATTTTTTTTTTGCATTGTGTGGGTTATCAAATTACCCTTGTTTTGCTGTTGCTTTATTGTGTGGTTCTTATTGTGGATGACTATGGTATACTTAAAGTTTAATAAACTTTTGCAACACAGTCGATTGACCCATACATTGCTGGTAGTTGGGTTGGCCAACATGTCTAATGAATAAAAAATATGACAATAATTTTGTTGCTGTTGTTACAGTTCTGTTGCAAGCGACAAAAAAGTCATTGATGTGTAAACGTTACAAATGAGCTGCCTGGCGTTTTACCGCAAACGGAAGTAGTTGCCTTGTTTCTCTTTGGTTCTTTTCTTCGTCGTTTCCTTAAGAAGTTTTTTCTTGTCTGGTTACTGATATGAAGTTATATTAAATTGCCAATGTTTTACTCTCTTTAGTTGGTGTATTAAAGGAAGTTGTGGTTTTTTGCAAGACTTGTTTTTTTGTTCACGTAAGGCTTCTTTTGTGAGTGCTGAAATTGTTTTTGTTGTTGCATAGGAAATGCTTTTCAGAGAAGCATTTATTTAAGAGGCTTAACAGGTAGGTATTATGTGCATTTGGTTGCAAATTTCCTAAGGACTGTTAATGCTTTTTAATTCTGTCCGTCTACTTTTTATGCTATTGGAAAATAATAACTGCAACTAAAGAGAGGGATTAAGAATACTTCATTTTCACCCTTTCACATTGTTGTTATTTGCATAATAATACTTTAAATATGGCAAGGAAATATAATAAGTAATACTCAGTCCAATATTTGATTTGTTGTTCCTTCAAATGGCTTGTCAATATTGCCCCATAAACACTCTCCTGAGATTTGCCGCCAAATAACAGGAAATGCAGAACAAGGAGAGTTAGCCTCTTGACACGAAAGGTAAAAACAAGGGCGGCTCACATCATGGGTTACTAAGATAAATCATAAATATTTCTTCGAAAGATATAAAGAATGCAAACTTTATGGGAGAGAAATAAAGACGAAATACAAAAATATTGTTATTCCTCATCTCACTTTTTGATAAATTCCGCTCTTAAGCTTCTAGTACTTGTTAGAGAAGTATATAAGGGAAATGGTGCCAAATTAAGCAGGGTTCGCATGTTTGCAGTGAATAATAACTTATCTAAAGTGGCCTGGCCACACATTAAACTAGAGCGGTAAATGGCAAAATAGTCCCATTTTTTCGTTGCAAAAGTGATTTAATGATGATTTAGAAGATTTAAAGAAAGTTTTAAGGATTTCTAGTTTAAAATGAATTTAAAAAATTAATCAAATTAACAAGAAATTACATCAATTGTTGTCAATTGAAGATCTTACATTTTCCCAGCTTCTTTCCATCACGTAAATGAACATCTTCATTTTTTTTTGCACGATAAAAAAAAGAGCGTGAGAAAATTTCCTTTCCATCTTTCTGCACTTTATAAATGACAAAAACAACAATCTTTTTTCTTTCATTGCTTGTCCAACATTGCAGAAGCAGGCAAACTATTTTTTCCTTTACTTTTGCAATTTGCAATTGTTGTTGAGATCGCGTTTGTACATTTATCGTCATCGTTGTCATGGCGTATGTATGAATGGATGTTAAAGTCGTCGTCGTTGTCGTCATCATCGCATTGCCGCCAATGTTGTTAGGTTTTTTCATCGTTTACTTGGTTTCGTTATGCGCAAAAAAGTGGTATATTTCAATTTCAAACTAACAACTGATTCACGATATTGGGCTTCAAATGTTCACTGTAAAGTATGCATGGTTTTTTTTCTCCTTTATTTTGGGGTTTGAGCGTGGGAATTTTGTTCGGTTACAAGTCACTCACTCAAACTAAACGGTAAATCAGGTTTTTTGGAATATTAGTTGTTTTTTTGCTATGCTAAATTTACATGAAATCATTAAACTTCATATAAAAAAATAAACTCAAATGTGCGGCATTGGAAAAAAAGTTCAGAAAGAAGTTTATATATTGAAATATGTAGTAGGGGAAGTTATTGAATTGAAAAATGTCACAAATGATTTGGGAAATATTGAAATTGTTGAGATGGCGATAAAAGATTGTCAGTGTTGTGAAAAGTGTTTGGAGATCACATTGGGCGCCATTTGAAATCATTTGGGGAAACAGGGAAAATATACTTCGTAGTGATTTAATGTGAGAAAAAATTGTGTTGGGCAAAATTGCAACAAAAGTCATTCGAGTATTAGGAGGTTTTTAAGAGGAGGTTTTCTCCCAAAGCCTTTGGATTATTAAAATGGTATAGCTTTGACTTTTTATTTGGTAGTTTTTTTTTTAGAATACGGAGAATTTTGTTAAAAGGGTGATGCCAGATGTTGGGCGCCATTTGAAATCTATTTGGTTTTGATTAGTTTTTTTTTGTTATGTTTTCCGCAATCTGTTACATTTTCATGTTGTTTACATAATGCCTAGCTTCTTTTTTTCTTTTTATCTGTGTACATACTTATCTGTGTAACCACAAAAAAAAATACTTTTATCTATGATAATGTTCAAAACCCATAAATAACAATTGCAAAATATCGTGTAAAATGCCAAGATATTAAAATTTAAAAACTACAGTGTGGCTGTAGGCTTTACATCCACATAATAACAACAAATGTAACAAGTCATTTATTTTGTTTTGTGAGCCATTGAAATGTGGAATTCTTTACGAAAAATTAAGGGGTAGTAATTTTTGTTGTTGAAAACAGCTGCAATGTTAATGTTCGGATACCTGTTCGCTGGCAGAATGCAGGTGAGAAATACGCAGAGAAATACACAAAAGTTATTTACAAGTATAGACACAAAAAAGAGAAGAAAGGAAAAAACACCAGGCCTACTACTTCAAGGCATGATAATATGCGGGCAGGCGGCGGCGTACGGTGTCAGGTTTTCACAATTGATTCCTTGCAGGAATTCCAGTAATTTTTGTCGGAAATTTTAAAACAAAACGTGTGCGTAAAATAGCCTACAACATTGGCCATACACATTAATGGAGATCGTCAGGCAGGCAGAAAAGAAAATCAACATGTGTCTAGTTTTGGAATTTCTTAAGGATCATGACATCGTCTATGCACCAAAATTATAGCAAATAGCAGCTGTATGCATGATCGGTAAATTATAATACATGTTTTTCATGCCTTACACCAGCTGCCATTCTTAAGAATGTATCTTGCAAGATTAAGAAGACTTGCTTGTGATAAAGAAAAAATCCAGAAAATGAAAAGAAAACCATCCTATATCTTAAAATATCTAATCTCATGATTAGCAATGACCTTGGCTTGTCTTGGTTGTTAGTTAGCACACAAGCCAGCTTATGCTAGCCGGCTTAATTGCCAAAGTCCAAAAACATTACCTTTGCCGTTATACCTTTTTTAATTAGAGGTACAAAACAATACAGGTTTTTTCTATGAGGCTATGTAATACAATTATTAAAAAAAATCTAAGCAACTAATTTAATTCGTTTCGAAAGCGAAAAAGAAACCAGCCTCATACTCTGAAATCATGGGTCAAATGGTAAAATATGCAAATATGACAAGACGATCATTAGATCCCTTGATGAAAGAAAAGGTGGTAAAAATAATAGTGAAAGAATGTTTACCGCTTTATAACGAGAAATTTCATAATTTAAATTGTTGAATAACTCTTTTATTTTCTTCATATTTGTTGGATTGTGTTTTGCCTCAATTTACAAAGAAATATTACCAAGAAAATAAATGAAAGCAAGGCTTGCATGGTAAAATAAGCAAACATGAAAAGTCGATCATTAGATCTCTTGATGAGAGAAAAGAGGTGGTATAATGAAATAGAGAAAAAAAGGGTTGTCCGCTTTATGACAAGTAAATTATTCAATAGTTCCTTTTCCCTTTCATATTTTTTGTTTGGATTTTATTAGGCCTTAAATTGCAAAGAAATATTATCAAGAAAAAAAAAATGACTTGAAAATACAACAAACTTCGCTCAGAGAATAATAAGGAAAGGGATGATCGCACTCTACGATTCATCAAAATCGATTAAAGGGAAATAAATGTAAATAAAGGTCGATAATCACTATTGCTGCAAAAAGGTGCAATTTTCTCAGAGAAAAATAAGAAAAGGGTTGATCACATTCTACGATTCATAAAAATCGAGTAGAGGGAAAAAAAGGAATGTAAATAGAGGCCCATACTCACGATTGATCCTAAAAGGGGCAATATTTTAAAGGTACCTGACCACTACTCAAATTTCCTTGGAAATTTGCAAAAAAATTAAAAATGACAAAAAAAGCAGGTGTTTATGAATATTAACTAATATAAAAAACAAATTTAAAATAATTTATTATTAGGATACTATGAATACTCTTCTAATTACCTATTTATACAGATGTTTATATTTATTTATATATTTTTTTTTTGCATTTTTGCGTTCTTTAGAAATGTTTTTATTTCTTAACTTCTCCCATTTTCTTAGCCACAAAAACATAATACAATAGTTTTTTTTTTGCAACTGATAAGAAATTGTATAAATTTTTACGGCTGATAAATGTAATAATTAAAAAACCAACAACACATAGATTCCTACTAATAACTTGAGTATTGGTAATGCCTTCCAACACAAAAACATAATGCGGGGGTGGGAGAGAGAGAGAGCCCATATCGACATTTGTTTATTATGTGTGTATGTTTTCTTTACGCTGAGATTATGAATTGTTATCTTTATTTCTTTTCATAACCAAATCGAAAATTAACAAAAAGATATAAGGAGGACAAAGATGAAGCAGAAACTCAACTATGCAGTGCAAATAAGCAAACAAATTAAAAAATATAAAAAAACCTTTAAAACGCCACACGTACAAACCATCTCGACGAACGACAACCACAACAACAAATGGGTTAAAAGTAAACCGTGAGAAGTTAAAACAATTTATGACTAACAATATAACAAAAAAAGCTAACAACAACAACAACAACATGAAGGAAATAATGGAGAACTAAGTCAAACAGGCCACAACCACACGTAACAACGATTTGTGAACTTCTTCCCCCAGCGAGATTGGGGATTGATCAATGCAAAAACAAAATAAAAAACTAAACAAAACCACAACAAAGAGAAAGACTAAAGTTCAATGAGAGATGGGCCGCCGCAATAACATTTTGTAGAAATCCAATGTAATAGATAATAAAGAGAACTTGGGTAATTTTCATATTTCATGTTTCATAGAAAAATCACGTTGGGCGCCATTTTCGCAAGCAAATAAAAAACAATTGAGAAATGTGTTTGGCAATCCAACACAAATTCCAATGATTGTGAAATCGCAAAAATTAACTCATTGGAAATTAATATGGGCTATATTATTTTACTTAGGCAAACGTTGGGCGCCACTTGCAACTTGAGACGTTGGTAAAATTTCTCGAATAATAAATAATATATATCTATCTTTCAAATTATTAAGTTTTCTTATTTATAACATAAAAAACGTTTTATTAGGGAGGAATCCGTAGGGCGCCTTTTAAAGAAATTGAGATTTAAAGAGTTTTTCCGAGAAAAAATCTATAAAATATTCAAAATTTTAGCTCGAAAAATATGGAATAATGGAAGAAGAATTGAAAAAAATGTGTACTTTATGCAAAAAGAGGACCATTTCGGATGCCAATTGAAAAACGCCTTAAAAACATAACTTAGTTTTTCTACTCATTGGACGCCACTTCTAAAAACGACGAAATTTGCTACCCTCACCCCTCAAAAATATGAAGTATATAATATGACCTACTTGTTTATTTCAGAAATTATTCCAAAATGATTTTAGTTTAAATACGCTGGGCGCCACTTGATAAAAACAACGAAAACAAGCATGTTTTTAATAAATAGATAGTCAAAAATTATTCCAAAATGATTCTACGTTGGGCGCCACTTCATAAAAACTGCGAAAACAAGCACGTTTTTGACAAATAGAGGAAGCTTTTCGTTTCGAATAAATCTAAACTATTTAATTTCGCCGGCAAACAGCTCACTAACATGACGTTTGCTTTAACGCGTTGGGCGCCACTTCTAAAAAATGACAAAATTTGCAAGCCACACTCGAAAAATAGGAAGTTTATGCTAAGACCGACTTGTTTTTTTAAACGTTTATGATAAAATGTTTTTTTGAAGCGTTTTTGGTAGTCAAAAGATTCGACAGCAATAAAATACTAAACTTTATTTTATTCAATGGAGATTAGGCGGAATCTATATCTGAATGAAACGATATTTCTTGTTAATTTTAGATTAATTGGATCTCTAAAGCATTATTTATTGTTTCAATACAAAAATCCAGCCTGTCTGTTTTAAATAACAAATGGTAACAATGTGAACAATATAATTAAATCTGTAGATTTATAATACTCAGAGCTTCCATTGAAAAATTAGCATTTTTATTAAATCAAACGAAAAAAAAAAACTAATGGAAATAGAGCACGCGATTGTAATAAAATGTTTTCTGAAAAAAAAAAAGAAAAACAATACCCACAATTTGCAAATATAATTATATGGCATGGAAAAATTGGTATGAAAACTTAATGAATTTTTATTGTAAACCGTTAAAAACACAGAAATTTTAAACCGTTAATTTTGTTAAAGAGCTTTTTTCATTTTATTTTTAAATTCAAATCAATGGAAACCTTTGATTATCATGCAATAATCTACTCTTAACATGGAATGCAGGAGGCTTCTCTCTGAGTGTGTATGTGTGAATATATGTAAACATCTCTTGTATGGTATGAGAAGAAAAACAAAACAGAAAACTTGGCTCACATAATAATGGTAGATTTGAACCTTGATTTCATGACAAGAACAAGAGAAACAGCAACAACAACAATAGGTTGGCCGCCACACATAATGGGGGCGCTGGGAAAATATTTATCCCCTTCAACATAATCATCGTCATAGTGGCTTAATCTCTTTCATACTCTCAACTCAACTCTCATCAACAAAGGGAATCAACAACATAAATGCAAGGCAAGGCACAATGATCCATTGATTCAAGAGAGTGGCTCTCAATGTGTTTTCTTGCAATTACCGTTTGAAGGTGGGCAAATATTCATGGATGTGTGAGAGAGAGATACAACAGTACATCCTCTCAATGTGTCATACAACAGCAAATACTTTGAAATTATTACAGTTTTCTTAGGGGATCAACAATTGAGAGTAAGCGAGCTCTCTCCACGAAAATAGACAGAGCTTAATCTTACATGAGGCAAGGAAGCCTTACTATTGTAATAAACAAAACCAGTCCATTGTTTAATGGAGTTTATGCTATTTTTGTTGTTGTTATTTTGTGTTGCTGCCTTTATCTTGTGTCTAGTAGTCGAAGCTTACTACGTCTTAAACCTTTAAGCAGAAAAATAAGAAACGCCGCCATCCATACACGATTGCCTGTTGTTCCCATATCATCCATCCATGTCTTTTTTTTGTTGTTGTTAGAGTTATTATTTGTTGTTTTTGTATTTTTTTTTTCATTCAACAATTTCTCGTGGTCTTCCCTAATGAGATTTTCTTCTGTTTTATAATTTGATTCACCTCTTTTTCGAGTTTGATGTGCTTGCTTGCCTGTTCGCCAGCTTGCACCATTCATCGTAGGGGGGATCAACGTTGGGCTTGTTTGTTGGCAATGGTCGTGAGTAATTTTAATGATTTTTGAACGTATGTCTTTTTTCTCTTTACCTCCCCACCTCCCCCGAGACACATTGTTTTGATAATAATTGGGTGGCTGGCTCCCTCTCCACTCATTCTGTTTTGGTTTTATCTTAACCCATTTGGAAAAAGGGGGTAAGCCATGGCAATTCTAATAGATTTTAGAAGACGAACAAGAAATCAAGATAATATCAATGAATTAGGTAGGGTAAGACAAGGGAATTGTGCCCGTGTTATAAATTAAAAAAAATACAAAAACAAAATCAAGATCACCCACAATTGAGTGTTAGGAAAGTACGTCTTAACAAAGTCTATATAAGAGGCGAGGGGGCATCTATGTGTTTCAAAATAGCGGAAAATATTTAAATAACTGGTCCCTTGCTTGGGTTTCTAAATGAAGCGAAATCGAAATTAAGTAAAATTCTAACTGTTTAAATCCTTTGCCTATTTTCAGTGGAAACTGGCGCCCAACGTGGGGACATATGTGACATTATGTAGCCCATATTCAAGTACTTCTCTTCGGAAAGAGTTCTAACAAAGCTGGTTTTACGAAGCAAAATTCTCGAAATACGATTGGGCGCCACTTTTAGATTTCTTTACTCAATTATGAAAACAGATGAAAAGAAGTAATGACAAAAGGTAAGTAAAGTGAAGCCGAAATAGATTATATTCTCTTTTAGATACTATTGGGCGCCAATTTTTTTTACTCAAGCCTTGGCTTTTACATATTTGATGTCATTGGGTGCCACTATTTTATTTCTTCACTAAATTATGAAAAAGGATGAAGATTTTTGACTTAAGCCCTGGTTTTCACATATTTGATGCGCTTGGGCGCCACTTTCTGATTTCTTCACCTAATTATGAAAACAGATTAAGGTGAAGTTAAGCTGAAATAAATTATATCCTCTTTTTGACACTATTGAGCGCCACGTTTATATTTTTGACTCAAGTTGGGGGTTTTACATATTTGATACGCTTGGGCGCCACTTTCTGATTTCTTCACCCAATTATGAAAACAGATTGACAGAAGATAAGTATAGTGATGTTGAAATAAATTATATCCTCTTTTAACACTATCGGACGCCACATTTATATTTTTTGACTCAAGCCTTGGTTTTTTCATATTTGATACGATTGGGCGCCACTATTTCATTTCTGCACTCAATTTTGAAAAAAGGGAGGAAAATTATTAAAGAAGGTAAGAAAATAGAAACTGATATAAATAACGAAATTCTTTGACACGATTGGGCGCCATTTCTTAAATTTGTTGAATCAAGTCAATTTCGATTTGTAAGATACTTAGACATCTGTAATTTGTCAGCCAAAATTAAAACAGAATTTGAAAGCAAGGCACAACTTCTAAAATCTAGAGTTAAACAAGAAGCTAAACCAGCAAGTCATATCTCCTCTGGAAAAATTTCTTGGCTTACATTTTCGCGGTGGCACATTTGGGCGCCACTTTTGAAATTTTTTCCGCTCAAATATGAAAAAGAATTTTGTTATTTGAAATATTTGAAAAAAAATTATTTTTTCTTTAAAAAAATCAAATCGAAAATCAATGCGTCTTGAACGCCTTTTTGAAGTGAAGGAAAATAAAAAGATTTTATGTTTTTTGGCGCTTATAACGGAGAAAAGACAAAAAACGGAAAAATGAGCTGTCCCGGAAATCAATGCATCTTGGGCGCCATTTTGAAGTCGAGATAAATAAAATGATTTTGTTTTTTGCTCCTTATAATAAGGAAGAGACAAAAAAGGGCATTATTCTTAATAACTCCATTTCAGCTTAAAAGCTAAGGTTTTGGGTATTAATATTCATAGCTTTGAATTATCACATTGGGCGCCACTTTTCTCTTTGTTCCCGAATTCTTCGTGAAATCATATATTTATCACAAAATAATTTTTTTAATATACCTTTCAAAGACCTTTTTAATTCCTGCTGTCTCATTTGACACCACAAAACTGAATCTGTTCCCAAATTTAAAAAAAAAAAACTATCCATAAAAAAATCAAAGAAACACATTCAAATACTAACCTAATCCGAAGCGTTTTTTGATTTTCTTCAGCAAATGCATTTTCTTTTTACTATTCATTTTATCCTTTTCGAGCTGAAGATGATGCTGCTGCTGATGTTGGTGGACAGCATCCAGATGCTGTTGGGTTGGTATGTGCTGCTGGTGTAGCTGTTGCAAATGATGCTGGGAATGGTGATGAGGATGATGGGTATGATGTTCCATGACCATAACACCATGATGACCACCACCAGCACTGCTGCTGACGCTGACAGTGTTTTGTGTCATATAACCAGCTGGCATTTCGGTGAGACCCATTTTGTTGTTGTTAGTGTTGTAGAATAATTAAGATGAGACTTTAAGTTGAACTGGGTGATGTGTTGTTCTCCGGAAGAGATATTTTTTTTTTATTTGTTGTTAATTTTTGCAACACACTCTTTTTCTCTTACTAACAACAAATTATAGTTATAAAATAACTATTTTTTTTTAAAATTTTTAAATAATTTAAAACACAGTTTGTTAATACATTTTTAGTGTTTAATGGTGTTTGTTTGGTGTTCTTTGGATTGTTTTATTTAAAATATTTTTATCCAAAAATAAATTATTGAAATTTGGCGCGATTTTATTTTTTGGTAATCCTTAAAGGTGTGATTTTCTTTGCTTCTTCTTCTTTTCTTCTAGCTGTGGATTAAATCCGTTTGTTGTTGCTTTGGAAATGTTGAAATAAATATATTGTTTAACCCCTAACACACACAGTTTTTGAAAGAACAAAAAACAATCCCCTTTTGCGTTTGTTCGGAGCTTCTCCTTCCATTAAAAATTTTACCCGACCGAAAATTTTGTTGTTAAGATAGCTCGCGCAAAAAAGCCACGACCCGACGATCTTTACGCTATGATGTGAAAATTGTAACTGAACATAAAATTCTACACCCAGCGACCTCAAGCGAATCGCACAATTTGCTCGCAGCAACATAAGTCAGTCGAGCAGCAAGCAGGCAGGCAGGCAAGACTTGCACACACAACACACACTCACTCACTTACCCCAAGTGGGTGCAAATGTATGCGTTTGTACTTTAGGCCAGAAAACAATGAACATAACAAACGTAGGAAATTCACACACACACACACACCGGGCAGAGAGACGAAGGAGCAGTTGTTCCACCAAAAACATTTGTTGTTGTTTGGTTTGTTGTCGTCATCATCATAGGTAGTCGTCGCATTGTTGATGACAGACAGACAGACAGGACAGTTTTATACACACACACACAATGGGATAATACCAAAAACAACGACCATCGACCCTATTCCACAGTCAGGTCAGGCCAGGCAAGGCAGCCAGCCTGTCTATGTAGTTGTATTTATTTTTGACTTGCATTGACTGTCGCTGTGTGCATGTGTGTGTTTGCTTAGAAAAGCAGCTGTTTGAAGTTATTTTGTTTGACACTCCATTAAATGCGGCTCTCAGCGGGTCACACTCTCTCACCAAAGTAGGGTTACCAACTGGTTTATTTTAGTAAGCATTAATAATACAATTTTAAATTAGTTTTAGTTGTGAATTTAGCTGAGTAGAACTTGTAAGGATCTAGGCAAGCATTAAATTTGGTTAAAAAGTTAATAAAAAGGAACTAAAGAAGAACGAAACCCTACACCCATGCTACAATTACGAAGGTAAGCTCATATGATTATATTTTTTTAGTTGACGTCCCTTGATGTTTTGTAGTTCCTCCTTAGATATGGGCACATAATTTGTCCTTTTTAACCCCTTTATGACCTTTGTCAAGGAAGAATATAATCTAAAACTACAAACTAAATTATTAGCCTCAAAAGTCATATAAATACGACTTAATTATGGTGTGGTTAAATTTTGCTTCAAGGTATCATTTTGCTGCAGCTATGACAGGTATTATGATCGGCAGTATTGCGCCTTGTTTTGCTATTATATGTTTGTCATCCCACATTTTCAGTCGAATTGACGTTAAATTCACTACCGGATGTTGACGAAATTTTCAGCTGGTTACTCTTGGGTTATAATTTTCAAAGACTGGCTTAAGATAAAACCCCAACCAAGGACTACAAAAACAGCCTCGAGAAAATTTCCATAAGATTATCTCTATTTTTAGATGTTTAAGCCAAGAAATTATATAAACAAATAAAATTCGTCTTTCTAAGATATAGAACAATATTTTAAAGAGTCAAGGAAAGTCGACCATAAAAGATCACTCCGTCCCACTCGTCATACGCAAACATTTTTATTTTAAGATTTTTAAGCCCACCATAACATGAAGGATATATTACGGCCCGTTTTTCTATATTTTCTTTATAGTTCAGTATTGTTATCCCTCACTTTAGGAAAGTTAAAGGATAAAGTTCACATTATCGGTTTTTCATTATTACATCTTTCTGTTGGAATAAATTATTTTTTTTACAGAGATATGGCAAGCTTTTTGTAAAAGTATCTGGAAGTCACTGCATTTCTTCACAATAGCATCTTCAGTAATTAATTTCGTGAAATAGGTCTATAATTCAGTTCTTCAATATTAAATAAACGTTTTGCGCTATCCATTTGTTTATTTAAATAATTTTGCTGTTATTGCCATATCATCCATAAAAAATACAGAGTGAGATGAAAAACTGCAACCAACTTCAGACTGCTGTCATTTCTAAGCCACTCGTCCGACAGCTGTTAAAATTATTCCAGTGACAGCTCATTATATTGATTACAAGCGTGCAAAAGCATTTTGGTGAGAATTTTCCAGAAAAAAAGTCATTCGTGATGGAATTCAAGCGTGATAGTGTGATTTCTTTATATTCGGTTGGAAAACTACAAGTGTTATCGTTAAATGTTTAAATGTGAATAAATCTTTTGTGTCTCGTACCATCGCTCGTTACATTGATACTGATAGCGTAGCCCGACGTCAAGAAAGTGGACGGAAAAAAACAGCAACAACAGCAGAAATGGTTCGAAAAATAAAAAAGTGACTTAATCGAAACCCAAGTCGCAGTGGGCGAAAAATGGCTCGTGAGCTGAACATATCGCAATATTAAATTCGGCAAATATTGGAAAATAAGCTCGGGTTGAAGACATTGAAATTCCAAAAAGTCCAAGAACTTACACCGCAACAGAAAGAAAATAGACTCAAAAGAGCTAAAGAGTGGTCAAAGGAGAGAAAGTGATGAGCTGCCAAATTTGGTTTTCTCCGATGAGAAAACATTCGTTGTCCAGCAGTTTGTAAACAAACAAAATGATCGTCCGGCCATGGTGATGGTGTGAGCCGCCATAACAGCCGATTGTCGATCTCCGCTCCTATTAATCGACCGCGGCATCAGAATAAATGCCGAATATTATCGCGAAACTATTCTGGAGGGTATATTAAAGCCTTGGGCACGCAAACATTTTGGCCACAAATCTTGGAAATTCCAACAGGACTCAGCACGCGCCACCCAAGAATAAGGTTTCCAGCGCAAAATGGCCACCATAATCTCCGGATACCGATCCGCTGGACTATTAAAAATCTGAAAACTAGGCGCAACGTATAAAATTTAGTATCAAGCATGATGCTAAAATATCAAGTCATTTCGCCTCTGAAGCAATTTATTGGCTTACATTTTCTCGGTGGCACATTTGGGCGCCACTTTTGAAATTATTTCCTCTCAAATATGAAAAAAAATTTTTATTTATTTATTTATTTTTTTTAATGTTTGAAAACATTGTATTTTGCTTTAAAAACAGGATGAGCTGTGAAGAAGTTAATGTGTCTTGGGCACCATTTTAAAGTCAAGGTAAATACAAATATGTTATGTTTTTGGTCCTTATGATATAGAAGAGACAAAAAAACGGGAGAATGAATTATTCATAAGTTTTTGGGTATTACTAAACACATCTATGTATTTTCTCGTTGGGCTCCACGTTTCCCTTTCTTCCCAAATTCTTCATAAATTCGAATCTTGAACAAAAAAATATTTTAAAAATACCTTTCAAAGGTCTTTTTTATCCTTGTAGTCTTATTTGACACCACAAAAATGAGACAGTTCCCAAATTTAGAAAACCATCCATAAGAAATATCAAAAAAACACAACGCACCATTACGCTCAACACGCGCCACCCAAGAATGAGGTTTCCAGCACACAATGGCCACCAAAATCTCCGGATACCAATCCATTGGACTATTATGTCGGGAGTATTTTGAAGAGCATGGTTGGCACTAAAAAATACCAAAGTGTCAATCACCTCAAGCAAGCGCTTCGCCGGGAATGGGCCAAAATAGCGCAGAGCAACATTCGGGCAGCGTGTGACGGTTTCATTGGTCGTTTGAAGGCCATAATTCGTGCCAAAGACGACCAATTCGAACAAATCTAAACTTATTCTAACATTTGATGCTATTTCCGACATTTTTTAGTTTCAATAAAATTTAAAAAAAAAATGTTAAAATTATTGCGTTTGACTTTGTTGCCGTTTTTATACCCTCCACCTTGGAAAGGAGGGTATATTAACTTTGTCATTCCGTTTGTAACATCCTTAAATATTCGTTGTAGGCCCCATAAAGTATATATATTCATAATCAGCATAAAATTCTAAGTCTCTTTAACGATGTCCGTCTGTCTGTCTGTTGAAATCATGATACAGCCCATATTATTTGACGTAGAGCGCCAAAATTTAGCAGAGTAATTTGTATTGTGTCTAGGGCGGTACCTCCCGATATTCGGTATTTTGATGATTTATGGCACATTTTTTCACGGATTTGTCTGAAAATTGGTATTTGTAGGTGATAACGGGTCCCTATACGTGTGGCAAAATATTGCATGTATGGGTTCACGTTTTGGTATAGCCCCTATATAAAGGTACCTCCCGATATTCGATATTTTATTTTTTTTTTGCCACATTTTTTCACTGATTTGTTTAAAAATTGGTATTTGTGGGTCATAATGGGTCCTAGTTCGTATGGCGAAACATTGTATGTTTAGGTCCACGTTTTGATATAGTCCCCATATAACGGTACCTCCCAACATTCGGTATTTTGATGATTTTTGACACATTTTTTCAAGAATTTCTCTGAAAATTGGTAGTTGTAGATCATAATGGGTCCTGGTTTGTGTGGCGAGTCATTGTAATTATAGGTCCACGTTTTGGTATAGCCCCCATATAACGGTACCTCCCGATATTCGGTATGTTGATGATTTTTGCCACATTTTTTTAACGGATTTGTCTGAAAATTGGTATTTGTAGGTCATAATGGGTTCTAGCTCCTTTGGCGAAACATTGTATGTGTAGGTCCACGATTTGTTATAGCCCCAATATAACGGTACCTGCCGATATTCGGCATTTTAATGGTTTTTGCCAACTTTCTTCTAATGTTTACTTTACCCTAAGATGGAGGGTATTAAAAGTTTGGCCCGGCCGAACTTAATGTTTTTTTACTTGTTTTTATCTCAAGACATTACATTATCAATTATATCATGGACATATCTAAAATTTTATTTGACATTTTTCTCCTATACGAATCTATTCCATTCATACATCAAGAAATGATTTCCCATTCTGATTTTTGTTTCCCAACATAATTATGTTGGTTAGGGTAACCCTATTGCAGTTGTGAATGTTCTCTCTTTTACTCTTTGCATTTGCTCTTAACAAAAATAAAATGCACCGTAGATTAGTCGGTGTGAGTATGCATGTGTATGATGTTTGCTTCCCTTATGTTGTTGTTGCTATTTATGTTTATGCTGCTGGAACTGAAGCTGAAGGCTGCAGCAACAGCATTGAATCGAATTGAAGGTGTTTCACAGTTATGTTATTGTTGTTTTTGTAGGAATTTTTGCAGATGTCAGGTCACATTTTTAGATCAACATCTCCCTTCTTCGTTGAGACGATGATGATGATCATCGTAATGGGTCGCTGCTAGTAGTGGTGCATAAATGTTGCAAATAAAAGACAAGACGGCCAAGACATGGCAAAAAACTCATACACTGGACAGAAAAATGTATTATTTGTTTTACACTATCTGTGTATGAGGCAGCCTGGAGTCCGGACTGCCTGTGAATTTCCTCCTGCATGGAAATGCATACTGTTTTTCTTTGACCAAGTGCAAATGTGATTATATTTTTAGTTGTTGGTTTTTTTTTCTTAAAGGATGGATGGATTGTCTTGTAATTTCCTTGAACATATCATCATCTTTGGATATGGATGATGATTTTCTTTTTGCTGTTGTTAATGATTTCTTTCTGCTCGGTTGTTGGTGGTTGATGAACTTCTTGTGTCGTTTTCTATATCGTCACCGTCTTCGCTGTGAAAATTTTCTTCTCGGTAGGTACCTACCCAATTCTATTTTGAGAAACAGCAAATGTGCTGCAATGTTGTTGTTCTTGCTTTTGCATCATCTGTCGTTCACTGCAGTTATTCGGGTTCATCAAGTCAAATATAATAAACTTGGCTTTGGTCCCTCAAAATAGTTCCTGATTATTATTGAAGTTGTGGTATTCAGCCTCGATGGTCTTCTATTCTAACGAAGGAATTACATTTACTTTCTATAAGACTTTTAAAATATCTCTATTTTCTGAAAGAACTAAGAAATGTGTAATTTTCTCTGAAGCTAGTTTTATCATCGATTTTCTAAAATACCTTAAGAAACACTTCTATTCTAAGAGTGCACTTCTCTGAAACGAATATGTTTTCACGGATCCTGAAAACAATGTAAGGACTGTTTTCCAATTCAATAAATAGCATGTCCTCTATTTTTAAAAAAACTTGTATGAGATCCCAATTCTCTTGAAGACCTTACTGAGGTGTTATTTTGTGTAGAAGATCTTCAGTGGAAATAGAGATATTTAAAAGGCCTTCCATACTTGGAGAGACATATGTAAGCATCATTTAGAAAGTATTCTATTAGAGATTTTAAAAATCTTTCTTTCTGGAGAAGAACCAAAAAAAAAAAAAATCGAAAGAATACTCTTCTTCTAGTCTATAAGAAAACTGGTATTCTCTTCTATACAAACCTGTTTTAGGGTGATCAGAAGTCCTTCGAATTTTTTTATATTCTTTAGAAGATCTCCAAAATCATATCTATTCTGTGGAAAATCTTAAAAATTGCTCCTGTGTTATCTAAGACCTTTAAGAGCTCGTATATCCCATCGAAAACTATGTATATCAACTTCAGACTGTTGTCATTTCTAAGCCACTCGTCCGACAGTTGTTAAAATTATTCCACTGACAGCTCGTTATATTGTTTACAAGCGTACAAGAGCATTTTGGTGAGAATTTTGAGCGTCGCAGTGGCCGTAAAATGAAAAAACGTGAGCTAAACATATCGCAATATTCCATTCGGCGAATATTGAAAAATGAGCTCGGGGTAAAGCCATTGAAATTCCAAAAAGTCCAAGAACTTACATCGCAATAGAAAGAAAATAGACTCAAAAGAGCTAAAAAGTTGCTTCGCTTAGCCGAAAGTGGTGAACTGACGAATTTGGTTTTCGTTGTCCAGTAGTTTGTAAACAAACAAAATCATCGTGTTTACTTGTCAAAGAGGTCAGCTGAAAATGGTCACCTTCGGTTGGCCACCAGAACTCAAGCGCCCGCCATTGTGATAGTGTGGGCCGCCATAACAGCCGATGGTGGCTCTCTGCTCGTATTAATCGACGGTGGCATTGGAATAAATGCCGTGTATCAAAGCCTTGAGTACGCAAACATTTTGGCCGCAGACCTTGGACATTCCAACAGAACTCAGCACCATCGCACTCAGCATACCAGGAATGGTAACAAAATGAGGTTCCTCGCTTCATTTCAAGCGCACAATGGCCACCAAAATCTCCGGATACCAATCCGTTGGACTGTTGTGTCTGGAGTATTTTAAAAAGCAAGGTTGGCACTAAAAAATACCAAAGTGTCGATCACCTCAAGCATGCGCTTCGCCGGGAATAGGCCAAAATACCGCAGAGCAACATTCGAGCAGCGGCGTGATGGTTTCATAGGCCTTTTGAAGGCCATAATACGTGTCAAAGATGACCAATTCGAACAAATCTAATATTCTTGATCAGCGTGAAATTTTAGCGATGCCCATAACTTCGTCCGTATGTCTGTCTGTTGGAATCATGATATAGTCCACCCTATTTAATCGAGAGCTTTTAAATTTGGCACAAAGGTTTATGTTATATACAGGTTGATTGGTATTGAAAATGAGTCCATATTTAGGTATAGCTCCCATAGAACAGAACCTCCACATTTTAGGTATTTTGAAGGGTTCTGCCACAATTTCCAACCAAATCAGCTGAAACTTGATAATTGGGGTTATAGGTAGGTCAGTTCTGACCTTACAAAAAATTATCGATATGAAATGGATATGAACCATTAATTGGTATACCCCCCAAGTAACGGTCCCGATTTTCGGTATTTTGAAGGTTTCTCCCACAATTCTCAACCGAATCAGCTGGAACTTTACATTTACAAATTTTCATAGTGTTTTTTTGGTCTTAGTTAGTAGAGATTTGTGAAGATTTTTTTAACAACTTATCTGTAGAGATTTTTACTTCGGAGCAGTTGACATCCTTGCTGTTAACCTTAAACATTTATGGAAATTTGGTCGCATACGACTCATTGTTTTCGGTTCTCATTTTTTTTAGAAATGAATGTCATTAAGATAGGGTATAGCTTTTTCCAGTGGCAAGGACTTGGCCACGCAAACTGATAATATTTGAGACATCTACGTTTCAACGAAGTCCCACTAGAATACGGTCAATATATTGACTACAACTTTGAGAGAATTTGGACACATAACGGCCGGGGCTCTAGTCCAGGTAGCACTTGTATGTTCTCCCAATTTTTGTTACTCTCTAATTACATTGCTTCTCAATGGTTCTGATTTTGATTTTAGAGATAATTACGCTCATTGAAGGCACGCGTGCCTGCTTCTCTCTGACCCCGGTCTAGTCCATCCAAAGATTTCTGATAATCTTTGCGTTATCCGAGAATGGAAACTTGGTTGCGAAACACAACAGAGTGTTAATTTAGGACTGCCAAACATTGCCTCACCGATCCAGAGATTTATGGCGTTCAGACATTTTATCCATTAGAAAGTCCTATAGAATAGGAGACCATCAATAAAGTCACATGTGCCGTAAAAGTCCTTTGGATAATTTATCTTATACTCCACACAATACTTTCTGGCAGAATTAATGAGATCTTCTGTCTATAGAGGACTTTCCTGCGGTCTTCTACCAAAAAAAGCCTTTCATGTGGTATCTGTGTGACATCTTTCAACCTCTCCGTAGAAGACCTTTAAAATCCCTCCTAGATATGAAAATCCTTCTATGGAGTCTTTTTACATTGGTAAGCTTCCAGAGGTAAGCTTCCTTTGGAAATTCTGCATTAGTAGATTTCCAAAGTATTTTCATTCATTCCCCATACATTTACATAGCAGTAACACATCCCGGGACTTCTGTGCATCTTCTTCGACCATTATCCCTATTGGCAAATCCACTCAAAAAAACTGTTATCATCTTTATTAAAATTTTACTTCCGTTTTCCGTTTCCTTTCTGTCCTGTCTGTGCTTCCCTTGGTTAGCAATTTTTGGTAAATGCATATTCAAATATTTGCACATACTCACATTACAATACATCCATCATCATCATCATGACTATTGTACACAGTTGTTTTTGTTGTGGCAGTCAATATACATTTTTTCCTGGTCCCAAAAACAACATCTTTGTGTTCCGTTGGTTTTTAGTCCTTTCGTTGAACTGCTGCTATGCGTGCATGTGTGTGTTGGTTTTTGGCACACTTATCGTTGTCTTGGCATTGCACCTTTTCTTCACCGAGTCTTCATTGTTTTTGTATGCCTTGATCCCCACAAATCTTAAGGTCGGTGGATGTGTGTGTGTGTGCATTGTGAGTGAGTCAATGTATTGTTTTTCTTTAAGGACACTCTCCTGCTGTCATTTTTATTGTTTCCATGTATTTATGCATCGATAGAGAATCAAAGAGTAAACCAAAAAGAGATGCCAATTGCGTTGAAGAGAGCAAAACATGAATTTCTCAATATCTCTGTTGAAATGAATAAACACAAACATAGAAATGTTTCCTCGTCACTCTCTCACTATATCTCTCTTCTCTTTGTCTTTCACATCAAACATCTGCCCTGGTTAGGTTGAGAAAGAGCCAATTTTCTTGTGTTTTGCATAAAAATGTGTATTTCCCTTTAGGCAATTTGTTTGTTTTAATAACAGTTGCAACAGCTTTTGTAGTTTTTTTCCTTTTGAAAATTTATGATCATCGATTAATGCACCCCGCTCTGTAATCGATAAATGGCATGTGTTCATATTTTCTGTGCAATTTTAAATAGATTCTAGGACACGTTCTCTTTCGCCTTAAGTGCCATGCAATAAAAGTGACGACATATGCTACTAAAAGTAGAAGATCTTCTAAAAGTCTCCTATAGATAGTGAAAGGCAACCAGAAGTCCATCTTTATATACAGAGAACTCCTTGTAAATTTGAAATACTTCAAATTTATCCAGCGACATGACTTCGTAAAGGTCTTCCACTTTCGGATCTTCTACGAAAAGACCTTCGGATCTTCTACGAGAAGACCTGCTTCTGGTCTTCTATGAAGACTACCTTCTCGTCTTTTATGAAAATAGCTTCTCCTCTTCTATGAGAAGACCTTCTGACCGTTTGGTATTCTATGAGAAGACCTTCTCATCTTCTATAAGAAGTTCCTGATGTCTTCTATGAGAAGTCCTTCGGGTGACATGACCTTCCTGTCTTCTACGAAACGATCTTCCAGTTTTCTATGACAAGATCTTCCGGTTTTCTATGACAAGATCTTCCGGTCATCTCCAGGTATTCTATGAGAAAACCACCGGGTCTTTTATGAGAAGACCTCCTGGTCTTCTATGAGGAAACCTTGGTCTTCTATGAGAAGATTACCTGGCCTTCCATGAGAAGATCTTCTGCTCTTCAATGAGAAGACCTTCTGGTCTTCTATGAGAAAACCTTCTGGTCTTCTGTGAGAAGACCTTCTGCTCTTCTGTGAGAAGACCTTCTGCTCTTCTGTGAGAAGACCTTCTGCTCTTCTGTGAGAAGACCTTCTGCTCTTCTACGAGAAGACCTTCTGCTCTTCTACGAGAAGACCTTCTGCTCTTCTCACAGAAGACCTTCTGCTCTTCTGTGAGAAGACCTTCTGCTCTTCTGTGAGAAGACCTTCTGCTCTTCTGTGAGAAGACCTTCTGCTCTTCTGTGAGAAGACCTTCTGTGAGAAGACCTTCTGATCTTCTATGAGAAAACCTTCTGTTCTTCTGCGAGAAGACCTTCTGCTCTTCTGTGAGAAGACCTTCTGCTCTTCTGTGAGAAGACCTTCTGCTCTTCTGTGAGAAGACCTTCTGCTCTTCTGTGAAAAGACTTTCTGCTCTTCTGTGAGAAGACCTTCTGCTCTTCTGTGAGAAGACCTTTTGCTCTTCTGTGAGAAGACCTTCTGCTCTTCTGTGAGAAGACCTTCTGCTCTTCTGTGAGAAGACCTTCTGCTCTTCAATGAGAAGACCTTCTGCTCTTCTGTGAGAAGACCTTCTGCTCTTCTGTGAGAAGACCTTCTGTTCTTCTGTGAGAAGACCTTCTGCTCTTCTGTGAGAAGACCTTTTGCTCTTCTGTGAGAAGACCTTCCGCTCTTCTGTAAGAAGACCTTCTGCTCTTCTGTGAGAAGACCTTCTGCTCTTCTGTGAGAAGACCTTCTGCTCTTCTGTGAGAAGACCTTCTGCTCTTCTGTGAGAAGACCTTCTGCTCTTCTGTGAGAAGTCCTTCTGCTCCCCTGTGAGAAGACCTTCTGCTCTTCTGTGAGAAGACCTTCTGCTCTTCTGTGAGAAGACCTTCTGCTCTTCTGTGAGAAGTCCTTCTGCTCCCCTGTGAGAAGACCTTCTGCTCTTCTGTGAGAAGACCTTCTGCTCTTCTGTGAGAAGACCTTCTGCTCTTCTGTGAGAAGACCTTCTGCTCTTCTGTGAGAAGTCCTTCTGCTCCCCTGTGAGAAGACCTTCTGCTCTTCTGTGAGAAGACCTTCTGCTCTTCTGTGAGAAGACCTTCTGCTCTTCTGTGAGAAGACCTTCTGCTCTTCTGTGAGAAGACCTTCTGCTCTTCTGTGAGAAGACCTTCCGCTCTTCTGTGAGAAGACCTTCCGCTCTTGTGTGAGAAGACCTTCCGCTCTTCTGTGAGAAGACCTTCTGCTCTTCTGTGAGAAGACCTTCTGCTCTTCTGTGAGAAGACCTTTTGCCTTTCTGTAAGAAGACCTTCTGCTCTTCTGTGAAAAGACCTTCTGCTCTTCTGTGAAAAGACCTTCTGGTCTTCTATGAGAAGACCTCCTGGTCTTCTATGAGAAGACCTTCTGGTCTTCTATGAGAAGACCTTCTGGTCTTCTATGAGAAGACCTTCTGGTCTTCTATGAGAAGACCTTCTGGTCTTCTATGAGAAAACCTTCTGGTCTTCTATGAGAAGACCTTCTGGTCTTCTATGAGAAGACCTTCTGCTCTTCTATGAGAAGACCTTCTGGTCTTCTATTAGAAGACCTTCTGGTCTTCTATTAGAAGATCTTCTTCTATTAGAAAACCCTCTTTTATGAGCAGACCTTTTTCAATGAGAAGACCTTCCTCTATGAGTCGACCTATGGACTTCTATGATAATACCTTCTTCTGGTCTTCTATGAGAAGACCTTCTAGTCTTTCAGGAGAAGACATTCCGTTCTTCCAAGAGAATACCTTCTATGAGAAGAACTTCTGGTCTTCTATGAGAAGACCTTCTTCTGGTCTTCTATGGGAAGAACCTCTTCTGGTCTTCTATGAGAAGACCTTCTGGTCTTCTATGAGAAGATCTTCTGGTCTTCTATGAGAAGATCATCTGCTCTTCAATGAGAAGACCTTCTGGTCTTCTAAGACAAGACCTTCTGGTCTTCTATGAGAAGACCTTCTGGTCTTCTATGAGAAAACCTTCTGCTCTTCTATGAGAAGACCTTCTGCTCTTCTGTGAGAAGACCTTCTGCTCTTCTGTGAGAAGACTTTCTGCTCTTCTGTGAGAAGACCTTCTGCTCTTCTGTGAGAAGACCTTCTGCTCTTCTGTGAGAAGACCTTCTGCTCTTCTGTGAGAAGACCTTCTGCTCTTCTGTGAGAAGACCTTCTGCTCTTCTGTGAGAAAACCTTCGGCTCTTTTATGAGAAGACCTTTTGGTCTTCTGTGAGAAGACCTTCTTCTATTAGAAAACCTTCTTTTATGAGCAGACCTTCTTCAATGAGAAGACCTTCCTCTATGAGTCAACCTATGGTCTTCTATGAAAAGACCATCTAGTCTTCTATGAGAAGACCTTCCGGTCTTCTATGAGAAGTTCTTAGTCTGGTCTTCTATGAGAAGATTTTAGTCTAGTCTTCTATTAGATGGCCTTCTGAATAAAAATATCAAGAGGCCCCCACTGTGCATCGGCATGACATTATTCATAATTTAGCATTGGCTTTCTGGTAAGGGTCGGTGGTGGTGACGTTGTCTTACGTTTTCCTTCTTCTTCATCTCCGTTTTATTAATTGTAATAATGTCGGCTGCTGCCTGCCTCGGATCTTAAATGGAAATGATGCTGATGCATATGCATAAAGCGCATGAACGCAGACCAACAATAGACAGACAGCATCGACAGCAAGTTATTGTTGCCCGGCGTATAACAGCTGTCCCGGAGGCGGCTGGCACAGGATGCTGTATTTTGCGAGCATTGGCGCATTGACACAGGATATGAATTTGTTGAGTGCAAGACAAGACTTGCCATCATCTTTGATAAATTCCTATTTAATATTTTTGGTTTTCCTTCTGGTTTTTGTGAATTGTTGATCCCTAAAAAGGAAAGGACATGGTCTACAAGTTTTAGCGACCAACTTTACTTCATCTTTATCGTGGACAAACAAAGAAAAAGTTAGCAATTTTGCAGCAAGGTAGCTTTTGAGAGTAGTTCCCTTCCTTCTCGAAAAATATAAATTAAGCCATCTGCCAAGCAAAAAGAAAGAAGGACCTTTGACTGATGCCAGGACAACATTTGTTTAGTAATTATTTTCACATTATGTGCATTTAATTAACAATATATGATTGAGCAGGGCAGGGAAGGAGAGGGTCCAGAGGTCCTGCTGAACTTGAACCAGAAGCACGGCATATGTTTTAATCAGGAGCCTAGATTCCACATTTTGATTATCTCATAACTGATTGGCTGCGTCCGTCGTTCGTCCTCGTTGCCAAGACAGGCTCTTATTTTATTTTAAACAAATATTTGGTTTGTCTGCTAGACGTTTCTAAATTTAACACGATATTCATTTCCGCGCATGCGCACATATCCTTCTTCCTTTTTCTCCTCACAGATTTTGTTGTTGTTGTTCTTTGCATGGCAATCAGCTCAAACCAAATCAAATTAAACAACCAGCCATCCAACCATCTGCAGGTCATGAAATTCGATCGGTGGGCTGTTGTTGTTGCTGTTCTAACTGCATTAATGACAATGCATGGTGGTGGTGGTGGTGGAGGTGCCCAAGAAACAGATTTAACATTTTCCAAATGACAAACGAAAGGTGTTACGGGGACTGGCATGTGGAAATATTGATGCATATGATAACATTGTTTCCGAAAGGTAAAGGATTCATCTGTTTTCTTAACTTCCTCTCAGAACATAAAATCATTTATTGTTTTTGGAAGATGTAGCAATGTCCCATTTAAGAAATTGCAATAAATTAGGAGGAAATGTGGATTTAGGGTATTTTTTTTCAAAAATAGTCAAAAGAGAAAAAGCTGAAAATCTAGGAGGCATATTTTATGTAAAGTAGTTTCTCTGCCATAGCTAGGCTAGGATGGGACCCTACGAAAGATTATCTTACATGACCGACTTTTGGAAGGATTCATATAGACTATAAAAACCAGACTAACTGAGAATTTTCTATAGGTTTGTTGAAGGTCAAAAGTGAAAGACCCATTGAAGGTCTTGCATAAAAAAAGGTTCTATTAAATTTCAAATGTCTCCTGAGGTATTTTTATACACAGAAAGCCTCTAAACGTCCAATGGGTCCACAGAAGTCAATCGGGCTGCCATATATATATTGAAGACTGGAGAAAAAAAACCCTGAAAAATTTCTAAGGCAGCAGTTCTTCTATAGGCCTCCTATAGAGGGCAAAACCCCGGAAAATCTCCTATAGAGAGAAGACTGAGTAAAACTCTGAGAAGACCATCTTGTCTTGCCCAGGCTGCCATCTCCACCTAGAAGATTTCCTGGAAGCCATAGGACGCACTTATGATCCTCCATAGACTAAAAATCCCCAAAAGGATTTTTCGGACAGTTAACCTTCTACATGTCTTCTATAGAGGGCAGATACCCGGAAGATCTTCTATAGGCAGAAGATTGACTTAAACACTTTTGTAGAAAAAGCCAGAAAAAAACCCCTGGGGTCATATATAGAACCCCTGAGATTTTTTTCCTTAATAAGGTAGCAGATACATTTAAGGCCTAATGTAGACAGACGGGATCTGAGCGGTCTATAGAAGCCAATAATAACTGAGGGGTCACGTACTACCCTCAAAATATCCCTTGGCAAAAAAAAAATCCGTAGTGCCTTCTGAAGACATTTTATAGGAGTACTCGCTGAAAGAGTTCTTCTGTGGTCAGAGGATCCCCAGAGGGTTTTCTATAAGAGTACGTTGGTAGATTATTAGAGAGAAGGCTCTCTAAGTCATAAATCGACAGATGGTCCCTGAAAGACATCCAGAGAGGAAGACGGCATTCTGTAAACATAAGAACTCTAGAAGGCTTTCCATAGGAAAATACCTTCTATAAACTCATTAAAGGTCTCCTATAGACAAAGGACACCTGAATCGTCTATAGAAAGAAGAAACCCACAGATCCAAAGATAACACTTAGAAGATACGTAATTGCGTTTTTCGGAAGGTGTTCCATAAACGGCAGTAGACCCAGCTTAAGTCTTCCATATACAGAAGGTCTCCTCAGGGTCTGAGATTTACAGAAAACCCACTTAGGTTCTTCTATAGACATTAGAATCCCAGAGGGACATCTTTGGACAGGAAACTAAGTGAATAAGTTTTTATAGGCAAAATGCTCCATGAGGATATTTTATAGATATTTGTCATCATAAAGGTCTTCTATAGATGGAAGATTTGAAAAACCTCTTCTGTGGTCAGAAGATACCATAAAGTGTTTCTATAAGAAAAGGCATCCATCGTTTCTTATAATGAAAGATGGCTTTCTGGGGGTCTTCAATAGATAAATGTCCTCTGAAAGACATATAAATAGGGGAGACGGCTTTTCTATAAACAACATATTTCCAGAAAAACCTCCATAGATGGAGACTCATTAAAGGTCTTATATAGACAGGCGCGCCCTGACTGGTCTATAGAAGCTTCTCCTGTAGACGGAATACCAATTGTATATTTTTCTTCTATAGATAGAAAATTGATCTAATGTCTTCTACGATCAAAAGACTCACTTCAGATTTTCTATAGAAGGAAGGTCTTCTATAAACAGCAGATCTACGACAGGTCTTCCATAGACAAAAGTTTTTCTGTGAATCTTTAGTGATGTCTGAGGGTCTTCTGTAGACAGAAGACTAACTGAAGACGTTTATATGTAGAAGACTTCCTGAGGATATTTTATAAAAAGATACCATTCTTAAGGTTTTTCATAGATGGACGGTCTGAAAAAGGCCTTCTGTGATCAGAAAATGTCCAGAAAAATGTCTATAAGAGAAGGCATCCAAAAAGACCTCAATAGACAGAAGGTTTCTGAGGGTCTACAATTGGGAGATTTCCCCTTGACGGTTTCTATAGAGAGAACCCTATTAATAGTAAAGGAAGTTTGAAGGTTTTAATTAAGAATATGCCCATTGTATTTCTTTTACAATCGGAAGGCCTCACGAGGATCTTCTATAGACAGAATACTGCCTGAGGTCTTCTATAGACCGAAAACTCACTAAAGGTCTTCTATAGACAGAAAACTTGAAATATATTTTACGGACAGACTCTTTGAACCGCAATGTAAGACTTCTATAGAGCTCCCATAGACAGAATGCTCTTTAGGGTCTTTTATAGACCGAAAGTCCCCTAAGGAACTTCTATAGATAACAGAGATTTTCTATATGAGAAAATCTTCTGAGAATATGCAAATCCAGAAGGTTTTTCAATAGACGTAAGGCTTAAAAACTTCAAAAGACTATTTAAGGCAGACCGCCGAAATGTTTTCTATGAAAAGTAGGGCCACTGAAGGCCCTCTATAGAGATACGACTTTCAAAAGGTCGTCCCTAGGCAGACTTTCCCCCTCCTCAAAGTCTTCTATGGAAAATAGACAAAACAAACAACTTCTAGACGGCGTTCTATAGAGAGAGATTCCCTGAAGGACATCTATAGAGGAACAAAAAATCTCCTGAAGGTTTTTAATAGGCAACAGACCCCTAGAAGGACTTTAATCGTTAGCAAAATGTGCATAATCGATATAACCGTTGGGGACCCCAGGTCTTCAGAAATATGTTTCATGACATTTGGTGTCGATCCATCCGCGTCCTTCCGTCTGTATGTCTGACTGGTACATACGTGCTATATCTTAATATTATTATCAAACATAGATATATTTCGGAGATGGGTAATATCGGCCCACACTTTGTGGTACCACTCACACAAATGTTCAAAATTTTCAATTTACTTCATAGAACAAAAACGGATCATCCAATTTTGTTCAAACTTTGTAAATTTCACTATTTTTATAATTGGTAGGTCAGGTGCGAAAAATCGGCCCACTCCATCAAGTACCTCCCCCACAAAGGGTAAACATTTAGAACGATTAGATTGTCTTCGAATTTTGCACATCTCAATATTTCTACCAACCCAAGGTCTGATATGAAGATGAAATATATCGGACCACTTCTTCTGGTACCTCCCCACAAAAGATCAAAGTTGATTCATAGAAAGAGCATCATCCCATGTCATGCAAACTTTGCAAATGTGAAAATGTGTCCTTCTGAGGTTCTCCTGATGATATTTCGCCTACTGACGGACTTCTGAACGTGTGTCGTTGATTGCAGTCCTTCTGCGAGTTTGCTGCCTATTGAAGAAATTCAGCATTTTTTGTCTATGGAAAATCTACCGTAGATTTTTAGAATGTCTTTTGTCTATTTAAAGCCTTCAAGAAGGAATATTCTGAATAGAAGGCCTTATAGAAATCTTTTCCCTCAATATTCATAATTTTTTGTATATATAGAAGACCTTAAAGAGGTATCATCTTGTCTATAAAACTTGCTGTACAAATCTTCGCAGTTGTTTTGTCTACTGATCTTCTTCTGTGGATATTCTCTACAGAAAATCATATAGTGACATGACCTATTGGAGGTCTTTTTTTATAGAAGACATCTCGTGGATCATATATTCATAGAAAATCTTTTGGTGTTATTTAGTTTAAAAATAGATTTCAGTCTTCCTTCTATTGAAGACCTTCTGTTTTATAAAGACTCTCTATAGTTCTACTAGAGTTGAGAAAGCCTTCTATTTATAGAAAATAATCGGCGTATTTCCTACCATCAGAAAACCCTCAGCGGGCATTGTGTCTATAGAAGACCTACAAGAGTCTCCTGTCCTAAAGTGTATCTTTTGCCTTTTGAGTTTTATTTATAGAAGAACTTGTGGTTGTGACAGAATTTCAGGGGGTCTTATGTCTACAGAAGTCCCTTTGAGAAAATTCGCTCTATAAATAACCTTCAGAGTCTTATCTGTTCATAGAATACCCTTAGGAGGTTTTCTGTATTAAAATGACCTTCCGGGGTCAGTTGCCTTTTCAAGAAGTCTCAGGATTTTGTCTTTTTCGTATTTCTACAGAAAACCTCCTGGTTTTCTGTCTACGAAGACCGTCATGGGGTTCTTTTTATCAAAATCCTGTCTAAAGAAGACCTTTAAAAAATGTCTGTGGTGTTATGCTTATAAAAGACCTTCTGAAGTTATTTTTCCCCATAGAATACCTTTTGCAGGTATTCAGTGTATGGAGAGCCTAGGAAAGTTTTCCGTTTTATAGAAGACCTTATCAAGGTTTCCAGTCTACCGAAGACATCAGGATTATTTTTTATGTGGAAGAAGTTCCATTTGAAGGTCTTCGATTAATAGCAGAGGTCGACTGTCCGCAGAAATATGTATCATAATATATTTATATAAACGGACATTGGCAGAGGTATACATCTGTCTGCAAAACCAACTGATACCATTTTTCCACTTTGTCCGCTGTTGGTATTAAATCCCAAGCCCTATGATTCGTAGCTTAACACACCTTTACACTGCGCTTTGGTTACAAACATTAAGGATTTTTCCTAATATTGCATCAACATCAACGAGTCGTCGTATTTAGTTATCGCAAACGTTGGTTTTGTGGTCGGACCCAATCACTCTGTACCCAAGTCACTTATTACTTGGTAATGAGAAAAGTAAGTTATTTTGTTTTGTACTTTTTAAAGAATAACCCAATATTTTCTCCCCATTGGTAATGATGGGTTATTCGGCTCATACAGCTCCCAAGTTCTTGCTGGTGAAAAAAGACTTCCAAAACATCTTCAAACTACAAGAGAGCTTCTACCAAAAGAACTGCATTCTTTTCCAGGTTTGTTCATTGCTACGAATTAATTTCCATTTCGTAGCGGTGTTCTTTATGTTCCAATCGTGGTATGTCGTGCGGCGATTGTAAAATTCCAAAGGTACCACCATCACCAGGAAAGCCAGGATCATTATCGTCAAAACAAGCAATTCATAGTAAAATCGAAAAAGAACAACAAACACAACAACAGCAAAACCACGAAGCGGTGATAAATAATGGAATGGGATTCAAAAAGCGGTAAGCGTCTGACACGTCTGCCGCTTGCCACACGTCCAATCGTTTTAATTCGAAAACAACAACAACAGCAACAAGAATAGCAACAGCAGCGGCTGGCAGACGTCCATATCAATTGCGGTCGCTGATGGGTTACTGGTTTGGTTCCTTTTGCTTTTTGTTGTTGTTTTATTTACAACAAAAACAAATCCAATACTGTGTGATAACAGCAGTTGTTGGCCATCGAACGACCGACTGACTGACTGACTGTCAGAAATTTTAGTCATTTATTTTTGAATCGAAAGGCATCGAAAAATTCCCCCTTCTCCTCCCACCTGGATGGGCCGTGACACTTTTCGTCAATTCCCCCAATAAGAAAGTGAAGACGAGCAGACAGACACATTGCCATTTAAATTTACACCTGGAGTTCCACAAGTCTCCTGTTCGGTTTTTTGCAAATAATCAACTCCACAACAACAACAACAACAATTCAATACCCCTTTAAATAAAACAAATAGAGAAGGAAAAAAAGATGAATCCATAAAACAGATGGAAATACTGATGGGGGTAGGAATGAGTTGCAGAATGCAATGAATAGGGTTAACACCAGCAACAACAACAACATGAATAAATGAATGAAGAAGAATATGAGGATGTTGACAATAAAAGCAAGCAACAACTGGGACAATCTGCATGCTAAAAATTCAAAGAAGTCGGTGTGACTCGGCTGGTTGGCCGGCTGTCTGGCAAAATGTTTGTCTGACTGGTTTCTTTTGTCATTGAATGTCCTTTTATCCTTTGGCGTTTTGCGTGCAAGACTATTGTTGTTGGTATGTCTGTATGTTTCTTGTTGTCTGTGTTTTTCTGCTCCACAGCATATGCAGTTTTGCCAAAAGAAACTAAGAATAAACCACAACAACAAAGGACTTACAGGACACGAGATAGACGAAGTGTGACCAAGGTCTAGAAAGAGGATATTGAGGTATTTGTACTCTCAGCTTTATGACTTATATCATAAAATACGCTCAAAAAATATGCTTTAACGAAATGAGGGGTTTAAACCCCCTATCTCTTTGAAGGAAATTTGTTTTAGAACATTTGGAGGCGATCTAACGCAAATGGAGTAGCCGATTTAGTCTAAACTTGGAAAATCATAGTATTTTTTCCAAACTTAGATTGACGTTGCAGATTGGCAATATCAGACCACTTATTTTCCACTTATTATTTCTGGAAAATTCTCCCCAAAATGCTTTTGTACGCTCGTAAACAATATAATTAGCTGTCACTGGAATAATTTTAACAGCTGTCGGACGAGTGGCTTAGAAATGACGCTTATAGTACATAGAATTCCATTTTTTTTTTCATAAATCCCATTGTACCCAGATATACAAATTAGTCTGAGATTTATAGTGAAATTTTGTCTAAAATATTTCTTCTTTTGAGGACTTCCGCCTAAAACGAATCTATATGTTACTTTCAGACGTCAACTCGAAAAAAGTCGTAGGAAAACACCATTAAATAAGAGAATATGTTCGGGTTTTTATTAATTCACCCCTAATATAAGATTATATGTAACAAAAGCTCGAGGAAGACTTGGCCAAAAAATAGGAAAAATTTTTGAGTTTTTTTTTCTGAACATTGGTGGATTTTTTTTTTTTTTTTTTTTTTTTTTTGACATTGAATAGCGATTTCTTTTCTTTGGTAGCTGTTAGAAAAATTTTATTTTGAATATTTCTAGTTTTGATAAAATTATTCATAAATTATTGGAGATTTTGTTGTTGTTGGAGATTTTTGTACAAATTCACAAAGAGTATGGCTTTAACTCTCAAATACGTTTTTCAATATCCGGATTCATTGCCTTTAGGTAAGATTTAGACTCTTGACATCTTCTAGGACCTATAGTAGAATTTCAGGATAAACAACCTTGTAGGGTAATTAGATTTTGCACGATTTCGTTTAAACGGAATATTCATCCATATTTTAGAAAAAGGACCAAAAAGACCCATAGGTTGACTTGCTTTGGGGGTTAACGTTTTCTACAAAAATATTCTTTGTATTTTAATCTCCAATATTGCCCGGGCCACTATTTATTTTAAATGACCGGATTCTGAGGAATCTTTATCTGAAAATTGGCAAAAGTATTAAAGAGAGGGGACTGTCACCCTCTACTTAGGTTACTTTGCGAGGTAAACAAAACGCCGATACACGTATCTTCCTTTTTATACCCTCCACCATACTATGGAGGGTATATTAATTTTGTCATTCCGTTTGTAACTCCTCGAAATATTCATGTCAGACCCAACAAAGTATATATATTCTTGATCAGCGTAAAATTCTAAGACGATTTAGCCATGTCCGTCTGTCTGTCTGTGTGTCTGTCTGTCTGTCCGTCTGTCTGTCTGTCTGTTGTAATGTCTGTCTGTTGTTGTAATCTTTCGAACAAATTGAGATAGAAGGCTAAAATTTTGCACACATGTATTTTTTTCCCAGTAGGCAGGTTAAGTTCGTAAATGGGCCATGTAGGTCCAAGTTATCATATAGCCCCCATATAACGGTACCTCCCGATATTCGGTATTTTGATGATTTTAGCGACATTATTCACCGGAATTATTTCAAATTTGGCATTTAAAGTTTGTAATGGATGCTACAGCCTAAGACAGAAAATTATCTGTGCAGGTCCACGTCTTCCTGTAGCCCCCATATAACGGTACCCCCCGATATTCGGTATTTTGATAATTTTAGCGATATTGTTGACCGGAATCGTTTCAAATTTGGTATTTGAAGTTCGTAATGGATACTTCATCCAAAGTCAAAGAATGAACCATGTAGGTCCACGTCTTCATATAGCCCCCATATAACGGTACCCCCCCGATATTCGGTATTTTAATGGTTTTAGCGACGTTATTTACAGGGATTGTTTCAAATTTCGTATGTGAAGTTCGTAATGGATACTTCAGCCCATGCCAGAAAATTGTCTGTGCAGGTCCACGTCTTCGTATAGCCCCCATATAACGGTACCCCCCATGTTCGGTATTTTGACGATTTCAGCTACATTATAAACAGATTTTTCTTCAAGTTTCGCATTTAAATATTGTAATAACTTATGGCAAAAGTTGCCTATGCAGGCCCACGTCGTCGTATAAGCATTCGGTATTTTTAAGATTTTAACAGAATTTTTAACGGGTTTTATTTTTTGGAAATTGCCAAATTTGTACCAAATGGTGGAGGGTATTAAAAGTTCGGCCCGGCCGAACTTAGAGCTTTTTTACTTGTTAGCTCTACTTTTATAATCTGCCCGATTTTCCCGTTATTTTTGAAAATAAATGTTTTTGTCGCACAGTGTTTTTATGTATTGGGAGGGAGTGTTTTGAAAGAAATTTGAACAAAACTGCGTGTGGTAGGTCTTCAAAGAATCTACATTAAAGGAGGCCTTTCAAAATATATTTCATTGAAAATCCACGTTTATTTTAGGCCTTCATTAAAACCCATGTTTATGTTAGCCCTTGAAACAATATTCTTTAAAAAAAAATCCACGTTCCTAATGGGTATTTAAAAAATATACCCTCCCCCACAAAAGTTCAAATTTCTGCAAAACAGTCGGTTTTGCCGACAGATGTATGACCCCAGCCAGCTTTGAGTTATGATCCATCTAACTGTTGACCCTTGTTTATTTGCCATATTTGGACAATATCGTCTACTTCCTATACTTTATATGAGATGTGTGATAATCTTGGAAAAATGTGGAAATATGTGTGAGGTACCAGATATAGCGGACCAAAATATTCCACTTTATCTAATGCAGATGAAAATATTGGTATGAGCAAAATTTTAAGATAATAGAACATTTATATCCAACTTTATACGAAATCATAAATTGCGATAAGTTGTATAGAATCACCGATTTGTTTTGCAAGTTATAACAGATATAAAATATTTATTTTTATATATTGGAAATTGTGACACTTTGGAGGTATCAGAAGGGGTTGGCAGTTGTCTATCATATTCACAACAGATTTTACGTTAGCAAAAATGTTCAGATGTGTGAAAATTGAAAAGAGTTGGATGCTTATTTCGTGTTTTATGAGCGTTGTTTTTTTTCAAAATTTTGAACCCTTTGTGGGGGAAGTATCAGAAGGAGTGTGCCATTTTCACAGCATATTTTGTGCTAGTAAAAATAATGGCATGTGTGAAATTTTAAAAGAAGCGGATTTATATTTCGAATTTTATGATTGTTTTGCTTATTCAAAATTTTCACCCTCAACGATCTCTACCGTTTTTATAACAGATCTTATATTAATGGAAATATTGAGATGTACCAAGTCTGGATAGAATTTTATGAGCTTCACCTACCAGAACTTGTGTTGTTAAAACTATTGGGATGTGCGAAACATGAAAATAATTGGGCTCTTATTTCACATTTAATAAGAGTTATACTTATTAGAAATTTTGACTCTCTATGGGGGTTAATTGAACATTATGGAGTTGGCCGATGTCGTCCATTTTCGAACATGACCTAGTATTGACAATAATATTGGGATTTGCAGAGTTTGTACAAAATCGAATGTGGAAATATGTTCTCTCTCTTTATGAGACAAAATATTTTCATTTAACATTTTGTTGGGAAGGGACCACACGGAGTGGATTGATATTGCCCTTCTTCGAACCCCATCTAAGTTTGACAATAATATTACGAAGTACCAAGTTTGGGCCAAATCGAATACTCTCTTCGAGAGCTACCGTGCGCACCAGGCAGGCAGACAGGCGGACAGACACCCCTGAAACGAATTTGGTTCAAAGAGACCTAGAGTCTAAAACCTTTATTTCGATGAGGCACGTTATGGCCGTATAAAATGATACATACCCTCTCCAACTTTACTTTGGCAGCATTCCTCGATATCAGATCAGAGTAATCAAATGGAGATTGGAAGAGAGTTCCATTAGGCAAACAGTCAGCAGAGGGTCATCGCAGGAAGGAGTTCTTTCACCCTAGCATTTGATTAGCGAAATACTTTTGATTTTGACTAGTAAAGTTGTCTGGTTGGAGCCTGGACAATGGTATGTTGTTAACAAGTTAAATAAAACAGTAAATTCGGCTGGGCCGAACTTTGAATACCCTCCACCAATTGGAACAAATTTGGAAATTTTCAAAAAATAAAATCCTTAAAAAATTCTGTTAAAATTTTAAAAATACCGAACATAGTCTACGACGTGGACCTACATAGGCAATCTTTGTCATAATTTACCATATTTAAATTCGAAACTTAAAATAAACGGTGAAGCTAAGATCAAGAATAGATTCAAGAATAGACAATTTCCGGTAGCACCCAATACGGACTTCAAATACGACAACTCAAACAATTTCGGTGGGTATTGTACCTAAAATCGTCAAAATACCGAATATAAGGAGCTACTGATGTATGGGGCCTATACGAAGACCTGGACCTGTATAGACAATTTTCTGTCACTAACTGTAGTTCCCATTACAAACTATAAATACGTAATTTGAAACAATTCTAGTGAATAATGACGCTAAAATCATCAAAATACCGAATATATATATAGGAAGACCTGGACCTGTATGGACAATTTTCTGTCATAGGCTGTAGTATCCATTTCGAACTTCAAATACCAAATTTGAAACAATTCCGTTAAATAATGTCGCTAAAATCATCAAAATACCGAATATCGGGAGATACCGTTATATGGGGGCTATACGAAGACGTGGACCTGCACAGACAATTTTCTGTCATAGGCTGTGGTATCCACTACGAACATCAAATACCAAATTTGAAACAAATCCGGTTAATAATGTCGCTAAAATCCTCAAAATACCGAATATCGGGAGGTACCGTTATAGGGGGGGCTATACGAAGACGTGGACCTGCACAGATAATTTTCTGTCATAGGCTGTAGTATTTACTACGAACATCAAATACCAAATTTGAAACAATTCCGGTTAATATTGTCGCTAAAATCATCAAAATACCGAATATTGGGAGGTACCGTTATATGGGGGCTATATGGACCTACATGGCTCATTTTTTGACTTAGGATCTAATATCCATTACGGACTTTAAATACCAAATTTGAAACGATTCCGGTAAATAATGTCGCTAAAATCATCAAAATACCGAATATCGGGGGGTACCCCTATATGGGGGCTATACGAAGACGTGGACCTGCACAGATAATTTTCTGTCTTAGGCTGTAGTATCCTTTGCGAACTTCAAATGCCAAATTTGAAACAATTCCGTTAATGAATGGCGCTAAAATCATCAAAATACCGAATATCGGGAGGTACCATTATATGGGGGTCATACGAAAACGTGGACCAACTTGGCCCATTCACGAACTTAACCTACCTTCTGGCACAATACACATGTGTGCAAAATTGTAGACTTCTATCTCAATTCGTTCGAAAGATAGCGTGATTACGACAGACAGACGAACTTCGCTAAATCGACTTAGAATTTTACTCTGATCTGATCTTTGTTGGGTCTGACATGAGTATTTCGAGGAGTTACAAACGGAATGACAAAGTTAATATACCCTCCATAGTATGGTGGAGGGTATAAAAAAAAATAATTTCACATATGACCCTAAGACGATATGTAAACTAATCTTAAGAGGTAATCATTGGCAGTCTTCAACAATAATGAAAGATCATCAGCTGTCACGTCCTTCTTACAAAACAGCTGACTCATTTTGGATGCTCTTTTTCCTCGCTGTTAAAATATTTCCATATTGGTATTTTCAAATAACATTTGTCTTGACATTATTGTGAACCCATGATCAGCCGTTTCGCCATCCACCCAGGTCATGCAAATGCAAAATACCAAAAATTCGAATGGTTTCTATTAAGGAAATCTTGCACATGCATTACAAACTAAGGCACAGACAGATAAGAATCATTTGGAAGTAAAAAGACAAGATCCAAACGAAACATATGCTGCTGGGAGGTGGTGGCGGTAAACTAGCGTGTTATCCTCTCAAATTCCCTTATATCTTTTTACATAACTAAACGTAACTAAATGGAAATTGCGTCAGAGTAGTGAGTGGGCAAACACACACACACAGGATTTTTTTAAATGTACAAGGGAAAAATCAACATCCTTGCATATCCTTATACAGCAAGAAAAGTGCAGAAAGGAAGATCGATAAAATAAGAAACAGCCGGTTGGTCGTTGTCTTCGCTTGTCATACACAGGCACACACGCACACAATTACATTTTCCCTATGTCATGGCCTCATCGCCTTTGCTATTGTCTTGCAAGGATAACACAATGAAGGTATTGTGGTTTGACCAAAATCTTAAAACAACATACATCGAAGCCAGGTACTACAAAAGAAATAAGATGGAAATAAATGAGTCTGCAAGAAGAAGAGGTATTTCTCTTTTTTTTTTTTTTTTTGAGAGAAGACTACATTTCAGAAATATCTTCGATCGACGGAATAACATTGAGAGGCCTTCGGAAAATAGCGGACTTCAATTTATAGGAGAACTAGAAAAAGTGGACCTTAGTAGAATGCTCTTATGTGAAGAATGGAACAGTCTAAGAAATTTTTAGGAAAATATCCTTAAAGGATATTTCGGTAAACAAGTTGGAAAGACTCAGATCTGAAATATAAGGATGTGTTTATTATGGAAACATTCTGAATCAGGATTTGCAAACAGGAAGCCTATTACAACTGATTTTAATGAAAAAATTCACTTTTTTAAGTAACATTAGATAAAAAAATTTCCTTTAAGAATGTTTTTACAATTTCCAAATTTTTTTCATACCATAACGATTGGGCCCGTATATGTCATCCTTATAAAATAGTTTTCATGGTCGCTCCTGAGTACCAAATTTGTTTTACATCTAATATATGTATGATTTGTTTCTAAGTTTTTGAAATTTTGTGGGGGAGGTACCAAAAAGAGTGGAACGATATATTCCATTTTTGCGCTGGCTTAAACATAGATGAAAAGAAAAGTAAAGAACTTAAAAATTTTCAAAAAATTCCGAAAAATACCGCTTATATGATGACCTTCATTCAGAGGCTATACGAAGACGTGAGTCAGCATAAATATTTTTTTTGTCATAGGTAGTAGTACCCATTACGAACTTCAACTACGAAATTTGAAACAATTCCGGCGAATAATGTCGCTAAAATTATCAAAATATCCAATAAAGGGAGGTACCGTTATATGGGGTCTTTGCGAAGACATGGACATGCATACGAAATTTTTAGGCATTGGCTATAGAATCCAATACAAACTTCGTATACGAAATTTGAAACAATTCGGGTGAATGGTGTCGCTAATATCATCAAAATACCGAATATTTGGAGGTGCCACTGTATGGGGGCTATACGAAGACGTTGACCTGCACAGACAATTTTCATTCATAGGCTGTAATATTCATTACGATACCGTTATGTGGGGGCTATACGAAGACATGGATCCGCATAGATAATTTCTTCAACTTCGAAATTTGAAACAATTCCGGCAAATAATGTCGCTAAAATCATCCAAATACCCAATAAAGGGAGGTACCGTTATATGGGGGCTATACGAAGATGGGGACCTGCATACGAAATTTTTAGGCATAGAACCCATTACAAACTTCGAATATAATGTCTCTAAAATCGAAAAATGTCTCTAAAATCATCAAAATACCCAATAAAGGCAGGTACCGATATATGGGCCTATACGACGACGTGGACCTGCACACGAAATTTTTAGGCATAGGCTATAGTATCCATTACGAACATCGAATACGAAGTTTGAAACAATTCAGGTAAATGATGTCGCTAAAATTTTCAAAATACCGAATATCGGGAGGTACTATTATATGGGGGCCACACAAAAACGTGAACCGACATGGCCCATTTACGAACTTAACCTGCCTTCTGGCAAAATACACATGTGTGCAAAATTGTAGACTTCTATCTCAATTCGTTCGAAGGTAGCGTGATTATAACAGGCAGACGGACAGACAAACAGACGGACATCACTAAATCTTCTTTGAATTTTATGCTGCTCGAGAATATATATACTTTGTAGGGTCTATCATGAATATTTCGAAGAGTTACAAACGGATAGTCAAAGCTAATATGCACTCCATAGCATGGTGGAGGATATAACAAATTGGCCGCTGATTTCAAATTTTAAAGCTTAAAATCATTCAAAATATTGATTTCTTGTGAGGGAGGTACATGAATATAAATAACAATATCGGGCACTCCCTTCGATAAATATAAAATTTTATTTTTTTTTTTTTTTTGAAAAATTTTGGAGGTTTGTGGCTGGGGTTGGGTTACCGGAAAGAGTGGGCCTATGTAAAAATATTAGGAAGAGCTAAGTTTGATGAGTATCGGTTTCTCACTTTTTCGATATTTATTATTCAAAATGTTGAACTTTTTGAGAGGGAGGTACAAGAAGGTATTTGTCGATATTGTCAATTTCGGCATCTGACGAAAGTCTTATTTTAAGATTACGATATTTTAAAAATGTAGACTATATCGGGTATTCCCATCGTTAATAATAAAATTTTTTAATTTTCGGAATATCTTGATCGTTTGTAGTGGAGGTACCAGAAGCGGTAGAACGATCGAAGTACTTTTGTTAAAATTATTACGATACATGATGGTTGGAGCTAATTGCCTTACTATTATCGTGTCCATTGATAGAGAGACATGGCTAGATCGACGGCAAATGTCTTCGAGCGAATTTTATCCAAAGAGACCTAGGATCTGAAACCATTATTTTGATGAGGCAAATTTTGGCGAAATCAACTTATGTAGTCATAAGGGTGATGGTATAATTTAAGTCGAGCAATACAATTTTATTGAAACTATTCTAAAACACTGATCCACTTTCGGAGAAAGCAAGAAACATAGCATTATCCGGCTCTTCAGGTTATTTTTCCATCTTCCCAATATATCCTCCCATATTATAAAAAAGATCGGAATGAAGTAGTTTTTCCCCTCCCCTATAGAGCAAGAAAAATATTGCTTATGTCCTTTCTCCATTTTAAAGAAACGATTCGTAAATAACGTACATGGACATTAAGGATAAAACACATCGAACGGAGCCAGGCCAAATGCTGGATTACACCTAAGTAACCAACACTAATTACAAATCAAACAACCCTCCTTATGCTCAAGTGGAAATATATTTCAATTTCCAAATGATAGAATAAAGAAAGCACATGGCTGCCAAACAAACACAACGCAAGTAAAAATGTGTAGTCGAAAGAAAACCCAAACGAATGGTGCAGCATCTCCTAGAATATCCTAACTAACGGAGCAAAATGTATTTCCCCCAAAATCCAAGTAACAAAGTCTGGTGCGATAAGAAATCGAAGAACGTTGAAAGGAATGAATTCTTTAATTGTTTGCGTAGTTTCCAAGGAAAGCATTGTGATTTTGATTTTCCATTGGTACATGTGGTATTTCGAAAAAAATACGCATGGTTATGATCGAAGTATTTGTGTGTATGTGTGTGCATTTCATCCCTCTTTCGATATTGTATCCTTGCAATTGCATTGTTGTCCTCATCACATGTTGTTTGTGTGGGCCCGAACGGAACACATGCCGTTGGTGCAGGGAAGATGAGATGAGTTAGTTTCGGTCATTGTAAGGACATTTGGTTTGTGGCATTTTACCTGTGCCAAGGTGGCGAGTGGCAGCATTACATTTTACCTGTATCCTATTTTTGAGGGAAAAAATCGCCAGAGAATTTCTCAATGCTTATTGGGGGTTTCTATCAATTTAAAAATTTGAAGGTGGTGCACAGCAGCATCACTGGCTGACTATTACTCCATGGCATTCTGTGCCAAAACTGAAAAAAAAAACACCAAAACCTTGAGTAATTTTGTTATTGTCCAAAGGTTAGGTGTGTGTATGTAAGCGGAATAGTCAAGGTCCCGCTGTTTTGTGTAAAATCTATTTCTATAAATTAAATAATTTTTATAACCGATACATTTTTCCCTTTTGTGGAATTCTTTTTCTACCTCCCTGTCTATGTGTCTATTTAGTTTTAGATAGATGGAGGTTATCCTTTTTCCACAATGTTCCATTTCTATTCAATTTCCAAGATATAGACAAGAAATTGTAACAGGTATTTGAATTTTAGTAGACAATTCTAAAGAGACATTTTTTTTGGCCAAAATCGAAACAAGTGTTCTTTTGTATCCTTAAAGAAAGGGGCTACCACAGAGGTATTAATTAAAATACCCCCTAATTTCTATTATTGAAATAAAAAGGAAAGAAATGTGGGTTAGGCCGTTACATGGGGCCAATCTATAGACGATTTTGTACTTCAAGGATTGTCATCTAACAAATTTTCTAAAGTACCAAATTTGAAACAATTTCGTGGGTAAATGTGAATAGGATTATCAAAATACCGAATTAGGCGGGTATCGTTATATGTGCGCTATACGAAAACGTGAAACTAAATATTCAATGTTCTGCCTACAAATACCAATTTTAAGACATATCCGAAAAAAAAGTGGCAAAAACCATTATAAAACCGATTATCAGGAGGTACCGTTGTAGGGGGGCTATACAAAACCATGGACCGAAATATCTAACTTTCAACACAACATATCCTAGACAAAAATTCAATTTTCTGCCAAAGTTTGAAGCTCTACGTCAAATAATGTGGATAGTACCGGTATTTCAACTGACGAACAACCACTTAGAATTTATGCGGGGGTTCTACGACGAATATTTAAGGATGTTACAAACAGAACGACAAAGTTAATATACCCTCCTTTCCAATTTGGAGAAAAAATAAATGTTGTAAAAGTTACAAACATGGCTCTACGGAAATTCTGGATCTGATTTTTATTGGCGAAGACCCTTTTGATCATCACCGGTATCTAAGAATATTGGAGTGAATTGATAGTGAAAACCAAAACCACTAAATATTTCATATTTAATGTTATATTGAGAGGAGTTATTCTATGAATTGGTTGGCCGAACTCTACAAAATATCGAACGATTGTGAACTTACATTCACAATTTTTGGGAGGCGTTGAGCTACGTTGAGCATAGTTAACATGCTCAACAACCATATGTCTATCGTGCGGGCAGGCAGATAGCACGGTGTCTGCATCCTTGCAATTGGCCTTCCAAGCCACAGCCGAAGACATGTGCTACAGGCTTTTAAAGCAGCTTGAACCATAACTAAATTAGATGAACAACCAAAAATACATAACATTCCGAAAAATGCCTGAAATCTTCATTCGAATTGAGAGTACGGTTCATATAATTTAGTGTTTGTAGATCAATTTTGGCATACGTTTTCTTTTCAACATTTTGACCATTAACTCAAGAATAAATGCTTCAGTGTTGTCTTCCAAGGGGTCAATTGGATCGGGCTCGGCTGTATATACTAAATCCGGTAAATCGCACAATCTGGGCGGCCAATTGATAGGTCCCGAAAGTGAAAAAAAATATTCGCCGAACTCGAACAAATTTGGAGTATTCCCCAATTAACTAAACATCATATTACTCTCTATTACAGGGAGAGAGAGAGACTGACAGCTTTGCAATATTTGCTGACTGCTACCAATATCATGATTACGAAAGTGAAAAATGTGATTAATTATTTGATAAAATAACATAATCATCGACATATATCTCTTATGCCCACCATTCACGTCTTAAAATTTTTGAGTTTCACATTCATTTCCAAAAAGTTTTACTGCAATCCCCCTTCAATTTCCCAATTAGAACTGCGTTCAGCTGTGACACAAACAAATAAATCCCCTTTGTTTCTCCTATTTACTGCACCGATGTGGCAACATCATTTTCTTTGGCATCAAAAATTTTCTCACGTTACAATAACAAAGTGCAGCAACAACAAAAATAATAACAACACACATACACCTCCCACCCTCGACACACAAACAAGCAGCCAACCAAACCAACCAACAACTGCGGAAGGTAGGTGATGGCATGCACAATTATGCCGCAAATATACTATTGAATGAGTTGAGTGAGGCACAGTCAAGGAGACAAAAATTGCCAATAAGATTATTAACATTTTATAAAGTTTTCCAACTTGAAGGGAGTTTCTTAAATTGTTGATCGACAATTCTTTTGGACACAAAACTTACCTATTTTACTGCCTGATGCTCCCATATTACTTCGTTATAGGTTTTTTGAGGGTCAGCAGCCAGCAGAGCACCAGCTGAACAAGAAGGAAAAATACCAACCAGCACCAAATATTTCACTCTTTAAAACTTATTAACTAATTTGACACTTTTTACAGACGCAGCATTTTAATTCACTTCAGTTTTTTGCACTTTCCTGCGTTTGAATTATTTTATCGAATTTTTTATTTCATGAGAATATTTTATCATATTTTTTTTCTGTCGATAAAACAACAAAATTCACACAACAATTCATTCACACATGTAGGGATTTCTTTCAAAACACCATACACGATAGGAGTGAGAGACAGTTGGGAAAAGGTACAAGTTGTACAGTATTTGGTACAGGGGGAGGGAAGTTTTCTTCAACAAAGATAACATTGGGAGCGATGGCTAAAATTGTGTTATCGATAACAAAGAAATTGAAACTAACACAACCCGTCGTCTAGAGATGTCGTTTTTCTTGTTTATATCAGTTCACTTGACATTGCTTTTGTTAATGAGGGCAGGAAAAGGAATTTGTTCTTTTGACATTTGAATCTGGAATTTCGTTAATGCGGTGCATATACTAAAGTTGGGAAAACATAAAACGTTTTTCTGGCCGGCTAATAGTTTTGCAATTTCGAAAAAATTGCAAAAATTGTAGATTATTGCAGGATTTGGAACAGAGCACACGTATGTATGCAGGCAGATCAGTGATGGAAAACTATTTTCTCTACAGTTTAATGTTACCAGCATAATTACAGAAAATGCACTACTTTTTAGAAATCGATCAAACTAAAATATAGATTTCGACAATGAGATGTTGTAAAATGTGTAAATTTGAAAAAAAAAAAAAAAACTAAGGATAAGGATTAAAAGAGATAATAGAAAAGCTTGGATGTTCTGGAACAAATCAATTATTTAACGTAGAGCTTTGAAATATTGTGTCTAAAGTGGTTGGTATTGAAAATGAGGTACATCGGTCCACGCTTTTGTATAGTCCCCATATAACGGTACCTCCAGAAATTTGGTATTTTGATTATTTTGGCCATATTTTTTCCCAGAATGGTTTCAAATTTGATATTAAGGGTTTGAAACGAGTTCTACCTCTGGTAGCAAAACATTGTCGGTGTAGGTCCACGTTTTACCATAGCGGAATGGTTCGGATATTCGGGTTACTGACGATTTTTACCACATTTGCTAGCAGATTTGTATAAAATTTGGTATGTGTAGTATTTAAAGGGGTTCTACAACTGATGTACAAACAACGTCCATATTGCTACATTGTATCAATATAACCCACCGAAAATCAATCTACTGATGATACTAGCCACATTTTTTCACGGATTTTTTTTTCAAATTTGTATTTTAAGACTCGCAATTGTCTATTGTTGTTGTTCCCGTTTTGATATGGCCCCATATAAAGGTTCCACCCACTTTATTGGATTTTGAAAACTTTAACTGTATTATCCAACCGTGTCACCATTATTCGAAGTTTTTAATGGAACACTTTTAAATACAGATACTTTTGATTAAATATTGCTCTGTTCCCAAACTGCAAGAATGCAAAACTTTTTACTACGATAAACGATTTTTCTTTTATGATATCGAAAATATTGCAAAGCTGTAAGATTATTGCAGGTTGTAGAAAAAATTAAATTATATTTAAATGTTAAAAATAGTACTTGCAAGAATCTTTTAGTTTTGTATTTTTTTTTTTTTTTTTTGATTTCATAAAGGAAAAATCGGTTATCGTAATAAAAAGTATTACACTCTTGCAGTTCTGGAACAGAGCATTAGTGTTATATTACAGGTTCGGGAAAATAACAATAGTGTTTACCCAAAATCCAAAAAACAGCGATTAGTTTTATTTAAATACACATATTACAAGTACACCACAAATTTAAAATTGCCCGTCCTGAGATAGAGATACATAGGTCGACTATAGCCATTGATTGTGTAATTAATGTTTGCGATTCACATAACCGAGTTTTATACTTCAAAAAACTGTAAAAATAGCGCAGTATGAGTTAATATGCCCATTACGAATTGAAAAGTGTCGATATAAGACAAAATATTAACACAAGTAAAAAAATTCTTAATTTTCCACTAATTAATGCCTTCCATTTCATATGTTCCTATAAAAAGTCGATTAATCGATTAATCAAAAATCGACCTACAAGTCCCTATCACACGTTGACAACCGAGAGCATAATACAAAGTAAACGTCAAACAAGACCCAAGAGAGAGAAAATACTAAAAGGAATAATTTTTTTTTTATCAGAGGAGTTAAATATAACAACGGAATTGTTCGAAAAAAGTGAAAAAATCTATAAAATTCATAGGCAAAGAAGAACCAAGTAAATGTGCAAAGTACTGGGGATCCAAAAAAGATAGAAAATACTTGGTTTTGTTGATTGCTAAAAAATGGCGGATCCCTTGAGTTTATTGCGGCAGTACAACATAAACAAACGAGAAATCATTGAACGTGATGGACAGATTATATTTGGTGAATTCTCATGGCCAAAAAATGTTAAGACGAATTATTTGAAATATGGGTAAGATGATGGGATGTCGATCTAATGGTATGGATATGTTTTGACGTTGTTGTTTTTCTGTAGTTCGGGCAAAAAGGCCGGACCGCGAGAATACTATACGCTCGAGTGTCTGTTGTATTTGCTGAAAAATGTTTTGCTGCAGCATTCGGTGTATGTGCGTCAGTGTGCCGCCGAGGATATACCAGCTGTCAATCGTCCGGATCGTAAAGAACTGTTGGCCTATCTCAATGGCGAAACCAACACCTGCCCAAGCATTGATAAAAGTGCTCCCCTTGAAATACCCACTCAGGTGAAACGTCCGGCCGATGGAGATTCAGCTGGCGGGGAGGGTCTGGCCAAAAAGGCCCGCTTCGAAGAGACCCAAGTTCAAAAGGTACGTGAGCAATTGGCTGCACGTTGGGATGTTAACAAAAAGGAGGCCACCGTCAACATGGACAATATCAAGTCATTGTCGGAAACTATGTCGGTGGAGAAAATTGCCGCCATCAAAGCCAAACGTTTGGCCAATAAGAGAACAACCATTAAACGTTCAGACAATGAAGATGCCATGGCCACCGATTTGAGGGCAATCCTAGATTTTGATGTTGATTCAACCAAGGATATTATCAGCCGGGAACGACAATGGCGTACGCGTACTACAATTTTACAGAGTACTGGTAAAATTTTCGCCAAAAATATATTTGCCATACTGCAGGGCATCAAGGCAAGGGAAGAGGGTCGTAATCGACCCATACAACAGAATCCCATAAAAATGCCCGAACCGGCCAGAATTAATAAGCCACAACCGCAATTGACACAATATAATCGTTACGATCAGGAAAGATTTAATAGGCAAAAGGAGGGTAAGTTGGCGGAATGGTGTGGAGAGGGTTGGTTTGAATGTCTGGTCTAAATTTGTTTAATTTTTTTCTACAGAAACTGAGGGCTTTAAAATCGATACAATGGGTACCTATCACGGTATGTCATTGAAATCTGTGACAGAAGGATCTCAGGCTCAGCGCAAGGCCCAAATGACGCCACAAATTGGTGAGTATGGAAAATGAAAAATAATTTCTGACTAATCTGTGTCTTCTAAACCAAAGAAAAAAGTTATGATGTGGGATCGGAAACCAATCAAAGCGATTTATTAAAAGAATATTGTTTAGCAAACAATCAAATTTAGAAATCCTTCTTAAATTATAAACATTGTTATTCTAGGAATTGATTTCGTGTCGGAATTGAATTAATTCCTTTTTTTTTGTTCTATTTGTAAAACAGGTCGTCCCAAGGAGCTTTTGCCCACAGCCCAGGCCCGCCAAGTGGCACCCACACCCCAAAAACGTGTCTCGCGTACACCCATTATAATTATACCCTCGGCTAATACTAGTCTCATAACCATGTACAATGTCCGTGATATACTGCAAGATTTAAAATATGTTAGTACCGATGAAAAGAAACGAGCTGGCTGTAGCAGAGATAATGAAGTACTCTTGCAGGTGAGTATTGAAGACTTTCTAATACTCCTAATTATTTGTTAATTGTTATTTTCTCTTCCAGCGCAAGAAACAAAACATGACCGTACCATACCGTGTAATTGATAATCCACAGAAATTGACTGCCCAAGATTGGCAACGTGTCGTTGCGGTATTTGTTATGGGACCCGCTTGGCAATTTAAGGGTTGGCCATGGGATGGCAATCCGGTGGAAATTTTCTCCAAAAGTAAGAGTTTTGAAGGGACTCCCATTGGCGCAAAATTTTTATTTAATTTTTGTTATTTTGCAGTTTGCGCCTTCCATTTGCGTTTCAGTGAACTTAAGTTGGATGCCAATGTGGGAAAATGGTCTGTCACTTTACTGAATCTGTCACAGAACAAACGACATTTAGATCGTGCAGTATTAATGACATTCTGGGAAACATTGGACAAGTAAGTGATTTTTGAAAATATTAAAAAAGCAAATCTAAGCCAACTAATTTGTTGTCGTTTCCAGATACATGGCGAAATATAAACCTGACTTAAGATTTTGAACCCATGGCCTGTTTTGTTGTTCTTCTTTCATGTTGTTGTTATTAATCGAATATGATGCATTTGAAGGAAAAATAAAACACAATGAAAGATTCACACCCCCCCAACACACACACAAATAATCAACAACTCGACGTTTTTTTGGTAGTCAACATTGGTTTTTCAACTTTAATTTTTAGATTAAGTTGTTTCTTAAATTATTATTATTCAGAAACAAACCATAGTATAGTTTATAAAAATTAAAAAAAAAAAAAATTAAAACTCTCTCCCTCCTCCCAACCAATAAAACATTGATTGCATCCTAATTTGAATATAGCTATGTATGCGTTTAACATTTGTTAAGCAACTATTAGTAACTCTTTGTATAAAACAACCAACAAACAAAAACAACAGCATAAAATGATAACAAATAAAATGTTTTATAAAAGACAAATATTGAAAAAAGAAAACTTTTTCAGGGAATTTTCAATTCAATTCAAATTTATTGAGTCTTTGTTTTTTTAACACGAAAATGTACAATTTTGAAGTGATGAAAGAAATGATTAAAACTAAAGCGTAATTTTCGATATCGAAAAATTTCGATCGAAATGAATTTCTACAGGGTGAGATGAAAAAACTGCAACCAACTTAAGACTGCTGTCATTTCTAAGCCACTTGTCCGACAGTTGTTAAAATTATTCCAGTGACAGCTCATTATATTGTTTAAAAGCGTACAAAAGCATTTTGGTGAGAATTTTCCAGAAAAAAAAGTTATTCGTGATGGAATTCAAGCGTGATATCTTTATATTTGGCTGGAAACCACAAGTGGCTATGGTTAGAACATTCCAGCATTTATATGTGAATAAATCTTTTGTGTCCCGTACCATCGTTCGTTACCGTGATGCTGGTAGCGTAGCCCGATGTCAAGGAAGTGGACGGAAGAAAACAGCAACATCAGCAGATGTGGTTCGAAAAATAAAGAAGCGATTTGATCGAAACCCGCAACGCAGTGACCGAAAAATGGCTCGTGTGCTGAACATATCGCAATATTCCATTCGGAAAATATTGAAAAATGAGCTCGGGGTAAAGTCATTAAAATTGCAAAAAGTGCAAGAACTTACACTGCAACAGATCGAAAAAATAGACTCAAAAGAGCTAAAGAGTTGCTCTGCTGGGCCGAAAGTGGTGAACTGCCGAATTTGGTTTCCTCCGATGAGCAAACATTCGTTGTCCAGCAGTTTGTAAACAAACAAAGTGATCGTGTTTACTTGCCAGAGAGGTAGGCTGAAAATTTGCACCTTCGGTTGACCACCAGAACTCAAGCGCCGGCCATGTTGATTATGTGGGCCGCCATAACAGCCGATGGTCGCTCTCCGCGCTCGTATTAAACGACTGTGGCATCAGAATAAATGTCGAATATTATGGCGGAAATATTCTGGAGGGTATATTAAAGCCTTGGGCCACAAACCTTGGACATTCCAACAGGACTCAGCACCATCGCACTTAGCACGCGCCACACAAGAAAGGTTACAAAATGGAGTTCCTCGCTTCATTTCCAGCGCTCAATGGCCACCAAAATCTCCGGATACCAATTCGTTGGACTATTATGTCAGGAGTATTTTGGAAAGCAAGGTTGGCAATAAAAAATACCAAAGTATCGATCACCTCAAGCAAGCGCTTCGCCGGGAATGGGCCAAAATACCGCAATATTCGGGCACCGTGTGACGGTTTCATTGGGGGTTTGAAGGCCATAATTCGTGCCAGAGGTGACCAATTTAAACAAATCTAAATTTATTCTAAAATTTGATGCTATGTCCGACATTTGTTGCTTTCTTTCAATTAAAAAAATGTAAAAATGATGGCGTTTGACTTTGTTGCGGTTTTTTTTTATCTCACCCTGTAGAGCCTTTATCCAGAGGACAAATTCTTGCATTCGATATTGAAAAATTTCGATCGAAATAAATTTTTATCTGCTCATTTTATACTGAAAAAAAAAATGTAGGAACAAATGGTATTCCATTCCAACTTTTAAAATTTAGTAACTTCTACTGATATTTCCAATTAAAACAAGCTAAAATTGACAAATGAGATCGACATTTTATCGATATTGAATGGAAGCATTTCCCAAAGAGATGACTACCTGGATGTCATTCGATGCCCATTTTAGATTAAAAAATTACAATTTTGATAGAAACGAATGGAGTCTATTCATTCAATATTTTATCGTTTCTATCGAAATTTTTGGATCAAGTCAAGACGAATTATAGATATTGAAATACGTTACAATAGAGGTTGTACATTAAATGCGAGAATTTGGCCCTGACCTATATAAAACTCGCTAATCTTCCTTTCCGAGATGACTTCTAGTGGTCTTTATCTATAAAAGAATCAATGGAAGATTCCACAACACACATTTGTTACTCCTCTCTTTTTTCTTTATTTTGGAAAACATCACATTACACAGCATACAATATAATTAATAACAATTACAGTTAAATTAGAAACGAAAAGAAAAATGAAAATCTAAATCTTATACAAATTTATAGATAAACTGGTTTGGGGTGGATTAATTTTATTTATGGAATCATTGGTCCGCCTCCTATCTACTTCACACTGCTCCAATTTGTATTATGGGCAGAAATAGTTTAAAGGCATTTTCAATCTGCTGCCGTGCCTGTACCATTTCTGTGAATATCGTTGTTATATTCGTTTTGGCTTCATCTTGTTGTTCGTGCGTGCTCAAGTGGCTGGCAAAACGATTTGCCACCACCTGTAAGTGAATATTGAATAGTTTACACAACTGCACTACACCATCCACCTCATTGGCAGTGCTATGATGGTCTTGGATCAAAAGCAACTCGGCAATTTTGTGTAATTTCAAAATTTCCAAAGCACATGTTTCGGCCAGGGTGGTTACTGCTTTGGCAAAAATTGGTTGTACCTCGGCATTGTGGGATTCTTCGGTCTCGAACCAGGCAACTGCTGAGGACCACAAGCTAAAGAGAAGAGAAAAATTACTTTTTCTTATAGTTACTTCTAAAAATTCTATCATTCAAAACTTACTTCGTAATTTCATCAAAATTAATTTTAAGCTCCGTATCTTGTATGGCTTCTTTAAGTTTTTCACCCAAATCAGTGCCACTATAGTCTTCCGTCTCAGGTTCACCCTCTAAATCTTCCAATTCCATTAGCTCTTTTACTTCATTTAAAGTTTCCAATAGCTCTTCTCGAGCTTTACCACTAACCGATTCTTTGAGGGTTTGCAATTTCAATTGTGACTCTTTGGATAGGATTTCTAATGCTTCCATATGCACCAGACCACAATAATTTTCAAACAAAACTTCAAATCTTAGTTGAGCTTTCATTTTTTCAATATTCAACTCTCTCATGGATTGTTCAAGTTGTTCCGTTTCCTTTTTGGCTTCTTTGAGAATCTGAAATTTTAAACCAAAATTAATAAAAAAATTATTCTGCTTTAAACCACACAACACCTTACCTCTGTTAGATTACATTTCTCCTTTTCCAAGCCCAGTTTCTTTATCTTGTTCTTTAGCAACGGATCATTTTCTTGTAATATATTCATAGTCTTCTTACCAATACCCTCCAGAGTATCTAGACCGGTGTTCAACACCTTGCTACCCAAAGATGTTACATTACTCACGAGATTTAAACCAAAAACAGGCCCGGCTTTGGTGGGAGTCAAAGACCTCTCATCGTCATCGTCATTGTCTTTTTCATTTGTTTTGACGTCTGGCTCGTGCTGTTGTTGTGCCTTTAGTCTGGCCTCTTGTGAGGCATTGATTCGTGCCATTTCCTCGGGATCGGGCACACCAATTACTTTGTCCAAGCCATGGGTAACTGTGCTGGTCAATTCGGTGGCTGTGTTTAAGACCGTGGACATTACACCACCAAACAAGCTGCCCCAACCACCACCACCATTACTATTGGACGTTTTAGCAGGTTGCTGCTGTTCATTGCAATTACTATCCTGTCGCTGCTGTTGGTCTTTTTGGATATTATTATTTTCAGAAATTGTAGTTCTGTTGGGCAGGGAATTCGTATTTGTTGTTGTTTTGATTGTTTCCTCTATTGTAGGATTTTCTTCGGCATCCCCCCAATCATCCCAATTGTCATCGTCATCCAAATCCCAGCCATTTTCATTTGTTTCGTTAGTGTTTTCCATTTTTGTAGACATTGTCTTCTAAAAGTTTCGATTTTCGCAGAAAAAAATGGGAAAAACTCTTCTTTTCCAAGGGGATTTCGTTTATTTACGTGTCGAATTAGGGATAGGTAAGTCAACTTCCGATTAATCGACTTTGAGTACTCAAAGTTCTGAAACTCGAACTCGAATATGGACTTGGGTGAAAACCGAGTACTTGACTATTCACAGTTGATTGTTCGACTTATGCTATGTCCTCAGGGTCCGTTCATACGGCACGATTCATAGTAACATAATTCCTTTTTTTCAAAATTTCTGTTTGTTGATTTTTGTAGGAATTTGTACGAAAGTACATAAAATTAGCATTAATTATAATAGAAGAAACGACTGCGGATGCCTACTAACTCACAAATATCACAGTGTCATTGACAAAGTTGCTAACGGCGTAATTTTGATCAACGCACTGACAAATGCATGAAGACGGCGTTATAAAGCAATTATAAACAATCTGGTAACTCAGATATTTTAGCGGTTATGAAAAATGGCGCCAACAGGGGATTTTACGTCAGACATTTCATCGAGAGGAGCAATAATTAATTGAAAGGATTTTAGAAATAATAGCAGCAGCTTACAAATTATTTATTATATAACATTTAAGAGGATAAACCTAGTTGTGATGAAGATAATAAATTTTTCAGAAGAATACAACTGAAAAAAACTTAGCCCCAGCATCTTAGTATCGTCAAGTTTTTCGGCAATAAACAAGTTGTGATACCTGGCAATAATCCAAGAAAAAATGTGTTTTGAAGGTATTCAAATTAATATTACGAACATAAAAAACGACCCTAAAACAAAAAGTGATTTTTCGGGAGAAGCAGATGAAAAGTGTCATTTGTCAATTATTTTTCCTTTTCGGCAAGCTTTCTACAAAAAAAGAGCGTGATCTATGTGTGTTTTGTTTTTATACCATCGGCGGTCTAGACAAACCAGAATAATTTTGGCTCAACTAAAGAGTGATTTGTTAAGAGCTTGATAACTTTAAAAAAAAAAAAAACGCATAAAATTTGCAAAATCTCATCGGTTCTTTATTTGAAACGTTAGATTGGTCCATGACATTTACTTTTTGAAGATAATTTCATTTAAATGTTGACCGCGGCTGCGTCTTAGGTGGTCCATTCGGAAAGTCCAATTTTGGGCAACTTTTTCGAGCATTTCGGCCGGAATAGCCCGAATTTCTTCGGAAATGTTGTCTTCCAAAGCTGGAATAGTTGCTGGCTTATTTCTGTAGACTTTAGACTTGACGTAGCCCCACAATAAATAGTCTAAAGGCGTCAAATCGCATGATCTTGGTGGCCAACTTACCGGTCCATTTCTTGAGATGAATTGTTCTCCGAAGTTCTCCCTCAAAATGGCCATAGAATCGCGAGCTGTGTGGCATGTAGCGCCATCTTGTTGAAACCACGTGTCAACCAAGTTCAGTTCTTCCATTGTTGGCAACAAAAAGTTTGTTAGCATCGAACGATAGCGATCGTCATTCACCGTAACGTTGCGTCCAACAGCATCTTTGAAAAAATACGGTCCAATGATTCCACCAGCGTACAAACCACACCAAACAGTGCATTTTTCGGGATGCATGGGCAGTTCTTGAACGGCTTCTGGTTGCTCTTCACTCCAAATGCAGCAATTTTGCTTATTTACGTAGCCATTCAACCAGAAATGAGCCTCATCGCTGAACAAAATTTGTCGATAAAAAAGCGGATTTTCTGCCAACTTTCACTGAAAATTCGACGTTGTGGCATATGAGAAGTCTATTCATGATGAAATGTCAAAGCATACTGAGCATCTTTCTCTTTGACACCATGTCTGAAATCCCACGTGATCTGTCAAATACTAATGCATGAAAATCCTAACCTCAAAAAAATCACCCTTTATGTTCAAGATGTGCAGCCGTCGTATTGCACACGAATTGATTAAGATGTGAGGAACGCAGCGTCCGAAAATCAACAGTGCACAAACATAGTGTACTGTACCGGAACAGTATCACTATGTGTTCCGACTGCGGTACAGTACGATTCTCGTTGTGCTCCGGTACAGTATCACTAAAATATTTTTTAAGGGTTGTGCTCCGGTACGGTACATTATCTTACCACTCCGCCTCGGGACGGTACAGAACACTACGGTACAGTACCATACCGTTTATTTTCGAACGCTGGAGGAACGTCTGCCCAGTGTGTGATACAGGGCCGCATAAACGCTGCATCTTTTCAATTATTCCGCCAAACCTACCCAGCTCCACAGGATCTTTGCCTACACACCTTGAAAGTAGCTAACTTTCTAATTCTGGATATAGAAGCAGAACCTGACTAGCAGCCTAAAAACACTAACATATATTGTACTACCATGACAACAATATTGTATACATATCCATGATCAGCGTACAATTATATGCCAATATAGCCGCTGACGTAATCTGATATGCACTTCAAACATTTGGGGAAAGGTTGGTTCACTAACAAAAACAAATGGAATGGAATGGAATGGAAACTATCCATCTACGTCCTATGTGTAGCCCTCAATTATGAGTACGTTCTGATTTTCGGCATTTAGAAGGTTCTCATTGAGTAGTCTAACTACTTGCAAACATATTCCATGTAGATTCACGTTTTAATACAGCTCACATAAACAGCATCTCCTGATTCCCAGTATTTTGGCCTCAATTTTCAATCAATTAGATTGGAACGATTGGATACTTAAGGTTCTTTGTGGTTAGATTAACTCCTTTCTAAAAATAATCACCATAGACACCATATTTACGCCGAACAAGGCAAGATAGGCACACAGTTATTTTTGTTATTTTTAAAATCTCCATAGAATTCTGATAGATTTATGCATGCTTTTTAGTCTGTATGAACTTTACGAGACGAACGAAACATAGATTTGTTCTCTTTTCAGATTTGGATATGGCTTTCATATATTCTCCACGACTTCAGGTTTATTTGTTATAAACGTAAAATCCTAATTTTATCTGTGAAATGGTTATCCCAAGATAACCTGTCAAGTTATGAGTAAATCATACGTTTTGTCCGATTTCGTATTTTTATACCCTCCACCTGGGAAAGGAGGATATATTAACTTTGTCATTCCGTTTGCAACATCCCTAAATATTCGTCGTAGACCTCATAAAGTGTATATATTCATAATCAGGATAAAATTCCAAGTCGATTTAACGATGTCCGTCTGTCTGTCTGTCTTTTGAAATCACGATACAGCCCACATTCTTTGACGTAGAGCGTCAAAATTTAGCAGAATAATTTGTATTGTATCTAGGATGGTTGGTATTTAAAATGACATATATCGGTCCACGTTTTACCTCCACGTACCTCCCGATATTCGGTATTTTGATGATTTTTTCCACATTTTTCACGGATTTGTCTGAAAATTGGTATTGGTAGTTCATAATGGTTCGTGTGGCGAAACATTGTATGTCTAGGTCCAAGTTTTTGTATAGCCCCACATAGTGGTATTTCCCGATATAAGGTATTTTGATGATTTTTGGCACATTTTGCAATGTTTTTTACTTGTTGTTTCCTCAAAGTAATATTTGATATGAACTCAACAATGATATTTAGGTACGAGAGATAACATACAACCTGGACACACAACTCTACCGAATTCTATTGAAATCGGATTAAATATATATGTAAATGCCGAATGCTCTAGACCTGTTAAAATCTCCATCCTAATAATGATGAATCAACTAATTCTTTATACCCATTCTCAAGTTCAAATTTTATCCATACCTTTTAAACAAATTTCCATCAATAACAAATAGCACAAACAATTCTAGCTTTGTTTAGGGTTTTACGGTTTTTTTTTTTATCTAGTTTTATTGTTTTTGTTTAAATTTTGTTTAGCAATTGTGTTTTTATGTTTACCTTTTAATTTCAATTTAAAACATTCATATTTTCATTCGTTAAATATTATTTCAAATTATTTTTAGGTGATCTTGAATTTACTTGTTTTTTTGCTTGCTAGTTTAAGAAAAATTGTTCTGTTGTGAGTAAAAATTAAAAGTTGGATTTTTTTTCAAAAATTATGATTTTCTTTAAATAGATTTAATTTGCATTTGTTTTAATATTTCTTGTTGTTGCTGGTTTTGTTGGATTGAGTTTCTTCTTCAAGAATTAGAAAATTATATAGGTATTTTGAAAATTCTAATTAGTAGTTTCAAAAAATTGCAGCGATTTTAATTCATTTCTTCTTTATCGTTGGATTTGTGATGAATAATATTCTATTATTATTTTTTTTATTATTATTATTAGAAAACTAATTTCATAAATAAAAAGTGAGGGAAAAAGAAAAGTTTGTTGTTTTGTGGTTGTTTTTAAATAAAATATTTTTTTTCATATTTATATTTTTTATATATATTCTTGTAATATATGTATGCATTTCAAAAGACGAAAAAAAAAGATTTTTGTTTTGCTTATAGTTTTTGTTTTTGGGATTTTCCGTTTTTTTGTATTTCCTTTTCGTTTGTATTCTGATATTTTTGTTTTCTTTTTTTTGTGTTTTATTGGATCAACTATGTATTATTTAATTATTTTCTATATATAATATATTCAATGTATTTGTTTTTGTTTTCCTTTTTTTTTTTAAATTCTATTATCATCTCTCTCCTCGGTTTTTCTTGTTATTGGGGGTGTGTGTGAATTTAATTGCCCCACCAATCGGGACCAGATGATGAATTTCCTCCATAGTTGCCGCCATCGTTGCCGTAGCTGTTGTAGTAGGAATTGCCATTGCTGCGATAGGAGCCGCCACCACCACCGCCTCCTTGGTTACCCGAGGAGCGATTATTGCTGCCGCGATTACCGCCACCACCACCGCCGGATTGCTGACGGTAATCGCGAGAGCCAAAACCACCGCCATAACGACCGCCACCACCTCCACGACGCTTGTTGCCGCCATGTGAACGCTCCGAAGCCATCATATCTTCCAAGAAGCTTGGCAACTCCTGTTTCGTTTCAATCAACAACTCCACCAAATCTGCACAGATATTACGATTCTTTTCATTAAAGAACGAGGTGGCAACACCCAGATTACCCATACGCCCGGTACGGCCAATACGATGTACATATTCCTCTACATCTGAGGGCAAATCAAAGTTAATGACATGCTTTACGTGGGGAATGTCTAAGCCACGAGCAGCTACTGCAGTGGCCACAAGTATGGGACAATCACCAGAACGGAAACAACGCAAGGCTTCCTCACGCTCCTTCTGGGTACGATCGCCATGGATACTGGTGACAGGATGGTTACACTGATATAAAAATTCCTCCAAGGCGTCGGCGCCCTTTTTCGTTTCAACGAAAATAAGCGTCAACGAATCTTTCGAATATTCACTGCCTGCCCGAATGGTTTCCAACAAATCGAGCAGATACGAACGCTTGTCCTGCTCATGAACCCACAGAATGGTTTGGGTAATGTTCTCAGATGTGGAACCTACACGGCCCACAGCCAAGAAAATGTAATTACTTAAGAAATCAGATGCCAATTCTTGAATCTGTTTGGGGAAAGTGGCCGAGAACATAAGCGTTTGGCGCTGACCCCTGCCGGGCATATTCGAATCTTCAACAATACGTCTGATTTGGGGCTCGAAACCCATGTCCAACATACGATCGGCCTCATCCAATACCAAGAAACGAATGTTATCTAAACATACCTTGCCTCTGGTGATCATATCTTCCAAACGGCCGGGTGTGGCCACAATCAAGTGGCAGCCGCGATCCAATTCGCGCATTTGCTCAGAAGTATTATTGCCGCCATACAACACTGCGGGGCGCATCCGTGAACGATAGGCAAACTTTTTGGCCTCTTCGAAGATTTGTGTGGCCAATTCACGAGTTGGTGCCAGCACCAAACCCAATGGATACTGCTTGCGACGATTGTAGCCACGAGTGTTTTGGGGAGGTGGCGGTATACCATGCTCATACATCTGATTCAATATCGGCAATAGAAAGGCAGCCGTTTTGCCTGAACCGGTTTGGGCGCAAGCCATCAAATCGCGTCCGTTTATAATAATGGGGATCGCGTATTTTTGTACCGGTGTCGGTTTGTCATATCTAGCCATTTGCACATTATTGCGAATAATCTCTGTCAGCTGCACATCATCGAAGGATGTGATGTTGTTTGGGACATTTTTGCCCGTCGCTTCCACGGGTATATCCTCGTATTTGTCAAAATTGATGCCGGTATTACCGGTGCCGAAAAGCTCGGCTTCAAGGCGTTCATCGCGCGGACCCAGCTTGGTGTAATCAATATCGCCGCGGCGTTCTTCGTTCCAGCGACCACCATATCGGCGTTCGCCACCTCTGTTGTTGCTGCCACCACCGCTGGCATCGCCAGAGACGGAATCTGTGTCCTTGCGTTCGCCGCCATCATCAGGGCGACGTTCAGGCTCTTGCCAACGATTGTTGCGTGGCGGGTCATCACGTCGGTCACGACCACCGCGATAGCCGCCGCCGCCACCGTCCTCTCGACGTTCAAAGTTGCGATTATTTTGAGATCTGCCGCCGCCGCGATTCCAGTCGTCACCACCGCGTCTTGAATCAGTATCACCTGGAATGTGTTTGTTGTTAACATGATGTTTTTGTTACATAATATTAATGTATTATATTTACCGTTATAATTATCGTCGTATCTTCCACCACCGCGACGTCCGCTAAAGTTACTAAAGTCACCACTTTGACGATCACCACCACGTGAATTGAAGTTGCGACCACCGCCTCCTCTGCGAAATTCACCACCACGTTGTGAATCACGATCACCACCTCTATTACCGCCACGCGATTCGTAACGGGAATCACTTGAATTTGAAGTTTTTGGTGCAAAATTAGTGTCACCTCTTAATTGTGGTGGCACATAAACGTCGGTTTGGCTTGAAGAAAGAGAACTTTTAGTTGTTATGGGGCTGCTATTATTAGCTCTGCCGCCATTCAAGTCCAGACCAGCAACCTGATAATAAGAGAAAAAAAAATAACATTTTTGATCAGTAAAACAAACAAAATATGTATAACAATATGAGTGTAGAGGAAGACAAATAATTGATGGAAGATTATATCCGCTTGTGTTGGAATTTGTCATGTGTGCAAAGCCATTATGTTTTTGGCAGTCATTACGACCGTTTCTAAACAAACCTTAACCTTAAAATATTCCTATTAGTTGCAACCGCAAAGAGAAAGTTTTTTTATAGGGCCTCGAAATCGCTGAAGTAATGAATAGGCAAAAAAAAAATAAAAGAGATGAAAAACTGGCAAAATTTCTACGCAGCAAAAACAATAACTACCACCATTTTTTTACATCCGTAACACTTTTCAACTTTTTGTTATCATTTCTGAATGAAGCACGGAACTTAAGAAACAAAGCAATATAAAAGCAAAGCGGAACAAAGACAAGTACATTTTCTTATTTTCTATGACTCAAATTATGCCTTTTTTATAAAAACTCATTTTAAAATGAATCTTAAAGGTGTTAATCAATAAAACTCACACTTCCCGCCAAATTGGCGTAGTGAGAGGAAGTCTAGAGAGAATGTCAATGCTTGGAGAAATAACAAATACAAATATAGATGCCAACAAAACTCATAATCGTGGGAGGGAGATGTGGAGACAGAGAAGAACCTTCTCTCCCAAAACAAATTAAAAAAAAAGTCTGTTAAAGTAAAATTGCCTAATGACAAATAGCATTAGATTTTTTATTGAGAGTCATAGAGAGAAAGAGAGTGGGGAGGAGTATTGTCAAACCTAATGTTTGGCAGGTCGAGCATTGTTAAAGGCCCCGGCATTTTTCTCTTTCTACGAGTGTGTTTTTTTTCATTATAATTTCACAAAACTCAAGTTTATTTGGGTACCACCACCATCATAATCAAAAAAAAAAAAAAAAGTATGTCGTCATCATCATCAGCAGCCAGAGTTTATAGTGTGTATATTATTATCGTGTAAAGATCATCAGCATAGCAGTTTGTTGCCAAGCGAATAAAAAAAAAGTTGGTTGGCCTACACAGATGAGTTTAGTTTTTGTTTTTTTTTTTTTTTATTTTGTTTCTCGGAAACTTATCATTCCCCCAGAGGCTAGTGAGTGTTAGTAAAATGAATACACAAAAACGCGACTACTACAATTAGTTTTGTTTTCATTTCTAATCTAAAGTTCACATTGAAGTGCTGTTTTAACGAGTGGGTTGAGTTGTTAACAAGGCTACGCGTCATGATGAGCAAGCTTGACTTTGATTTGTTACAATATACTTAGATACATACTTTAAAATATTAAATAATAAAATCATAATAATCATAGACAATGGAAATTTTACTGTTTATTTTTCGTTTCTTTTTTTTCAGGAAGCTTAGATTGTTGACATAACCTAACCTTAAACTCAAAGTAAGGAGTGAGATGGTAAGAGACTCAATTTAATTTAATAAAATTAAGGTAGAATCCGAATTATCATTTTATTTTAACTTAATTTTTGTTTTAATTTTGCTTGTTTATTTCTGGCTTAATGGTTTTAAATATGAATTTTTTACCATCCATTTCCTTCCAAGTTTCCTATCTTATCTTTTTAATAGTACAATTCTGTGCTATATGACATACTTCACATATTTGCTGCCATAAAATTAAAAAAAAAATCTGTAAAATGTATGAATTAGTTTAAACCAGCTAATCTAAATATATAAGTATAGCAAAATTTCATTTTTATAAATCAAAACTAATTCCCATTCACTTGCCACATTTCAGAGAATTTGATTGGTTCATAATTTCCAATGCAAATATCTTGCATATATCATCATTAATAATTAAGTGTCGTTGCTGCGGTGACATGTGTAAATGAATCCGAATTGCCGCCAATTTATGTTTCTGGCAGCACAAGATATTGTAGTATTTTAAAAATAGACCAGTAGTGTGGATGGAGTGACGGAAAACAACTGCAGCAGATGGAACCATGGTGCATACATAAAATATCAACTAATGAGCATTTTTTCAATGTTTTCATAACTATATTCCTTTTTGTTGGAATGAATAAAAAAAAACATGCCCTTCATTTGCAACAACCATCGCGGCCGTCAATGCAAATCTTGAAATGTCATCTATACTTTATATGTTTTCTTTGCATTCTTTCCGACAAATGGAAATGTGGCATACGCAACGAACACGGTACCTTAAGGCACATGTGAATAAATTATCAAATGCAGCATTTTCTTACAATTTGAAAAAGAAATATGGAATAATGAAAGAAAGGCGCACCATGAAGGCTTGCATCACAGTCTAATTAAAGAAAAGAAGCCAAAAAAAGTTCAAAAAAAAAAAAAAAATAAGGGGAATTTGATTGATGTTTACAAAGTGAGAGAAGCGAGCCAGCTCCATTTTTATAAGACTTCGGTTAGGTAGTTTCTATTATGCAAGTTAGTGAAAGATAGGACTTTATTCATCTTGGAAATAGCAATGAAATGGCAACTAGTTGGTGTGTCTAGAAAGAGCCTGCTTTACATAATCTCAACTCTTTGAATACCAAAATAACACACCTATTAATCTTGACTCGTGATTTGTAATTTTGTATGGGAATGCCTTTGTGCCAGGTTGAACAACAAACAAAAACTAGCAATTCGTAGTGAATGAAAAAAACATTCATCTGTTTTGTTCAGAATAGTATTTTTTTAGAATTACAATTCCATTTTTTTGTATATTTTTTTTTTACTTACATAATATTTGTATGTGGAATTGTAAATTAATTTTAATGAAATCGTAAAGATAACAAATAGTTTTTTCATTCACTGTGAAATGCTGCAAAATATCAGCCGTTTTTTCTGTTGTCCAACCTGGCACAAAAGCGTTCCCGAACAAGGAATAATTCCAGGATCAGTAAAAACTCTCCGATGCAGAAAAAATTTTGCATTTTTATACAAAAAAATAAAAATAAAAAAAATAAAAATTACAAAAAAATAAGATTAATATAAAAAATAAAAATATAAAAAAATAAAATTAATATAAAAAAATAAAATAATATAAAAAAATAAAATAATAAAAAAATAAATTAATATAAAATATAAAAAATAATAATAATGTAAAAAAATAAAAATAATATAAAAAAATAAAAATAACATAAAAAAATATAAATAACATAAAAAATATAAATATTAAAAAAAACCTACAAATGAAAAAAATATAAAAATATTACAGTATGATGGAAAAAAATTACTGAAAACAAATTGCCTTGTATATATTGTATAAATACAAGAGGCAAGTTCAAAAGAGACCAATAAAAAATTGTCGCAAGGTCGTCTAATTTTCTTTTTAATAAGATTTTATGCGTGAAAAAGGGGAAATTCATTTTTTTTTCTTGGCTCTCCAAAATTATTTCTTTTTTGTTTCTTCTATAAATCTTTCTGCCTGAATCACCGAATTATGATAACAGTGGTGTCAAAATAAGAAACAATATTAAACAATTTTTTTCTCATCGTTTCTTTTAATCATTGTTTACTGCAAATTATCTACTCCACAGCATTCTAATGTGAATGTCCTTCCAAGCAAACGAACGCAATATTTTTTCAATGAAATTTGGCTTTCACTACACGGGCAGGCAAGCGGGCATACAAAACAACATTGAAATCAATGTCAAAAATGCAAGTGCACACAAAAGTAAATGTAATTCCGATTTCCGATAGAACCCACCAAAAATTGAGAGTCAAAAAGTACAGCGAAATTTGCCATTACCAACAAATAGAGACAAAAAAAGAATTACGTTTCGTATTTCTTTCATGTGACGAATAAATGTTAAGTAAACAAATAAACGCAGAAGTAAGTTACTCTGATAAAAGCAATCTTGGCCACTATGAATAATGCATTTTTTTGCTGTCGTTGTTTACCCAGACAAGCCATTTGTCAACAAACTTCCCTTATGTATACATGCACACTCACACTTACTCACTTTCAGAACGGGGGAAAAACGGAATTGTTACAAGTCAATGTGTTCAAGTAAGCATAACCTTTAAATTTTTGTAAACCATATTGAAAAAAAAAAAAAATAAAAACAACAACGACAACTATAATAGAAAATACACTCCGATTGAAGATCTACATCAAAAAAATGCACTCAACAAAAGCAAAGTGTATGTGTGCGTGTGTGTATGTACACTCAGCAAGGAAAACAAAGCAAACGGCGTGAGAGAGAGAGCGACATATACAGAAAATAACATGGACACAAAGAGAGAGGCAAATATTAGTATACTATTCTCCTCGGCATGAAATATATTACAACAATAACGTGGTTACCAACGACTCAAATATCTCCCTATCTCTCTCTCCCAGTGTGCCAGCCAGCAGCACAAGCCACATAACCTCTAATACCCGAGTAAAAGAAGAACGATGAAAGAACATGCAAAAATATATAAAAGAAATAAAACTCAAGAAAAAAGAATGTGAAAATACAGAAATCTAATTAAATTTGTTAGGTTTTTTTTTCTCATTTTCTTTTAATTTAAAAAAAGCCAACGCGAGATACTTCGACAGATAGCCACAACCGCATTGCTGCTGCATGTGCATGTGTAAAAAACCAAGAGAAATAATGTTATGAAATCAATAATTCTTTGTTTCACAATTTCACAAAAGAAATCTACTCATTTTTCTTATCGTCGAATAATTTCCTCCACAAGTTGAAAAAGTGAATACTGGCCATTTGTATATACATACAACAGCAAGCCAGTCAGAAAATTTGCAAACGAACACAAGGAGGCATCCATCCATCCACCATCTGAACAAAGCTTAGAAACAGAAATAATTATAAATTTATTACTCACTTGCTGCTCTAGACCTGTGCCATTTTGGTTAATAGCATTACTCATATTACTTTCCAATCAGTTTCTTATTTTTTCGGCTCTTTTCCGTTTAGGAAAATTTCGACGATTTCGCTGTTGTTTTTTGAATTAGTCCGTTTTCAAAATCGAAATAAAATAGTTTTTAATTTGTTTTTTTTTTTCTTGATTTAGCGCTCTATAGTTAGCATGAGGAGAAAAAGTTATGTATCAGTCACAAAAAAGCAAGTCACATACACACACACGTATAGAAAACTAAATCGATTTTATTTCAATTTACTGCTGGGCTTTTTCTGTAGCTAATTACGATCGTTGGTGTGACAAAATTTAATAATTTTGTTACACTTAAAGTTTTTCTTGGTTGGTTTTTTACAATAAATTGTCAATGTTTTTTTCTTTTCTATATATATTTCAATCGCAGAAATATACTATATAGATATATCTGCGTTTATATATTATCCGTCGTTTCTCCGACACACACTTCCTAAATAATTTCAACGCGTGAAAAATGTCGACGAAAATGATTTGACGAAGAATCGAGTGCAACGATTACCAAGTTACTGGGTATGAGAGGTAACCGTGTATGTTCATGGTTAATTGGTACTTTCGTTAAAGAGTGGCATGGCTTGTTGTATCAATATATCGTACAACAAAGGAATAATGCCTAACAAGGTTATGTTAAGTTGGACGTAGTGTTTTCAAATGAGAATGTTTTAGAATTGGATAGGCAAAGAAACACAAAGTATTGTCATCATGGTAGATGAATACAGGTATATGCATCAATGCTTGGGAACATTGATATGTCAAAAGTTTGTAAATGTTGTCAAAAATAAGTAGATTTGTATATGTTTTTCTTTACAACGCCAATAGGAAGTTGTTTTGATATACATTTTTTTTTAACAATTTTTACAAGTTTGAATAATTTTTCATTCATAATTTTCAATTCCAGTATTGGTTTGATAGTTAATTGTCCCCGCAGATGTGTCAATGCCGTATTGTTCTACCATGAACCTAATGCTAACATATGATTTTTTCATAATATTTTGTTGACAACATCCAACTTTCAAAAGTTAATAATGAAATTGAAATGAAAGCATAATTCGTGTTTTGCAGTAAAAAATTTTTACATTCTTGCAGTTTTGCATGGTAGAACTAAGAAAGTAAAAAATATAAGTAGTAGAAAAATAAGTAGATTTGTATATGTTTCCTTTCAATTCCAAAATTCGTTTGACAGTTCATTGGCCCAGCAGCTGTGTCGATGCGTCTACCTATATTCTTCTACCATGGGTAGAACTAAGAAGGTAAAGTCATGTAATCATATGTTTACAATTTTTTCAAAATTATACCTTTGACAACATCTCATTGTCAACATTTTCATTCGGAAATCCATTGTATACACACAAAATCAGAGATGGGAACTGTTTTTATGCATTGAAAATTGACAAGGTAAATTACAGATAATGCAGATTTGGGAATGCTAATTTGAAATGAGGTTACCTTTATTTTGTTGTACCATGCAGTTCTGGAACAGACCAATTATTTTACTTTTACCGATAAAATAACCTGATCAAATTTTTAATAAATTTTAAAATAAATACACAGGACACATGTACATTTAAAACAACAAAGAAATATTCCATTCGGTCAACGCAAAGGGTCACGTGGTTTTATTTTTAATTAAAAAAAATGTCAATCGTCTTGCGTTATGGTATAAATTTAAAACGATAGATGAGTTCAAATATAAACATTTTTGTTTTACCTATTTGACAAATGAGATTACCATGGTAAAATGAAGAAGATAAAGTCATTTCAAATAAGCATTCCCATCTCTGCAGCTTCTGTAATTTACCTTATCAAATTTCATTGCATAGGCAACAGGTTCCCATCTCTGATATGCGTATGTACAATGTATTTATAAATATATAGATTTTGAGAATGAGATGTCAAATGAAAAATTTGGAAAATAATCAATATATGATCGCATGACTTTATCTTCTTAATTTTGCCATAAATAGGACAATAATTGAGAAAATGTAAAATTTTATTTTTCTTTGTAAATATTTTTCGTAAACATATTCTTTGCTTAGAAAAGTTAACAAAAGCCTAAATGTCTTGAATCAGAGTTGTATTTTGGTATTGTTTTCGTTATGGTAAAAGAAAGTATTAAAAAAAACTGGTTAAAAACAAAAGGGAAGAAGGCCCCTTCATTGTCAAATGTATATTTTGTACTTCCTCCTTAGATGTGGGCGTACAAGTGTCAAGAAATTTACATTTATTTTCGGTCAAATAATTGGTCTCATACTAAAATGTCGTCTATTTATCACACGATGTGATATGTAACACAGTACTCACATTCATTTAAATACACAAAAATATATATATTTTTTTTCTTCTTTTTTTTAATTAACTTAAAGTACATAAATTAAATTACTAACAAAAATACAATTAGCGTAGTCATCAATTCGCAAAAACTTTCACACATCGCATTTTTGATTTAAAGCTGAATAACCTACTGGAATCTCTTTGAGTTCAGACTTTAAACATAAAAATTCACCACCAATGCACATAATTGTGGCTGTAGTGGCATTCAAGAGCCACCATGAAATATTCGAAGGAAAAGCACTGTTATACCACCAGCATATCAGTAAATGGAACAGATGAAATGTGCAGCTAAAATTAAAAGAAACAAATATTAACAATTTGATGGTGCACCGATGTTATTTTTTATTAGTGGGAGAAATTTAATTATTAATAAGAGGTAAGGTAAGAAAGTCTATTGTCTGCACCAATCTTCCCGTATCCCCAGCTTTTGTTGTTAATGAATCCTTTAACAACAAATCTGCTAGGAACAGTTACTTATTATTGGATATATACATACAAAAAGAAACCGATTAGGATTGGTGGCGATTAGGATTGGTGGTGGAATTGCGAATCTCTAACCTTCCGTACCATATCCCTTAACTAACAATTTCATTGCCACCACAATATTAGCGATCAAGTGTTTTATAGCATATCTATTTTGAAATTAGTTTTTAATGAATATCGTTTCACGCACCTAAAGTCCAAGCACAATTTAGCTCTTCGCACTATGCACCACAGCGCCAGTGAACCAACGAAGGCATTCGTAACGAAGGCGCATATAATTAGACGGCCGCCCAAATCTGAAACATGTATTTCCTAGAAAGACATACAAAGTATAAAGTATTTTATTATTTTCCTCTTCTGTTTTACACTTACATGATACTCGAAAATATTGTCCAGTCGATAATTTTCTCCTGCCAGCAGATTGGCTATGAACACCAATAACCCTAGCGAGAAATAAACACAGCATTGCACTGAGATAATTTGTGTTATCAGCAAGAAAGGATCCCACTGTGTACTACGAAATGATCCGCTTTTCATATTTGTTTTATCGTTTTCTTTTTATTTATATGGCATTTACATATGGAATTGTAAATGCATTAAAATTGATCGGAAAAAAAATCGGAACACAATTGCTTTGCTTGCCAAAATAACAAAACAGATGACGAATAGTTTTTTGTGTAAACAGAAGTTAGCACATTCACTTTGAATTGATAGCAGACATTCAGCTGTTTTTTATTTGTTGGCAATCATAATACAACGCGCTCCAAATCTAATATAGATCGGTAGGAGATTGGTTGGAGCCGTATATGGGGGCAATACTAATGTAATCAATTTCAAGTCATAAATACCAATTTTTTCATAGTTTTGTGGGTAAATGTGACAAGGATGACTAGGACCAATATAGACAATGTTTTGGCACCGCTTGTAGAACCCATTATGAAGTACAAATGCCAAATTTTATATAAATGTATTAGAAAATATGGCTTAAATCGTCAAAATACCGAATAACCAAAGGATCCGTTATATGTGCGTTATAGGAAAACGTGGACATAGATATTCAGAGTTCTGCCACCATTTTTAATACCATTTTTTTAGACAAATACGTGAAAAAATGTGGCAAAAATCATCCAAATATACGAAATCGTGGTCCTATATGTCGATGTTCCGCCACGAACTACAAATACCAATTTATAGACAATTTGGTGGAAATATGTGGCTAAAACTATCACAATACCGAATACTCAAAACGTGAACCGATATATCTAATTTTCAATACCAACCATCCTAGACACAATTCAAACTACTGTGCCCAATTTTGAAGCTCAAATAATGTGAGCTGTAACGTGAGGGAGAATTTTACGACTTAGAATTTTATCCTGATCATGAATATATATAGTTTATATATCAGTTATCGTAGTAAAAACTTTTACATTCTTGTAGTTCTGGACCCAATTCTTTTTGAAATGTGAATTGTGTTTTATAGGAGAAAGGAATGTCAAATAGCCCCTGGAACAGATTAAATATTTTATATGAGGTTATAGCGCATATGCTATTATTATACTATTCAAGATTTACTCACGGGGTTCAATAGTGATTGAAAAAGTTATGAAAATGATTTTTATTTAAAAAATGACATGGTCGAGTTCGTTGGAAAAGAAGAATACAGTTAGATGCATCAACGCTTGGGAACATTGATATGTCAAACAATTTTATATGTATTTTTTTTAAATATAAGTAGAGTTTTGTATGTTTTCTTATACGACGTCATTCGGGGGTTATTATAATTCGCGTTTTCAAAAAAATTTAAATAATTTCATTTTCAATTCCAAAATTGGTTTGACAGTTCATTGTGCCAACAGCTGTGTCGATGCGTCTACCTGTATGTGGCCATTACGCTTTATATTCTAAACTTATCTAAAAAATTGCCACTCACTACGAAGTAATAACATGTCCTGGTCACAACTGTCTTTTGTTTATGCATGCATTCATTGAATTTCTTAAATTACAGAAAATAAGGTATTTAAATAAAAATGGCTACAAATTCCTGGGCTAATGGCTTGGTAAAAACTTTAAAGGATCCCACAACCCATATTATATCGTCTAATTTAGCTGCTGTTATTCAAGACAAATATGCCAAAGCAAAACACCACTACTTGGTATTGCCATTCGAAGACATACCCTCAATATTTAATGTTAGTTGAAATTGGTATTGATTGCGTTGATTTACTTTAATTAGACATGAAAAAGTAATTTATTATCTTTTCTATAGCTCACCAGCCAACATATTTCTCTTCTGCAAGAAATGCATTTATTGGCTCTAAATGTAATTGAAGTGAAGGGCCAAACACAGGATAATTTTCTTATTGGTTTCCACAATCAACCCAGTATGCAGCGTTTACATTTACATGTAATATCAAAAGATTTTGTATCAGATTGTTTGAAAACAAAGAAACATTGGAATAGCTTTAATACGGCCTTATTTTTAAATTACGATGGTAAGTAGGAGCAACTATTTTCTATAAGACTTGTTACAACAGTTGCATATTTTCAGATTTAATAGTACAATTGAATGAAAATAACAAAGTAAAACGTTTGGATAGTGTCACAATTAAGGAACTCAGTAATGAAGATTTGAAATGCAATCAGTGTACATATGTAGCGAAGAATATGCCCAGTTTGAAACAACATTTGTTGGAACACTATGAAAAAAAAAAAAAAAAAACAATAAATAGAGAATAAGTAAAGCATTGTATATTGAGTAATGAAGCCCCAATTTGTTTCAATTCCTAATGTGTGTCTAAGACTTCATCGTTCCAAGCAATGTAGATTATCATTTGACTTCTCTTATCATTCATTTTTGTTTTGCATACCTCGGACAACGTTCTCCCGAGTTATCTTTAAAAATTAACACATTCACGTGATAATCATATCACATGCATTTTGTTAATTAAAGTTAGTCAGCTGCTTTTTCTAAAAAGTGTTTTTAATTTAAAATTTTTACCGCTTTGACAAATTTTTAATCCCAATTTTTGACCAATTACAATAACCATTTTTCCAATGTAGTTTTTACAGAGAACCTTTATTACATAAGACATCTATAATACATGAACTGAAGAAACAAAAAATTTGTTTTCATTCTGATTGTTTAACACAAAATTATGCACAGAAAAATAGTATTAAGTGAATTTCACTTGTTTTGCAAGCCTATAAGCCGCCTATTAAATTGGTAATATTGATTTGTGTGTGTTACTTATGAGTTTTTTTTCTCTTTCATATTTTATTATTATTAATAATGGTTATTTTTTAAAGACAACAACAACAATAATACATACTTTTTTCTTTATCTAAATATTAATTGAAACTAAAGAAAATACACACTTTTTGTAAAAAGAATGATTGGGGGTCTTTTCTTAAACTTAAAGCCAAACTTTTAGGGGGGAAGTATGTAGCTTTTATACGATGGAATTCTTTTTTTTTTAGTTAGTCATGTCTTCAAATTTCAAAGAATGACAGAAAAACAAATTAAAATTAAAATGAAAACAAAAATATACATAAGATTTTTTCTTCTTCTTTCTTTCAACACTAATAATTTGCCGGCGCTTTTGCTAATATTTGATTATAATCAGAACACATTTAGAATAATACAAATACAAGCTAGAGCAGTATGATGTTTGGGATTAGCATTGTTTTCTTCTATATATTCGGCATTTTGCATTGCGGCTCAACCTTGAAATTACTTCTTGTGGTGGTAGTTCTTGTGGATTTCAGGCTTGATGTTGTAGACATATTGCAAAATTTCTCGAATGACAGGCTCTTTGCGGGAGCCAATGGCACGGTCCATATCAGCCAATTTGACGCGGGTATCAGCATCGATTTTGGCAGCTACACCTTCGCGGGAACCCATGTGCTAGAGGAAGAGAAAGAAAATAAAAAGGAAGGGCTATTTAAAACAAGTTTCCATCTCTTTATTAATACAAATTTTGAATAAATTGTGACCATACGATTCTAAAGGGTTACATTCTTATTTTTACTAACATGACTAGATTCAATAAATTAAAATGTTCTAGGACTGAGATCAAGTTTAAATATCAATAAGCTTTTAGTATCTCTGTCACTTTGTCCCTAAAGGCCTTAAGGTTAATTTTGCGTTGTAGTATGCTACCGCAAAATTGTGCCCTACTCCTGCTAATTTTGTATTTAATGTTTTGAAAATTTAAAACAACAAATTTCAAAACCCTTAACTTGACAAAAGGTACAAGGCGAGCCGCTAGCTAGGCACTAGGAATATTAAACAATTTTGTCATGGAATTGAAAAACTAAACTTTGAAAAAAGAAAATTCCGGTTTTCCATTCATCTTTCGCCTATTCCATCCTTATGAGGAAAAATATTAAAGAAATGAGAATAACGTGTTGCATTCGTTTTTGAAAAATTCTGACTGAAAGCGGACAAGGCCTCAAAGGTAAATTTCATTAGTTTTACCAAGCTGTTATATCTCCTGATTGTACCATGTGTTTTCATATATGATAAAAAAGTTTAACGTTGATTTTTGGCACGGCATCATGTTAGAAGAATACAGGTAGATGCATCAACGCTTGGGAACATTGATGTCAAAATTTTTTAAAATCTTTTGTCAAAAATGAGTAGATTTTTATATGTTTTCTTATACGGCGCAAATCAGAGGTTGTTGTGATACGCATTTTTCAACATTTTGAGAAAATTCCAATTAATTTTTCATTAAACACAAATTTGCTCTGACTGTTCATTGTCCCAGCAGCACAACAATTTTCTACCATGGCTCGGCATTCTGTCTCTAATAGCATGTTTACATATCTGATTTTAGATCTGCTCGATTTTAGAGACACTAAAATGTACCCCAGTTGTTTAAATATATTTTGAGATGAAGTAAAATAATCATTTTTTATTTATTTTTTGTATTATTTGTTAACATTAAAAGTTCTTAAAAATTTGTTCTTATTTCCATTTAATTTTTTTTTTATTTTTTATACTTTGTGAGCCCTATTGTAACATTTTTGATTTTCTTCACCTAAATATTATGTTGCATATACTTAATACTGTGATTTCAAATAAATATGGGAAACCATTATCAACTCGTCTGAAAAGCATACATAACCTATGTGTAAACAAACTATCATTTATTTATGGAATTTAACATTCAGTATGGTGTGATAACACATAAACATGGGCATTCATTTATTTCTTTTCTGTACCATTAGCAAATCTAAACCGATTGTCCCTAAATCGACCCACATTTCCGTTATTGCTTAGGTTTGATTGTCTAATATCCTAAAATTACATTAGGCTTAATTCCATTTGTGGCAAACATATTTACTATATTAAGACATTAACAAAAAGTTAACATTCTCTATGGCATGATAACGCAGCTGTTCTTCATTTATGCTGAGAGAACTTTTTCAATACATTGCACAGTAAGCATCTTGGCAAAAAGTCGATCGATAAAAAAAAAAAAAACTTGGCTATAACTTTGGAAGTTCAATAAGGATTTTTACAAACCCGTTAGAAACAATGACCACCACGAGAACTGTCACAAATGCAAGCATAATAAGGCTACTGCAACACGAACACCAAAGAGTGATCGAAAGACGTGGTTGTCATTGCAATGGGACCAACTATCATGATCGACTAAAATCCTACTAGGTCAAAGATTCTAAAGCTAAGCTTCTATCTGTATTTTTGATTGGAATCAACCCAATAGACTTTCTCGCATGGAACTTAGATCAATGCCTGTAAACCCCGGTAGAGCTATGACAAAAGGCTTCCTTGATTTGTATATCAGGGGACGATCGAGGAAATCGAAAGACTTGTTTTTTCTAGAATGAATTAAAAATGCGTTTCTTCAGCTCACTGATATTGCGCAAAGAGTCGCCTTGTGGTCTAGTTTACAAATATGAGGTTGCCTTTGATCTATATTAACACTTAATGTCCTAAATAGATTCTTGTCTTGTGCGATTTTTACATTAGTGCAATAAGAACATATGATACTCGACTAAGGTACGTGGTAATAGGTGGGAGTGGAAAACAGAAGCGATTGCTAGATGCGTGGTCGATTTGTATGGTAACTCAATCAGTCAGAATTAAATTGCTTTAAAAGATGAGATCCCCATTTGAATATACATGAGGAAAAGTGAACGCCATCTCCTTTTTTAAAATTTAGTGATTTGCTAAGACGGAAAACGTCTTCACCACTGGAATAAGCCTTCAAACATAATTCACAAACAAAAGTTCCAAAATTGAAATTTTTTAAGTCGTATTTTTCCTACCAACCGCATTCCACTGCGAATTTGGTCATGGAAAACTCTTTTCCATGTCCTGATCGGCATGCCCCGAAACAGAGGAAATATTCTAAAATATAGTTCTGTGCCAACAGGTGTCAAGGCAAATGAGAGATATATTTTTCTCAATTTCGATTGACCCTATCTGTTTGGGACCCGATACAGTACTCAAAACCAACCTTGCAGATAAACTCCACAGTGCACGAAATCATTTCTCTAGTTAAAGAATACTTAAGGTCACCCTGTTTTGAGTGATGCTTTTATGGGAATCTTATTTCTTTATCGTGATTCACTGTTCTATTTTAAAAATGTAAACAGGGCCCACACTAGTTGGCCAATCTGTAAAACATGGATCAGATTTTTAGTCTTGCAGAATTTTTTGAATAAAAATTACTAAATTCCTTCGCTAATTTTTCGCTCTGAATTTTAATCAATTTCAATGTCGTACCCCTTAATTGCGGAGTTTATTCGTTTTTCTAATGTTCACTTACAGACACCTCCCCTTCATCTGCCATAAAACAAAACTTCTAAATTATTCCATTTCAAAAATTTAAAGAAAATCACGAGAAGTTATAAAACTCCAAATCAAAAAATCTCTACACCACCAACATTATTTTGTAACATTAAGTGTCACCTCCACCCCCCTTCAAAAAACATGTACCTTTTTCTCCCACCCACCCCTCTCCCGTCTAAATCTTAACATTGTTGGTTTTTCGTTATTACCTTGGCTTCGAATTCCTTGAACTGACGTTCCCTTTCTTGGCGATATTTCTCAATTTCTTCGGTAGCTTCATCCTTGGCTTGCTTCAATCTTCTTGCCTTGCCTGGAAAATTAAAAGAAAAAATATAAATTATCAAAACTACTCACTTTTATCGGTTATTTTCATAAGCTCGGTTATCATGTGACCCCACCATAGCTAATGCTGCTGACAGCAGCAGCAGTACACAATTACGTTTTTTCAACTACCACAACTTCACAAACACAATGACACTTGTTTTCTTCGGCCAATTGGAATTTCTCCATCAAATTGGTGTTTTTTCGCAGCTCTTTCGATTTGGCACAAAACTGTTCTTTTTACTTACGTTTTCTTGCTTCTGCAACTTTTTCGGCAGCCTTCTTTTCAGCGGCCAACAATTGTTGGATACCTTGGGTTTGGCTAGTCATATTTGTACGCACTTGTATCCACTACAAAAGTAAATTCGGGGGGAAAAAAAGTTCCAAAACTGCACTGTTCACAAGACAAGTAGATAAATACAAGTGACGATGGTCTTCGTGGAATGTGAAAAAACGAAAAATGTCATATGACATTGCTTTGGAATGTGGATGGTGTGGAATGGATTGCAAGATGAGATGTGTTCAGTGAATTTGACATATGAAACGAAATAGAGTTGTATTTTTGTTTGCGTAGCTGTGTTCAGTTGTAACAGTGGAAGGTAATCTTTGACGGAGCCATTATAAATATATTTTTTTTATTAAAAAAACAAAATGAACTGTAATAAATATTTTCAGAGTGTATAATAACAATGTGCTATAACATGTGCACAAAACGTTGTTGTTTTTACTATTTTAATCTGGCGTTTGCACAAGACAATTTGAAATCAGAGTTGTATACATACACACTGCTTCTATCATTTTATTCATTGTCAAACATTTTTCAATGACAATACAATGGGAGTGCACAATATTTTGTAAAAATTATTACAAAATTTTGTTTGATAACCCAAAAGTCAGTAAATCAGAGAGAGAGAGAGAGAGAGAGAGAGTGACAGTAAACAGAGCAATTTTGAGAATTAAGATACTAAGAAAATCATCTGGTAGCATCAACTGTTTACAAAACAGATGTATTGTGGTCGATTCCAAAGTGTTTCAAAATTTAAGGCAAACTTTTACTTACGTACGCACACCTTTAGCCTTGTGTGCATGGCAAAACAATAGAGGTAGTCTCGTTTGTTAAATCAAAAATGACAATCATTTTCCAAAGAACTCGACCTTGCCATTTTTCAAGTAAAAATTAAGATCCGTTCTAGAACTGCAAGAGTGTAAAAATTTTTACTACGATCACCGATTTTTCCTTTTTAATATCGGAAAAATGTAAATACTAGAAGATTCCATGGTAAAATTAATAAGGTCAAGTCATTTAAAATAAGAACTCCCATCTTTGCATTTTCTGCATTTTACCTTGTCAAATTTCACTGCATAGAAAGCATCTCTGATTTGTGTATGTACAATGGATTTATAAATATACATTTTGACAATGAAATTTTTGAAAAAAATTGTAAACATATGTTTACATGACTTTACCTTCTTAATTCTACCAAGCTTAACTTATGGGGCTTTCATGTTCGTTATCTGGTTTAGATTATACTATTCCTTGATGGAGGCTATAAAAAGTTTGAAAATGACCAAATATTTGATTAAAAAGATATGTTAATTTCTTATGGGTCGTACGCCCATATTTAAGGAAGAACTACAAAATATTAATGTGAACCTGAAGGGCATAAACAAAAAAAGTAAAAGTATGATTTCCAGCGACTGTCTGTGTCATTGTACCGCGCGTAGTATTTTTTATTTAACATCTTCTTAAAAAAAGGAAGGTTAATATTTTTTTCTATTGCGGTTTAGTGCTGTCATTTCGTCCGATAGCATCGATGAAGAACACTATCAATCGATATTTCCTTTTAACAAAAAGAATCGATACCGTTGACATTACCATCGATTGTTTGCCAGCTCTATTCAGTTGGTTTTATTCGGACGGTAGTGTCGATTTGTGCTGTCGGTATGTTATTAGGACTTAAAATATAGTAATTTTTAATAAAAATGATGAAATTTATGATATGATATATCTCGCCAACTTTTATATTTGACAGTGTATGAACGAACTAATTAATTTCTCGACATAATCCAGCCGTTTAACGATCCAAATAGAAAATCTCCAAGGTAAATAGTAGGCCTGGTGGAAAACAAAATTTACCTTTAAAAAATGGATCAAGCTAAGAAAAATAAAAAAGAAGCCAGAGATGAGAAGCTAAAAGACCAGAAAATCGAGGAGCAGGTGGGTTGCATGTAAAGGCTTGAATATTTATTAGAATTTTGGAAATTCACATCCATGTAAATGGAAATATTCAACATTTTAAAAAATTTGGGTCAGAATGTTGCGCTGAGCAATGGTTCTAATTTGTTTCCCAATTTTCTTTAGATTCTCAAAACATTGGAAGAGGCCAAGACACCAGAAGATAAATTTCAACTATTGCTTAGCAAATATGTGGAAAGTGAGCGCCTTTTGAGGCGATCCAAGCAGGATACGAAGGCCTTAGAAAAACAGCTGGAGACTGTGGTCAGAGAAAAAGAGAATCTTCAAAGGGAATACAATAAAAATGTTTTAATGAGGTATTTATGAATGAAGGTAATAGTTTTTGAAATTATTTTTGAAATCAATGTAAAACCTTTCCACAGGGACAAGTTGGAGGAAGTGTGCCGGGAACAACAGAAACTTATTAAATCCGTTAAAAATGAAAGTATGCAAAAGATACGCGAGGAGGAAGAACGTCGCAAGGAAAGCCAATCGAAATTCCAATCTTCCCTGAACGAAATCAACCTATCCCTTAACAAAAACAATGAAGAAAATAATAAATTACGTGATCACAATATTGAGATGACCAAAAAGTAAGTATAGTAGTAATAAGATTCTATTTAAGAACGCATACAACACTACGCAGTCATCATTTTTTTTTTGCTTTGACTAGCCGCAAAAATTGAGGTTATTTTCCTTTTTTTTTTTGTATTTCAAAATTCAATTCTCTCAATATCGAATTTTGTTGGTATCTAAGGCAACAGTGGTGATCGCCAAAAGGTGTGTTGTTTTGTTTGGTTTTCTATCAGAGTAGAGAACATGAATTCATTTAGATCTCCTAGTGAACCGCCGCATCGCATCTAACCATGTGTATTGTGTTCACATTTCAAATATTGCACCGCTCTCTGGTGTCTTTTTGTTTTTCGTTACAATGAGAAATACATTTTTTGTTCTAATTCGAAATGTTAATGGGGGGATGGGATGTTTTTATTTTTTATATGGCAACTATTTTTAGATATATTCGAAGTTGTTGGTATGCTTTGGGATCACAGAGAGGAGGCAGCATAAGAGAAACATATGTATTGAGAATATTTTGAATTTTAATGAGAAGGGAATGAAATAAAAATCTAAACATTTCAAAATCAAAATGTTGACGTTGGTTTATTTTAAATGCGGGAAGCTCCCTTGAACAAAATATAGTAGGGAAGTAGGGCAGTGTAATGGAAAGACTGGAGGACTGGGGCTTAATTCTTCCTTAAGGAAAATTTACAAAGAAACCAACTTTCATTAGAGGAAATAATTTCAAATGAACAAAATTATGAAACGAAAAACTTTCAGATCTTCGAAAATTGATTAAAAAAAATAAAAATACCAATTAAATTTTGTAAATAATATTGTATTTTGGTGTAAATGTCCAACAAGCAAAGGAAAAGCAGAATCCAAGGGGTTTTAACACAAAAAGTCTGTTCGAAAGTCAAGTATAACAGTTTTGCAAAACTGTTATACACATGAAAATTGCACAAAACTCACAATTTTTTCCCAAGCAATGATAATTGCCTTAATTTTCAAACCAAAATAGCATAATAACAGTTGACAAAACTGTTATATTAATGAAAGCTGTACAAATTTCGCATTTTTTTTCGCAAGGGAGGATGATGGCCTTATTTGATTCTAAAAATATTGATGAAATGGACGGATAATAAGCAAATATTGTATCTAATTCAAACAAAGATCTTGTATAACAGTTTTCTGAAACCTCTATGTCATTTATGTTATCTTTGTGTTATCTAAGAATTTGAAATTGGTAGTTGTGTAATTGAATTTGTAAAGTAGGAGGAAATAATTAAAGTCTTCTATTAAATGAAGAGTCTCCTAAGCTTTTCTTCAATTTTCGAAGTCATGGGGCAAAAAATCCATAGGATCTCAATTAAAATCTAAAAATTCGTAGCTTAATATGGTGTATATGTGCAAGACCCAAAGAAACAATTTTTGAATCAAAAACCAGTTTTAATAGCAAACTGTTATACTCGCGGAAATTCAACCAAATTGTCCAATTTTTTTGCAAGAAATGAAAACTGCATCCATTTACAACTAAAAATGGTATTATAACATTTAGTAGAACTGTTATACTAAGGATAGTTGCAGAACTTCGAATTTTTTTTACAAGCAATGAAGATTTTCGGCTCTATGGACATCTATTAAAGATATATATGGCTTTTGTTAAGTCCTTGAGGTTTCCTCTTGACTTCAAAAGACTTCAAGGGGTCTCACGGGCTAAGCAAGTCTACATTTAATTGAGGAAGAGCTCCATAACTTCTGTTAAGCTTAGAGAGATTACCGGTATACCAAAAATAAGATTTTTCCTTATTTATATATTCTTCTTTTTCTTTTTTATTTGCAGACTCAAATTTTTGGCTGAACAATACCAGGCTCGTGAACAACAATTGGAGAAGCTAAATGAACAGGTGCAAATTGAGGGACAACTTCATAGGGCCAAATTGAATAAGGTACAGGTGGAGTCGGCCATGGAAAAGGAAATTCTCATCAAGTAAGATAAAGAACTTTATAACATCCTTGGAAAACGTTTCTAATATCTCCTGTCTTTTTCGCTTTTTCCAAGGGAAAAACAAATTGTATTGGAAAAATTGCTGAGTACCCAACAAATGTTGAAGGAAATCAGTGATCGTGAAAAGGATTTAAAGGAACAATTGAATTTGTACACTGCCAAATATGATGACTTCCAATCTTCATTGCAGAAATCCAATGATATTTTTGTGACATATAAAACTGAAATGGAAAAGGTGAGATAATTGTGAAACGGGCCTGTGGAATTTTTAACCTTTTGTATTTTAATTTCCTTTCCAGATGTCTAAGAACTCTCGCAAATTGGAAAAGGAATGCCTTGAATGGAAACGTAAATGGGAGAAGAGTAATGCCACCCTCATCGAATTGGCCACAGAGAAAAAAGATCGCGATGATCACGCTATGCGTTGCAACAAACAGGTTGAACAATTGCAAAAATTGCTTAGAGCTTTACAAAACGAACGCAGTCATTTGTACAAAGTAATTAAGGAAAATAATGTTGAAGTGCCTCCATTGCCCGCCTTGCCAGCTGAACCCGAACCAATGCAAACCAAACCCATTACCAGTGTGGCGGATAAGGATAAAATGGAAATTATGTCGAAAAATTGTGCTGAACTCAAACAGACATTGGCCAATTTACAAAATCAAATGAAAGTGCTAAATCTAAAAGGAGCCGAGGCCGAGGAGCAATGCAAACAATTGCAGGTGCAAGAGGAATCGATCAAGAAGAAGCAAAAGAAAAAGCCCAAATCGAAAAAGAATCAACAAAATAATGTAAATGCCGGCAACAATAAAGAATCATCACCAGCCAATTCTGAGGATACGATTAGTGTAAGGGAAGAGGAGCAAGAAACCCCGACCGCTCAAGAGAATGGCAACATCAATGGCAATGAAAATGTTTCAGCAACCGAACAACAAACCGCAGAGACACCTGCTGAATCAAAAGAAGTTGTTGAAAGCCCCGTTGAAGCTACAGCCGTTCCCGCAGTTGAACTTAAAGAAGAAACCCCTGCCAATGCTCCAGTTGAAGTTGTCAATTAAGACTAGGTACTCACTACATCATACTTTCATATTTAAAGGAAACCCATTTGTAACTTTTATACTTAGCCTTCATAGTTCATACAGCAGATAGTGAGCGCTATTTATTTGCTCACCAATCATTATTGAAATAATGGACTTATCTCATATCCCAATCTAGTTCTTCATTGTTTCAAGAACAATCTATATAATCTTTGACAAATTGTTCGACATTTTCATTTGTGTTTTTTTTTCTTTCATCATCTATTTTATTGTTTTTGTATTTTAAATTATTTATTAAATTCAAATCAACTAAATGAAATATTATTAAGCAAAATAATAAATATGAACATTTTTTTTTGTTAAAATTAAAAAAAAAAAGTTTAAAACTGTTCGTTTCTTTGTTTAAAAGGTTGGAAGGCCTAACTTCATTTATGGTAGACCAAGCTGTCGTCATCAATAGATGATCCAAAGAATGGTATTGGATCAAAAAGTCTTTTGGCCTAGATGGTTTCAACAGTTAATAGAATGCCTAAGGTATTCTATAGGAAACAAAGGATGTCAATTATGGTCCGTAGTAGGCTGAGAGGTCATCTTTAGTCAATGAAAGAAAGGTGAGGGCATATAAGAAGCTTGGAATTATGGCTAGGCATTTTAATGCCAAATTATAAGGAACAACGACGGCAGGATTTTAAGGCGGCTCTGGCATCCCTTTATGATACTCTGTAGGCAAAAGAAGGCCTAGAGGCAAAAGGAGACCTAGAGGTATTATATGGTCGACAGAATACCTAGAAGGCTTCAGTAGTCAATAGGAGACCAAGATGCATTATATATGCAAATTCTATAGTAGATGTATTTTATAGTCAAGAGGAGATGTGGCTTTCGCTATAGCTAATAGAATTCCAAAAGACTCCTAAAAGGCAAGTATGATTTTCTATAGAAAAATACTTTAAAAAAAATGAAATAATTTTGTATACTAAAAATTAGTTTGAGTAATATGTATAACAGTTTTGTAAAACTGTTATACTTGTGAAAATTGAAAAAAATTGCCTACGTTAGTCACAGAAAATTTAAATAATATAAAATTCCAATCGGAAAGTTTGGTATAGCAGTTTTGTTTAACTGTTATACTGTTACAAATTTGCTGGAAACAGACAATTTATAAACAACGATGTTAATATTTCAACCAAAGAGTTGATATAACAGTTTATGGACAGTTTTATATGTGTCGTACGTCGGTACAACGATGAAAAAATTTTGAAAAAAATAAAAGATTACAGGATTTTTTTCGGAAAAAATAACAGTATATCAGTTTTGTAAAACTGTTATACTGACGAAAATTTCATACATATGACAACCGTTTTTAATAAACAAATATTATTAAGTTGAATTTTAATGAAAATATAGTTGTATAACAGTTTTGCAAAACTATTATACTTACAAAAAATTGCATAAATATGGTAACTACACTAAAAACACATGAAAATGTCTTTAATTTGTGTGCTAACATAATGGTATAACAGTTATGTGAAACTCTTATACCTGCAAAAATTGCCTGAGAATGATATTTTTTTTAAAAATAAATTGGGAATTCTTATTATTTCCACATAAAAATTGTGATATAACAGTTTTGTCCATTTACAATTTTCATAAATACACTTCATTACAAAACAAAAAACTATTATTTTGAACTAGTAGTTTCGTATAACAGTTTTGCAAAATTGCTTTGCTTACAAGTATTGTAGAAATATAAGCTTTTTCTCTTATAAAAGTTGAAAATAGTTGAAATATCTACAAAAAATTGCAGTATAACAGTTTTGTAAGACTGTTATTCTTGCTGAAATTTCTTCCATCTGGCAACATTGTTAAAGACTAATGAAAAATACTTTATTTTCTACAGCAAATATGCAGTATAACAGTTTTGTAAAACTGTCATAATTGTAGAAATTGAATAAGTATGACTTCGTTTTTAGACATCGATGAAATGTATTTATTTTTTTTGCACAAACTGCTGGTATCACAGTTTTGCAATACTGTTATATTTACAGAAATTGCATAATATATTTAATTTGTATGGAAATATTTTTGCAAATATAGTAGAATTGTAAAACTGTTATACTACATGTTTTTTATAAAATCATGTAAGTTTCATTGGTTTTTAAAACCACAGTTTATGCCAGTTAATGGTTATACAAAACTGGTATACTATCAGTTTTGTATAACCATTTTACTGGCATAAACTGTGGTTTTAAAAACCAATGAAACTTACTTGATTTTATAAACAAAACATGTAGTATAACAGTTTTGCAATTCCGTTTATTTGCAAAAATTGCGAAAACATCACAATTTTTAAAATATAAACGAAAATGGCTTAAGTTTTAACGAAAAAAATTTAGTATAACAGTTTTGCAAAACTGTTATACTAACAAAAATTTAATAAGTATGTAAATGGTGTTAAAACGCTTGAAAATAACTTTAGTTTCGACACAAAAATTACAGTATAACAGTTTTGTTAAACTGTTATACTGGTAAAAATACACGATTTTTACAATATTGATTAATTATTGAAAAAGCCCTTCTCATTTCACAGACTAAAAGTTAATATACTGGAATACTGTAATTAAACGGAATTCATTCATAAGAAACTATTTTATATTTCGCCAAATCGTTTGGCAACATTTGTCAAGTTTTATTTTCAAATATCGAAAATTAAGTGGCTATAAAGCCCACATTAGTCTCCTATGTCAAATTTATATACGCGTGTTAGTGCATTTCCTCGTCGATTACCTTAATACCATTTCGATCGATATATCCGTTTAGAATCTTAAATCATTAATTGGATATAAAAATTCTTTGTGTCAGATATAACGGTTTACACAATTATTTGCCATAAACCCATTCCCTCAGCCCCTCTGGTAGGCCTCTCACTTTCTTCTTACAGCTGCAGTGTTTTGAACTTGAAAATATAATGGGTGTGTGTGTGTGTGTGTGTTTGTGCGCTGCTCTGTCAATGTGAAATAATTTGGCATGCAAATGGACATAACAACCGTTTGTCTGTCTTTATGCCTGCCATGCTGGCTGGCTGGCTGGCTGGCTGATTGCTTGGAAGGCGCAACAGTTGATGATTACATGTAATGTGACTGAGGACAGCTAAACGTTGCGACGTGCATTTAATTGTTTGTAATTACACGCTTGTGGCGTAAGATTGTTTTCGCCACATACCAAAGCAAAGTAAACAAACGGATACACGCACACACACACGCCGCCTTTTAGCTACAATGAGAATATGACATGCATTTCCCTGCCTCAACTATTCATGGAAATTGCCGCCTAAACGTATGACAAATATTTAGCCAGCGCATTATAACACGCATACGTTCCAATGTACAGCAAGCAAACAGGCAGGCAGGCAGTCAGGCATTTGTTCGAATGAATGCCTATTGCCGGGCAGAGCATTCGAAAAGACATGGACACTCGGAGACACACTCTTTGCTGTGGCAAATACCAAAATGACAATTTCAATTTTTAACATTTTTGCAAAACGTTAGTGGATAACAACTGTTTCCGCTTGAAAAATGTAACGCACTGGCAGTCAGGAAGGCAAAAAGGAAATGGAAAGCTTTTATGTGCTTAAAGGCAAATGAAATACTCAACAATACACATCGGTCTCTCTCCCTCTCTCTTTCGTTCACTTTCTCTCATATACACACACGCAAAGTAAACCCCTTCTCCAACCATTAATATTTTGAGTATAACGGCAAATTCCTGGAGACCCAACAAGTGTGAGCAAGAGAAAGAGTAGGAGAGAGACCGAAATAATTCAACAATGAAGAGTAAAAGTGTTTCTCTCCATGCCACATTACTGTGCCCACAAGGCGTTAGATTGGATTTTTCTGTAAAAATGTGAACCTATGAAGAAGAAAAAAGTGGACAATTATGTGTATGTGTGAGTGAGTGTGTGTGTAATGCATGTCTAATAACTGTATATTAGTGCTCTTGACAATGACGATAATAATGATGATGTTGATTCTTGAGAAAACAAGTGTTACTTTTGCATGGCATTTTTTTCTGTGTTAGCAATATTTGATGTTGTTGTTGTTGTAAAAGATCTTGAGAGCATTTATGAAACTCAAGTAAAATAACAGTAAAATGGCAAACAAGTGGTAGCTGTGTACGATTACATTGAGAGGGAGTAAATAACAATGTGTACGCATACATTTATGCTTGGTATCCTTGAATGTGTACAGACAATCGCACGCACATACATACATACACATTAACGTGTATGTATGTACGCTAACAAGCAGTAAGATGGACAGTGATGTTGAAAATTGGTAGATCAAAATATTTTTTGTCGCAAAAGAGAACAGTTAGAGGTGGTGTTCTACAGACACGAAAGGACAACAAAAATTGTAGAAAACCAGTTTTAAAAATAAATTTTATGCTCTAGAAAAGGCAAACACTTAATTATTTTGTGAAAACAATTTCAGTATAACAGTTTCAAAAACTGTTATACTTATAAAACATTGTGCAAAACTCACATATTGTCTTAAAAACAAACGATGTCTCCAATTTTTATAAAAAACCGTATAACAATTTGTTACAACTGTTATACTAACAAAAATTGCATCAGTATCACAACTTTTTTTTAAACAAATAAAAATTATAGAAAAAAATACACAGAAATGTAGTATAACAGTTTTTTATATTTTAATTTTAATATAAAAATTTTAGTATAACAGTTTTTAGTACTGGTATACTAACAATAATTGCATAAATATAAATGTATTTTCAAAAGCAAATGAATATATTTTTAGTTGTTGCACAAAACTTTTAGTATTGCAGTTTTGTTAAACTGTTATAATTGCAATAAATGCGTAAATTGTAGTAAATCAGCTGTGAAAATTGTTATAAAACTAAACATAAACATTCAAGCAAAAAATAAAAGCCGTTTTTTGTAAAAAATAGTATAACAGTTATACTTTCGAAATATTGCGAAAATGTCATATTCTTAACCAAGCGAATATCTCATTATTATTTATGTAAAAATTGTAGTATAACAGTTTTTAAATACTGTTATACAAAGAAAAATTATGGAGAAAAGAAAAAATGAGCACAATTGAAAATTAATTTTGTTTATACAAAAAGATGTAATTTAACAGTTTTCTAAATCATGCGCTTCATTATTTTTAATAAAAGACTATACAGAACTCTTACAGGATAAACATATATTTTTTTAAGTAAAAACTTTATTTTTTTTTTAATTTAAAATAGTATAACAGTTCTAAAAACTGTTATACCTACAATTGTTCGTAACCAGCATTTTACATTTTTCTTAAAAGAAACGAAAATTTCTTTATTATTTATGCAAACATTGCAGCATAACAGTTTTGTAAAACTGTTACAAACAAAAATTCCATAAATATCGTTTTTTTTTAATAAAAATAACTTTAGTTAGCAGCATGTTGTATAACAGTTCTGTGAAACCCTTATATTCGCAAAAATTTTCGAATGAGATAATTTCCAAGTTTTCTCTAGGCTAAAGAAGATCTCCATTTCTTTTTTATTGGCTATAGAAGTCCTCTTGGTCTTCTAATAGCTATACTAGCAGTAAAAATCATATGTTAAACATAGAAGATTTCAAAATATGTCGTTTTTCAGTTTTATAGGACCCCTAGGTCATTTTCCCCGCTTACATTTGCCCTCTAGGGCTCCCATTTATGTCTCCAATAAGAATTTATTTCCATTTGAAATAACCCACTACTGTAACGGCATTGTCTCAGTTACTCACTTTACTGTTCGCTCTCACGACCACTCATCCCAAAAGAAAAACAAATAACAACAATAACGGAATTTTGCGGAAGGTGGTGTACATTCGTGTGTGTGTGTGTATGTATTGGCTGGGATTTCGGTTTTTGGGAGGCAGCAATAATAAAAAAAATACCCATACACACAAGTAAAGAAGGAATAAAAACAAAATATCACAACGTCACACACACAGAGATGAAAGAAAGCCTTTCCACAAGAAATAAAAACAACAGCAACCACTACTACAAAAACAGGGAGCTCTGGGAGAGCTTTTCAAAAGGAATTCACTGCTAACACAATTCAGTTGTAGACAAAACGCGAATGTTAACTGTTGTGTGTATGGGAAACAAAATAAAATTGAAAACAAACGGTTAACTCGCGATTTACGGAATTCGGAATTTCAGTTATTTTTATGCTAGGCTTTTTTTTGGAAAAATTTGGCTAGGATAGAAAACGGAAAAGTAGAAAAAAGGAAAAAAAATTGGATATTGTTGCTAGCAGCTGATGATGGGATGCTGATGCTGCTGCTACTGAAGATATTTGGTAATGATAATGGCAGTAGTATAAGAAACCATTAGGAGGAACAACAAAAACAACAAGAAAAAAAAAACATGGAGGCAAAGAAATCCAGGATAGGATAACTTGAAAGTTGGAAAGTGAAGCAAAAATGTAAAGGCGAAAGCAAAGAAAGCAAAAAAGTAGGAAAAGATACACATAACGTGCGCAGATTTTTTTCCCGTTTTCGTTACGTTTCGTTTTGCTCGCACCAAGCACTAAGTTATGATTGGGCCTGCTGCCACCAGCAACGGATGATGGAAATTCAAGTGAAATATTACTGTGAAAGTGTGAATTTTAAAAATAAATTCAAAACTAAAACCCAAAGAAAAATGCCAACAAAATATTTTTTGTAAATAAAAAGAGAAAAGAAAAAAATTGAGAAAAAGAAGAAAATTTAAAAAAAAAATAAAATGTTTTTACAAAACAAAAGAAAAATAATTTTGTGTATCGAAATTAAATTAAATGTGCTGGTATATCAGTGGCCATAACTTGTGAAGGTCCCCGTTCCGAAATAAATCGTAAGTCTTGAATTCCCCAGAGATGAAGTAAATTCCGTTTGTAACGTAGCAGCAAAATGCCACGCAAAAAGCTTTCATCTGGCCATATTTCAAACAAGTTTTAACACCGTTTTATTTATTAAAATAAGAAAAACCCAGTAAAAAAACGTAAACAAATAAAGAAGTAATGAATTAATGAAAATAAATATGCTAACGAATTAATTACCAATGAAATGTCTAAATAGGGTTACGACTGCAGTCACATATTTAACAGCCACAAATTATAACGAATTGTAATTAAACACGCAAACCACCTTATCTCGGCATCGACGGTAACAGCAGCGGCGACGTCAACGTTAACAACCATCATTGTGCGCTTACCTTTATTCTCCATTGAACACAACTCACCCACATTTCACTGTCGACGACGGTCTTCTTATTCTTCCTTCTAATGAAGTAAAAGAAAGCAGCAGCAGTAGCAACAACAATAAGAATAACCGCCACTTTAAAGGTAAACGAGCTCTTTTTTTAAACATACAAACAAAATAACGAAAGAAAAGTACATACTGCTACTCTCCCATTTTGCTCTCTACCTCTCCCCTGTCCATCTCTAATCATTTGTGATGATCAAATAATTCTAATAAGAAATCAATTAATTTATGTGAATATTAAATTAATATAAAGTAACAGCCATTTAAAATTAAATGCCAAATCCGTTATGAAACAACAAAAACAACAAACAAAACAAAAAATCAAATCAAATAACCGTTGCTTTGTCAAACCTCACTCATCCTTGCCCACTGAGCAATGATTTGTTTGTGTGTGTGTATTGCTCTTTTTCTCTCTCTCTTATCAGTTTGACCATTTACCCGCTATTTTTTTTTGATTAATCTCACATACAGGCACACACATTTATGCTCTTCTCTTTAAGTCCCGGACACAGGTTGAAACACACACATAACACATACTCTGAGATGAACACTAATCAAGTTAAAGAGTGTCATCACAAATGGTGTTTGCCGTTGTAGGAAAGGAGAAGAAATAGAAAAACAACATGGGTTTAAATGGGAAAAAATTATAAAAAATGTATAAAAACAATTTATGTAATAATAAAAATATATTAAAAAAGTGAATTATTATTATTGTGAGTACCACTTGTGGGCAAGCAAAAACAACATATCGCTTGGAATGATATAAAAAATATGTGTTTACGTAGGTCCATCGACAATTGAGAAAATATTTTCATATTTATTATTTTTAGTGTTTTTCAAAGGGGTTTAGATAATATTTTAAGAAGTAGAGATAAAAAAATGAAAATAAATAGAGGAAAAAAACGAGGTGTAAATTACACTGTCCAAAAAAAAGATCTACGGGGAAAATCCAGCAAGTTATGAAAGTAGAGCTAAAAAAGACACGTGTATCGGCGTTTCAAAAATTTACATCGAAAAGGAATCAAAATAGAGAAAGCGGATTCCCCCTTATTTTCCCTTTTGAATATTTTCGAATTAAGATTCCTTGGAATCCGTGCATTTTAGGTATATAGTGCCTTCAGCAGTATCGCAGATAAAAATACGAGGAATATTTTGATTAAAAATGTTAACACTCAAACGAGTCAAAAAGGGATGTTTCTGGTACTTTTTTTTAAAATATGGATAAAAACTTCCTTTAAACGGGTGCTATGCGGTATTTTGTCCCATTCCCGACGAAGCGCTTGCTTGAGGTGATCGACACTTTGGTATTTTTTAGTGCCAACCTTGCTTTCCAAAATACTCCAGGCACAATAGTCCAACAGATTGGTATCCGGAGATTTCGGTGGCCATTGTGCGCTGGAAATGAAGCAAGGAACCTCATTTTGTAACCATTCTTGGGTGGCGCTTGCTGAGTGCGAAGTTCGTTGCAGTTTTTTCATCTCACCCTGTATATATAAATTTCTGGGGTTAGGTAAGACTTAAACTCTTGACGTCGTGTAAGATCTAGTAGTAATTTGAGCTACATGCCACCGTTTAAAGGCCTTTTGCAACAGAAGAGGTTTCGGAGAGGTCCTCTGACAATAGTTGGCCTTTTTATGCTTAGACGATCTTTAAAAGCTCTTTTGGTTACAGAAAAGGCTTTTTGATCATGGACGACCTCTAAAAAGTGTTATGGGTGTATACAACCTTTGAAAGCTGTGTAAAGCTCCAAAATATATAGAGATGACCTCTCAAATATATTGACGACCTTGAAAAGTTATTTTCGATATAGAAGACCTCTAAGTGAAATGGCGTAGGTATATATTAGCCAAAGAAATCGTCTGAAGGGTCTTTTAGAGCTGCAAACCACCGTTTAAAGGCCTTTGTCGCAGAGATTTGAAAGAGGTCTTCTGAATAAAGTTGGCCTTTAAAAAGCCCTTTTAGGCTTAGACGATCTTTAAATGTTTTTGTTCGCTACGGAAATGTATTTTTGATCATGTGTTTATACGACCTCCAAAAGCTGTGGAAAGCTCCAAAGACCTCTCAAAGGAGAGAAACTTAAAATAATATTTTCGATAGGAACAACTCAAGTTTAGTAAATACTTTACAATTTTTTCGATTTTTTTTTAAATTTTTTCTGGCGTCCGGTTTCGTCTCCCAAGAAAAAATAGTATCCGGGTATCAGGGTAAAAATACATACCACTGGAAAAAATGGAAGAGTTTTTACTGAACTAGAGTTAAGCCTTTCGATACGGAAGACCTCTAAACAAAATCGTGTGGTTAGGTATTAGGTAAAGAAAACGTCTGAAAGCTCTTTAAGCAGCAGGCCTCTGTTTAAAGACCTTTTGCAATAGAAGAGGTTTCGGAGAGGTCCTCTGACCATAGTTGCCTTTTAAAAGCCTTTTTGGGCTTCGACGACCTCTAAAAGCTCTTTTGGCTACAGAAACCTTTCAATAAGTTCTTTTGATCATGGACAATCTCTAAAAAGTGTTACGGGTATATACGGCTTCCAAAAGCTGTGCAAAGCTCCAAAAAATATAGAGAAGGAGAGGAACTTGAAGAGTTCTTTTCGATACAGAAGACCTCTAAATTACTACTTGAAGGAATTCTTAATGCTCTTCAAATACTTCTACTTCATACAGCTCTGTTGGAAAGAATTGATCTGGTTTGCGCTTACCCCTGAGGTCAAATTTCCACAAACTCAGCGCCAAGACTATAATTTTAAGGCTCGGATTTTGTTAATTTCATCTGGGCTTTGTCTATATCAGTCAGTCACACATCCACCTCCCAAAGCAGTTTTTCTTTTTCCCAAGAGAATTTTAACAAACATCTGTGAAAATCCGTTGGGCGCCATAATGAAACTGTAAATTTTGTTTACATACTCCTCCCACAATTTGCAGATTTATCCTTCAACTCTAGAATTTAAATTGATCCATTCGAGTAAAAGAACGAAAAATTAATGATTCTTTCAATCCATTTGACACACAGATCCCCGAAAAGTTCCTCCCGTTTTATAAATCTATTATGAAATGGAAAATTTTCGTATTCATGGACAACTTGCTAACAAATCAATTTCCCATGCACGCTGTCATCAACTACTTCGGGGATCATCAATTAATACAGGAAACAAAAGTGCAAATGTGTGAGTGTGTGCCCTGCAGTTTTACATCCGCATGTGTGTATGTGTTTGGGAGTCTCTCTTTGATTCAATTAAAAATTTAAATTGAGTTGATAATTCCCCCGAAAAAAATATGAAATAAAAATTAAATGAAAATGTATATGCGAATTCTAATCAGAGTTTTGGGGAAACGAACCGGCCAACCTTAACCAACAACGAAGCGTGGCAGAAAAGTTGAAATGTTTGTTGTTGGCTGGGAGGCTTTTCTAAAAATAAACACCCAACACGAACAACATGTAAATGAGTTCGAGTTTGAGGTCGGCCTTCTCTCGTGTTATGATGCGTTAGAGAAAGATAGAGTAATACACAGACTCTCACACATACACACACACATACATGTGGACTTACAACACCCAGAGTTTACTCGCCAGTTATTATTATTGTTGTCGTTGTTGTGGGTATTTGCAAAACTTCAAGCGGCAATGTAAATTGTTTAGCTCTCCTTGCTCTTCGTCGTTGGCTCGCTCGGTTGGGAGATAAATGAAAATAAAATGTAATTTGAAGGAACACACACATACACGCACACAAAGAAATACGCAAATACATACATACGTTCATGCAATAAACATTAACACGACACAGACATGCAGTCTACCAGACCAGATGATGGATGAATGATGCCGATGCTGGCTGGCTGGCTGTTACCTCTCTATTCCTGATGTCTCTGCTTCTGGTGCTGCTGAGTTTACTCTGGCTTAACTTTGACATAACTGTCATCGGAATATTTGTTGTTAAAGAGAAGACGACAACGATAAACGAGTAGCACAAAAGAAAACAAAATGAAAAAAAGGACAACAACTTAGCCTCCCTCTTAGTATGGCCATCGCCATCGCCACCGATACACACACACACACAATCACAGATACACAAACAAATTTATTGGAATTTAGAATCCAACTTGCCATCCAGTTTTCTGTTGTTGTGATTGTTGTTTGTGTTATTTTGAGGTGCTACATTGTTATGTGTCACTGTCACTTTTCACTTCCCGTTTCATTTTGGAATAGATTTCCGTTTTCTCAATATTCATTTCATCAACGTTCTTATCGGCAATTTATTTAATTTTTGCAGTGGAAATATTTGTTTCGGATGAGGAAAAGGTTGAAAGGCGGATGGACGAGGGAAACAAAGAAAATCAAAAATGAGCTTGAATAATTATCTCCAGCTGTAGAAGAATTGTAAAGTCTTTTGGTCATAGAAGGCCTCTTAAAGTTAATCTGTAAACAGAAGACTTTTTTGAGTTGGATTAGAGAACGGATGAGGGGGGATGGGTGAGGTAGACAAATGGAAACAAAAAAGGGCCTTGAAAAATTATCTCCAGCTGTAGAAGAATTGAAAAAAATCTTTTAGTCATGGAAGGCCAATATTCTATATCCAGAAGGCTTTTTTGAGTATTCTTTTTGTAGCCAGAGGTCCTTTTAAAGAACTCCTGGTTGTAGACGACTCTTTGAAATTTCTTCTGGCTACAGAAGTCGTTTTATAGGTCCTCTGTCTTTTGAGAAACTTCAAAAAATCATTGGGATATATAGAAGACCTCTGAAAGCTTCTTTAGCTATACAAAACATTTGAAAGCTCTTCAAGATGCAGACCACCTTTTAAAGGTCTTCAAGCTACAGAAGACTTAGAACGTGTCTTGTAGCTACAAAAATTTTCGGAGAGGTCTTCTGCCCATTGTTGACCCCCAAAAATCCTTTTTGGGCTTACACAATCTTTAAAAGCTCTTTTGGCCACAAAAACCTCTAAATAGGGTTCTTTTGGCCATGGAAGACCTCTAAAAAGTGTTATGGGCCTATATGACCTCCAGAAGCTCCGAAATATATGCAAAGCTTCTAAAGGCCTCTGAAAGGTATAGAGGACCTTGTAAAGTTATTTTCGGTACAGAAGACCTCTGTATGTCCTCTGAAAGTTCTTCTGACTACAAAAAGAGGTGTTTAGGAAATAGAAGATGCACAAAAGGTCTTCTGACTATTGAAGGCTTACAAAAAGTTTTTTAGATCTACAAAACCCCGTAAAAACTCTTCTAGTTATATTGAAGAGCTTTAAATGCTTTTCAGGCTAGACAAGGTCTTGAAAGTGTATTATAGCCTCAAAACGCCTGAAATATTGCCAAAAAACCTGTAAGCTCTTTTGGCTATATAGAAGAACTTGACAAGCTTTTCAATCTAGACAAGAACTCGAAAGTGTATTGTAGCCACAAATAGCCTGAAATATTGCCAAAAATCCTGTAAGCTCTTTTGGCTATATAGAAGAACTTTAAAAGCTTTTTAAGATCCAAGATCCAAAAAACTCAGCAGGGATATTCTGACCCTTTTAGTTTAGACCATCTTTCTCGTTGGTCTTCTAACTATAGAAAATCTCTAAAAAGTGTTCTGGGTATATGCGACCTCTAGAAGCTCTTATAAATATGCAAATCTTTAAAATAAAGTCTAGCCATAGAGAACTTCTCAGAGGCCAAACAGCACTTCTGGGTGTAGACGACCTTTAACAGATAATCAAGCCGCGAAAAGGGTTCTTTTGATACGGATATCTTCTACATCTTTCCAGCTCAGACCCTTACATGTTATTTTAACTACGGAAGACTTCTTAGAAGTTCCTAACTATATAAGACCCCTAAAAGACATCTTAGTCATGTTTAACCTCAGAGAGGTCTAGGTTCCGAATATTTGGAAGACATCTCAGATAACTTCTGGGTAAAAGTTTTCTTCTTGTCATGGATTCTCTGAATTTTGAAGACCTCTGAAAGCTCGCCTGGCAGCTCTCACAAAAGTTCTTCTGACTTTAGAAGAGCTCTTAAAGTCTGTTTGTCCTTCGGAGGACCTCTAAAAGGATACTCGCAAAAGTTCTTCTGGCTACCGAAGAGCTATAAAAGTCTATTTTGATGTCCTCTAAAAAGTTTAGAAGATTTTTGAAAGTTTTTCTAGCTTTGAAAGACATTAAAAAGATCTTCTAGTCAAAGAAGAACTCTATACAGTATTCTGCCTAAAGCAGACCTCTAATAGCTCTTCGGGCTACATAAGCAATGAAACGGCTTCTATAAGGTCGGTAGACTGCAAAATATCTCTAAAATTTATTATGCCTATAGTCGACTAATTGAAAGCCCCATAAAAATTGTCTGGTTATAGTGGGCATCCCTAAGCATCCCTGGCTTTTAAAAACCTCCAATGACTCCTCTACAAGGAACATGAAAATTTATTTTATCTGTAAAATAAAACTCTAAAACTACTGTAGTCCTTATAGATATCTTCTAGGATTAGAAGTCCTTTTATTAGAGCTCTAAAATATATCCTAGCTACTACAACCCCTTCTAGCTATTCAAAACATCTAAAGGTTATAGAATACTTTTAAAATGTCTTTCTGCTTAAGAAGACCTTCAGAGTTTTTCGTCTAAATCCCTTATAGTTTCGAAACTTTTTTCAGCTACAAAGAATTTCTAATTGGTCTTTTAGATATATTGGTAAAATTATGTCTACGTAATAAAAACTCTTCTGGCTCAGAAACACTTCTACAAGACATTTTGGTTTTAGAAAATTTTTTAAAGGTTTTAGAAGGACCTAAGAGTTTTTCTGGCTGTGGAAAAGGTTTAAAAACTTTTCTACCTAAAGAAGAACTTTTAATGGCCATCCAGCTACAAGAGTCCTTTTATGAACTACTATGAGATCTGGCTATAGATTTCATACCAACTTTCATCTGGCCATTGACGGTCTTTAAAAGATATTTTGTTCTTGGACAGGTCTTTCGGACTTAGAGCGTCCTCAAAAAACCTTCTGATTGGTTGGTTTTTAAAAGCTCTTATGGAAACTAAAAATCTTCCAAAACGTTTTTTAATTATAGAGGACTTCTTATAGCTTTTTCAGTAACAGAAGCCTCCTAGCGACATAAGTCCTTAAAATGTCTTCTCGCCATTTAAGACCTTTAAAAACTCTTCTGGCCATTTAAACCTCTGTCGAACCTTTATCGAACTTTTGACTCAAAATAATATCTCTAAAAATCTTTATAGAATTCTTCATTTCCACAATTTTCTCTTCATTCGTCAATGCTCCCTCTTCAAATCCCCCATCTCATCAGCTCATTTACAGCTTGTTTGCAATGGTGTAGTTTGCAATTTCCCATTTGGTTTTAGAGTGCATAATAAACAATAGAATTGTAATGTCACACACATTTACATATTAGTCTCCAATGATTTCTTGTTGTTGTTATTGTTATTCTCATCCGAGAGAATTGTTAACATATTCATATAGATACTCGTAAACAAAACTAATGAGAAACTCCCTCTCACACTGGCAATTGTCGAAACAATGGCAGCAAATAATGAAATGTTCTTTGTCTTTGGAGTAATACTGTCAACAAGAAGCAATAAGATTAGCGGGAGGAGGAGGAAGAAGAAATGGGAGACAATAGCACATGAACATTCAATCGAATTGAAGATACAACGAAACCAAAAAGGATATCATGGCATGGCAAATATTAGAATCCGTTCGCTTAATACCATGCCATGCACTTTGTACTTTTTAGAACTTTTTCGAATTCCAAAAAAAAAAAGGAAACCACTCATTTGTAACCTCTAAACCTTATATGTTTAAGATTAGAACTTTATTTTTAATAGCATTGCCCAGCATTTAGTACATTTTTGGTACTTTTCGTACTCTTTTTGTTTACAATTACAAGAACCCTGCTCAATCCCCTTTCTACATAAATTAATAGTCATCCATATGGCAAATTCCAAAATTGCTCTTTATTTAGTACATGTTAGTACTTTCCAGACAGTTTTCATACTAGATACCGAAAAACTCACCACTTGCACCTATGGTGCCCAATATTAAATATGTTTGAGTACTTTTCGTACTATTTTTCAAAAATCGTATCCTTCCAGGTAGCACTTCCAATAACCCATCCCCAGTTTCCCATCCCCATCCCCAATTCCCCAGCCAAATACTATAGAAAAACATTTTCAAAATTGTACAACATTTTGTACCTTTTTAGTACGATTTTTCAGCCATACTTTACACCAATACCCTTTCAGAGATCCTCACCTTAAATTTCGGAATCCTAGTTATGTCCGCAGTCATATGGCTAGAGGGGGTATATATCATTTGATACGGCCAAAACGTGCCTCATTGAAATAAAGGTTTTATAACCTAGGTCTCTTTGGATCAAATACGTTTCAGGACATTTGGAGTCGATCTAGTGATGTCCGTCCATCCGTCTATACGTCTGGCTGGTGTGCACGATAACTTTCGAAAAGTGTATCCGATTTGATCCAAACTTGGTACATCGTAATTTTATTATCAAAATTTAAGCGAGTTCGTAAATGGGCAATATAGGACCACTCCTTGTGGTACCTCCCCACAAAAGATTGAAATTTTCAAAAAAAAAAAAAATATATATATATTTTCTGCACAGAAGGAGAAACGATAATCTGATTTCGCTCCAACTTTGCAAATCCTAATATTTCCGTCACTACGAGGTCAGGTGCAAAAATGGATAATATCTGTCCACTCCATCAAGTATCTTCCCCACAAAGGGTCAAAATGTGCTGTAACATCCCGATTGTCATCAAATTACACACAACCCAATATTTTTATAACCACAAGGTCAGGTGTGAAGATGAAATATATCGATCCACCCCTTCTGGTATCTCCTCCACAAAGCGTCAAAAATTTCAATATCCATGAAGCTGATGAAACGAAATTAACATACGATTCCATTCAGATTTGTCACATCTCAATATTTCCATCAAAACAAGATCTTTTATAATTATGGTAGAAATCGGACCATTTCTTCTGGTACCTCCTCCACAAGGGGTGAAAGTTTTGACGAAGCAAAACGATTATAAAATCCGAAATAACCATCCGGCTCTTTTCATAATTTACACATCTCAATAGTTCTACCAACACTAAATCTACTGTGAAGATGGGATATATCGGTCCACTCCTTCTGGTACCTCCGCCACAAAAGGGTTAAAATTTTAAACATCCATGAAACTTATAAAATGCGAAATTAACATTCGTTTCCATACAGACTTGGTACATCTCAGTATTTCCATCAACACAAGATCTGTTATAAAGTTGGTAGAGATCGGACCATTTCTTTTGCAACCTGTCCCACATAGGGTTCAAGAAAGAAAGCTAAATCAGCATCCAACTCTCTTCATATTTCACACATTCAAACATTTTTGCTAACACAAGGTCTGTTGTGAAGATGATATATATCTGCGAACCTCTTCTGGTACCTCACCCATAAAGGGTCACAATTTCCAATCTGTCTTTTATCTGTCATAACTTTCGACACAATTTCACGATTTATCTTCAACTTGCTATATCTAAATATTTACCTCAACGAAAAACCTAAGATGCATATGGAATTTAAAATTTCCTATAAAAAATTGGATATAAATGTTCGAATTTCTTGTAATTTTGCCCACGCCAATATTTTTATCTGTATTTGATGAAGTATGACAAGTTAAAAAGCAGTAAGTTCGGCCGGGCCGAATTTTGAATAACCTCCACCATTTGGAACGAATTTGGAAATTTTCAAAAAATAGAATCCTTAAAACATTCTGTTAAAATTTTAAAAATACCAAATATAGCCTTTATATTGGGGTTTTTTTACGACGTGACCCTACATAGGCATTGTTTGTCATAAGCCATTACCATATTCAAATTCGAAACTTGAAATAAATAGTGAATAATGTAGCTAAAATCATCAAAATATCGTATATAGGGAGGTTCCGTTATATCGGAGCTGTGCGAAGACCTGGACCTGCATAGACAATTTTCTGTCACAGGCTGTAGCATACATTACGAACTTCAAATACCACATCTCAAACAATTTCGGTGGATACTGTACCTAAAATCGTCAAAATACCGAATATAGGGAGGTACTGATATATGGGGCCTATACGAAGACCTGGACCTGCATAAACAATTTTCTGTCACAGACTGTAGTTCCTATAACGAACTCTAAACACGTAATTTGAAACAATTCTGGTGAATAATGACGCTAAAATCATGAAAATACCGAATATTGGGAGGTACAGTTATATGGGAGCTATACGAAGACGTGGACCTGCACAGACAATTTTCTGTCTTAGGGTGTAGTAACCATTACGAACTTCAAATACCAAATTTGAAACAATTCCGGCGAATAATGTCGCCAAAATCATCAAAATACCGAATATCGGGAGGTACCGTTATATGGGGGCTATATGAAGACGTGGACCTACATGGCCCATTCACGAACTTAACCTGCCTACTGGAAAAATAAACACGTGTGCAAAATTTCAGCCATCTATCTCAATTCATTCGAAAGATAGCCTGATTACAACAGACAGACGGACAGACAGACAGACGAACACCCAGATAGATAGACAGACGGACATCGCTAAATCGACTTAGAATTGTACGCTGATCAAGAATATATATACTTTGTTGGGTCTGACATGAGTATTTCGAGGTGTTACAAAGTATGGTGGAGGGTATAAAAATGGAATTCTTCGGTCGACTATATCTGTTACATCAGGCATATGTTAATATTTTTCAAAAATTATCACATATCTTATATAAAGTGAAGAAAGCAATCGATATAGGCCAAACCTGGCACGTCGAAATATTTATATCATATTTATTTAGGTTCGATACGAAATGTACAATATTGGCCCATTCCTTCGGAACCTCCTCCACAGAGGAGGTAACAGAAGTCAAAATATATTTAAGTCATCGAACATTGGCTGAGGGTATAGATCTGTCGGCAAAACTTATTGAAACTTTTTAACTATTTTATTCCTTGACTAAATACCATGGAACAGTGTTTGGTACTTTTCGTACTCTTTTTAACTCAAAGTTCCCAAAACTCAACTCCATCTTATATCTATCCACAAATAGTTACTCACCATTCAAATTTTGGAATTTTATCTACTGATGGGTATTTATTTCGAACACTTTAGTATTTTTTGCACCCTTGTAAGGGGTAATTTTTCACTATTCTTTGATGGGAGATTATGATCTTCATTTTTATAATATTCCTTTACATAATCTCCCCTTTTCTCCCCTTCCTCTGTGAATGTCCCATGCCTGTGACAATGACAATACTTAAGTACTCTTCACCAAAAATATTGTCGGGAGATAATCGCGTGTAAATTTATATAACTTATACACATACACCTTACACCGTTACACAAACAAATAAACTTAGCTTAAGCACATTCTTGAAACTTTCAACATATTTGTTATTTTTTCTGCTATTTCGTGGTACTTTTTTCATATTTTCTTAATGAGATGTTATAACGCCATGTGAGGAGGGGGTGGGAGGCAGAAGGGTAAACAGTGTCATGGCAAGGAACAATATTAAAATCGTTTGGGGTTTTGTATACAAGAAATGTTGACGCAGATCTTAAGCAAATCTTTTAGCCTTACAGGTCCTCTTCAATATATTCAACACAGAAAAAGAAGGGCTCATGGAGAACCTTCCAAAAGTTCACGAAATATAGAACCCCAAGGATTTGAACCCATTTCCAGAAGATCACCTTTAAAGAAGCCCTTAGGGGAGACGTAGAAGTCCTTTGGTAGGTTCTTCTTTCCATTGAATATTTTTCAAGCAGTCTTCTTTCCATAAGACATCCATTGAAGACCTTTTAAAACAGACTTGGGACTTTGTATACAACAAATGGTAACGCTTAGGACCTTAAGAAAATCTGTTGACCTTATAAGGCCTGGGAAATATATTCAAGATATAAAAAAGAGCTCATAGAGAACCTTCCAGAAGTCCACCAAATTCAGAACCCCAAGGATTTTAACCAATTTCAAGAAGATCACCTTTATAGAAGGCCTTTGGAGAGGTATGGTTCTCACGGAAGTCCTTTGATAGGTTCTTCTTTCCCTGGACTATATTTCGAGAAGTCTCTTTCCGTGAGAGACCCATTGAAACCTTTTAAAACAGAGTATCTGTCGACAAAGGATATTTTAAAAAGAAGTCAAAGAGTTTAAGTCGGTTTGGCCGACAAATGTATATCCACTCTCAGCCAATGTCTATTTGTTTACATATACAGGGTTGCCCATATTCGACGGACCTTTGGGCCCATTCCAATCGACGAGGCTTGTCCGCAGGCAACATTCTTTGCGTCAATTGAATTTTGTACGGGAACAAATGCAAATCACTGCGAATAACCCGTTGTAAAGTGGACCGAGCCATGCCCAACTGCTGAGAACGGCGTTTTTGGGATGTTCTTGGGGACCTCTCAACACTGGCTCGTACGTCAGCGATATTCTCGGCCGATCGCCTTGGTCCACTTTTATATGCCTCTTCGGATTAGAAACAGCCTTACCAGTCGAAAAATTTTCGTCTAAACGCTTAATGGTGTTCTTAGAAGGCGCACTTCTCACATTTTTTAATGTTTTAACAGTACGTTGAGTTTTCACAATTGACTTCTTCTGTTGAATGTAAATTTCAACTATTTCAGAGCGCTAGCGTGGCGTGTATTGGTTCATGGTAAAAATCCGCTTGGACTGACGCTTCAAACGCGGTATGTCATTAAGCGATGTGACATCTCTGTCAAAAGTTATGGCGTTGCCAAATGGGTCCGTCGAATAGGGGCAACCCTGTACTGACTTGTTTTATGTGATTACTCAAGCTTTTGATCCTTTATAGGGGAGGTTCCGAAAGGGTGGACCAATATTGTCCACTCTGTTTCTGACCTAAATCTGATTTAAATATTGCAAGGTGCCAGATTTGGGGTATATCGACTTCTTCCTGTACTATATATGAGCTTCATGGTGTGCTTCATGACTATTCAAAATTTCGACCCCTTTGTGGGGGAGGTACCAGAAGGAGTAAGCCATCTTCACAGCAGATCTTGTTTTATGGGAGATATAATTATTCAAAATTTTGACCCTAGTTGGGGGAGGTACCAGACGGAGTGATCCTATATCTTTCATCTTCACACCAGATCTTCTTTTAGTACAAATATTGGGATGTGCGAAACTTTAAGAGGATTGGACGCTCAATTCGCATTTTTAATCGCTTTTTTGTTATTAAAAATTTGGACCCTTTGTTGGAGAGGTACCAGAAGGTGTATGCCGATATAACCCATCTTCACATCAGATCTTGTGTTAGTAAAAATATTGAGATGTTTGAATTGGATGCTTATTTCGCATTTTATGGGAGATACAATTATTCAAAATTTTGACCCCTTTGTGGGGGAGGTACTTAGATATCTATTATCTTCACACCAGATCTTCTTTTAGTACAAATATTGGGATGTGCGAAACTTTAAGAGGATTGGACGCTCAAATCGCATTTTTAATCGTTTTTTGTTACTAACAATTTTGGACCCTTTGTGGGGGAGTTAACAGAAGGAGTATGCCGATATATCCCATCATCACATCAGATCTTGTGTTAGTAAAAATATTGAGATGTGTGAATTGGATACTTATTTCGCATTTTATGGGAGATACAATTATTCAAAATTTTACACCTTTGTGGGGGAGGTACCAGAAGGAGTGATCCTATATATTTCATCTTCACACCAGATCTTGTGTTAGGATGTGTCGAGTTTGAAAGGAATCGGATGATGAATTCGCCTTTTACGATGGTTTTGGTGTTTTAAAATTTTTATCCCTTTGTGGGAAGATACCAGAAGGTGGAAACCGATATATCCCATCTTCCCGCAAGTTCTTGTGCTAATAAAAGTATTGGAATGTGCGGAACTTTAAGAGGATTGGAAGCTTAATTCGCATTTTATGATAGTTTTGTTATTCAAAATGTTGACCCCTTTGTGGGGGAGGTACAAGAATGAGTAGTCCGATATCTACGATCTTCACATCAGATCTTGTGCTGCTAGAAATATTTAGATGTGTCGAGTTTGATAGGAACCGGATACTCATTTCGCGTTTTATGAGCTTCATGGCTATTCCAAATGTTGACCCTTTGAAGGGAATTGGATGTTAATTTCGCATTTTGTGAGAGATAAATTTTTAAAATATCGACTCGGTGTGAAGGGTGTATCAGAAGTGGTGGGCCGATATTCATCATCTTCATACCAGATCTTGCGTTGACAAAAATATTGCGAGGTGTGAAATTTGAAGAGGATTGAATGCTCAATTCGCATTTTATGATGATTAAAGTTATTCAAAAAGTTGACCCTTTGTGGAGAGGTATCAGAAGGATTGGGCCGATATCTATCATCTTCACGCCAGATCTTGTTTTAGTATAAATATTGGGATGTGCGAAACTTTAAGAGAATTGGATGCTCAATTCGCATTTTATTATCGGTTTTGGTTATTCAAAATGTTGATCCCTTTGTGGGGGAGGTACCAGAAGGGGTGAACCGATATCTACCAGCTTCATATCAGATCTTGTGTTGATAGAAATATTGAGATGTGCGAGATTGAAATCAATTGGATGCTTATTTTGCGTTTCATGAGTTTCATGGCTACTCCAAATTTTGATCCGTTGTAGGGGAGTATCACTAGAAATGACCCGATATCTATCATCTTCACACCAGATCTTGCGTTGGCAAAAATATTGAGATGTGTGAAATTTAAAGACTATTGCCCCCTTACATCACATTTTATAACATTTATAATCATTTCAAAATTTTGAGCCTTTGTGGGGAGGGAGTACTTGATGGGGTGGGCCGATATTGTCCATTTTAACACCTGGCCTAGCACTGATATAGATATTGGGATTTGCAGAGTTTGCTCAAAATCGAGTGATTCTTTCTCTTTCCATGAGATATATTATTTTCTTTGGAAATGTTGACCTTTTGTGGTCGTGGTACCAGAAGAAGTGGACCGATGTTGTCCAATTTCGAGCTCGATCTAAGTTTGACAATAAAATTACGATATACCAAGTTTGGACCAAATCGAATACTCCCTTCGAGAGTTGTCGTGTGAACCAGCCAGACTGACGCACACCCCTAAATCGACTTCAAATGTCCTGAAACGGGTTTGGTCCAAAAAACCAAAAAAATATTTTGATGAGACCCGTTTTAGCGGTATCAATTGATATAGCCATATGGCCGAGGATATAACAATTCCAGACTCTGTGTTGTTGATATGATATTAAATTACCTTAAGAGAGAGAAATAGAGAGCGAGAGGGAGAGAGGAAGCAAAAAAATTTAGGATGATAGTCTCTTGATGGCCCCCCTAATTAATTGATTTCCCCATTTATCTCGTAAGGACATTAAGGAATACATAATTAATTACGAAAATTACAAAAAAATTACTTCCTTGAACGGAAAATTTCCTCAAAATAATTTTTGAATTATTTCCTCATGTGTCATTTGGTGTTCGAGCGCAAGTCTGAGTTTGTGTGCGTGTGTCTACCAACATCACGTGAGTTGTTCACATTGTTTACATTTTTTGTGTGTCCTTTCTCCCCTAACCACCACCCGGCCTCACAGGCTACACAACATTTTAATGACATTGTCGTGTAGATTTAATTAAATAAATATTTTTTTTATTGTATCGGTGTGTATGTGTGGTTGTGTTTTTGGTTGTGTTTGTTTTTAAATTACCGAACAGAAAAAATCACTTTACTATTAATTTGTCATATTTTTATTATCAACATATCGTAAAGTCATATTTGTCTAGCATGTCCTTATGCACACACATGGACACACAGATATACAGCCATAAACATATTGTTGTTAAAACAAACAATTAAACAAAAACAACAAGTAAAAACGTAAGCTACGAATTAACGGAATTGTTTGTTAAATCGGATATCAAACAATTATTAATACACCGGGTCGTATGATGGTTGTCAATACCCATACGCAACCTGGGAAGGCATGAGTATGAGCTGTGAAATTTTCCATGCATTGCAAGCTTGAACTATTAAATATATTATATGCACAAAAGTCTTATAAAACGTCTTTTGACTTCAGAAGTCCCGGTCAGAGGTATTCTGTTTATAGAAGACTTCTGAAAGCCCTACCAAGCTACTAAAGAGCTATAAAAGTTATTTTAGCTTTATTAGACATTTAAAAGATTAATAAAAGCCTTTTTTGCAACTAAAGAATTCTAAAGTGTATTCGACGTTTTAGTCATCTTCTGACTATAGAAAATTGACACAGACAAACTTAAAAGATCTTCGAGATTCCGAAGTCCTCTAACAGGTTTCTGATCTGAAAGGACTCCTTTAAGGACGAGAGGCTGCAAAATATCTCTAAAATTTATGCTGCCTACAGTCGACTTTCTGATTATTGAAAGCTTCATAAAAATCTTCTGGATATTGAGGACATCTAAAGGCTTTTCAGGCTTTAAAATGCCCCAAATGACTTCACTAGCAATGGAGTAACTCTAAAATTTATTGTATCAATAAAAATCTTTTAGGAAGTCTTCTCACTATTGAAGTTCTTTTGAATGGTCTGTTGATTACAGAAGACCTCTAAATCTAAATCTAGACTGCTTTAAGACATTTTCTAGGATTAGAATTTTTTTTTGAATATTTGTCTAACTTTAGACTGGCTATAGAGGACATCTAAAGGCTTTTCTGGCTTTAAAATGCCCCAAATGACTTCTCTAGCAATGGAGAAACTCTAAAATTTATTGTATCAATAAAAATCCTTTAGGAAGTCTTCTCACTATTGAAGTTCTTTTTAATGGTCTGTTGATTACAGAAGACCTCTAAATCTAAATCTACAGTGCTTTAAGACATTTTCTAGGATTAGAATTTTTTTTGAATATTTGTCTATCTTTAGACTGGCTATAGAGGACATCTAAAGGCTTTTCTGGCTTTAAAATACCCCAAATGGCAACTCTAGCAACGGAGGAACTCTAAAATTTATTGTATAAATAAAAATCCTTTAGGAAGTCTTCTCACTATTGAAGTCCTTTTAATGGTCTGTTGATTACAGAAGACCTCTAAATCTAAATCTACAGTGCTTTAAGACATTTTCTAGGATTAGAAGTTTTTTTTTGAATATTTTTCTAAGTTTAGACTGGCTATAGAGGACATCTAAAGGCTTTTCTGGCTTTAAAATGCCCCAAATGACTTCTCTAGCAATGGAGGAACTCTAAAATTTATTGTATCAATAAAAATCCTTTAGGAAGTCTTCTGACTATTGAAGTCCTTTTAATGGTCTGTTGATTACAGAAGACCTCTAAATCTAAATCTACAGTGCTTTAAGACATTTTCTAGGATTAGAATTTTTTTTTGAATATTTGTCTAATTTTAGACTGGCTATAGAGGACATCTAAAGGCTTTTCTGGCTTTAAAATGCCCCAAATGACTTCTCTAGCAATGGAGGAACTCTAAAATTTATTGTATCAATAAAAATCCTTTAGGAAGTCTTCTCACTATTGAAGTCCTTTTAATGGTCTGTTGATTACAGAAGACCTCTAAATCTAAATCTACAGTGCTTTAAGACATTTTCTAGGATTAGAATTTTTTTTTTTTTGAATATTTGTCTATCATTAGACTGGCTATAGAGGACATCTAAAGGCTTTTCTGGCTTTAAAATGCCCCAAATGACTTCTCTAGCAATGGAGGAACTCTAAAATTTATTGTATCAATGAAAATCCTTTAGGAAGTCTTCTCACTATTGAAATTCTTTTTAATGGTCTGTTGATTACAGGAGACCTCTAAATCTAAATCTAGAGTTCTTTAAGACATTTTTAGGATTAGAAGTTTTTTTGAATATTTTTTAAGTTTAGACTATCCATAGAAATTACAAAAGAGATCCAAATATTTTCTACTAAAAGGTGTTCTGGTTCCAAAATACTCTTAACATGTGTTCGGGCTCAAGAGGGCCTTAAGAGTTTTTTCTTCTAAAGCTCTTCTAGTTCAAAAACGTTTTCCAGCTACAGAAGATTTCTAAGGGACAAAAAAGGTCTTGTGAACAAAAAAGAGCTCTAAAATGTTTTCTGGGTATTGAAGGTCCATAGATGTCTTCGGGCTTAAGAGAGCCTTAAGAGTTTTTTCTCCTAAAGCTCTTCTAGTTCAAAAACGTTTTCCAGCTACAGAAGATTTTTAAAAGGTCTTGTGGACAAAAAATAGCTCTAGAAAGTTTTCTGGGTATTGAAGGTCCATAGATGATTTTCTAGCTACAAAAGGCCTTTATAAGATCTTCTGTTTAGCAAGTTGTCTAAAAGGTCTTCTAGATGATCTTTAAAAGCACCTCTGCCAGGAGAAGACGTTTCTTTTGTTTTCAGCTTGGGGAAGGTATTTTAATCCCCTTTTGGCTATACAAGACTTGTAAAAAACGTGAACAAATAATTTTCACTTGAAATATATGAATTTCGATTTAAATTTTCTTAAAAACTATTAGACCTAGATATATGTTTTATTCTGAGATTTATATTGAAATTCTGTGTAGAATATTTCTTCTTTTAGGACATTCTGTCTAAAACGGAATATTATGTCACTTTCAGGCTCAACTCGAAAAAAGTCCGACAAAAAATTAATCAAAACAAATGAGGAAATATTTTCGTTTTTTTTTTGGGAACATTGAGGCAGATATTTTCTTGGTATCCAATGGAAATAGAGATTTCTTTTCTTTGGTAACTTATAGTGAAATTTGATCTGGAATATTTCTTCCTTTGACACTTTCCCCAAAAAAAATTAAGTATTAAGCGAGATTTTGACTTAGAATAGAAGGGTATTAAATTAGCAGTAAAAACTAAACTCATAATTTTCCCTCGAAATATATAAATTTTAAATGTAATTTTCTTAAAAACTATTAGATCTAGATATATGTTTTATTCTGAGATTTATGTTAAAATTCTGTGTAGAATATTTCTTCTTTTACGACTTTCTGTCTAAAATGGAATATTATGCCACTTTTAGGCGTCAACTCGAAAAAAGTAGGAGAAAAAATTAATCAAAAAAATGAGGAAATATTTTCGTTTTTTTTTTTGGGAACATTGAGGCAGATATTTTCTTGGTATCCAATGGAAATAGAGATTTCTTTTCTTTGGTAACTTATAGTGAAATTTGATCTGGAATATTTCTTCCTTTGAAAGATTCCCCAAAAACTGAAGTATTAAGGGAGATTTTGACTTAGAATAGAAGGGTATTAAATTAGCAGTAAAAAACGTTAACACATAATTTTCTCTTGAAATATAAAAATTTCGAATTTAGTTTTCTTCAAAACTATTAAACCCAGATATATGTTTTATTCCGAAATTTATAGTCAAATTTTGTGTAGAATATTTTTTCTTTTGACACATTCTGCCTAAGACGTCATTTTATGTTACCTTCAGGCGTCAACTCAAAAAAAAGTCCGACGAAAAGTTAATAAAAAAAATGAGGGAATATTTTCGTTTTTTTTTTTTTTTTTGGGAACATTATTTTCTTGGTATACAATGGAAATAGAGATTTCTTTTCTTAGGAGACTTATAATAAAATTTCATGAGCAATATTTTTGTCTTTGACGTCATCCTTCTAAAATCACGCTTTATTGGAGACTTTTTCACAAACTCACAAAGACTATGGCTTTAACCCTTAAATGTGTTTTTTTTAATATATATGAATTCCTGGCGTTTAGGTACGATTTAGACCATTGACGTCCTCTAGGACCTATGGTAGAATTTTATGACAAATAATTTTGTAGACAAGTTTGACTTGTTACGATCCCGTTTAAAGACAGTTTTTAACCATATATTAAAAAAAGTAGCAAAGAGACCACTTTCTTGGCTCGCATGAGGGTTAAAATTTGTGATTAAAATATTTCCCGAATTTTTGTCTGCAATATTGCCGAAGACACTATATGCCTAAAATGTACACATTCCGAGGAATTTTAATTTGAAAATTTCCAAAGTGTGGAAGAGGTTAGAATTTGCCCCCTCAATTTTGGTTACCTTTCAAAATGCCGATACACGAATCTTCTATTTTTAGCTCATAATATGCTGGATTTATCCAGCTCTTCCCTCTGAAGTATTTTCACATGACTAAACTGATTCCACTCCCTTGAGTGGGCGGAAAAAGACCTTACCCCTCTTCCTTCTTTGCCTTATTCAAAATTATCTAATTTGACCTTTGTGTTTTTATTCTTATTGTTGACCTCTTTTTTTCGATGCAAATATCCAATGACACAATTTACTTTTTTTCATTTCTTTATAACCACTTAATTTACTAGATGCACACACACTCACACACCCATAATTCTCCGCAAAGGATATTATTTAGAATTCAAATTGCAAATAAAACTAAACTAAAAACTCAAATAAATGAATGAATGAAAAGTAACTTTCTCAGCCATTGGGACGCCATGGCAATATAAAATACTCGCACACACACACACACAAACACATAAACATAAATACCCCAGCACATATGAGGAATTCTTAATGACTTCCCATTGAAATCAGCCACCATGGCACAAAAATACCAATGGCATCGCCAAAAAAGTAAAAAGGATAAAGGAATACAACAACCAAAATAACCTCAAACTTTTCGTCCCTCCCCAAAATCCCAAGCATAATAAACATTGAAACAAAAGAACTCTATTTTCATCGACGAAAGTAGGAGAATAAGAAAAAGGATCAAAAAATAAAAGAAAACAAAAAAGAAAATCAAAACTCCAAAAATTTATTCACTTGTTATCCTTGTTTTAAAGTTTTGAAATACGAATTCGGTGAATAGACAAAAAGTTTAACAAATGTTGTTATGTCTGTGGAGGGAGGGGGAAGGGGTGTTGGTGTTACAAAAAAAAAATCTCTCAAGATTGGAAAATCTATAGAAGACCTTTATCCAAAAAAATAATTTTAGAAAAAATATCTCCTCTCCAAAGAAAACCTTGAAAAGGGCTTTCTCTCCATAGAAGACCTGTGGAAGGTCCATTGGAGGTCTTCTCTCCAAAGAAGAACTGTAAAAGGACTTATCTCCATAGAAAATCCTTAGGAGGTCTTCTTTCCATATAAGACCCGTAGAAGGTCTACTTCTCATAGAAGAGCCACAGAAAGGCTACCCCCTTAGAAGAGCTACAGATGGTCTTCTGTCCATAGAAGCCCTGCAGAAGGTCTTCTCTCTACAGAAGGGCTACAGATGGTCTTCTCTCCCTAGAAGACCTGTAGATAGTCTTATCTCCATACAAGACCTGCAGAAGGTCTTCTCCCCATAGAAGACCTGCAGAAAGTCTCCTCTCCATAGAAGACCTGCAGATAGTCTTCTCTCCATAGAAGACCTTCAGAAGCTCTTCTCTCTATGGAAGACCTACAGTAGGTCTTCTCTCCATAGAAGACCTACAGAAGAGAACTCCATAAAAGACCTGTATACCTTCTCTACATAGAAGACCTGCAGAAGGTCTTCTCTCCATAGAAGACCTGCAGAAGGTCTTCTCTCCGTAGAAGACCTGCAGAAGAGAACTCCATAAAAGACCTGTATACCTTCTCTACATAGAAGACCTGCAGAAGGTCTTCTCTCCATAGAAGACCTGCAGAAGGTCTTCTCTCCATGGAAGGCCTGTAGATGGTCTCCTCTCCATAGAAGTCCTGCAAAGGTTTTCTTTATATAGAAGACCTGCAAAGGTCTTCTCTACATGGAAGACCTGCAGAAAGTCTTCTCTCCATGGAAGACCTGCAGAAGGTCTTCTCTCCATAAAAGACCTGTAGAAGGTCTTCTCTCCATAGAAAACATGCAGAAAGTCTCCACTCCATAGAAGACCTTCAGAAGGTCTTCTCTCTATGGAAGACCTGCAAAGGTCTTCTCTACATAGAAGACCTGTAGAAGGTCTTCTCTACATAGAAGATCTGCAGAAGGCCTTCTCTCCATAGAAGACCAGCAGTAGGTCTTCCCTCCATGGAAGACCTATAAAAGATCTTCTCTCCTTAATATATCTGTAAGAGTTCTTCGCTACATAGAAAACATCTAGAAGATCTTTTCTCTATAGATGACCTGCAGAAGGTCTTCTCTCCAAAGAAGATATGTGGAAGTCTAAATAGATGACCTGTAGAAGTTCTTCTTTTCATGCATAAGAGAACTGTTCAGAGTCTGTTCTCCACAAAAAAAAACTGTTGTTTGTCTTGTTCCCATTTCCACAAAAGTTCACTGTGGTGCCTTCTATCCCTAGAAGACTGGTAGAAGGCCCTATCTTCACCGAAGAGCTGTGGTCCTCTACGTTTGAATAGCTCATAGTCTATATATGCGAGACCCGTAGAAACTTCCCCTTGAAATTATCCACCCCTGCTTTCCCCACTCACCAAACAAAAACTTCTACCACAACAAAGCAAATGTGGGTGCCGATGAAGAAGAAGATAATACAAATGTTACTCTGCTATAAAGCATATTTATATTCATGTATTAAAGCACCTACCTACATATGGGTGTGTGTGTGTGTCTATTTTGTTTTATCTCCTTGTGTTGCTTTATTTGTTTCCTTTGTGCAAAGCAAAAAAGGCAAATGTTTTGCAAGCCCCAACATTGTGTTGGCACACAATGAGATATTCTAGCATTCGCACAAAAGAGTATTTCTCTGAGAGTGACAGACTCTCACACACACCCACCCATCATCGTCATACGCACCCTTGCACAAAGAGGTAATGTAAACACACTTTTATGGATGGTGGAAATCACACCAACAAAAACAAGAAACAAAAAGAAAAGAAAAAAAAAAGGAAAACAACAATACCAACACATCACCCACAGGAGAGTCGTTCATAAGTAGCAGTCCTTGCAGCCATTTGCCGAACAAAACATGCACGACACAACAAATATGTTTATAACGGTATATCTTTATAATTTATGACCATAATGGGTCCTTCTACCTCGCTGGGAGTATTTGTTTGTGTGTCTGTGGCTTATTTGTTTACATTAGCAAACGCTGACAATCGTCGTGACAATAACAAACAACTGTCACCGTGATTATTATTATTACAGAAACAACAATAATGTCACATAAATATGTTGCGGGAGAATAAATCCTGCTTTGAAAGTGAAAATCCTTCCTTTATGTTTGCAGGGAAATGTTCTCGAAGAAGAAAATAGAGGAAATCTGTAATTGACTTAGTGACTGAGTGACTTGATTTATCAACGCCTAGAAAAAAATGGGAGGCAAAAATCTTGAGATTTGTAACCATGTGGATTGAATCCTGTATTTTTAAAAATATGTGTAAAGGGCTTCCTGATCAGGAGTAGGGGAATTTTAAAAAATATGTTTAAAGCTGATTAGTAATCGTAGAATTTTTTCCAAGTATTTTTTACAAGATCTTCTGGACAAACATTGCAAATTTGGCAAAAAGACCTCCAGGCCCAACATTAGTAATTTTTTTAAGAATGCGGTTTACGAGGACTTCCTTGGTAAAAATCGAAAATTTTTTCTTGGAATCCTCCTGTTGCAATAGAACCAGTTTTTTAAGTTTTTTTAAGACATCCCTTTATGGACTATTTTTAATTTTTTAAGGTTTCCTGATCAGAAAATCTTGGATTTTCCAATAACATCCAGGTAAAAAGTCATGGATTGTTCAAAAATCGTACGACTTTGGAAATATTTTTTAAGTTGTTTCTGACAAAGAATAATGAGATTTTCAAAAAAATATTTATTGAAATTCTCTAAGCCATGAAACGAAGAATTTTTAATTTTTTTTCAAGCATTTTATCGGAGGATATAAATGAACAAATCTCAGGAAGTGGCTAAAAGTTCGTGGTTTTTTTTAATAATTTTCTGGTAAAATATCATGAGCTTTGTTATAGCTTTTCATGGACTTTTTGCCCAAAAATCATAATTTTGATATTATTCAGAAAATTTCTGGGACAAGAAATTGTGAATTTTTCAAAATATATACAATTTTTCTTAATCAAAATATTTTTAAGGACATCCCTAACCATTTTCCCACAGTGGGTCCAAACCCATTTCTCCTACAGTGACCATATGAAATATAAATCTGGCCACTGTGGGAATTCCAGATGGGTTTGGATTATGAGGATAAGTGGTCTAGGAGCATTTTCGATGCTCTTTCCGAAAATGGACACCATAAAGGCGCATCCCTAACCATTTTCCCACAGTGGGTCCAAACCCATTTCTTCTACAGTGACCATATGAAATATAAATCTGGCCACTGTGGGAATTCCAGATGGGTTTGGATTATGATAATCATTGGTCTAGGAGCATTTTCGATGCTCTTTCCGAAAATGGACACCATAAAAGCGCATCCCTAACCATTTTCCCACAGTGGGTCCAAACCCATTTCTCCTACAGTGACCATATGAAATATAAATCTGGCCACTGTGGGAATTCCAGATGGGTTTGGATTATGAGAATCATTGGTCTAGGAGCATTTTCGATGCTCTTTCCGAAAATGGACACCATAAAGGCGCATCCCTAACCATTTTCCCACAGTGGGTCCAAACCCATTTCTCCTACAGTGATCATATGAAATATACATCTGGCCACTGTGGGAATTCCAGATGGGTTTGGATTATGAGAACAAGTGGTCTAGGAGCATTTTCGATGCTCTTTCCGAAAATGGACACCATAAGGGTGCATCCCTAACCATTTTTCCACAGTGGGTCCAAACCAATTTCTCCTACAGTGACCATATGAAATATAAGTCTGGCCACAGTGGGAATTCCAGATGGGTTTGGATTATGAGAATAAGTGATCTATGAGCATTTTCGATGCTCTTTCCGAAAATGAACACCATAAAGGTGCATCCCTAACCATTTTCCCACAGTGGGTCCAAACCCATTTATCCTACAGTGACCATAGGAAATATAAGTCTGGCCACTTTTCTTGTTCTGGCCAAAGTTCTTATAATTATTAATTTTTAATACAATTCATATAACATTTTATTGTTATATTATTTTCATAATTTTAACTTTTATTTTCTTTCACAACAAGCACTTTTGAGTTAAATTTAAATTTACTCTCACGAAAATGTAGTTAAATTTAAATTTATCTCTGAGAGAAAACCAGTGTTGGTAAGCGAAAAATCAAAGTAGTAGAATTTAAATTTAAATTTATTTTCACGCACATTAAAAAAAAAAACAAAAAAAATATTTTCAAGGACGTCTTGACTAAAATTCCCAGATTTCTTAAAAAGGTTTTTTTCGAGGTCTTTCAAAAACCTCCTGGCGAAATAATGGAGTTTACAAAATTTGAGGTCTTATATATTTTTCACATATTTAGTTTTGTAAAGTTTATCATAAAAAATAATAGAGTATTTAGTACTTTTGCACAAATATAGTACAAATTTCCAAAACTACCTCCATATCTTAATAACAGAACTTTTAGGACAAATTTAGTACCATTTAGTACTTTTCGTACAACTATAGTACACATTTCCCAAAAATCACCTCCGTATCTTAAACACAGAACGTTAAGGTGACATAAATATCAAATTTCCGGATTCAAACTCTATCCCTTCGCCCAATACCACAATAAGTCCAATTAAGTACTGTTCGGACAAATATAGGACGCATTTCCAAAGCAACCTCCATATTTTAACCACAGACACCAAAAGTGACATCTATATCAAATTTTAGGATTTCAGCTCTATTCCTTCACCAAATACCTAATTTAGTACCATTTAGTAATTTTCGTACAATTATAGTAAAAATTTCCAACACCATCTCAATATGTTAATTCCAGATACCAATAGACTAAGTGGTACTTTATATCAAATTTGAACATTGCAGCCCTGTCCCATCAACCAATTCCACATTTAGTACCATTTTGTAATCTTCGTATAAATATAGGAGAATTTCTAATCCACCGCTAAATTTCAAACATTGATACCATCAGTAATCTGAATATAAAATTTCAGAATCTTATCTCTATTCCTTCACCTAACACCAAATAAAGTACCATTCAGTACTTTTCGTATAATTATAGTACACATTTCCGAAACCAGAACACATTTTCGAGACTCCATATGTTCAGGCTACACATGAAAAGCTACCCAAATACCAAATTTCAGATTTCAAGCACTACCTGTTCACCCAATACCAAATTGTGACAAATATAATACCATTTAGTACTTTCCGGGCACTTGTTGTAAATGTTTCCAAAAAACTAACTCCAGATTTTAACTGCAGACACCGTCAGTGACATACATTTCAAATTTCGGGATTCCTGCTCTATTTCTTCCTTATGCACTATTAGTACCATTTTGTACTATTTCTTACCATTTTGTAATTTTCTCAAATCTCTAATCTCCAACCCTTCACCCAATACCACATAAAGTACCATTCAGTACTTTTCGTACAATTATGGTACACACTCCTAAAACCACCTCCATATGTCAAGGCCACATATAAGCTGCGACCCTAATATGATAATAATATAATAATATAAAATATTTTAGATTTTTATTCACCTAATACCAAATTGTACCAAATTTAGTACCATTCAGAACTTTTCGTGCACTTTTAGTATACATTTCCAAAATTAGCTCTTTATCACAGACCTACGGAGAATGGAGATCCCAGTACCAAATTTTAAATTACCAGCTTTTTCCATTCGCTCAAAACGGAATTGTACCATTTAGTTCAGTTCACATACTTAGTACACATTTACAAAACCACCTGCATATATAAAACTTACTTTCCAACCTTGATTCACATAATACCAAATGGTACCATTTAAGAAGTCTTGTTACATTTTAGAAATTTTCGTACCCTTAAGATCGAAATTCCAAAAAAAAAAACTCTTTGGTACATCTAACCTGCACATCATCTGTGACTCTCATTTCAAATTTCGGTATTCCATTTGCCCAATACAACATATTCAGTTTTCAGTATTTTTAGTGCTTTTCGTTTCCCTTTAATGATTTTTGTACCATTTTAGTAGTTTTCGTACCTTCTTTGAACCAATTTCCAAAAACCCAGCCTTTTTTCGCGAACCAAAGCTGACCCTCGTGCAAAATTTCAGGATTCTTGATTCGTTGATTCGATTCAACGAAACTGGCAACTCTGCAATATATTCAACCTTTATCAGATGTATTTCGAAACATTTAAATTGTAATTTTAGAATTCTATTTGTAATTTGATTCGTTCGAATTGCAATTCCAGTTGTAATTCGAATTATTCCAAATGTAATTCGAATTATTCCAATCGTAATTCGAATTATTCTAATCGCATTTCGAATTATTTCATTTGTAATTCGATATTTTCTAATTATAATTCAAAAGTTTCAGTATTTAATTTCAAGTTGAATAATTGGAATTACAAATAGAATAATTCGAATTACAATTGGAACCATTCGAATTACAATAGAATTAATTTGAATTACAAATGGAAAAAAAATCGAATTACTACTGAAATAATTCGAATTATAATTAAATCAAAACTTATTCGAATTACAACTGAAAAGAGTGTAGTACGAATTTCCAAAAAAGCAGTTCTGTCTTAATCCTCTGTCGAAAGTTTTAAAATTCTAGATTTACACCTTTTTTTAATTCGAATGAATCGAATTGTAATTTGAAAATTCCAATTGTAATTCGAATTGTTCCATTTAAAAATCGAAGGAAAAACTAAAATAAAAAGAAACAAATAAAAAAGCTGTAAAAGCTGAATACCCTCCACCATTTGGAACGAATTTGGCAATTCTCAAAAACAATAAAATCCGTTAACAATTCTGTTAAAATCTTAGAAATGTAGCTGTTATATTAGGGTCAATACGACGACATGAACCTGCATAGGTAACTTTTGTCATAAGCTATTACAATCGGTGAATAATGTTGTTAAAGTCATCAAAATATTAGGAGGTACCGTTATATGGGGGTTATACGAAGGCGTGGACCTGCACAGACAATTTTCTGTCGTAGGCTGTAGTATTCATTGCGAACTTTAAATACCAAATATGAAACAATTCCGGTGAATAATGTCGCTAATATCATCAAAATACCGAATATCGTGAGGTACCCTTATATGGGGGCTATACGAAGACCTAAACCTAAATAGACAATTTTCTGTCATAGGCTGTAGTATCCATTATGAACTTCAAAAACCATACTTGAAACAATTTCGGTAAATAATGTGGCTAAAATCATCAAAGTACCGAATATCGGAAGGTACCGTTACATGTAGGCTATATGAAGACGTCGACCTGCACATACAATTTTCTTTCATAGGCTGTAGTATCCGTTACGAGCTTCAAATACTAAATTTGAAACAATTCCGGTTAATAATGTCGTTAAAATCATCAAAATATCGAATATCGGGAGGTACCGTTATATGGGGCTATACCAAAACGTGGACCTACGTGTCCCATTTCCTTTAGTCTAATATACATTTGAGTAAAATTTTATCAATCTACTTCAATTCGTTCGGAAGCTAGAGTCACTTCCACAGAGTTTAATAATGATATTTGGACCAAATCGGATACTGCCTTCGAGAGCCTTCACACACACACACAGACAGTCGGACGGATACCCCTAGATCGACTTCAAATGGTCTAAAGAGTCCTAGGGTCTAGAACTTTTTTTCGATGAGAGACATTTTGGCCGTATCAAATGTTATATACCCCCTCTAGCCATATGTCTGAGGGCATAAAAAGACCTAACACGAACTTTAAGGTGGACTTACTGTTCAATATTTCTGGTACTTTTCATACCCGTCTAGTTCGCATTTCCAAAAGTCCCATTTTTTCGAAATTTCCCCTTGGATTTCATGATTCTGCCATCACCTTTCTCTTTTATATCTGTATAGCTGTTGATAATGTCCTTTTATTGGTGAAAAAATGTATATTTGTGTCCTAAAGTGGTACATTTTCGTCCACTCTATAAAAAAAAATACAAAAACCAAGAAAAAACAACATATTTCCATTCATAGCATATTTTATGAGCATGAATTACTCAACTGAATTAAAATCAAGCGGATGTTTTTGGCGAAATTTATGAGGATACAAAATACACACACACACGCACACTCATACATTCCCAAACAAGCAGTCATAGACAAAATAAAAATAAAAAAAGAAGCAGCAGAATGAGAAGTGCATAAAGTATAATCACCAAGACAGGCAGGAGCCTACTTAAAGCAATTAAAAGATAGTTTCTCTTTTCTCTGTGTGTGTGTGCGTGTTTCTTTTTTTTTGGGTAGCTAAATTGCCTAGCCATGTTAATTTTTTAAATGGAAACTAGAATAACTTTTGTAGAGGCCAATCGGCTCAAGCCATGAAACCAAAAAGGGGAGACGACTATAAACGCTTAACTTTGCAAAGAACATTTTTTTGTTTTGCTGCTCCTCAACTACTTAAAGACCACTTTGGCAGAAAACTTCTTTCCAAACTACAATTTAAGAGCAAGAGCATCCTAAAACTTTAACAGCAAGCAAGTGAAATGGAAACCTCTTTTTTGGTGTCCAAACTCAGGGGGTACGATGAGGTTGGACATTGTTTGTCTTTTCTTTTAGGGGAGGGAAAGATAAATGCCTGCTGACCCTTTGTATTTAAACTTTGTTCTAAACGAGGGGAGAGAACATTTATTTTCATCGCTGCAAAAAAAAGAGCTGCTCAAAGAGAAAATTTCCACTTCATTCACCAAACTTTGTTGTAGTCTTTTTTTGCTAGGTTTTCATATTAAAATAAAAAAAAATCAGTAATAAAAAAATCCGTGACAAACACATACACACACGCTTCCTCTCGGCAACCACATTTAGTAGAGCCTGCTTAAAATATCTCAAGAAGAAGTTTCTCCAACCAAGACCTGTTCCTCTTCGTCTCTCCTCTGGCAGTGACAAACATCCTTTTTCAATTCTCATCAAAAAAACAGTCGTGACAGCCGAACATCAACACTTGCGACGCTGTGTTGGCAGCCGGCTACAGCTTCCTTCGTTTTGTGTTCCAATGTGAATGGCTAATATTCATAAAAAATGACAAGTTTTGAAAATTTATTTTTTATTGTTGTCGTTCTTGTGGCGTATTTTTGTAGCCACAAGAAACAACATTGAAAACTTTTCTTTAATAAAAACTGAAATCAACAACCGTTACCATTTCGAAACGAGTTGAATGAGTGCTGAGCGTTCTTAATGTGACAGCCAGATTAACACTTTGTCAAGCGAAGTGGAAGAGAGCTAATCGGATGGAAAGTTTTGGCAGATGACAAAAAATATATTAAAAATATTTTTATATTTAAATAAAAATATATAAATATTAGAAGTATTTATTTTTTACTCCTAGTTCTTCTATAAAGTCTCCACTGCACCGGCTTTAGAAATAACGACTCTTTGAGAAAGGATTTCTTCTATACAATGCCCTGGACCATTTCCAAGGCCACCTGCGAGATTTTAATATTTCCTTAGGCCACAAGCTCGTGAACAGATCATTAGGCCATGAAGTCATCTGGGATACTCCCTAGCTTTCCAATTTGCCTATTGACAATTCCTGGATCGGGAGCAACTTCCTTGTTCTCGAGCTCGTCTATAGGGTCTTGTTGACCCAAAAATGGTCTGTGGCTACTCTCTGGGCCTTTTATAAAGACTAACTTTATAGAATACCCAACTCATAAGCTCGTCTATACTGAACTCCTGACCTTAAGTCTATAAAGACTTTCTGGATCATAGCTCGCCGGTGGGGACTTCCTGTCTATGAAGTCGTCTGCATACACGAAGTCGTCAATTGATGATTCCTGAACATCTGGAATCCCTGACCTTCAGCTTGCCTCTATAGGCCCCTGGTCTTCATCTGGCCTCTGTAGACTCTATGGCCTTTAGCTCGACTCTAGAGAATCTCCGGTCTTCAACTCGACTCTAGAGATACCCTGGCCTTCATCTCACCTCTAGAGGCTCCCTGGTCTTTATCTGGCCTCTGGAGACTCCTGGCCCTCATTTCACCTCTAGAGACCCCCTGGTCTTCGGCTTGCTTCTAGAGACTCTCTGGTCTTCAGCTTGCCTCCCTGGTGTTCAGCTTGTCTCTTGAGACTCCCTGGTCTTCAGATTGCCTCTAGAGCTTCCCTGGTCTTCAGCTCGCCTCTAAAGACTCCCCAGCCTTCACCTCGCCTCTAGAGACTCCCTGATCTACAGCTCGTCTCTAGAGACTCCCTTACCTTCAGCTTGCCTTTAAAGACTCCCTGACCTTCAGCTTGCCTCTAAAGACTCCCTGGCTTTCACCTCTTCTCTAGAGATTCTCTGGTATTCATCTCTCCTCTAGATATTCTCTGGTATTCATCTCGCCTCTAGAGACTCTCTGGTCTTCATCTCGCCTCTAGAGAATCCCTGACCTTCAGCTCGCCTCTAGAGAATCCCTGACCTTCAGCTCGCCTGTAGAGACATCCTGGTCCTCAACTCGCTTGTAGAGACTCCCTGACCTTCACCTCACCCCAAGAGACTCCTTTGTCTTCAGCTCGCCTCTAGAGACTTTCTGGTCTTCATATCGCCCTGGAAACTCCTGGCCCTCATTTCGCCTCTGGAGTCTCCCTGGTCTTCAGCTCGCCTCTAAAGACTCCCCAGCCTTCACATCGCCTCTAGATACTCCCTGACCTACAGCTCGTCTCTAGAGACTCTCTGGCCTTCAGCTCGTCTCTAGAGACTCCTGACCTTCAGCTTGTCTCTAAAGACTCCCTGGGTTTCACCTCTTCTCTAGTGACTCTCTGGTCTTCATCTCGCCTCTAGAGATTCCCTGGTCTGTATCTCTCCTCTAGAGACTTCCTGGTCTTCAGCTAGCCTCTAGAGACTCTCTGGTCTTCATCTCGCCTCTAGAGACTCCTGATCTTCATTTCGCCTCTAGAGGCTCCCTGGTCTTCATCTCGCCTCTAGAGACTCCTGGTCTTCATTTCGCCTCTAGAAACTCCCTGGTCTTCAGCTCGCTTCTAGAGACTCCATGGTCTTCAGCTTGCCTCTAGAGACTCCCTGGCCCTCACTTTGCCTCCAGAGCCTCCCTGGCCTTCAGCTCGTCTCTAGAGACATCCTGGTCCTCAGCTCGCCTCTAGACACATCCTGGTCCTCAGCTCGCCTGTAGACACTCTTTGGTCCTCAACTGGCTTCTAGAGACTCCCTAATCTTTAGCTCGCCTCTAGAGACTTCCTGATCTTTAGTTCGCCTCTAGAGACCCCCTGGTTCAAAACTCGCAAGTGGTAACTTTCGGGTCCACAGCTCATCAGTGAAGACTCCCTCTCCCCCATCTTGCCAATATAATCTCCGGTCCTCCTCCAGTTGGTGTATAAACGGATCTTTTTCCTCATACGCACTTTCTTTATCAGTCCGGAAATGATTTGCTATTTATAGGCAAATCATTGGGAGAAGGAAATGCGTAAAACATTAAATTCGTTGGTCTTCAATTTTCTTTCGGCCAAGCAATTCCGTTTTCATTTCTAAATGCCAGTAACCACCTCTTGCCTCCACCCCCCGGACCTGTTAAGTTTCTGCAATAATCATTTCCCTTTACACTCGTTTCACTTGTATTTCCGGTCTTATTTCGAGTTAGCTTTGCTACCTTTAATGGCTGCCTAAATACCTGACTGGCCGGTGTTTGGCCATGGCCAAAAAGTTCCACCATTGACAAAAAAAAAACGTTAAAATGGGCCGATGGCTAAATAACTTAATGGGTAGGGGGGTCAAAAGGTGGCCCGTTGAGGTGTCGGTAATTGTTTGTAACTAGACGTTGTTATTCTGTTGTTGTTGTTTCTCCTATTCTACAACTATTCTATTTTCAGTTAGTTTTTTGTGTTATCTTGATATACGACTTTGTGGTTGGGGGTAGAAATTAATGATCAACTGCATTGACTGGAAATTATGACGACCATGGCTGGTAGTCACTACCAAGAAGGTGACAAAAGATAGAAAATGAAATTTGTCAGCAAGCATGAGATAAACGTTACAGATGGAGCAGGTTTTCTATGCGGGAGGCCAGGGCGTTGCTAAAGACGAGCTGAAGGCCAGGGAGTCGCAACAGAGATCTGGAGGTAAGTGCGTCTCTATAAACGAGCTAAAGGCTAGGGAGTCTCTAGAGACGAACTGGAGGCAAGGGTGTCGCCATAGATGACCTGGAGCCCAGAAAGTCTCTATAAAAGAGCTGAAGGTCAGGAAGTCTCCACAGGCGAACTGAAGGCCACAGAGTCGCTTGACGAGTTGAAGGCCAGGGAGTCTCAAGAGGCGAGTCCAAAGACTAGGGAATCTGTAGAGGCCAGAGAGTCTCTATAGAGGAGCTGGAGGCCAGTTGAGTCTCTATAGACGGGCTGGAGGTCAGGGAGTCTCTATAAGCAAGGTTAAAGCCAGGGAATCTCTACAGTAGACCCGAAGACCATGGAGTCTCTAAAGGAGAGCTGAAGGCCAGAGAGTCGCTACGGGCGAGTTGAAGGTCAGAGGCGAGCTGAAGACCAGGAAGCCAGGGATTCTCTAGAGGCGAGCTGAAGGTCAGGGAGTTTCTAAAGGCGAGCTGGAGGCCAGTTGAGTCTCTATAGACGGGCTGGAGGTCAGGGAGTCTCTATAAGCAAGCTTAAAGCCAGGGAATCTCTACAGGAGACCTGAAAACCATGGAGTCTCTAGAGGAGAGCTGAAGGCCTGAGAGTCGCTACCGGCGAGTTGAAGGACAGAGGCGAGCTGGAGACCAGGAAGCCTCTAGGGGCGAGACCACGGGGTTCCCACGGACGAGCTGAGTACCAGGATATCCCCATAGGCGAGCCCATGAACCTGAAGGCCATCGAGTCTCTATAAACGGAAAGAAATTACAAACTAAGACCTGAAGACCATGGAGTCTCTAGAGGAGAGCTGAAGGCCAGGGAGTCGCTTCGGGCGAGTTGAAGGTCAGGGGCGAGCTGAAGACCAGGAAGCCTCTAGGGGCGAGAACACGGAGTTTTCACGGATGAGCTGAGTACCAGGATATCCCTATAGACGAGCCCATGAACCTGAAGGCCATTGAGTCTCTATAACCGGGCAGAGATTACCAACTAACCAGCAAAATTGACGAATATCTGAAGCGTCTCCTTATAGATAACCAGATCATATTTTTTGTAGACGAGTTCGGGGAGAGGTGAATTGCAGGATTATCAGAAGTATCCCAGTTTGAAGTAGTGGAGGGGGTCCCTTCCCACTCATCCCACCAAAAAAATGAAAACCAAGCGACGCATAACATTTTATTGGCCATTTGACCCATTTGATGTCATGCTCCCTCTTCGCTTCCATTACTGGCGGAAAATTAACATATTTTTATTGGACTTTTATACTTTCGGAGCTTGGAATTGCCAAATAAGCAACAATGAATTCGGATGGACGGAAAATTTACTGCTTCCATTCTAGGACAAATGGCTGGCAAGTTTCGTTTTCGTTTTATTTTTGCTGTTTTGCTAAAACGGCAGTGCGTCAAACTAAAAATAAAAAAACACAAAAACAACAATTGTAATAACCAAAACAACAACATAAACTACAACAATGTAAGTGCTAACATGGTCGTCATTGGAGTCGTCATGTAGGAAGGAGGGGGAAGTTTCGTGTTTCTTGTTTTACATTATTTGCCTAGTTTCGTCTTAGCAGAGATTGTTTTATGGCGATAATATAATTAAAAGCCGACAAAATTTCCCCCCCCCCCCCAAAAAACAGACAGAACGAAGAAGCAAAAGGAAGACAAGGAGCCACCAGTAGCAACATGAAGGCCAGGCCAAATGGGCTCAGACTAGATTACCATGAAATTCTAGACTCGAAGATAAAACCAATTAAATAAAATAAGTAAAAGTTAAGGAGACGTTATAAACTCCCTGCCATATATGTAGGCCGTCGGTAGTGATGGATATGAAGGAATCAGAAAGATAAGCTGTACAGACAATCAGGAAATCAACAACAGCCAGATGAAGGCCAGAGAGATGAATGAGAGAGAGTATATTTAGGACAGCTAAAAACCAGTGAGTCTGTGGGGCAGAGAGCTGAAGGGCAGAGAGTTTTTAGAGGTGAGCTGCAGGGCAGAGAGTTTTAAGAGGCGAGCTGAAGGCCCAGGAAGTCTTTAGAGCTGAGCTGAAGGTCAGGGAGTCTCTTGAGGCGAGTTGAAGGCCAGCGAGTCTCTGGAGGATAGCTGAAGGCCAGCCAGTCTCTGGAGGATAGCTGAAGGCCAGATGGTCTCTACAGGCGAGCTCAAGGTCAGAGGCAGGCTGAAGGTCAAAGAATCTCTATAGGCGAGCTGAAGGTCAGGGAGTCTCTAGAGGCGAGCTGATGGTCAGAAAGTCTCTGAAAGCGATGTGAAGGCCAGAGAGTCTCTAAAGGCGAGCTGAAGGTCAGGGAGTGTCTAGATGCGAGCTGAAGGTCAGGGAGTGTCTAGAGGCGAGCTGAAGGTCAGGGTGTGTCTAGAGGCAAGCTGAAGGTCAGGGAGTCTCTAGAGGCGAGCTGATGGTCAGGCAGTTTCTAGAGGCGAGCTGATTGTCAGGGAGTCTATAGAGGCGAGCTAAAGGCCAGAGGGTTTATATAGGCGACAAGCTGAAGGCCAGTACCTTTTAGTACTTTGTACACAATTATAGTACAAATTTCGAAAAGCTGAAGGTCAGGGAGTGTCTAGAGGCGAGCTGAAGGTCAGGGTGTGTCTAGAGGCAAGCTGAAGGTCAGGGAGTCTCTAGAGGCAAGCTGAAGGTCAGGGAGTCTCTAGAGGCGAGCTGAAGTTCAGGGAGTCTCTAGAGGCGAGCTGAAGGTCAGGGAGTCTCTAGAGGCGAGCTGAAGGTCAGGGAGTCTCTAGAGGCGAGCTGAAGGTCAGGGAGTCTCTAGAGGCGAGCTGAAGTTCAGGGAGTCTCTAGAGGCGAGCTGAAGTTCAGGGAGTCTCTAGAGGCGAGCTGATGGTCAGGGAGTCTCTAGAGGCGAGCTGATGGTCAGGGAGTCTCTAGAGGCGAGCTGATGGTCAGGGAGTCTCTAGAGGCGAGCTGATGGTCAGGGAGTCTCTAGAGGCGAGCTGATGGTCAGGGAGTCTCTAGAGGCGAGCTGATGGTCAGGGAGTCTCTAGAGGCGAGCTGATGGTCAGGGAGTCTCTAGAGGCGAGCTGATGGTCAGGGAGTCTCTAGAGGCGAGCTGATGGTCAGGGAGTCTCTAGAGGCGAGCTGAAGGTCAGGGAGTCTCTAGAGGCGAGCTGATGGTCAGGGAGTCTCAAGAGGCGAGCTGAAGGTCAGGGAGTCTCTAGAGGCGAGCTGAAGGTCAGGGAGTCTCTAGAGGCGAGCTGAAGGTCAGGGAGTCTCTAGAGGCGAGCTGAAGGTCAGGGAGTCTCTAGAGGCGAGCTGAAGGTCAGGGAGTCTCTAGAGGCGAGCTGAAGGTCAGGGAGTCTCTAGAGGCGAGCTGAAGGTCAGGGAGTCTCTAGAGGCGAGCGGTCGACCTGAGGGCCAGAAGGTCCATATAGCCGACAATCTGAAGGCCAGTACCATTTAGTCCGTTGCGTACAATTTCAGTACACATTTCCAAAACCACCTTCATATCTCAATTCCAGATACCAGCAGATGGATCAATATCAAATTTGAGGATTCCAGCTCTATTTCTTCACGAATACCGTTTAGTACTTTGCGTACAATTATGGTACACATTTCCGATAAAATCTCCATGTCTCAATTCCAGATACCAACAGAGACCTCAATATCAAATTTGAGAATTCCAGGTCTATACTCTCACCCAATACCCAATTTAGTACCACATACTACTTTTCGAACAATTATAGCACACATTTTCAAAACCATCTCCTTATGTTACCCACAAACGCCAACGGTGACATCCATGTCATATTTTAGGATATCAGCTCTATTCTCTTACCTTAGATCAATTTTAGTACCATTTGGAAGTTATCGTACAACTGTAGTAGACATTTTCAAAACCACCTTCATATTTCAATTCCAGGTACCAACAGAGACCTCAATATATATTTTCAGAATTGTATCTCTATCCATTCACCAATTACCAAATAAGGTGTCAATAAGTACTTTTTGTACAATATTGTATACATTTCCGAAACCACATCATTATGCCTAGGGTACTATGTTGTACTTTTCGTGCAATTGTAGAACACAGTTCCAAAACAATCTGTTTTTCGCAAACCTATCACCAACAGGGACCCCAATACAAGATATCAAAATTCCAGCTTTATCCGTTCACCCTAAAAAAACTCCAATCGTATGCTCCGACAGTAATCATATTTCCAATTTCCAGGTTACCATATATATTGGTTTACCCAAATCCAAATTGGACCAAATTTAGTACCACTTAGTACACCTAAATACTAACTTGCATAACTACCTACATCATACAGTCCAATATAAATTTTATTTCAAGATTCCAACGCTAAAGGTTCGCCCAAAATTTAAATTGTACCAAATTCAGTACCATTTAGTACACATAAATGCGAGTTTCCCAAACTACCTACGCCAGTCCTATATAGTAATCTTATTTCCATATTCCGGGATTCCATTTCTCCTTGGGATTTCATTTCTCCTTTAAATTGTACTAAATTTAGTACCGTTTAGTACACATAAGTACGAATTTCCAAAACTACTTACATTCCTCAGTCCTACAATGTAATAGTAATTTTATTTCCAAATTTCAGGATTCTAAATCTATTGGTTCTCCCAAAAATTAAAATGTACCAAATTTAGTACTTTTCGTGCACATAAGTACAAATATCGAAAACTTCCTCCATATGCCAATCCTACACTTCGATCCGTAAAGTTAATTCCAAATTTTAGAATTTCCAGTTCCATCCGTTATTGCAAATTCTAATTTGTACTTAATTTAGTACCGTTTAGTACTTTTCGTATAAACTTCCAAACCTCCAAACTTCCACACTTCCAAAACTACCTCCTTACATCGATTCTTCTCTTCAACCTTGATTCCCATTCCAAATTTCAAGTTCCGTCCGTATGTGGAAATCACTATAGGCTCCGAACAAAATGAAGTAGGTTGATAAAATTGTACTCAAATGTATACTATGTTTGCAGAACTTTTGGTATTGAAAATGGTGCATGTAGGTCCAAGTTTTGGTATAGCCCCCATATAATGGTACCTCTCTTTTTTCGGTATTTTAGTGATTTAAGCGACATTATTCACCGGAAATGTTTCAAATTCGGTATTTGAAGTTCGCAATAGATCTTACAGTCTACCACAGAAAATTGTCTGTGCAGGTCCATGCCTTTGTATAGCTCCCTTATAACGGCTCTTTCCGATTTTCGGTATTTTGATTATTTTAGCGACATTATTCAACGGAATTGTTTCAAAATTTGTATTTGAAGTTCGTAATGGATTTTACAGCCTACGACAGAAAATTGTCTGTGGAAGTTCACGTCTTCGTATAGCCCACATACAACGGTACCTCCCGATATTCGATATTTCGATGATTTTGGCGACATTATTTGCCGGAATTATTTGAAATTTCGTATTTGAAGATCGTAATGGGTGCTACAGCGTATGACAAAAAATGTTGTATGCAGCCCCACTTCTTCGTATATTCCCCATGTAACGGTACCTCCCGATATTCGGCATTTCGATGATTTTAGCGACATTATTCACCGGAATTGTTTAAAATTTGGTATTTGAAGTTCGTAGTGAATATTACAGCTTATGACAGAAAATAGTCTGTGCAGGTCCACGTCTTCGTATAGCCCCCATATAACGGAACCTCCGGATAGTCGATATTTTGATGATTTTAGCGATATCATTCACCGATTTGTTTCAAGTTTCGCATTTGAATATCGTAATGGCTTATGACAAAAGCTGCCTATGCAGGTCCACGTCGTCGTATAGACTTTAAAATAACGCCTACATTCGGTATTTTTAAGATTTTAACAGAATTTTTAACGGATTTTATTTTTTGAAAATTGTCAAAATCTTTCCAAATGGTACATTTTAGTACTTTTCGTACTTTTATAGTTCGAATTCCCAAAAACCCTTTGGTTCATCCATCATACACTCCATCGGTGACCCTCATTTCAATTTTAAGAATTCTAGCTCTATTGATTAGTCAGATACGAAGGGTAACATATTTTGTTATATTTCGTACCGTTTTTGTACGAACTTTCAAGAATCCAGCCTTATCTGACTCCTTTCGGACCAAGAGTGACTCTCACTCAAAATTTCAAGATTCTAGCTTCAGCTGCGTCGTCTAGGCATAAGTCTGTCGGTCAGTCAAAAGCTCTTATTTAAATATATTTTCTTTGCAAATCATTGACCTTATATTTCCTGCTCCATAGCTCTGACGTCTCCATGTCCTTGTGCAATAGAAAAAAAATTGTACAAAATTCTCCCAAATTGAATTGTCCTCATTGGTATAATTTGGTTTTGCAAAATCCAACCATTGCCCATTATAGAATAATTATGTTAGTCCTGAGGATAATTTATATCCACATAGTCCTCTTCTCAAATCCAAAAAAAAAAAAAAAAAAAACGAAGGCAACCTCTTTACTTCCGTTTCTTGCCAAGACCCGACAATCTATCATCCTGGCCCAGTACAATTTGTCTATGAATGTCCATGAATGAATGAATGAGTGGCTGAGTGAGTGACTGGTCTGCAGGCTGGTTGGCTGGCTGGCTGACTGACAATTTTGGCTAAGTATATAAAATTTTTTGTTTGCGGAAACGGAAGAAGATACCAAAACGGAAGTCAAAGGCAAAAGGGGTAGAAGAGAGAGAGAGACCAAAGAGTTTGATAATGAATTTGAATTTTTGGCAAAGGTTTCTAAGCCAATTTTGTTGATGTTGTTGTTGTCTTTCCATTTTTTTCCCTCTTTTTGATTGCTTTAATTCGGTTCGGTCATGGTTTTACGAATGCACCGAACGTTGGAGGGAATTACGTCTATGTGGACATCATGTAACCAGTTCTGAGTTTGGGTGTGTATCCCACAGTTGTTTTTGTTGTTTTGCTTGGCCAATAGTTTGTTCAGTTCATTGGTTTTTATGGTTATGGTTATTGTTGTGACCACCGTCGCCGCCGCCACCACCACCATCATCATCGTCGTCGTTGTGACAATCATTGGGTGGCCTGTCGTATTGTTGTGATGGCTTTCGAATGGGATTTGAAAAATTGTTGCTAGGCCTTTAAAGTTCGGAGGGGTGATTTTTTTTTTTTTTGGCAAATTCTTTAATATTTTTTGCACCATTTTCCATTTTTTCCTTTAGGCTAGGCTAGGCTGGCTGACTTGATCTTCTGCCTCTGATATTCTTTCATGCCATTGTCCGATAACAATTACAAACTCATAAAATGCCATTATTGTCATAGTCATCGCTGTTGTCGAAATCATTTTGCCACCCATTGAAAGGCATAAATTATATAGTTTCTTTTCCTCTATTTTTGGTAATCTTTCGCTTTGCCTCTCTATTTTCCCCTTCCATTTTATTTTGGACAAAAAGACGGAGAGTGGCGCCCAACCAAAAAAGAGACTCGCAGAAAAAAAGGAAAACAATAGCCGAAGGCGTTACTAGAATTGGCAAATTTAGCTTGAATTGCCATATTGAAGTTGATTTGTTGTTATTGTTGTAAAAGTTTTGATTTGAATGGCAACACTTAATTGCGCCCCAACGACCAACAACAAACAGAAAATAAATTAAATCCGCTTTTTGTCGGCCAAGTTGAGGCAATAAATTTAAGGCAGGCCATAAATTTTGAAAAAAAAGTTTTTTTTTCGCTGTAGAAAAAAACTCCTTGTGGTTGCTCTAGATTTTTTAAAGGAATTTTCACTTCAGGGACTTTAAAATGCAGGACATTTAAAGGAATATTTTTGAAAGTCCAAAAACAACGTGGATTTAATAAAGAATATTTTTTCAAGGACCAACAAAAGGCGTGGATTTTTTAAAGAATATTTTTTAAGGACCAACAAAAGGCTTGGATTTTTTAAAGAATATTTTTTTAAGGACCAACAAAAGGCGTGTATTTTTTAAAGAATATTTTTTCAAGGACCAACAAAAGATGTGGATTTTTTAAAGAATATTTTTTCAAGGACCAACAAAAGATGTGGATTTTTTAAAGAATATTTTTTCAAGGACCAACAAAAGATGTGGATTTTTTAAAGAATATTTTTTCAAGGACCAACAAAAGGCTTGGATTTTTTAAAGAATATTTTTTCAAGGACCAACAAAAGGCTTGGATTTTTTAGAGAATATTTTTCAAAGACCAAAGACAGACGTGGATTTTTTAAAGAATATTTTCTTCAAGGACCAACAAAAGGCGTGGATTTTTTAAAGAATATTTTTTCAAGGACCAAAGACAGACGTGGATTTTTTAAAAATTATTTTTCCAAGGACCAACAAAAGGCGTGGATTTTTTAAAGAATATTTTTTCAAGGACCAAAGACAGACGTGGATTTTTTAAAAATTATTTTTCCAAGGACCAACAAAAGGCGTGGATTTTTTAAAGAATATTTTTTCAAGGACCAACAAAAGGATGTGTTTTTTTAAAGAATATTTTTTTCAAGGACCAACAATATTTTTTACATTTTTTCAAGGACCAACAAAAGACGTGGATTTTTTAAAGAATATTTTTTCAAGGACCAACAAAAGGAGTGGATTTATTAAAGAATATTTTTTCAAGGACCAACAAAAGGCGTGTATTTTTTAAAGAATATTTTTTCAAGGATCAACAAAAGGCGTGGATTTTTTAAAGAATATTTCTTTTCAAGGATCAACAAAAGGCGTGGATTTTTTAAAGAATATTTTTTTCAAGGATCAACAAAAGGCGTGGATTTTTTAAAGAATATTTTTTCAAGGATCAACAAAAGGCGTGGATTTTTTAAAGAATATTTTTTTCAAGGATCAACAAAAGGCGTGGATTTTTTAAAGAATATTTTTTCAAGGACCCAAAAGGCGTGGATTTTTTAAAGAATATTTTTTCAAGGACCCAAAAGGCGTGGATTTTTTAAAGGAATATTTTTCAAGGACCCAAAAGGCGTGGATTTTTTAAAGGAATATTTTTCAAGGCCCAAAAACAACGTGGATTTTTTAAAGAATATTTTTTCAAGGACCAACAAAAGGCGTGGATTTTTTAAAAAATATTTTCTTCAAGGACCAACAAAAGACGAGGATTTTTTAAAAATTATTTTTTCAAAGACCAAAGACAGACATGGATTTTTTAAAGAATATTTTTTCAAGAAACAAAGACAGACGCGGATTTTTTAAATTATTTTTTCAAAGACCAAAGACAGACGTGGATTTTTTAAAGAATATTTTTGCAAGAAACAAAGACAGACGCGGATTTTTAAAATTTTTTTTCAAGGACCAAAGACAGACGTGGATTTTTTGAAGAATATTTTTTCAAGAACCAAAGACAGACGTGGATTTTTTAAAGAATATTTTTTCAAGAACCAAAGACAGACGTGGAGTTTTAATTTTTTTTCAAGGACCAAAGACAGACGTGGATTTTTTAAAAATTATTTTTTTAAGAACCAAAGACAGACGTGGAGTTTTATTTTTTTCAAGGACCAAAGACAGACGTGGAGTTTTATTTTTTTCAAGGACCAAAGACAGACGTGGAGTTTTAATTTTTTTTCAAGAACCAAAGACAGACCTGGAGTTTTATTTTTTTTTCAAGGACCAAAGACAGACGTGGAGTTTTAATTCTTTTTCAAGAACCAAAGACAGACGTGGATTTTTTAAATTTTTTTCAAGGACCAAAGACAGATGTGGATTTTTAAAGAATATTTGTTCAAGGACCAACAAAAGGCGTAGATTTTTTAAAGAATATTTTTTTCAAGAACCAAAGACAGACGTGGATTTTTTAAATTTTTTTTCAAGGACCAAAGACAGACGTGGATTTTTTAAAAATTATTTTTTCAAGGACCAAAGACAGACGTGGATTTTTTAAAAATTATTTTTTCAAGGACCAAAGACAGACATCGATTTTTTAAAAATTATTTTTTCAAGGACCAAAGACAGACGTGGATTTTTTAAAAATTATTTTTTCAAGGACCAAAGACAGACATCGATTTTTTAAAAATTATTTTTTCAAGGACCAAAGACAGACGTGGATTTTTTAAAAATTATTTTTTCAAGGACCAAAGACAGACATCGATTTTTTAAAAATTATTTTTTCAAGGACCAAAGACAGACGTGGATTTTTTAAAAATTATTTTTTCAAGGACCAAAGACAGACATAGATTTTTTAAAGAATATTTTTCAAGGACCAACAAAAAGCGTGAATTTTTTTAAGGAAATTTTTTCAAGAACCAATAAAAGGCGTGGACTTTTTAAGAATATTTTTTCAAGGACCAACAAAAGACGTGGGTTTTTAAAGAATATTTTTCAAGGAACAACAAAAGGCGTGGATTTTTTAAAGAATACTTTTTCCAGGACCAACAAAAGTCGTGAATTTTTAGAGTGAGTTTTTAAAAAAATATTTTTTCAAAGATCACCAAAAGCGTGGATTTTTTAAATGAATATTTTTTCAAAGTTCACTAAAAGCGTGAAAAATTTAAATCATGAAATTTTATATAGATGTCACTATTAGTGTCTGTGGTTGGATGAAAGAACTGGTTTTAGATATGCGTACAATAATTGTACTAAATGGTACTAAATTTGGTATTGGTCGGAGGAATAGAGCTGATATCCTGAAATATCATATTAAGGTCTGTTGGTGTCTAAGGTGGAGAGAATGAAAAGTATGGACATAAATTTGGAGTTGGATCTTAGGCATTCTGAAATTTAATATTTTTTTTCGATTGAATCCTTAAATTTTATATTCAGTTCACTGTTTGTTTCTAGAATTATTTTTTTCTTCAAGAACCCAAGACAGCCGTAAATACTCTAAATATTTTTTTAAAAGAACCAGATGATATTTTTTTTAATTGTTTTTGAAGGACCAATTGAAAATTCTGTAATTCTCTTCTTCTAAACAGCGATTTCATTCCTATTTGAAAATTAAATATTTCAACAATATCCCCCATGTGGAAAATTTAAATGCATATGAAATTGTCAATTTGAAAATTCACAAGGAAATGGGATAATTAATTCACATGGCTACAAACATATGTGTACTAAAAGTGCACATTTATGATACATGCGTGTGTACTTTAGTTGGCCAAAAGGGATTTAATGGCAAACAATTAATTGAAATGGAAATTTTAAAATTTTATAAATATGCATTACAGGATGTGGGTCTATTGGCAAGTGTGTGTGTGTGTACATGGATATTTATATAATAAGTGTTAGTTTTATTGTCAATATCCCTAAAAGCATATTGTCAATGATGTTATTAATTTTCAATTCATAATTCATAAATTATGTGGTCAAGCGTGTGCAAAAAAAATTATTTGTAATGTATGTGCGACTTTATTTTTCAATTCCAACTTAAATAAATTAAAATTCCATGTGATTTATTTTTTGTTCTTACAAAAAAATATTAAATTCAATGGCAATTTTGTAGTATATTTTATAATAATTTTCATAATATTTGCCATCATGGCGTATGATTGCTAATCATACTCATACGTCGTGTATATCATGATTTTATTATTGTCATCGGGAAAATCCAGCTGATTATGAACGTAGAGCTAAAAATAGAAAACACACGTATCGGCCTTTTGAAAGTTTACATCGCAAAGTAACCGAAATAGAGGGGAAAAGTCCCCCCACCCTCTTCCACAACTTTTTGAATTTTTCGAACTAAGATTCCTTAGAATCCTTACATTTTAGGTATATAGTGCCTTCATCAATTTTTCAGATTAAACCTCGAGAAATGTTTGGCTACAACTGTTTTAAATGGGTATACCCGCAAGTCAAAATATTCTACAAAATATTTCTCATCAAAATTTACTATAGGTTCTACAAGACGCCAAAAGCGTAGTTCTTACCTAAACGGCAGAGTTTGTGGAAAAATCTCCAACATAACATCATTTGAGAAGGATGACATCAAAGACAAAAATATTCTTTATCAAATTTCAAATAATTTATATTTTATTTCCATGCATTCCAAGAATTATAGATATCAAATATCACAAAAAATAGTCGAAAATATTTCCTATTTTTATACTCTCCACCATTCTATAGAGGGTATATTAACTTTTTTTATTCCGTTTGTAACTCCTCGAAATATTCTGAATAGACCCTAAAAATATAAGTATGTATAGAAGGCTGAAAAACTGCAGCCAACTTCAGACTGCTGTCATTTCTAAGCAACTCGTCCGACAGCTGTTAAAATTATTCCAGCGACAGCTCACTATATTATCTACAAGCGTACAAAAGCATTGTGGTGAGAATTTTCCAGAATTCGTGGTTGAATTCAAGCGTGATAGCCACAAGTGTCTATCGGTAGAGCTTTCCAGCATTTAAATGTGAATAAATCTTTTTTTGTCTCGCATCTTCCATCGTTACCGTGATACTGGTAGCGTAGCCCGGTGTCAAGGAAGTGGATGGAAGAAAACAGCAACATCAGCAGAAATGGGGAAGCGAAAGAAAAGAAGCGACTTGATCGAAACCCCCGTTTTAGTGGCCGAAAATGACTTGCAATATTCCATTCGGCAGATATTTAAAAATGAACTCGGGGTAAAGCCATTGAAATTCCAAAAAGTGCAAGAACTTACATCGCAACAAAAAGAAAATAGGCTCAAAAAAGCTCTCCGCTCTCCGCTCGTATTAATCGACCGCAGAGCGACCACCGGCTGTTATGGCGCGGAAATATTCTGGAGGGTGTATTAAAGCCTTGGGCACGCAAACATTTTGGCCGCAGACCTTGGACATTTCAACAGGACTCAGCACCATCGCACTCGGCACACGCCACCCAGGAATGGTTACAAAATGAGGTTGCTCGCTTCATTTCCAGCGCACAATGGCCACCAAAATCTCCGGATACCAATCCGTTGGACAACTGTGTCTGGAGTATTTTGGAATGCAAGGTTGGCACTAAAAAATACCAAAGTGTCGATCACCTCAAGCAAGATCTTCGCCGTTATGGGCCAAAATACCGCAGAGCAAAATTCGGGCAGCGTGTGACGATTAAATTGGCCGTTAGAAGGCCATAATTCGTGCCAAAGGTGAACAGATGGAAAGCTATACTTAAATTTGATGCTATTTCCAACATTTTTGCTTTCATTCAATAACATTTTAAAAAAATATAAAAATTATGTCTTTTGACTTTGTTGCAGTTTTTTATCTCACCCTGTATATTCAATATGTACCATAAAAAATGTAATATACTATTGTTTATTAAAACCTTCTTTATTCCCCTTTATTTAGGTTACTTGATTTTCCCCGTAATTATTGAATAAAATTAATTTTGCAGCACAGTGTAATTTTTCAAAACATTTTTGATGTTACTTGATTGTATATTTTTGTCAAAAATCAATATCAGCATTGAAAACAATTTCGAAATAATGAACTAATAATTGATATTGTTAGAGGGGGTGGGTGAGTATGTCAGCCATGCCTCCATCTTATTGGTCAGTTTGAGGGAGGGCTACAACAATATACTGCCATTATTATTACAATTCACTTGGAACACCTGTGATTTCTAATCACAACAATGTATGATATCCAATTCAATACCGATACAGGAAGATCGGTTATCGGTGATAAATGACAGTTGACTGTCACGGCCGCCATCTAGAATATCCAAGTAATGACAAGTGAATTTATTTTTAGATATTTAACCCCCTATAATTACCAAGGAGTAATCTATAAAAATATTGGAAAATCTATCGTTGTGATTAAGACATTATCCAATACTATTTGAAACCCATGATTAACTTAGGTAAAAGCGTTCATTGATTTTTTTTTCGAAAGGACTTTGAGGGCATAGTATTTAATGTTCAAAATAATTAATAATCAATTTACCTATTTGTTAACCTTCAAGAATTTTTATGATATAAGAGACCGACACAAAAAAATTAATGAAATAAGTTTTCCACAAGCATTACGTGGATGTGGAGGATAATTTATTTTATTCCATATCATTTTGTAATTAATGAGTTAATCATGGACCCACCTACATAATTCAAGTGTATGGGGGATATAAATTAAGACTTTGGGGCGTATAAGTGTCGTTAATAATCATACGCAGCGATGTGCGTAGTGTATTTAAATGATGGCCTTCTTGGGCCTTCAAAAGATTTTTCCAAATGGGTTTTCTGCAAGAAGTCGTCTAAATTTGAAACATTTTCAGATGACATTCTAGCGAAGACCCAAATAACTTTTTAAGGTTATGTTTCTATAAAAACCCCTCTATTTATCAACTTATTTTTTAACCTTTTGTAATTTTATGAACTATGAGGCACCCACAAAAATTAATTAAATAACTTTTCCAACAGGCTTAGATGAATGTGAAAGATAATTTATTTAATTTCATATCATTTTGTAATTAATGAGTTAATCATTGGCGTTTTAAGGTTATGAATCTACTACCCTCAATAATTTTTATTACCTATGCGACATTCACAAAACGTTATGAAATAAGTTTTCCAACAACATATCATTTTATAATTAATGAGTTAATCAATGACCCATCCACACGATTTCAGGGTATGAGTGTTATTAATTAATCCTTTGGGGCGTATGAGTATTGTTAATAATCAAAAAAAAAAAAAAAAAAAAACATTTTTAGATGACAATATAAATTGAACCAAAAAACGTTGTAAGTTTATGAATCTATCTAAAACCCCCTCGTTATTAACTTATTTTTAAACCTTCAATAATTTTTATGACCTATGAGATACCCACAAAAATTTATGAAATAAGTTTTCCAACAGAATTACCTGGATGTAGAAGATAATTTATTTAATTCCGTATCATTTTATAATTGATGGGTTAATCATTGACCCACCATCAGCTTATAAGTGTTATTAATTAAGGCTTTGGGGCGTATGAGTATTGTTAATAATCATACGCAATGGTGTCCATAGTGCAATCAAATCGTTTTGAGTGTAAGCGGCTATTCAGAGTTCCCCTTCGAATGGGTGGCCATCTTGGGTCTGCAAAAGATCGTTTCCACAGGGATTTCTAGAAAATGTCTACTAAATTGGTAAACAGTTCGGATGACATTCTAACGAGAACGTAAATAACGTTTTACGGTTATTCATATCTACATAAAAGAGTGGAGACATAACTGACTGACTGAGAATCATCTCCCAGGCGAAACGGCAAAAGCTAGAATCTTGAAATTAAGCATGAGGATCAGTCTTGGGAATTCCTACTAAAAGATTACGAAAAGTACTTAAATATACAAACAATTGAAATGAACTCAATAAGCTAGAATACTGAAAAGAGCAATGAGAGTCACTGATGGAGTGCTGGATAGATATACCGAGGGCTTTTTGGAACTTTATGGTTACGAAAAGTTCTAAAATGGTACTAAACTTCTAAAATGGTACCATTTGGTATTATGCGAGCTGATATGGTATGAGAATCAAGGTTGTAAAATAAGTTTGGTATAAGGAGGTGGTTTTAGAAATGTGTACTAATTGTGAGAGCTGTACTAAATTTGGAACAGTTTGGTTTAGAAAGAGTGGCAGAATCTGTTAATTTAAAATGTTTTTATTGAAGTCCCAGTTGATGGTAGGTTTGGGATAAAGAGGTGTGACTTTGAAAATGGGTACTCCAAACATACGAAAAGTACTAAATAGTACTATATTTGGTAGAGGTTGAAATTTGGTATTAGAGTCGATGTACATGTGTAGCCTGGGCATATGGGGTTGGTTTCCGAAATGTGTACTAAAATTGTTCGAAAAGTTTTGAATGGTACTATATTTGGTATTGGGTGAAGGGAAAGAGATAATATTCTGAAATTTGATATTTAGATTACTGATGTTATCTATGTTTGAGATTTGTCGATGGTTTGGAAATGCGTCCTATATTTTCACGAAAAGTACTAAATGGTACTAAATTTGTATTGGGTGAAGGTGTGGTGCTGGGATCCTCAAATTTGTAATTTAGGTCTCTGTTGGTATTTGGAATTGAGATTTGGAGGTGGTTTTGGAAGTAGGTACTATAGTTGTTTGAAAAGTTCTATATGGTACTAAAATATACTAAATCTGGTAGTAGGTAAAAGGATGGAGCTGGAATCGCGAAATTTGATATTGAAATCTCTGTTGGTTTCTGGAATTGGGATATGGGTGTGGTTTTGGGAATGTAAACAATAATCGTACGAAAAGTACTAAATTGAATTTTTGGTGAAGGAATAGATCTGAAATCCTGTAATTTTCAGATATGGAGGTGGTTTTGGAAATAGGTACTACAATTGTTCGAAATGTACTAAATTGTACTAAATCTGGTAGTGGGGGAAGGAGTAGAATTGGAATCCAGGAATTTCATATTGTGCTTTCTGTCGGTATCTGGTTTTGAGATGTCGAGGTGTTTTTGGAAATGTGTACTATATTTGTTCGAAAAGTACTAAATGGTACCAAATGTAGTATTGGATGATGTCATAGACCGGATATCCTCAAATTTGACTGCTGGTGTCCGTGGTTGAGAGATAGAGCTGGTTTTTGGATATGCGTTCTATATTTGTACTAAATTTGATAATTACAGAGCCGAAATCATGAAATTTGATTGTAAGGAAACTGTTGTTATCTGTTGTTTTGCATTTATTTTGAATTTATTTGAGCTGGAAATTCGACATTTGATATTGAGGTCCCTTTTGGTTTTGCAAATTCGTGCTATAATTGTTCGAAAAGTTCTAAAAGGTACTAATTTTGGATAACTGTTGGTGTCTAGGATGGAGAGATGTAGAATATTTTGAATATGCGTCCTTTCGTTGGTCCTTGAAAAAATACTATTTAAAAATCCACGCCTTTTGCCGGTCCTTGAAAAAAAAGTATTTTAAAAATCCATGCCTTTTGACGGTCCTTAAAAATACTATTTAAAAATCCACGCCTTTTTTAGTCCTTGAAAAAATATTCTTTAAAAAATCCACGCCTTTTGACGGTCCTTAAAAATACTATTTAAAAATTCGACGTATTTTTTAGTCCTTAAAAATACTATTTAAAAATTCGACGCCTTTTTTAGTCCTTAAAAATACTATTTAAAATTTCGACGCCTTTTGTTGATCCTTAAAAAAATATTCTTTAAAAAATCCACGCCTTTTGTTGATCCTTAAAAAATATTCTTTAAAAGATCCGCCTTTTGATGATCCTTAAAAAATATTCTTTAAAAGATCCACGCCTTTTGTTGATCCTTAACAAATATTCTTTAAAAGATCCACGCCTTTTGTTGATCCTTAAAAAATATTCTTTAAAAGATCCACGCCTTTTGTTGATCCTTAACAAATATTCTTTAAAAGATCCACGCCTTTTGTTGATCCTTAAAAAATATTCTTAAAAAAATACACGCCTTTTGTTGATCCTTAAAAAATATTCTTTAAAAAATCCACATCTTTTGTTGATCCGTAAAAAATATTCTTTAAAAAATCCACGCCTTTTGTTGATCGTTGAAAAAAATGTTCTTTAAAAAATCCACACCTTTTGTTGGTCCTTAAATAATATTCTTTATGAAATCCACGCCATTTGTTGATCCTTAAAAAATATTCTTTAAAAAATCCACGTCTTTTGTTGATCCTTGAAAAAATATTCTCTAAAAAATCCACGTCTTTTGTTGATCCTAGGAAAAATATTCTTTAAAAAATCCATGCCTTTTGTTGATGCTTAAAAAATAATCTTTTAAAAATCTACGCCTTTTGTTGACCCTTAAAAAATATTCTTTAAAAAATCCACGCCTTTTGTTGATCCTTGAAAAAATATTCTTTTAAAAATCCACGCCTTTTGTTGATCCTTGAAAAAATATTCTTTTAAAAATCCACGCCTTTTGTTGGTCCTTGAAAAAATATTATTTTTAAAAAGTCCACGCCTTTTGTTGGTCCTTGAAAAAATATTCTTTAAAAAATCCAAGCCTTTTGTTGGTCCTTGAAAAAATATTCTTTTTAAAAAGTCCACGCCTTTTGTTGGTCCTTGAAAAAATATTCTTTAAAAAATCCACGTCTATTGTTGATTCCTAAAAACTTCTCTTTAAAAAATTCACGCTTTGTTTGATCCTTAAAAAAATATTCCTTAAATATTCATTCTTTTTGTTCTCTGTCTCTCTCTCTCTCTCGCAATCGCCCACCCATTTGCCATTATTTTGGGATAATAAATAAAAGAAAAAAAAAATTAAATTTATGACGAACGAGTTACGCTCGCTTATCATAGCTGATGGCGATAAATATTTTTATTGCTCATACATATATACTTTTTTATTGTTATTATAAACTAAATTGGAAAACCATTTGTTGGCTGTTGATTTTGTGTTGATTTGGCGATAAAGGGTGTTGTCTGGCAGACTAGCAATGGCGCGCTTTGTTTGACAATGACATGAAATCAGATATGTGGGACATGTGTGTGTGTGTCAGCATGTATATGTGTATGGGTATGTGGTCTATAATAAAATAAACTATACTCCAATATATAATTGCCAATGATTTATGACGATCGTCTTCATGAATCCCCCAAAGCCAATGAAATCCTAGACAATTGAAAAGAACTCGGAGAATATGCCACAGAAAAGAAGGGACTGCAATGCTTGCCAAAAAATCGGCAAGAGAATGGCAAAAGCGATGCAATGATGCCATGCCATTGTTAAGTAAATTTCACATGTAATACTTTTCATATTTACACATGCACACACACACACAAATATCAAATATATTAAAATTGCTATTCACATGGAGGCAGGCACTACATTGTTCACTAAAGTCTCCATTGTATAATTGTGGTTGCTTTGTTGGCTGGAGAATTTTCCCTCCCTGTGAGAACAAATTCACAAAACATGCCAAAAAGTGTTACCACAACAAAAAAATTGGCAAAGAGCGGAGAGAGAGAACAAAAGGGGAGATTTACACATGTAAACTATTTACAGGTCCCATTACATGGAGTCCCCTTGCCCTGGGCACTCTTCGACAGCTCTTTATCATTCTGGGCAATTTTCAAAAGAACGAGGAGGATAAAGAGGGAACTAAACAACTTCCATGAATGAATGAAAAAGCTCTTCATCCCATACTTCATAGCTTTTCAAGAGTTCATTAACACCTGAGGATTTGGGGTATGAGATTTCTACCCTTTCAACACACCTAGAAATCCCAGCTAAGATATTTTTTGGTTCGATTTAGCTGAGAGCCACTGTACCATAAATCCTTTCGTGTAAAACATTCAGGCGGCCACTCCTATGTTTGTGTGTGTGGTTTTGGCCTCTGTTCTGGCACACAAAGCAAATGTGGTTGTTGTGTTTATTTAAAAGCCGTAAACACCTATGGCAAAGCCAGAGGTGTTCCTTCATTTGATGAATGAATCAGTTAAGAACTGGGCGGAGACAAAAGTTTTTTATAGACAGCTTTTCCATAGAAAACTTGGTGGAGACTATAGTTTCCCACAGAAAACTTGGTGGAGACTCAGGTTTTCCATAGAAAACTTGTTGGAGACCCAGGTTTTCAATAGAAAACATGGTGGAGACCACCGTTTTCCATGGAAAACTTGGTGGAGACCGCCGTTTTCCATAGAAAAAAAACTGGTAGAGACCCAGGTTTACCATGAAAAACTTGGTGGAGACCCAGGTTTTCCATAGAAAACACAGTGGAGACCCAGGTTTTCCATAGAAAACTTGTTGGAGACCCAGGTTTTCCATAGAAAACATGGTGGAGACCCAGGTTTTCAATAGAAAACATGGTGGAGACCACCGTTTTCCATGGAAAACTTGGTGAAGAGCCTGGTTTTCGATAGAAAACTTGGTGGAGACCCAGGTTTTCAATAGAAAACTTGGTGGAGACCCAGGTTTTCAATAGAAAACTTGGTGGAGACCCAGGTTTTCAATAGAAAACTTGGTGGAGACCCAGGTTTTCAATAGAAAACTTGGTGGAGACCCAGGTTTTCAATAGAAAACTTGGTGGAGACCCAGGTTTTCAATAGAAAACTTGGTGGAGACCCAGGTTTTCAATAGAAAACTTTGTGGAGACCCAGGTTTTCAAGAGAAAACTTGGTGAAGACCCAGGTTTTCAATAGAAAACTTGTTGGAGACCACCGTTTTCCAGAGAAAACTTGGTGGAGACCATAGTTTTCCATAGAAAACTTGGCGGAGACCACCGTTTTCCATAGAAAACTTGGTGAAGACCACCGTTTTCCATAGAAAACTTGGTGAAGACTACCGTTTTTAATAGAAAACTTGGTGGAGACCACCGTTTTCCATGGAAAATTTTGTGGAGACCACCGTTTTCCATGGAAAATTTTGTGGAGACAACCGTTTTCCATGGAAAATTTGGTGGAGACCCAGGTTTTCCATGGAAAATTTGGTGGAGACCCAGGTTTTCCATGGAAAATTTGGTGGAGACCCAGGTTTTCCATGGAAAATTTGGTGGAGACCCAAGTTTTCCATGGAAAATTTGGTGGAGACCCAGGTTTTCCATGGAAAATTTGGTGGAGACCCAGGTTTTCCATGGAAATTTTGGTGGAGACCTAGGTTTTCCATGGAAAATTTAGTGGAGACCCAGTTTTTCCATGGAAAACTTGGTGAAGAGCCTGGTTTTCGATAGAAAACTTAGGGAAGACCCAGGTTTTCAATAGAAAACTTGGTGGAGACCCTGGTTTTTAATAGAAAACTTGGTGGAGACCCAGGTTTTCAATATAAATCTTGGTGGAGACCCAGGTTTTCAATAAAAAAAATTGGTGGAGACCCAGGTTTTCAATAGAAAACTTGGTGGAGACCCAGGTTTTCAATAGAAAACTTGGTGGAGACCAAGGTTTTCAATAGAAAACTTGGTGGAGACCAAGGTTTTCAATAGAAAACTTGGTGGAGATCCAGGTTTTCAATAGAAAACTTGGTGGAGACCCAGGTTTTCAATAGAAAACTTGGTGGAGACCCAGGTTTTCAATAGAAAACTTGGTGAAGACCCAGGTTTTCAATAGAAAACTTGGTGAAGACCCAGGTTTTCCATAGAGAACACGGTGAAGACCCAGGTTTTCCATAGAAAAATGGTTAGAGACTCAATCCTTTCTAACATCCTTCACACATATATTTAATTTTCTACTTGGCTCCGCACTTGACCATGATTTCAAATGCCAAAAATAATGGCAACTCATATATTCCAACCAACAACAAACATTGAGATCACGAAAACCTCCCATGAGAAAATCCTCAACTCTGGCTAATGGAAAAATTTATGCTTGCGAAAATAATGAGGCGACCGTCCCACAATGCGAAATGGGAAAACGAGCACTTATTATTGTCGTTATTATTGCATTCATCGTTGTTGTTTTTGTTGTTGATGGTGGTGGTTGTGAAAAAATAAACACAACAATGGCAGAAAACACAAATAAACAGTAAAGCCAATGGCAAAAACCCCATCAAAAATGAAACTCTGGCTTGGCGGTCATAAACAGGCAAAACCTCCAAATAAAATGGAGGAAAATAGGCAATACACACATACCGACACACCACTGAAGCGGGGAAATAACGAAATATTCAGATTAAAAAAAAAAAAACGAAAACATCAACTGTGGTTTAAGGTCCATAATAGCCAGCCTAGTTACTTAAAAATAATCCAAAAGAGTATTTGGGTGTTTGGTACTGATGTTTACCCTTTCTGCCCTCTCTCTCCCTTCCTTCCAAGTGTGTGCTGCACACGTTGTATTAATAAATGTGAGCCCATTTGAAATTCACCGGAAAATGTATTCGAAAGTCTGTTAACGCTCTTACATGAAAATAGTTTTTCGTACGTGCGAGTTCATTGGGAGTGTGCTGAACTTAAATGAAATTGAAATAGGCAACGGAAAGTACAAGGAAATGATGGGTAACTAACATGACCAGGTTAATAAGGAGGACATATTTCAAAAAAGGCTTCAAATAGAAAACCTGGTTATCCAATAAGTAATCTATGGACAACTAAAACCTGGGCTGCCACCAAGTTTTCCATTAGAAACCTTGGTCTCCACAAACTTTTCTATAGAAAACCTTGGTCTGCACAAACTTTTCTATAGAAAACCTTGGTCTGCACAAACTTTTCTATAGAAAACCTTGGTCTGCACAAACTTTTCTATAGAAAACCTTGGTCTGCACAAACTTTTCTATAGAAAACCTTGGTCTGCACAAACTTTTCTATAGAAAACCTTGGTCTGCACAAACTTTTCTATAGAAAACCTTGGTCTGCACAAACTTTTCTATAGAAAACCTTGGTCTGCACAAACTTTTCTATAGAAAACCTTGGTCTGCACAAACTTTTCTATAGAAAACCTTGGTCTGCACAAACTTTTCTATAGAAAACCTTGGTCTGCACAAACTTTTCTATAGAAAACCTTGGTCTGCACAAACTTTTCTATAGAAAACCTTGGTCTCCACAAACTTTTCTATAGAAAACCTTGGTCTCCACAAACTTTTCTATAGAAAACCTTGGTCTCCACAAACTTTTCTATAGAAAACCTTGGTCTCCACAAACTTTTCTATAGAAAACCTTGGTCTCCACAAACTTTTCTATAGAAAACCTTGGTCTCCACAAACTTTTCTATAGAAAACCTTGGTCTCCACAAACTTTTCTTTAGAAAACCATGGTCTCCACAAACTTTTCTATAGAAAACCTTGGTCTCCACCAAGTTTTCTATGGAAAACGGTGGTCTCCACCAAGTTTTCTATTGAAAACGGTGGTCTCCACCAAGTTCTCTATTGAAAACGGTGGTCTCCACCAAGTTTTCTATGGAAAACGGTGGTCTCCACCAAGTTTTCTATGGAAAACGGTGGTCTCCACCAAGTTTTCTATGGCAAACGGTGGTCTCCACCAAGTTTTCTATGGCAAATGGTGGTCTCCAACAAGTTTTCTATGGAAAACGGTGGTCTCCACCAAGTTTTCTATGGAAAACGGTGGTCTCCACCAAGTTTTCTATGGAAAACGGTGGTCTCCACCAAGTTTTCTATGGCAAACGGTGGTCTCCACCAAGTTTTCTATGGAAAACGGTGGTCTCCACCAAGTTTTCTATGGAAAACGGTGGTCTCCACCAAGTTTTCTATGGCAAACGGTGGTCTCCACCAAGTTTTCTATGGCAAATGGTGGTCTCCACCAAGTTTTCTATGGAAAACGGTGGACTCCACTAAGTCCCCACAAACTTTTCTAAAGGAAAACTTGGTCTCCACAAACTTTTCTAAGGAAAACTTGGTCTCCACAAACTTTTCTATAGGAAAACTTGGTCTTCACAAACTTTTCTATAGGTAAACTTGGTCTCCACAGACTATTCTATAGAAAACCCTGGTCTCCACAAACTTTTTCATAGAAAACCTTTGTCTCCAAAAACTTTTCTATAGAAAATCTTGGTCTCCACAAACTTTTCTGTAGAAAACCATGGTTTCCAATTAATTTTTGGCGGTGAAATTTCCGCATCAACTATATGGGGTCTCCATCAGTTTTTTTTTTTCTTCTTTTTTTTGAAGATTCTCCAATTTTCTCTGGAAATCCTTGGTCTCCTCCGAGTTTCATCTCTGTATCCTTTACGAATCCAATCAATTCCACTTTTCCAAACGATGTTCAAACAAATGAATGAAATTTAAATATTTATTCCGACATTTTTCATATGAAATCCACTCCGAACTATGTCACTAGAAAACTACATAAATTTAGAAATCTGTCCTTTTACCATTGAAGGATATCCATCCATGTGGATGTGTGTGCATATGTGTGTATCTTCCATTCAACAATTTTGTTCACTTTCAAACTCTGCTCTTGTTCACTAATCAACACAAATCCTTTTTTCATTTGTTTAAAATGACAAACTGAAGGGAGGATTGATGAAGCAGGGAGGGGGGATGGACTTTAGATGGATTTGAATAAAGTCATGTGTCCTGTGTTGGGGGTGTGGGAGTGAGGGTGAGTGTAAACATTTTGAATTTTCTGTTGTTGTAGTTGTTGTTGCTGCCCTACAAACATGTTACATGAAGGATAAATATCTGAAATGTGATTGGGTGTTAATTGCTGTTGGGCATTAGAATGTCATCGAAGTCGAATTATGGGTCTTAGCTGTTATATGTACAGATTTGAGGATGCATATTTCCCATAGAATGCTTAATTATATCAATTGGGGAAGGGGAAAAGGAAAAGTGTTGAAATTTTGTTGGATTAATTTCCAACCTAAGAAAAATTTTTAAAATATAGCTTTGAAATTATTCTTGCCGTAATTTTTTTCCAGCCCTCCTTGGCCTCATACCTTTTGGTATTCGAAAAAAATCAAAAAAAAAAAAATGTTCTTCTTCCGTCTTCAGTTGCATTGAACCGTGAAACACCCATACGTACTCACATACACGGATGTGCAACTTGGCAAGCATGCACATCAAGGATCAAAATAACCAGCCATCTGGAAGGATATTAAATGCGATAACAGCTCGACACGACATACATAGATACATACATATATTCATTCATACATACATATATACTTACATATATACTCATAAATATATGTGGAGTAAGAAAAAACATAAGTAGAAGAGAAAAAAAAATAGATTTTATTTTCATTATATCACAGCACATTCTGTGAAGACGGAAGCACATACAGCATAACCACAGAAACTGTAAAAATAACAACAACAACGTAATATTTAATACAATGTTACCAAAAATAAAATGAAAAAACAAAAACCAAAAATACGGAAAATCTTCACTTCATGGCCAGATGACAAAAGTGGCAACATTGTTTGCCATCCATTCAGGGCGACCACCACAGCATATAAATCCTTCGTCCTGATAAGAAACCAAAAAAGAGAAAAAAAAAAAACACCATCAACAACAACATCTTTTACTGGAGCATAGTAAAGAGAGTAATGAAACAAAGTGAGAAAACGATTAAACCTTGCAATTTTTTTTTGTGGGGGGCCGGCGGGTTCCTACTGATGTTGGATATAAAAGTCCTTATAAAAGTCCTTCTTGCATCTTAAGCAAGAAGCTCCTTCCGTCATCATTTAATGCGAATTGTCCGGGTGGGTGAAAATGTCGTAAACATAAGGGAAATACCAAAATAAATGTTAACAAGTAAAAACAGCATTTATTTTCGAATTTAACATCCTTCACCGGGGGGGAACCTGAAATTACACTGTGTAACAAAATATAGAGCTCAATGTCTAAGAAAGGGCTTAGAAGAATGCCTTTTTAGTACGAAGTCATTGTTGATTGTACTAAAAAACGATAGGACAGCTACGGAATGAGTTTTACTTTTGAATCAAAGTTTGGTGAGTATTGGTGAAATTAGGCTGAGCTTTTAAAAAGTTCGGACAAGAAGTCTACTAAAAGTGTGGACGGAGACAGCTAAACTCTTGACATTTGATGTAAAAATTAAGTTTGGGAAGTAGGTGTTTTTAGAAATGTGTACTAGGTATAGGTACTGTACTAAACGGATTGATCTGGAAATTTAAAATGTTGGTATTGGGGTCTCTGCTTGTGTGTAGGGTTAAGATAAAGAGTTGGGTTTGAAAATACGTTCAGCATGCATACGAAAGATACTAAATGGTACTAAATTTGGAACAAATGGTACACCTCAAAATCTGAAAATTTTCATTAAGGTCACTTTTGGTGGGTAGGTCTGAGATTTGAAGGTGATTTCGGAAATACGTTTTAAATCGTACTAAATGGTACAATATGTGGTATTTGGGGAAAACATTGTGTTAAAGTTCTAATATTTTCCATTAGAATCAGTTTTTGTTCATTTCCGAATAAGCCAGCCGATGACTTAAGCCAGACAAATAAGCGCTTTATATATTCCCATCTTAACGCGGTGGTTTTAGGAATGTGTACTAAAAGTAAGAACAGTACTAAATAGTGCTCAATTTGGTACCAGTCCGTTTTGGGGAAACGGAAGAAGGTATTGGAATTGAAATGTTGCTATTGGAGTCCCTGTTGATGGTAGGTTTGCGATAATGAGGTGGTTTTGGAAATGTCTTCCACAAAAGTACCAAATTTGTACCATATTTAGTGCGATTTGGTTTTGCATGAAGGGATAGAGATACAATTTGCGATAACGAGCTGGTTTTGGAAATTTGTACTATATTTGGTGCGATTCGGTAATGCGTGAAGGGATAGAGATAAAATTCTGAAATTTGATATTTAGTTAACTTTTGGTATCTGCGTTTGAGATATGGTGGTGGTTTTGGAAATGGTACCAAATTTGCTATTGGGATAAGGAATATAGCTAAAATCCCGAAATTTGATATAGATGTCACTGTTGGTTGGAATATGTAGGTGGTTTTGCAAATGTGTACTATGAATGTACGAAAAGTACAAAATAGTATTAATTTTTCTATTTGGTGAAGGAATAGAGCTGAAGTCCTGAAATTTGTTACAGATGTCAATGTTGGTGTTTGTGGTTAAGATATGGAGGTGGTTTTGAAAGTGTGTACTATAATTGTTCGGAAAGTACTAAATGTTATTACATTTGGTATTGGGTGAAGGAATAGAGCTGGAATCCTGAAATTGGTATTGGTAATTGGTATCTGTGTTTCAGATATGGAGGGGGTTTTGGAAGTGTGTACTATAAATGTACAAAAAGTAGATAATAGTACTGAATTTGGTATTTTGTTAAGAGGTAGAGCTGATTATTAAACAGATATTTAGTCACTTAGCGGTTTCCCGAAAATATTCTTCAGGGATATTCGGGTTCATTTTTCAATCGAATTTTTCGAGAACCTTATCACCATGAATAGTGGCTCATTTTAAAACATTTGCAGGTATTTTTTTTAATTATTTAATGGACATGTTTAAATTCGGGATTTTTTAGAAGACTTTCTTGGACATTTAGTTTATAGAAATCGTATTTTTAAAAAGACTTTTCAAGTACCAAAAATAAAAATAATTTTTTCAAGAATTTTTTTAAAAGGACTTTCTGACCAAAAACTCCCATCTTTTAATTTTTTTTTATGAATTCTTACTAACGCCTTTTCAAGGACATCTACACAACAAAATCGTGAATTAAAAAAAAATGAGACCTTCATGGCTTAGATACAATTATTTTAAATATTTTTAAGGACCGCCGTGAATTTTTTAAAAATTATTTTTTTTTAAATGAATTATTTTTTAATTAGAAATTATTTTTCAAGAACGTCCTAAAAGACTTTCATAAGGACTTCTTGACTAGTCTTCTTAGTCTCTTCGACTCTTTGATAAAAGTTTTTGAGGATGTCCTGGTTAAAAATCGTAAATTTTTCTAATGGTCTCTCTGGCCAAAAAAGTGTTAATTTTTTTAAGTCTTATATTATTAATTCTTACTGACGTTTTTTCAGGGGTGTCTGTGCAAAAAATCGCAAGTCTTTGAAAAATATTTTTTTTAATTTTTTTGCTTAGAATCGAATTTTTTATTTTTTTTTTCGAGGATCTTCTGGCCAAGAATCGTTAAAAATAATATTTATTACAACTTTTCAAAGAACGCCCTAAAAGCTAAAAGACTTTCATAAGGACTTCTTGATATATACTGGTCAAAAATCGCGTATTATTTAAAAAGGTTTTTCAAGACATAAAAAATTGTAAATTTTTGAAAAAAAAAATTGAAGGACTTTCGGGCCAAAAAAATATTTTTTCGAAGCTATTTTTACCATGTCCTTTTTAAGGACATCTACACCAAAAAATTGCGAGTTTTTGAAAGATATTTTCTTAAAATATACTTTGAGGCCTTCATGGCTTAAGATCAATGTTTTTAATATTTTTCAAGTACCTCCTGGCCAAAACTCGCATTAAGCATTAACCTTTTTAAGAATATTTTAAAAGGACACTCTAACGCCTTTTGGAGGACATCTACAGGAAAGATCGCAATTTTTTAAAAATATTGTTTTAAGGATTTATGGCTACAATTTTTGATTTCATTTTAAGAACTTCCTAGCAAAAAACATTTATTGTTAAAGGAGTTAAGCCCCAAATTTAGAGTTTTTATCTTATTTAAGGAATTTCTGCCTAACAAAATGTTAAATTGAATATGAATACACAAAAAATTGTGAATTTTTCAAAAAATATTTTTTAATGGACTTTGTGGTATACCATTTTTGATTTTTGCAATACCTTCCTAGTAAAAAAACCGTTGATTTTTTAAGGAGTTTTGACTCCAAATTTGAGGTTTTAATGTTATTTAAGGACTTTCTGGCTACCAAAAATTGTGGATTTTTAATAATTTTTTTTCAAAGTGCTTCCTGTAAGAACTTTTTCAAAGTTTTTTTTTCTATGAATTCTTACTGATGCCTACACAAAAATTGCAAATTTTTCAAAAATATTATTTGTGGCAAAAAATTAAGATTTTTTTCAAAACCTTCTAAGTAAATAAATAACGTATTTTTTTAGGAATTTGGAATTTTTGTGTTATTTAAGGGCTTTCTGGTCAACAGAAAAGTCCTTAAATAACACGAAAATGGAGAATTTGTTTTTAAAAAAATATACTTTCAAGGGTTTCCTAGAGGAACTTTTTCAAAACTTTTTTATAAATTCTTAAAAACACCACTTCAATGACATCTACAAGAAAGTTGGGAATTTGTCAAAAATAATATTTTTTTAAGGAGTTTTTGCAAATTAGGAGTTCTGAAGTTATTCAAGGACTTCCAGGCCAAAAAAATTGGATTTTTTATAAAAAAATATTTAAAAGGGCTTCCTGGAAGATTTTTTTCAAAGCTTTTTTCATGAATTCTTGCTAACGCCATTTCAAGGACATCTACACAAATTTTTTTTCAAAAATATTATTTTTAAAGGACTTTATGGCAAAAATTGTTGATTTTATTTCAATACCTTCCTAGTAAAAAACTATTGATTTTTAAGGAGTTTTTGGCTTTAAATTTGGAGTTCTTATGTTATATAAGGATTTTATGACAAAATAAAAAAATGGTAGATTGTTACCAAAATATATTTTCGAGGGCTTCCTGGAAGAACTTTTTCAAAACTTTTTCATGAATTTCTACTGACGCCTTTTGAAGGACATCTACACAAAAAAATGTAATTTTTTCAAAAATATTTATTAAGGACTGTGACAAAAAAATGATTTTATTTCAACACTTTCCAAGTACAAAACCGTTGATTTTTTAAGGAGTTTTGGCTTTAAATTTGGAGTTCTTATGTTATTTAAGGATTTCGTGACAAAAAAATGGTAGATTTTTACCAAAATATATTTTCAAGGGCTTTCTAGAAGAACTTTTTCAAAGCTTTTTCATGAATTTCTACTGACGCCTTTTGAAGGACATCTACACAAAAAAATGTAATTTTTTCAAAAATATTTATTAAGGACTGTGGCAAAAAATTGATTTTATTTCAATACTTGATATTTTTAAGGAGTTTTGGCTTCAAATTTGAATTTCTTATGTCAATCAGGGATTTCCTGGCCAAAAAAATGATAGATTTTTAATGAGCAAATATTTTAAAGGTCTTCCTGAAATAATATGTTCAAAACATTTTATGAATTCTTGTTGACGCCACAAAAAATTGGAAAGTTTTCAAAAATATTATTTTTTAAGGACTTTGTGGCAAAAGGTAGGAAGGTAGTAAAAAAAAATATTTTTTAATGAGATTTGACTCGAAACTCGGAGTAGTCTTGTTATTTATTTATTTATTTAAGGACTTTCTGGCTTTTTGGTGTATTTTTAACAAAAAAAATGTTTTCAAGGGCTTCCTGGAAGAAAGCTTTTTTGAGAATTCTTACTGATGCCATTCTAAGGACATCAACCCAAAAAATCCTCAATTTCTCAAAAATATTTTTACTGACGCCTTTTGAAGGAGATCTATAAAAAATTGGGAATTTGTTAAAGATATTTTTTAAGGAAGTTGTGGCATTTTTTTTTTTTCAATACCTTCCTAGAAAAAAATGAGTTTTGATTCCAAGGAGGAGTTTCGATTCCAAATTTGGAGTTCTCTTGTTATTTAAGGACTTTCTGGCGAAAAAATAATGAATTTTAGCAGAAACAAAACTTTTTCAACGCATTTTTATTCATTTTTACTAACGCCATTTTAAGGACATCTACGCAAAAATTTGAGAATATTTCAAAAATATTTTTTTAAGGATTTTTTGTCAACAACTTTTGATTTTTTTTTAATGTCTTCCTAGTAAAAACCCGTTTATTTTGGAGTTCTTACGTTATTTAAGGTCTTTCTGGCCAAAAAAAATTGTGGATACAAAAAAAAAATTTTTTTAAAGGGCTTCTTGGAAGAGCTTTTCAAAGCTTTTTTTATGAATTCTTGTTGACGCTATTTCAAGGACATTTACTTTTAACTTTTTTTTGTAACGAAGTTAGGATTGCTGTCTTAAAGAATCGATAAAAGTAATTTTTACAGCGTTTACATGCATTTATTGTATTTTTTGTATAATTTTTATTGGTCGACATCCTAGGCCATTATCCTGGTCATGCAAAACATATGACGCACTCTCTTTTATGATCAACTTAATTAACAAAATTTTTAGGAAGCTGATGGAAACGAATTCCTAAGTGAATCAAATGGTTTCAATGGTTTTCCACAACAAAATAAATGTCATGCAAGGGGCATCAATTTGCATGGCGTCCTTGACGCTGTTGTCCTTTTTTCTTCTTTTTTTTGGAAAAAAATTAAATTATTTTCAGTAATTTAATGCTTCAAGTTGTTTAACTAGCTGTTTTTTATTCGTTTTATTTGCAGAAAGTTTCCGAGAGACAAGCAAAGGAATTGTAACATTTACAAGGATAACAACAACAGCAACCACAAAGGAAAGAAACTCCAAAAAAAGCGAAAAACACACAAAACATACTAAAAGAAAACAAGGAAAAAAAGTACACCGATGTAGAAATTAAAACAAAAACAAAAAGTTAACAAAAGTTGTCTGAAAAAAACGGCAACAACAACTGCAACAGCAACAAACAGCCACCAAACTAACCAACCGAAACTAAAAAGCGAATACCAGAGCAGCTAACAACAGCAACACAAAAACAAACTTAAATAAATTTACAAATACAATCATAGTTACAGACCACCCCCTTCACCCCGCCCCCATTTCTGAGGGGTGTAAAAGGAAAACACCATAGAATTAGTATTTAAATAAAAAACAAATCGAATTAAAAGAAAAAAAATAAACACAACCACAAGATAGAAGACCACCCAGAAGAAGGAGAAGGAGAGGAGCAGAAAAAAATTCAGAATTTATTTCCAAGGATGAATGCCCGGAGCGAAAGTCCGAAATTACAAAACATGCCAATAAATTTTAAGCATCGATAAATCAAAGATTAGAATCTCGTTTGATATTTGCATTTGCCAGCAGCGAATTTAGCAACAACAACTACAAAGCAAAAGTTGCAATAGCAGCAACAAAACGCAGCCAAAAACCACCAAAGACCTATAGAAAAACACCAACAAAACTAAAGCCGCCAAAAAGAAAACTTTTGAAACTAAGCTTCCTTTTTTACCAAACTAAGGCTCCCACGCACTATCAACACAACAAAGTCCACACACACACACCCACATGCCCCCAACCACCCGAAACAAAAACCATTTATCACAAACTTTTTGAAAAAAAAAAAAAACACAAAGACGGAAAACGGAAGTGGACTAAATCAACCGCAAGCAAGCAACCAGCAACCAGCAACAGCAGTTGCAGCTCAGCCTCTCCCCTCTCTCCCTCTCTCTCACACACACACCCCAGCCGCCAGTGCAACATTGTTAAAACTGCAGTTGGCCAACAGCAAAAATGGCTTCACCACCCGAAAGTCCCATCGAGGAGATTGTCTACGAATTAGAACAAACACGAGTGCCTAAACCAATACCAGTTGCCCTGGAGGATTTGTGCCGTCAAACGAAATTTACAAAACAGGAAATACGTGTTATGTATCGAGGATTTAAAACGGTAAGTTTTGTAAGCAGGACGATATTGGGCAATAATATGGCCAAGTGGGGTACTTAAGGTGTAAGTGGGGGTACTTACAAAGAAAATTATTAAATTCCTTACAAATTTTCCAATTTGGGATTGAGGGGAAAGAAACGGATTCACAATTGTGTGTGCGTGTTTTTTTTTAATAATCATAGATTGTTTCTGATGCACCACCGTGGATTTTTTAGAATCCTCAATCTTGGATTCTTTAAAATCCACAATTGTGGACATTTCAAGATTCAACCGGAGACTTTTAAGATTCACTGTTTTGGTTTTTGAAGATCCACAATCGAGGATATTTTTATGTTTCAGATTGGTTTATTATACCCTACAACACTATGTGTTGGTTTGATTGGGCCTAAAATTATGTAACACCTCGAAATATCGGTTTCCCACAAAGGAAAGTATGTATGGATCTTTCTATCTCGCCGAGCTGAGTCGATCAAGCTATGTATGCCCGTCCGTCCCTCTGTCCATGTTAATTTGTAATTACTCTACAGGTCGCAATTATGGCCCGATCTTCACGAAATTTAGAATGGAGGTGGGTCAAGGGTCAGAATGGAACCCTATTTCTTTTGGAGATGATCGCATACTATTTAGGGGTTGAAATGGACCAAAAACTGAAAAAATTCTGATTTTGCAGTTGCTCTACAGGTCGCAATTATAGACCAATCAAAGCGGAAGTTAGCATGGGGCTAGAGCTTAGAGCTGGGAAGAAGCCTTCCAATTTTGATGGTCATCGGGTAATATTTAGTGGGTGAAATAGACCATAACATTTGTGTTAAATAAAAGTATAATTTGTCATTAAACCGCGAATAGTTTTAATCCCGACGAAATCATAAATAGACGAACAGGTCAATTCTGAAATAAATATATCGGATATATATAGCGAAATATATACAATGTATATATACAGGAAGGGGATGTTAGATAGAATGCTTATATCTCAAGAATGTCTGGACCGATTTTGATAAATTGTTTGTCAACTCTGAATGCCATCTTGGCATAAAAGTATCAAATCTTAAAAAAATCGCATAAAAATATGCCAATAATGATGTTAATATAGATTTTGTAGTATTTTGTGACATTTTTTATTTTTATATCCTCCACCATACTATGGAGGGTATATTAATTTTGTCATTCCGTTTGTAACTCCTCGAAATACTCATGTCAGACCCAACAAAGTATATATATTCTTGATCAGCGTTAAATTCTAAGACGACTTAGCCATGTCCGTCTGTCTGTCTGCGCGTCTTTCTGTCTGTCTGTCTGTCCGTCTGTCTGTCTGTTATAATCACTCTATCTTTCGAACAACTTGAGATAGAAGGCTAAAATTTTGCACACATGTATATTTTGCCAGTAAGCAGGTTAAGTTCGTAAATGAGCCATGTAAGTCCAAGTTATTATATAGCCCCCATATAACGGTACCTCCCGATATTCGGTATTTTGATGATTTTAGCGACATTATTCACCGGAATTGTTTCAAATTTGGCATTTGAAGTTCGTAATGGATACTACAGCCTAAGACAGAAAATTATCTGTGCAGGTCCACGTCTTCGTTAAGCCCCCATATAACGGTACCCCCGATATTCGGTATTTTGATGATTTTAGCGACATTGTTTACCGGAATCGTTTCAAATTTGGTATTTGAAGTTCGAAATGGGTACTACATACTAAGTCAAAAAATGAGCCATGTAGGTCCACGTCTTCATATAGCCCCCATATAACGGTACCCCCCGATATTCGGTATTTTGATGATTTTAACGACATTATTTAGCGGAATCGTTCCAAATTTGGTATTTGAAGTTCGTAATAGATACTGTACCATAAAACAGAAAATAGGTCATATAGGTTCACGTCTTCATATAGCCCTATATACCGTACCCCCGATATTCGGTATTTTGATGATTTTAGCGACATTATTTGCCGGGATTGTTTCAAATCGCATGTGAAGTTCGTAATGGATACTTCGGCCCATGCCAGAAAATTGTCTGTGTAGGTCCACGTCTTCGTGTAGCCCCCATATAGCGGTACCCCCATATTCGGTATTTTGATGATTTTAGCTACATTATAAACAGATTTTTCTTCAAGTTACGCATTTAAATATTGTAATAACTTATGACAAAAGTTGCCTATGCAGGCCCACGTCGTCGTATAAGCATTCGGTATTTTTAAGATTTTAACAGAATTTTTAACGGATTTTATTTTTTGGAAATTGCCAAATTTGTACCAAATGATGGAGGGTATTAAAAGTTCGGCCCGGCCAAACTTACAGCTTTGTTACTAGTTTTTTTTTCAAATTTTTTATCGCATGCGATTTTTTTTAATTTTACTTCTAATATTGAATTGTATATTTGTAATATTTTTTTCACCCTACAACACACGTTAGGGTTATTATATACAGATTGCAATTATCGTCCGATCTTCACGAAAATTTTCACAAGGGTAGGTTAATCTCAGAAGAGCTATTGTTTTCAAAGATGACCGCAATATATTTAGGGGTTGAAATGGACCAACCACGAAAAATGTTCCTGATTTTGCAGCCGTTATAAGGTCGCAAATAGAAACCAAAGGACAGCGGGTAGAATGGACCACTACTTTTGTGTAAAAAAAATACCAACATTACTTACAGGCGATATACACAAAAGGCGAATATCTGGCTTTTTTATGCTGATTTCGTTGAAGAATATAGCAAAATATCGTAGACAAGCAAATCATATAGATGGGTCTAAATTTGTAGATGCAGAACGGCTTCTTGCTTTTGGAGATGATCACAAAATATTAAGGGGCTCTAATGAACCAAAACAGAAAAAAATGCCTGAGAAGAGAGTTAAGGATAGGGAAGAATTCTAGCTTTTTGGATGACCATTGGATTATATTTAGCTGTAAAATGTACCACAACAACTAACAGCACGACGGAGTGCGCAAATATCCCTGGTCAAAATGGTAAGGGCAATATCTGGGCAGTGTTCCATGACAAAATTTCAAAAGCGAAATCTTCCAAAATGGACTTGGACATAAGGGTGCTTCTAACATATTGCAGTGTTGTAGGGTATCACATGGTCGGCCCCGCACGACTATAGCCTTTGCTTACTTGTTTTTAAAATGTCTTTTTTGGATGGACGATATTTCAAAAGTGGCCTTCAAATGGAAAAAAAAAAAAAAACAAAATGCTTAAGCAGATCTACGTTTTCGTATCTATATCTATAAAAGAGGAAAATGTTTGGATGTTTGTTTGTTTTTAATTTATGGACTAGACAACCGCTGAACAGATTTTCCTGAAAATTTCCAAGTATATTACAACATTGCCTGAAAGTAACATTGGCTATAGAATTTTTGAAATTCTGCTTGAACTGGAGATATATCATCAGAATCGGAGAATTTCGAGATATATCATCAGAATCCCAAAATTTTTGATTTTATTTGCACATATCTATTGATCGACTACAGATACAGCCTCCAAATTTAGAATGCGTAACGGAATTTGAAAGGAAAAAAAATTTGCCAAATTATACTGAAATCCGTTCAGATTTGTATGTAGCTTCCATATATATTTTCGGCCGATTTCACATATTTGATGTACCAAACACGCTATGTATCTCCAATTTCAATGAGATTTGGAATGTGTAACGGAATTTAAAACGAATATACATTTGTCAAATTATATTAAAATCGACTCAGATTTGGATGTAGCTTCCATATAAATTTTCGACCGTTTTCGTTTATTTGATGTACCAAACACGATATGTATTTACGATTCCAATGAAATTTGAAATGTGTGACGGGATTTTGATCTGAAAATAAATAAGTCAAATTATATTAAAATCGGTTCCGATTTGGATGTAGCTACCGTATATATTTTTGGCCGATTTCACATATTTGATGCACAGAAGCGATTTGTATATCCGATTCCAATGAAATTCGGCATGAGTGACTACAGAAATTTGCCAAATTATATTGTAATCGGTACAGATTTGGGTATAGCTCCCATATATATTTTCGACCTATTTCGTTTATTTGATGCAGCATATACGATATGTATGTTCGGTTCAAATGAAATTTGGAATGCGTGACGGGACTTTGATCAGAAAATAAATTTGTCAAATTATATTAAAATTGGTTCAGATTTGGATGTAGCTTCCATATATTTTCGGTCGATTTCACATATTTGACGCACCCAACGCGATATGTATGTCCGATTCCAATGATATTCGCACAGAAAGACGAAATCTGGTATCAAAAAAAAAAAAAAAAAAAAAAAAAAAAATTGCCAAATTATATTAAAATCGGTTGAGGTTTGTGTGTAGCTCCCAAACCGATTTCATGTGTGTTATGCACCAAACACGATATATATGAACAATTCCAATGAAATTCAGAATGTGTGGCGGAATTTGGTTACAATAATAAATTTGCCAAATTAATTGGAAATCGGTAAAGATTTCGATATAGCTCCCATATATATCTATTCCCGGCCGATTTCACATATTTGACACATCAATTTCAATGAAATATGGAAGGTGTGACGGAATTTGGTGTAAAAGTAAATTTTGTCAAATTATATTGAAATCCGTTCAGATTGGAATATGATTTTATTAAGCAGCATTGCCTCTGCAATGGTATTGGGCTAACAGTAAAAAAATTCACAACAATTTTATTGAGGATACGATTATTACCGTGAAGTTGCTACCTCGAATTCACTTAATGCAACAGAAATGCCACTCAACTTCAAAATAATCGTATATAAAATTTTTAATGCATGGTAGGGTAGCGAAGCGCACCGGGTTCAGCTAGAAGCTCTTATATAACGGTATCTCCCAATATTCGGTATTTTTATGGTATCAGAGACATTGAATTGTTTCAATTTTCGAATTACAAGGTTCGTAATGAGTACTACAGCAGTCGACAAAAATTTCAATATGCAAGCCCACGTCTTCGTATAGCCACCATATAATGGTACCTCCTGATATTCGGTATTTTAAGTATTTTAGCGGAGTTATTCACAGGAATTGTTGTGCAATTTCTTATTTGAAATTCGTAATGGATACTTCAACCTATGGCAGAAAATTGTCTATGCAGGTCCACGTCTTCGTATACCACACAATTAATGGTACCTCCATTTTTCGGTATTTTGATAATATTAGCCACATTATTAACCGGAATTTAAATTTCGTCCTAATGATTACTGCAGCCTATTACAAAAATGTGTATGCAGATCCTCGTCTTCGTATAGCACAATATAATGGTTTTCAATTAAACGGTATTTCTCGACAATTTTTTTTAAACAATTATCAAGTTCCTTCGGTAAAAATAATAAAAAAATGTTTACATTTAACACCAAAAGTTTTCAAAATATTTTACTTTGAAGTTAGTTCTGGAGGATATTAGTTACACCATTGCACAGTGGACTCACATCCAATTTATCTATCCAAATATAATTCAACGTCTCCATATGTTCACCCTTGAAACCAACAGTGACCTTAATATCAAATTTACAATTTTCGCTCTATTCCTTCACCTAATACCAAATTTGGTAACATTTACTACCCGTATCCAAATTAATCTAATCTTTCCATCCTAGACACCAACATTGATCCGAAATTAGTACTATTTGGTAATTTTACTAACTGATACTAACTGAGACCTCAATATCAAAATTCGGTATTTTAGCTCAGCTTGAAGCAATTTCCAATTTAGTACCACTTAGTACATTTCGAACAATTATAGTACACATTTCCAAAACCACAAAGACCAACCCAAAGCCCCAAATTTCAAAAAAAAAAACCTCTGTATCTAAATTCCAGGTAGAAACGGAGATATCAATTTTAAATTTGAGGATTCTAGCCCTATCCCATCACCCAATACCTAATTTAGTACCATTTAGTAATTTTGGAACAATTATAGTCCATATTTCTCGAGCCATCTCCATATCTTAACCACAGACACCAAAAATGGCATCCATATCAAATTTCTGCATTTCAACTCTATACCTTTACCCAATACCGAATTATGAACTGTTTACTACTTTTCGTACAATTATAATACACCTTTCCAAAGCCACCTTCATATCCTAATCCCAGATACCAACAGAGACCATAATACCAAATTTCGGGATTCCAGCCCTATTCTTTCACCCAATATAAAATATAGTACCATTCAGTACATTTCGTACAAATATAGTACACATTTCCCAAACCACCTCCATATCTCAACCTCAGATACCAACAATAACCTTAATATTAAATCTCAGGATTTCAGCTCTTTAATTTTCCTCATTACAAAATTTAATATCATTTGGTACAACTATAGTACATACAGGTTGAGATAAAAAACGGCAATAAGTCAAACGCCTTAATGAATGAATGAAAGCAAAAATTGTCGGAAATAACATCAAATTTTTGAATAAGTTTAGATATGTTCGAGTTGGTCACCTTTGGCACGAATTATGGCCTTCAAACGGCCTTTGGTATTTTTTAGTGCCAACCTTGCTTTCCAAAATACTCCAGACACAATAGTCCAACAGATTCGTGTCCGGAGATTTTGGTGGCCATTGTGCTCTGGAAATGAAGCGAGGAACCTAATTTTGTGGCCATTCTTGTTTGGCGCGTGCTGGGTGCGATGGTGCTGAGTCCTGTTGAAATGCCCAAGTTCTGCGGCCAAAATGTGCCCAAGGCTTTAATACACCATAGAGAATATTTTCGCAATAATATTCGACATTTATTCTGATGCCACGGTCGATTAATACAAGCGTAAAGGGACCATCGGCTGCTATGGCGGCCCACATCATCACCATGGCCGGCGCTTGAGTTCTGGTGGCCAACCGAAGGTGCACATTTTCAGCAGGCCTCTTTGACAAGTAAACACGATCATTTTGTTTGTTTGCAAACTGCTGGACAACGAATGTTTTCTCATCGAAAAAAAAAAACTAATTCGGCACTTCACCACTTTCGGCCAAGCGAAGCAACTCATTAGCTCTTTTGAGGCTATTTTCTCTCTGTTGCGGTGTAAGTTCTTGCACTTTTTGGAATTTCAATGGCTTTACCCCGAGCTCATTTTTCAATATTTGCCAAATGGAATATATAAAGTCGATTTAACGATGTCCGTCTGTCTGTTGAAATCACGATACAGCCCATATTATTTGTCGTAGAGCTTTAAAATTTGGTACAATAATTTTTATTGTGTCTGGGATAGTTGGTTTGGTATAGCCCCCATATAACAGTTCCTCCTGATATTCGGCATTTTGATGATTTTTGTCACATTTTTCCACCGATTTACCAAAAAAAAATTATTTTTAGTTCGTAATGGGTGCTAGCTCCGGAGGCGGAACAATGTATATACAGGTAAACGTTTTCGTATGACCCCCATATAACAGTACCTCCCGATATTCGGCATTTTGATGATTTTTGTCACATTTTTCCACAGATTTGTCTAAAAATTGATCTTCTATGCATGAAATATTATCCTCCTCCACTCTCCATAATATATCGGAAGCATACTGTTTAAAACTACTACCATCGAATTGATATTCAAAACTCTGCAGTTTATAAGACATTCGCTTGCATACATTTTGATTCATGTCTGAACGTGCATATGGAGAAAATATTTGCATACCAACACTTAGCTGGTGCTCGATATGCATGCATATGCATGTCATATCGCATAAATCGCAAGAAAAAAGGACGATATCTGGAAAGTTTTTTTTTCCTATTTTTCAAAGAGCACACACACATAGAGAGAGAGACAAATAAACGAACAATCGCAACTACTTGAATAAGTAAATGAAAACAATTGAAATTGTAGAAAAGTTTTCTTGACATTTCAATGCAGAGTAGTTGGATGGCTGGTTGGTTGGTGTGCCATGTCAAGGCACAGTCAGTCGTCAGCAAAAGTAAAATGTGACGAATTGTGGAAAAAAATAATACGAGAGACATGATGACGGCCACATGCTGTGAAAGGGCGGGGAGGATAGAAATTCGTGAATTTTGTTAAGTTTTTGTTTTGTTTATTTGGCATTGTGAATTAACCCATAAAAAAAGAAATCTTTTTAAAGTTACGTTACGTTTCTTAGCGAAATATAATACAATAAAGTAATCTAAGAATAGAATATATTGTGTAAGGTCCCAAGGACCTCTACTTTTTTTTAGCATGGTAGAATTAAGAAGGTAATCCAAGCCGAACTTTAAATACCCCATTTTAATACCGCCATTGGGTAACGAAAATATTTTATATAAAAGAATCTGAATTCAAACGTGTTCCACTTTAAACTACAAATACCAACAAGACCGGTTGGATAAAACCACAAAGTGGGTGAGGACGTTGTATGCGGGACATACCAAAACGGGAACCTCTATTGATTTTATACTTCAACGATTGGCATCTACCAAATCTTCTTAAATACCAAATTTGAAACAATTTCGTGGGTAAATGTGACTAGGTGTAACAACGTGGACCTAAATATTCAATGTCACCGACACTGGAGCTAGAACCAGTTATGAACTACAAATACAAGGTTTTAGACAGATCCGTGGGGAAAATTGTCAAAAAATCATCAAAATTCTGAATATCCTAAGGTACCATTATGTGGAGGCTATACCAAAAGGTGGACCTATATATACTATGTTCCGCCACAGGAGCTAGAAGAAATTACGAAATACAAATACCAATTTTTAGACAATTCCGTGAAAAAATGCAGCGAAACCATGAAAATATAGAATATTTGGGAGGTAACGTTACATGGCGGTTATACCAAAACGTGGAACATTTTCAATGCCAACCATCGTAGACACAATTCAATTGTTCTGCCAAATTTGGAAGATCTAAGTGAAATAATGTGGGTTGTATCGTGATTTCAAGAGACAGGCAGACATCTTTAAATCTCCCTAAAATTTTATACTGATTATGAATATATGCAGGGTAAGATAAAAACAAGTAAAAAAAAACATTAAAAAACATTCGTCCGGGCCAAACTTTTAATACCCTTCACTTTAGGATAAAGGAAACATTAGAACCCATTATGACACACAAATACCAATTTTTAGACAAATCCGTATAAAAATGTGCCAAAAATCATGAAAATACCGAAGGTACCGTTATATGGGAGCTATACCATACGGACCCATTATGCCCAAATAATACAATTTTTAAGACAAATCAGTGAAAAAATGTGGCAAAAACCATTAAAATACTGAATATTGGGAGGTACGGTTATATCGAAGCTATACCAAAACGTGGACCGATATAACTCATTTTCAATACCAACCACCCTTGACACAATATAAATTGCTCTGCTAAATTTTGACGCATATGCCGACGCGGTTTTCGATCAAGTCGCTTCTTTACTTTTCGAACCATTTTTGCTGATGTTGCTGTTTTCTTCCATCCACTTCCTTGACATGGGGCTACGCTACCGGTATCACGGTAACGGGCGATGATACGAGACACATGCGATTTATTTACATTTAAATTCTGGAGTTCTCTAACGTAGGCACTTGTGGCTTTCCAGCCAAATATAAAGAAATCATACCGGCTTTCGGTCGTGTCTTGAGATTAGCTTCATCCATAGTTTTTTTTTTTTTTTTTGAGTTTATAACTTTTATAAGTAGCCGACCTTCGATTTTAAGGTCAATATCTTCGGAACTACAAGAGATATCAGCACATATAGCAAATTTTTGAAAGACTCAACTTTAACCTTGTTTTCCTTCTGGGGATTATGTGTGGTCAGAGCTCAGTGTCTTTGTGTATTTGTCTGCAACACAGAGAAGGAAGCGAGTTAGGCCCATACTTCCTTTTGATGATCTTCATAGAATCACATTCCGAGTCGATTTATACATGTCCGTCCGTCTGTCCATGTATTTTTGTAAACAAAGTACAGGTCGCATTTATTGCCCGATTGATGTGATATTTTGCACAAATAATTTATTATTTTATTTAATGGCCCAGAGGTGAGAATCGGTTCAAATTTAGATATAGCTCCCATATATGTCTTGCACTGATTTCAGGTTATTTGTGCACCAAATGGCCAGTATCCGACCAAATGACTTGAATTTTGGCACATCCGACCGAATTCAGTGTAGAAGCAAATGCGTCAAATTTGGGCTTTTAGGTCCTTCACATTCGTAATATGAACTCCACAACAATATTAGATACAGCTCAGCAATAAGTGTCTTAAATGTTATCAAAATTAATTCAGATTTGATATAGCTCCCATATATATCTTTATCCGATTTCGGCTTATTTGTGCACCAAATGGCCAATATCCGTCCAAATTACCTGGAACTTGGCAATTCGGACTAATTTAATCCTTGAAACAAGTACTTAAAATGTTGTGAAAATTGGTTAAGATATAGCTAAAGCTCCCATATATATGTTTCATTCGATTTGGTGCTAAAGTCTCTCACATGCCTAATATGCACTCCACACCAATGATATTTGATACCGCTGGTCCAGCTGGAAAGTACCTCTGCCAAATTTTATCGAGATTTTTATATACTTTCGATATACATCCGATCTTCATCCGAGTTTTCGGTTATTATTCCCCATATATGTAATATCAGCCTAAATTGCATAGGTTTTTTTTAATATTCAACCCATTTGGTGAAACTCGGTCCGGCATATCTATTGCTCCAATAAATATTTTTATACCCTCCACCATAGTATGGAGGGTATATTAAGTTTGTCATTCCAATTGTAACACCTCGAAATATTAATTTCAGACCCAACAAAGTATATATATTCTTGATCAGCATAAAATTATATGTCGATTTAGCGATGTCCGTCTGTCTGTCTGTCTGCCCGCCTGTCTGTTGTAATCACGCTCGAATGAATTGAGATAGACGGCTAAAATTTTGCACATATATTTATTTTTCCAGTAGGCAGGTTAAGTTAATGGGCCATATAGCTCCACATCTTCGTATAGCCCCCATATAACGGTATCTCTCGATATTCCGTATTTTGATGATTTTAGCGACATTATTCACCGGAATCGTTTCAAATTTGATATTTGAAGTTCGAAAGGGATTCTACAGCCTAAGACAAAAGATTGTCTGTGAGGACCACGTCTTCATAAAGCCCCCATATAATGGTACCTCCCGATATTCGGTATTTTGATGAGTTTAGCGACATTTTTCACCGGAATCGTTTCAAATTTGGTATTTGAAGTTCGAAAGGGATACTACAGCCTAAGACAGAAAATTGTCTATGCAGGTCCACGTCTTCGTATAGTTCCCATAAAACGATACTTCCATATATTTGGTATTTTGATGATGTTAGCGTCGTTATTCACCGGAATTGTTTCAAATTACGTATTTAGAGTTCGTAATGGGAACTACAGTCTCTGACAAAAAAAAAAATTGTCTATGCAGTTCCAGGTCTTCGTATAGGCCCCATATATCAGTACCTCCCTATATTCGGTATTTTGACGAGTTTAGGTACAATACCCACCGAAATTGTTTGAGATGTCGCATTTGAACTTCGTAATGGATGCTACAGCCTATGACAGAAAATTGTCTATGCTGGTCCAGGTCTTCGCACAGCTCCGATACAACGGTACCTCCCTATATACGATATTTTGATGATTTTAGCAACATTATTCACCGTTTATTTCAAGTCTTCGAATTTTAATATGGTAATGGCTTATGACAAACAATGCCTATGTAGGTCCACTTCGTATAGACCCCAATAAAACGGCTATATTCGGTATTTTTATACCCTCCACCTTGGAAAGGAGGGTATATTAACTTTGTCATTCCGTTTGTAACATCCTTAAATATTCGTCTTAGACCCCATAAAGTATATATATTCATAATCAGCATAAAATTCTAAATCGATTTAACGATGTCCGTCTGTCTGTCTGTCTGTCTGTCTGTCCGTCGGTCTGTCTGTCCGTCTGTCTGTCTGTTGAAATCACGATACAGCCCACATTATTTGACGTAGAGCTCCAAAATTTAGCAGAGCTATTTGCATTGTGTCTTGGATGGTTGGTATTGAAAATGAGATATATCGGTCCACGTTCTGGTGTAGTCCCCATATACGGTACGGATGATTTATGTCACGTTTTTTCACGGATTTGTCTTAAAATTGGTATTTGTAGATCATAGCAGGTCCCTGAGCGTGTGGCAAAACATTGCATGTATGGGTCCAAAATTTGGTATAGCCCCCATATAACGGTACCTCCAGATATTCGGTAATTTGATGATTTTTGCAACATTTTTTCACGGATTTGTCTGAAAATCGGTATTTGTTGGTCATAATGGGTTCCAGCTCCGGTGGCGAAACATTGCATGTATGGGTCCATGATTTGGTATAGCCCTCATATAACGGTACCTCCCGATATTCGGTATTTTGATGGTTTTTGCCACATTTTTTCACTGATTTGCCTAAAAATTGGTATTTGTGGGTCATAATGGGTCCTAGTTCGTATGGCGAAACATTGTAATTATAGGTCCACGTTTTGGTATAGCCCCCATATAACGGGACCTCCCGATATTCGGTAATTTGATGATTTTTGCCACATTTTTTTCACGGATTTGTCTGAAATTTGGTATTTGTTGGTCATAATTGGTTCCACTTTCGGTGGCGAAACATTGCATGCATGGGTCCATTATTTGATATAGCCCCCATATAAAGGTACCTCCCGATATTCGGTATTTTGATGGTTTTTGCCACATTTTTTCACTGATTTGTCTAAAAATTGGTATTTGTGGGCCATAATGGGTCCTAGTTCGTGTGGCGAAACATTGTAATTATAGGTCCACGTTTTGGTGTAGCCCCCATATTACGGTACCTCCCCATAATCGGCATTTTAATGGTTTTTGCCACATTTCTTCTAATGTTTATTTTACCCTAAGGTGGAGGGTATTAAAAGTTTGGCCCGACCGAACTTAATGTTTTTTACTTGTTAAAATTAAAACAGAATTTTTTTAAGGATTTTATTTTTTGAAAATTTCCATATTCGTTCCAAATGGTGGAGGGTATTCAAAGTTCGGCCCGGCCGAACTTACTGTTTTTTAACTTGTTCTCATTTTCTGTTTCTTTCTCTTTTTTTAGGAATGTCCTGAAGGTGTGGTACACGAAGACTGTTTCAAGGATATTTATGCAAAATTTTTTCCACATGGCAGTAAGTAAATCATCATAAAAAATAATAATGTGACTATTTTATGGCTCTTTGCTCGTTTACCCTTTGCTGAACGAGACAGCTCAACACAGAAAAAAAAAATGAAAAATATAAAAAACAACAGAAAACGATTTCAAATACCTATTTTCCAGAAGAAAAAAATGTGTCTCCCACTTGAGTGTGTGTGTGTGTTTTTTTTTTTTGGCAATGGCTTTTCGGTCGGTTGCCATTTGAGGAACATCATTTGCTCATGGCCCACAAGTCAAGTCAATAGTTCATGTCTCATATCTATCTTCCAACATATTTTAAGAGCAAAAAAGACACAACATTTTTTTGCTCTTTAATGTTAAACTTGTTTTTTTCTCTCTTCCTTTTCTCCCATTTTCTTTCATCATACTTGTGGATTAACCACCTCAAATTTTTACAGATTCAAGTTTATACGCTCATTATGTGTTCAAAGCATTCGATGTTAACTGCAATGGTGCCATAAGTTTTCGGGTAATATACCATTTTTAATATTTCTACTTCATTGTTGCTTTTGTTGTTTGTGTTAATTGCATTTCATAATTTTCATAAATTTCGCCAGGATTTATTGGTCACCCTGTCCACATTATTAAGGGGCTCGGTTTATGAACGCCTTCGTTGGACATTTAAATTGTACGACCTTAATGGAGATGGACGCATCAGTCGTTCGGAATTAAGTGAAATCATAATGGCCATTCATGAGCTGATGGGCAGGAGAGCGCACCAGCCAGAGGATGACCGCAAAGCAAGAGATCAGGTGAGAGGAGAAATTGATAATTTAATTTTATTGTTTTTAGTTTTAACAATGGAATAATTTATCAAGACGAAATGTTTATACCCTACACCACATAGTGTTAGGGGTATTATGTATTTGTGCATTTGTTTGTAACAGAGAGACGGGAGCGAAATAGACCCATAGTTACTTTTGAGGGTCTTCATAGCATCATATTCTGAGTCGATTTATGTATGTCAGACAGTCTGTACGTGTATTCCTGTAAACAAAATGCAGGCCGTAGTTATTATCCGATTTAGATGAAATTTTGCAAAACATTATTTGTTTGGCCCAAGGATGAACCCAATTGATATTGGTGATAATCGGATAAGATTTAGATATAGCTCCCATTTATCTTCAACCGATTTCGGGTTAATTGTGAAACAAATCGCTAAAATAAACCCAAATGACCTGTATTTTGGTACATCCCACCAAATTCAGTCTAGACGAAAGTATATTAAATTTGGAGAAAAAAAAAAAAAAAAAAAAAAAAAAAAAAAAAAAAAAATATATATATATATATATATATATATATATATATATATATGTTTCATCCGATTTGTGGTTTTAAGTCCCTCACATGCGTAATATGCGCTCCAGAAAAATGATATTTGGTACCGGTCATCAGATACTGCTCAAAAATACCTCTGTCAAATTTTATAGAGATCGGTTCAGATTAGGATATAGCTCCCATATATATCTTTATCCGGTATCAGGTTTATTGTGCACCAAACGATTAATATCAGACCAAATGAGCTCAATTTCGGCATTTACAACTGAATTCATCCCGTAAACCAGTAGTTAAAATTTGGTGTAAATCGGTTCAGATATAGCTTTAGCTTCCGTATATATGTATTAGCCGATTTGGGGTAAAAAGTCCCTCACAAGCGTAATATGCATTCCAAAACAATGATCTTTGGTACCAGATATGGGATACAGCTCCGAAATAAGTGTACCAAATTTTCGGATCGGTTTAGGTTTGGATATAGCTCCCATAAATATCCTAACCGATTTCCCGTTAATTGTACACCAAATAGCCAATATCAGTCCAAATGACCTGCATTTTGGCATATACGACCGAATTCAGTCTAGAAGCAAGTAAATTAAATTTGCTGAAAATCGGTTCAGATATAGTTAAAGCTCCCATATATATGTTTCATCTGCTTGGGGGTTTAAGTCCCTCACATTCGTAATATGCCATCGACAACAATGAAATTTGGTACCAGCTATCAGATACGGACCAGAAATACCTCTGCTAAATTTTATCAAGATCGTTTCTGATTTTGATATGGATATAGCTCCCATATATATGCTTAATGCCATCTCAGGTTTATTGTGCAAAAAATGGCTAATATAAGCCCCAATGGAGTGCTATTTTGTGCAGCTCGCCTACGATGTATATTTTCATACCCTCCACCATACATAGTATGGAGGGTATATTAAGTTCGTCATTCCGTTTGTAACTTATCGAAATAATCATTTTAGACCCAACAAAGTATATATATTATCGACCAGCTTAAAATTCTAAGACGAATTTTCGTCCGTCTGTTGTAATCACGCTGCAGTCAAAACGAATTAAGATAGGAAGCTAAAAATTTGCACAGATCTGTCTTTTGTCTGCAGGCAGGTCAAGTTCGAAGATGGGCTATATCGGTCCACGAAGAAGACGGGCTATACGACCCCATATAACGGTACCTCCCGATATTCGGTATTTTTACGATTTTAGCCAAATTTTTCAATGGAATTGTGTGAAAATCCACACAAGGAGTTCCTTGTGGGTACTTTATCCTTTGAAAGAGAATTGTCTATATAGGTCCACGATATCGTATATCCCTCATATTACGGTACCCTCCGATATTCGGTCTTTTGATGATTTTAGCCACATTTTCCAATTGTATTGTCTGAAATTCTACACAAAGAGTTCTTTGTGAGTACTTTAGCCCAGACTTAGATTTGTCTATATAGGTCCAGAATATCGTATATCCCCCCATATATCGGCACCTTCCGATATTAGGTATTTTAAAGATTTTAACAGAATTTTTAATGGATTTTATTTATTTATTTATTTATTTTTTTTTTTTTTTGAAAATTTTCTAATTCATTCCAAATGGTGGATGGCATTCAAAGTTCGACCAAGCCGAACTTACTGCTTTTTTACTTGTTTTAATATAATCCTTCTTCAAACTATAGCTGATATAAAGCCAAATGTTGATAGGTGGTATGATCTACTTGAAATAAATTATTTTGTTACGGGAGCTCTAATAAATATGCATAGTGGCGTAGGGTATCATATAGTCGGCCCCGCCCGACTTTTGACTTTTACTTATTGGTTTTTATATAGGTAATGTCAAATTGACCCTTTGTGGGGGGGGTTCCAAAAGCAGTGGGTCTACCATCTTAACATCTACCCTCTTCGTAATAGATCTTGTGTTAGTAAAAATATTGGGTTGTGTGAAATTTGACGAGAATCGGATGGTTATTTAGCATTTTATGTGAGACATAATTATTCAAAATTTTGACCCATTATGATGGAGGTACCAGAAGGAGTGAACCGATATATCCTATCCACAATATCGATTGATCTTTTCTCTTTCTGTAAGGTGAATTATTTTCTTTGAAAATGTTGACCATTGTGGGGGAGGTACCAGAAGATAGCATCATATTCTGAGTCGATTTATGTAGGTCAGACAGTCTGTACGTGTATTCCTGTAAACAAAATGCAGGCCGTAGTTATTATCCGATTTAGATGAAATTTTGCAAAACATTATTTGTTTGGCCCAAGGATGAACCCAATTGATATTGGTGATAATCGGATAAGATTTAGATATAGCTCCCATTTATCTTCAACCGATTTCGGGTTAATTGTGAAACAAATCGCTAAAATAAACCCAAATGACCTGTATTTTGGTACATCCCACCAAATTCAGTCTAGACGAAAGTATATTAAATTTGGAGAAAAAAAAAAAAAAAAAAAAAAAAAAAAAAATATATATATATATATATATATATATATATATATATATATATATATATATATATATATATATATATATGTTTCATCCGATTTGTGGTTTTAAGTCCCTCACATGCGTAATATGCGCTCCAGAAAAATGATATTTGGTACCGGTCATCAGATACTGCTCAAAAATACCTCTGTCAAATTTTATAGAGATCGGTTCAGATTAGGATATAGCTCCCATATATATCTTTATCCGGTATCAGGTTTATTGTGCACCAAACGATTAATATCAGACCAAATGAGCTCAATTTCGGCATTTACAACTGAATTCATCCCGTAAACCAGTAGTTAAAATTTGGTGTAAATCGGTTCAGATATAGCTTTAGCTTCCGTATATATGTATTAGCCGATTTGGGGTAAAAAGTCCCTCACAAGCGTAATATGCATTCCAAAACAATGATCTTTGGTACCAGATATGGGATACAGCTCCGAAATAAGTGTACCAAATTTTCGGATCGGTTTAGGTTTGGATATAGCTCCCATAAATATCCTAACCGATTTCCCGTTAATTGTACACCAAATAGCCAATATCAGTCCAAATGACCTGCATTTTGGCATATACGACCGAATTCAGTCTAGAAGCAAGTAAATTAAATTTGCTGAAAATCGGTTCAGATATAGTTAAAGCTCCCATATATATGTTTCATCTGCTTGGGGGTTTAAGTCCCTCACATTCGTAATATGCCATCGACAACAATGAAATTTGGTACCAGCTATCAGATACGGACCAGAAATACCTCTGCTAAATTTTATCAAGATCGTTTCTGATTTTGATATGGATATAGCTCCCATATATATGCTTAATGCCATCTCAGGTTTATTGTGCAAAAAATGGCTAATATAAGCCCCAATGGAGTGCTATTTTGTGCAGCTCGCCTACGATGTATATTTTCATACCCTCCACCATACATAGTATGGAGGGTATATTAAGTTCGTCATTCCGTTTGTAACTTATCGAAATAATCATTTTAGACCCAACAAAGTATATATATTATCGACCAGCTTAAAATTCTAAGACGAATTTTCGTCCGTCTGTTGTAATCACGCTGCAGTCAAAACGAATTAAGATAGGAAGCTAAAAATTTGCACAGATCTGTCTTTTGTCTGCAGGCAGGTCAAGTTCGAAGATGGGCTATATCGGTCCACGAAGAAGACGGGCTATACGACCCCATATAACGGTACCTCCCGATATTCGGTATTTTTACGATTTTTGCCAAATTTTTCAATGGAATTGTGTGAAAATCCACACAAGGAGTTCCTTGTGGGTACTTTATCCTTTGAAAGAGAATTGTCTATATAGGTCCACGATATCGTATATCCCTCATATTACGGTACCCTCCGATATTCGGTCTTTTGATGATTTTAGCCACATTTTCCAATTGTATTGTCTGAAATTCTACACAAAGAGTTCTTTGTGAGTACTTTAGCCCAGACTTAGATTTGTCTATATAGGTCCAGAATATCGTATATCCCCCCATATATCGGCACCTTCCGATATTAGGTATTTTAAAGATTTTAACAGAATTTTTAATGGATTTTATTTATTTATTTATTTATTTTTTTTTTTTTTGAAAATTTTCTAATTCATTCCAAATGGTGGATGGCATTCAAAGTTCGACCAAGCCGAACTTACTGCTTTTTTACTTGTTTTAATATAATCCTTCTTCAAACTATAGCTGATATAAAGCCAAATGTTGATAGGTGGTATGATCTACTTGAAATAAATTATTTTGTTACGGGAGCTCTAATAAATATGCATAGTGGCGTAGGGTATCATATAGTCGGCCCCGCCCGACTTTTGACTTTTACTTATTGGTTTTTATATAGGTAATGTCAAATTGACCCTTTGTGGGGGAGGTTCCAAAAGCAGTGGGTCTACCATCTTAACATCTACCCTCTTCGTAATAGATCTTGTGTTAGTAAAAATATTGGGTTGTGTGAAATTTGACGAGAATCGGATGGTTATTTAGCATTTTATGTGAGACATAATTATTCAAAATTTTGACCCATTATGATGGAGGTACCAGAAGGAGTGAACCGATATATCCTATCCACAATATCGATTGATCTTTTCTCTTTCTGTAAGGTGAATTATTTTCTTTGAAAATGTTGACCATTGTGGGGGAGGTACCAGAAGAATTTCGAGAAAAAATTTATCAAAAAATTAAGATTTTTTTTTTTGATTTTTTTGAAACATTGATGCAAATATTTTTTGGATATACACTGAAAATAGAGATCTCTTCTCTTTAGTAACTTTTAGTGAAATTTTATCTAGAATATTTCTTCTCTTGACACTTTCCCAAAAAATGATGTATTAAGGAAGATTTTAACATAGAATAGAAACGTGTTGAATAAGCAGTAAAAAACTTAAACACAATTGGAATGTAATTTTCTTAAAAACTGTTAATCTTAGATATATGATTTATTCCGAGATTTATAGTGAAATCTTGTGTAGAATATTTCTTTCTTTGGTTTTTTGTAGCTAAAACGAAATTAAATGTTACTTTCTGGCGTCAACTCGAAAAAAGTCCGAAGAAAAATTGGTTAAAAAATGAGGAATATTTTCGTGGTTTTTTGGGAACATGGACGCAAAAATATATTTTGATATACTATTGAAATAGAGGTTTCTGTTCTTTGGTGACTTCTCTTGAAATTTGATTAGGAATAATTTTATCTTTGACGTCATTCTTCTGAAGTGACGCAATGTCGGAGATTTTCACACAAATTCACATAAAGTACGGTTTAAATCCTAAAATATGTTCTGAATATATATGAATTCCTGGCGTTCAGCTAAGATTCAGACTGTTTACGTCTTGTAAAACCCATAGTAGAAATTTATGCTAAAAAAATTTTGTAGGTCATTTTGACTTGCTACAATCCTGTTTAAAGGGATTTTTTTAACCACATTTAAAAAACAGGACCAAAAAGAGCCCTTTGTTGACCCGCTCGAGCGTTAAAACCTCCGACCAAAATACTCCTCGTATTTTTATTTCCAATATTACCGAATACTCTATATACCTAAAATGCATGGAATCCGATTAATCCTAATCCGAAAATTTTGAAAGTGTGAACGGGAGAGAACTCTTTCACCCCATTTAGGTTACTTTGCTATGAAGGAAGAAATGTAGAACCAATTTTCTTTCTGAAATTTCTCCCGCAGTATATAATTTTCTTTATTTTTTCTCTTTTTTTCCCGTTCAGGTCGATCGAGTCTTCCGAAAATTGGATCTAAATCAAGATGGCATTATAACAATCGAGGAATTCCTGGAGGCATGCCTTAAGGATGATCTAGTCACAAGATCGCTGCAAATGTTCGACAATGACCTTTGATGACCGGCTGCTGCTGATTATGATATACGAAACAATCGCAATACAGTTTCTTTAATAGATCTTTAAGGAGAATGACAACAAAAACTTAGCAACAACAACAACAACAATTTATTAGTAATTATTCAAGAAACAACTCTAAAGAAGATGAAGAATAACAACAATGCCCCTTAATAATAAATAAAAACTTGTTACTTAAAGTAAGTAAAATCCAAAAAAAAAAAAAAAACAAAAGAAATATTGAAAAATTTAGTAAAAAAAAATGAAAAAACAACAACAACAAGAACACAAAAAAGAGAGCTCATACACCAGTTAAACAATGAAAAACAAAATATGACAAATTAGATCCTAATTTTTTTATTAAAAAAATATTTTATTTTTAGTTTTCAAAAAAGAAAATAAAACAAACCCGTTACGAGAATTGGTATAAAATAGTGTAAAAAAAAATAATTCAAACAACAACATTTAATCCTGCCATAAATTCGTAAATTGAAACCGACAACAGAGAAAAATTTGCCCCCAAAGGAATTTGGCTTTTATCAATTCCAAAAAAATGCAATTAGCCAATGATTTATGAGAAAGATTTCTAAGGACGATTAGAAAAACTGACCTTAGAAGCGAAGTTAGAAAGAGATAGAGAAGAATATTTGTTTCTGTTCAAATAGGATGATGTTGGGCGCCATCATCTTAACGCGCAGCTATACGAAAACAAAAACCACCAATTTAATACAACAACAAAATAATAAAATAAAAATGACAACACAAGATAATCAAGAGTGAAATGATTGCATGAATTAGAAAGAAATTAAAAACCAATTATTATTTTATCATTTTTGAAATAAAAAAAAGAAAAAAAAAACAAATTGTTATTTAGATAAGGGAAATGAAGCATTGAGTGGGGAGAGATTCTTTAGCTGTTTTTAAATATTTTTTTAAATTTAATTTACGCTCAAGAAAACCCTTACCATATGAAAGGGTGTTGTTGAAGATTTTTTTCTAAAAAATATGTCTCAGAGCCATTTCGTATAAAATGCGCTTTTATAAAGAGTACAATTTTTTAAATACAGTACTATTTTTTTATGGATCTCTTTTTATCAAAATTACCCTCTCTTATAGAAGGAATCATATTTCGCATAAAGGACCCTGTCTTATATAAATTACTATTTCTTAATAAAGTGTGCCCTTTCTTAAAGAAATGAGACTATCATTCACAAATAAGGGAGAAACTTATAGAAAATACCCTTTCTTATGGAAAGGGTCCATGCTTATCTCATAGAGAGTACATTTTCTCATAGAAAAAAGGGCCATAAAAAGGATAAAGAGAACTCCCACCTGATGAAATGATCCTTTCTCACACAAAGTGATTTTGTCATGTAAAGAGCATTTGCTTATTGAAAGGACCTTTTCTTATAGGAACTATCCTTATTTATAGAAATTAACTTTTCTCATATCAAATCTCCTTTCTTATTGATAGGACCTTTTCTTACAGAAAATATATTTTCTTATCGAGAACAACCTTTTGTTCTAGAAAGTACCCTTTCTTACAGAAAATATCCCATTTTATAGAAACGCCCTTTCACATTGTAAAGACCCATTATTCTTTCTACTCTTTTTTATAGAAGGTACACCCTTATCATAGAAAGAACTTCTTGTATAAAGGATATTTTCTCACATTAAGAATCTTTCTCATACAGGGTGAGATAAAAAAAACTGCAACAATGTCAAACGCCATAATTTTTAAATTTATTTAAAATTTTATTGAATGAAAGCAAAAAATGTCGGAAATAGCCTCAAATTTTAGAATAAGCTTAGATTTGTTCGAATTGGTCACCTTTGGCACGAATTATGGCCTTCAAACGGCAAATGAAACAGTCACACGCTGCCCGAATCTTGCTCTGCGATATTTTGGCCCATTCCCAGCGAAGCGCTTGATTGAGGTGATCGACGTTTTGGTATTTTTAAGTGTCAGCCCTGTTTTCCAAAATACTCCAGACACAATAGTCCAACGGATTGATACCCCGTAATTTTGGTGGCTATTGTGCGTTGGAAATAAAGCGAGGAACCTCATTTTGTAAGCATTCTTGGCGGGCGCGTGCTGAGTGCGATGATGCTGAGTCCTGTTGGGATGTTCAAGGTCTGTGGCCAAAATGTTTGCGTGCCCAAGGCTTTAATACACCCTCCAGAATATTTTCGCGATAATATTCGGCATTTATTATTATGCCACGGTCGATTAATACGAGCGGAGAGCGACCATCGGCTGTTATGGCGGCCCACACCATCACCATGGCCAGCGCCTGAGTTCTGGTGGCCAACCTGAAGGTGCACATTTTCAGCTGACCTCTTTGGCAAATAAGCACGATCTTTTGTTCGTTTACAAACTGCTGGACAACGAATGTTTTCTCATCGAAGAAAACCAAAATCGGTAATTCACCACTTTCGGCCAAGAGAAGCAACTCGTTGGCTCTTTTGAGCCTATTTTTTTCTGTTGCGGTGTAAGTCCTTGCACTTTTTGAATGGCTTTTCAATGGCTTTACCCCGAGCCAATTTTTCAATATGAGCCGAATGGAATATTGCGATATGTTCAGCTCACGAGCCATTTTTCGGCCACGGCGGCGCGGGTTTCGATCAAGTCGCTCTTTTACTTTTCGAACCATTTCTGCTGATGTTGCTGTTTTCTTCCGTCCACTTCCTTGACATCGGGCTATGCTACCAGTATCACGTTAACAAGCGATGGCACGATACACAAAAAAATTTATTAACATTTTAATGCTGGAGTGCTCTAATGATAGCCACTTGTGGTTTTCCAGCCAAATATAAAGAAATCACACTACCAAGCTTAAATTCCATCACGAATAACTTTTTTTCTGGAAAATTCTCCCGAAAATGCTTTTCTACCCTTGCTAAAAAACAGCAGTCTGAAGTTGGTTGTAGTTATTTTCATCTCACCCTGCATAAAGAACCTTTTTATAGAAATCACATTTTAATAAAAATTAATCTTTAAAAAAGAACACTGTTTTATAGTAAGGATCCTTTTTAGGAGATAGCAAGAAGAGAGGATGACAATATAGAAATGTGGGATTGTTCTTACCCGTTTGAGTAAGAAACTATTTATTATAGATAGGTTCGTTTTTTTTATAAAAGGACACCTCCTACTTTAAAGTTTTTTGAAGGTTTAAAATTAATTTGCCAACTAAATTCCACGATTCAGTTTGTCAGGAGATATAAACCATATCTGTGATAAACTTTCGATATATGTTCAGTATTTAGTATTTAGACTACAAATTTTCGATGCTGATAATTGTCCTTAAATGAAAGTTCGTTCCATGCTATTTTTTCAAACAAATCTCCTTTAATGCGCTGGGGCTTCCTGTCTATGGTTCCTTATCGTCATCATATACAGATTTAGCTGCAACTCTGACTGGCGGTAGGTTTTTGTTTTTTGTAGAAACCTTCGCGACCCTCTTCTCCAGAGGGGATCTGATACTTTTTGCTGTTTTCAATCAAGCAGAAGGAGGGCTGTGGATCTTTTAGGGGATCCTCTTGCCTTGAATTCTCAGCCTCCCTTCTGATTAGCCCTAGGCTGCCCCTTTGCCCCTCGGATAAAACCTTTTCATTCATGGCAATCTTCGCAATTACAGTTGTGTCAATTTAGTTCATAGTTCGGTGCACCAGTTCCCAAAAGTATGAGTGATTTTATATATTTCACATCACTCATACGCAGATTTTTCATACAAACGGCCAGTGTCCCCGGAACTAGTTCCTTCCATCGTTCGTTCCAGCTCGTCCACATTTGGTTGGCCTCCTCCCTAGTGAAGTTTTAAACGAGGAGATTCATTTAGACTTACCAGTTTAAATTACTATTTCTTAATAAAGTGTGCCCTTTCTTAAAGAAATGAGACTATCATTCACAAATAAGGCAGAAACTTATAGAAAAGAACCTTTCTTATGGAAAGGGTCCATGCTTATCTCACAGAGAGTACATTTTCTCATAGAAAAAAAGGCCATAAAAAGGATAAAGAGAACCCCCACCTGATGGAATGATCCTTTCTCACACAAAGTGATTTTGTCATGTAAAGAGCATTTGCTCATTGAAAGGACCTTTTCTTATAGGAACTATCCTTATTTATAGAAATTACCTTTTCTCATATCAAAGCTCCTTTCTTATTGAAAGGACCTTTTCTTACAGAAAATATATTTTCTTATTGAGAAAAACCTCTTGTTCTAGAAAGTACCCCTTCTTACAGAAAATATCCCATTTTATAGAAACGCCCTTTCGCATTGTAAGGACCCATTTTTCTTTCTCCTCTTTTTTTATAGGGGGTACACCCTTATCATCGAAAGAACTTCTTGTAAAGGATATTTTCTCACATTAAGAATCTTTCTCATACAGGGTGAGATAAAAAACTGCCACAATGTCAAATGCCATAATTTTTATTTTTTTTTTAAATTTTATTGAATGAAAGCAAAATATGTCGGAAATAGCATCAATTTTTTTTTAATTTTCAAAGTTTATATTTGTTCGAATTGGTCACCTTTGGCACGAATTATGGCCTTCAAACGGCCAATGAAACCGTCACACGCTGTCCGAATCTTGCTCTGCGGTATTTTGGCTCATTCCCGGCGAAGCACTTGTTTGAGATGATCGACACTTTGATATTTTTTAGTGCCAACCTTGTTTTCCAAAATACTCCAGACCAATAGTCCAACGGATTGGTACCCGAAGATTTCGGTGGTCATTGTGCTCTGGAAATGAAACGAGGAACCTCATTTTGTAAGCATTCTTGGCGGGGGCGTGCTGAGTGCGATGGTGTTGAGTCCTGTTGGAATGTTCAAGGTCTGCGGCCAAAATGTTTGCGTGCCCAAGGCTTTAATATTTTCGGGATAATATTCGGCATTTATTCTGATGCCACGGTCGATTAATACGAGCGGAGAGCGATCATCGGCTGTTATGGCGGCCCACACCATCACCATGGCCGGCGCTTGAGTTCTGGTGGCCAACCGAAGGTACACATTTTCAGCTTACCTCTTTGGCAAGTAAACACGATCATTTTGTTTGTTTACAAACTGCTGGACAACGAATGTCTTCACATCGGAGAAAACCAAATTCGTCAGTTCACCACTTTCGGCCAAGCGAAGCAACTCTTTGGCTCTTTTGAGTCTATGTTCTTTCTGTTGATCTTGGTAAGTTATTGCAGTCTTTAGAATTCCAATGGCTTTACCTCGAGCTCATTTTTCAATATTTGCCGAATGGAATATTGCGATATGTTCAGCCCACGAGCCATTTTTCGGCCACTGCGACGCGGGTTTCGATCAAGTCACTCTTTTACTTTTCGAACCATTTCTGCTGATGTTGCTGTTTTTTTCCGTCCACTTCCTTGATGTCGGATGGGAATAACTTTTTTTCTGGAAAATTTTCACCAAAATATTTTTGTACTCTTGTAAACAATATAATGAGCTGTCGCCAGAATAATATTAACAGCTGTCGGACGAGTGGCTTAGAAATGACAGCAGTCTGAATTTGATTGCAGTTTTTTCATCTTACCCTGTACAAACACAATTTATTTATCGGAAAGTGGGCGGTTTTTTTGAAGGTAAAAGTCGAAAATGCAATCAAGTCGACTGCGAGTCCGTAACGAAAATTGTAAATTTTGGAGATTTTTAAGCCGAGGGTCCAGCCCTTCCATACTTAATATAATTCTTCTTTTTTTTTTTTGTAATTAGGCATACACTTTTATACAAGGCGCGAATGAAATCCTCCTATACTACAAATTGTACGATTGGGCTCTAATGTCTTAATTACAGCCAAACAATACCGGAATATCGGTCAAGTACATATGCATGTACAAGGTGGAGCAAAAGTAAACTTCCCCTGTTTTTTGGCTGTAAGTAAGACATTTGGGACCAATCGTATAATTTATAGCATTTTCTGATAGGAGGATTACTTTTCGCCACCTTGTATTTTTAATTTAAATAGTTTTTTTTATTAATAATATCTTTAATTTAAAAGGCAATTACTTTTCAAAATCATCGGTACTTCAAAAAAAAAAAAAAAAAAAAAACTGAAGACATAATTAAACAAATAAAAAAGCAGTAAGTTCGGCCCGACCGAACTTTGAATACCCTCCCCCATTTGCAACGAATTTGGAAATTTTCGAAAAATATAACATTCGCCAAAAATTCTGGTAACATCTGAAAAATACCGAGTATAGCCGTTATATTCTGGTCTGTACGACGTGCACCTACATAGGCATTGTTTAGCATAAGCCATTACCATATTCAAATTCGAAACTTGAAATAAACGGTGAAAAAATTAGCTAAAATCATCAAAATATCGTATATAAGGAGGTGCCGTTAAATTGGAGCTGTGCGAAGACCTGGACCAGCATAGACAATTTTCTGTCACAGGCTATAGCATCCATTACGAAGTTCAAATACGACATCTCAAACGATTTCTGTGGATATTGTACCTAAACTCGTCCAAATACCGAATATAGGAAGGTACTGATATATGGGGCCTATACGAAGACCTGGACCTGCATAGACAATTTTCTATCACAGACTATAGTTCCCATCACGAAATCTGAATACGTAATTTGAAACTTCTACGGTGAATAATAACGCTAAAATCATCAAAATACCGAATATTGGGAGGTACCGTTATATGGGGCCTATATGAAGACGTGGACCTGTATAGACAATTTGCTGCCTTAGGCTGTAGTATTCATTACAAACTTCAAACATCAAATTTGAAACAATTCCGGTGAATAATGTCGCTAAATTCATGAAAACACCGAATATCACAGGGTACCGTTATATGGGGGCTATACGAAGACGTGGACCTGCACAGACAACTTTTTGTCTTAGGCTGTAGTAACCATTTCGAACTTCAAATGCCAAATTTGAAACAATTCCGGTGAATAATGTCGCTAAAATCATCAAAATACCAAATATGGGGAGGTACCGTTTTATGGGGGTTATACGAAGACGTGGACCTGCACAGATAACTTTTTTTCTTAGGCTGTAGTATCCATTTCGAACTTCAAATACGAGATTTGAAATTATTCCGGTAAAAAATGTCGCTAAAATCATGAAAATACCGAATATCGGGAGGTACTGTTATATGGGCGCTATACGAAAACGTGGACCGACATGACCCATTTACGAACTTAACCTGCCTACTGGTAAACTATGCACGTATGCAAAATTTACAACAGACAGCCGGACATCGCTTGATCGTCTTAGAGTTTTACGCTGATCCAGAATATATATACTTTGTAGGATCTATTATGAATATTAAGAGGACTTACAAACGGAATGACAAAGTTAATATATCCTCCATAGAATGGGGAGGGCATAACAAGAAAAATTAACCGTATAAACCAAAATTTCCTTTTTATCTCCATAGTCAATACTTTATTGCCCCCTAAATGCAATTGAATTTTTCCATAGGAATTGTGAAGAGAACTAAGAAATTTCCCAACCTAAAAACTAAACAGGAATTAAATAAAGGAACATGGAATTACTTTATTAAATCAATAAATTATGAAATAAAACAACGTACACTAATAAATAATAGGATAATAGACACCATGAATAGGTTTTTTTTCCATTTTCAATAAATTCAAAACATGGCAATAAAAAAACTCAATGATTTCAATATAATAAATTTTCTTTATATATATTGGTTATATAATTTGTTTTTTTTTTCCAAAACGAAAGAAAATTTATTATCTGTCAATTACAAAACAACAAAAAACATATGATAAAGAGCAAATACAACAATGAAAGATAGAACAGAATAAAATGCTTTAAGAACATAAAAGGTGAAAGGTGAAAAACACATGTAATAATTATATAAAATTGTTAATGAAATCAAAATTCTATTTTTTTAATTGGTATACATTTTTTATTTTAAAAATAACAAAAAAAATGTTTCTTCAATTTAATCGAAATTTATTTTATTTCTCATCATTTTTCTTCCTATTCCCTTACTATATTTTTGTAAGTTTTTTTTAATAACCAACATTGTATACAGTAATAAATGAGAAAATTAACACCATATAGCAATAAACATACATATTATACAAACAAACAAAAAAAAATACAAAAAAAAATAATAAATGCAAAATACACAACTTTACAAAATCCTACGGTATGTTAGAGATAGAAAAGTGAAATTTATTATGTGGTTGTATAAGACAAAGAAATGAAACCGAAACAAAAAAAAAACATATTATTTACAAATTGTATTTATGTAAATATTAGTTATTATTATTTTTAATACTTTGTATAGTTCAATTTTTTTTAAATATTATTTTTATACCCTCAGCCATATGGCTAGAGGGGGTATATTTTATTTGATACGGCCAAAAATTAAAAATAAAAAACATTTTACTGTACAGGAAGAGAAAGGATAATCCGCTTTTGCTTCAACTTTGCAAATACTAATATTTGCATCAGTGCTAGGTCAGGTGCGAAAATAGACAATATCGATCCACTCCATCAAGTACCATTCCCACAAAGGATCATCTCAATATTTCCATGAACACAAGAACTGTTATAAATATGATATAGAGAGAACCATTCCTTCAGGTACCTCCCCCACAAAGGGTCAAAGTTTAGAATAACCAAAACGATTATAAAATTCGAAATAAGCATCCGGTTCTCTTCAAATTCCTCCCATCACAATATTTTTATTAACCCAAGGTCTGGTGTAAAGATGGAATATATCGGTCCACACCTTATGGCATCTCGCCCACAAAGGGTGAAAATTTTGAATATCAATGAAGCTCATAAAACGCAAAATTAACATCCGTTTCCATTCAGACTTGGTACATCTCAATATTTCTATCCACACAAGATTTGTTATAAATATGGTGGAGATCGGACCATTTCTTCGGGTACCTCCACCACAAAGGGTCAAAGTTTTCAATAACCAAAACGATTATAAAATTCGAAATAAGCATCCGATTCTCTTCAAATTCCTCCCATCACAATATTTTTATTAACCCAAGGTCTGGTGTAAAGATGGAATATATCGGTCCACACCTTATGGCATCTCGCCCACAAAGGGTCGGAAATAGCATTAAATTTTAGAATAAGTTTAGATTTGTTCGAATTGGTCACCTTTGGCACGAACGGCCAATAAAACCGTAACTCGCTGCCCGAATGTTGCTCTGCGGTATTTTGGCCCATTCCCGGCGAAGAGCTTGCTTGAGGTGATCGACACTTTGGTGTTTTTAGTGCCAACCTTGCTTTCCAAAATACTCCAGACACAATGTCCAACGGATTGGTATCCGGAGATTTTGGCGGCCATTGTGCGCTGGAAATGAAGCGAGGAACCTCATTTTGTAACCATTCTTGGGTGGCGCGTGCTGAGTGCGATAGTGCTGAGTCCTGTTGGAATGTCCAAGGTCTGCAGCCAAAATGTTTGCATGCCCAAGGCTTTAATACACCCTCCCGAATATTTTCGGGATAATATTCGTCATTTACTCTGATGCCACGATCGATTAATACGCGCGGAGAGCGAGCATCGGCTGTTATGGCGGCCCACACCATCGCCATGGCCAGCGCTTAAATTCTGGAGGCCAACCGAAGGTGCACATTTTCAGCTGACCTTTTTAAACACGATCATTTTGCTTGTTTACAAATTGCTGGACAACGAATATTTTCTCATCGGAGAAAACCAAATTCGGCAGTTCACCACTTTCAGTCAAGCGAAGCAACTCTTTAGCTCTTTGGAGTCTATTTTCTTTCTGTAGCGGTGTAAGTTCTTGCACTTTTTGGATGGCTTTTCAATGGCTTTACCCCGCGCTCATTTTTCAATATTTGCCGAATGGAATATTGCGATATGTTCAGCTCACGAGCCATTTTTCGGTCACTGCGACGGGGGTTGCGATCAAGTGGCTTCTTTACTTTTCGAACCATTTCTGCTGATGTTGCTGTTTTTTTCTGTTCACTTCCCTGACGTCGGGCTACAGGCTACCAGTATCATGGTACGAGACACAAAAGATTTATTCACATTTAAATGCTGGAGTGCTCTAACGATAGCCACTTGTGGGTTTCCGTCCAAATATAAAGAAATCACGCTTAAATTCCAACACGAATAACTTTTTTTTCTGGAAAATTCTAACCAAAATGCTTTGGTACCCTTGTAAACAATATATTGAGCTGTCACTGGAATAATTTTAATATCTGTCGGACGAGTGGCTTAGAAATGACAGCAGCCTGAAGTTGGTTGCAGTTTTTTCATCTTATCCTGTATATCATATTTATTTAGATCCGATGGGCCTATTCCCTCGAAACCTACTCCTTAGAGGGTCAACAATTTGAATAATCAATACAGAAGTGAAAATATATTTAAATATTCGAACATTGGCTGAGGGTATATATCTGTCGGCAAAATCGACTGATAGTTTTTAACTTGTTAAGTAATATTTTTAATATGATTTTAAATTATTTTGTAATTTTCATTTATTTTTCTCGTTTAAATTTTTATTGTTATTCCTTCTACTGAAGTTAAAAAAGAAAAAAAAAACAACAAAAAATACTCCAAATTTTATTCCAAACTAGTCTTAACTATTCTAAAAGAATTTTCTTTTCCATTAAATCAAACTAATAAAAAAGCCCCCCCAACAAAATACTTTATAATTCTTATCGATATAAATCAAATTTATATTTAGTTTATGGATTAACAAATAACTAACTAAGGAAAAAAGAAGAAAACTCCTTCCTATTTAATTATTAAAAAAAAGAAAACGATACTAATTTAATTGGCTAACAGTAGATATCTATTAGATTTATGTATAAGACAAAAAAATTGAAAAAAATAATGATTTAATTTCTTTTTTTTTTAATACATATGTGTGTCTAAAGCCAATACCAAACAAAAAACACAAAAAAACCAAATTTAAAACGAAAGTTATCACATAAGAGGAAAGGCCTTCCAATAGGTTTAGTCATACAAAAAATATTTTTAGTTTCTTAGTAATAATAAAATTTGGTAAATAGAAAGAAAAATGATAATTTTATTTGTATTTTTTCGGTGTATAGTTTGTAATTTAGAAGAAGAAGAAAAAAAATAAATACACGTAATTTCAAATAAAACAAACATAATTAAATAATTTTAAAATTATCCAAACATCATTGAAAAATCTTATGATTGGGCCAGACTTTCTTCCCTTTGGTTAGCCGGTCTATTTGAATATCAAAATTTAGTTTTTAATAATTATAAATAATAAACAAAATAAGTCCCAAGAACAAAAAAAAAAAAAACAACAACAGACGACAACATGAAATTGACAACAAAATAAAACAAATTACTTTAATAAAAAATTAACAAAATGAAAAGAAAAAACAAACTTAACAACAAAAGACATCATAAATGTGTAGGTTAGCTAAAATTGGTAATTTAAAAAAAAATTAATAATAATTATTAAAAGAAATAATAAAAGAAACTGAAAAACACAAACGAACGAGTAATTGGTATGAAATTTAAAATTTGTATAGAAAGAACGAAACGAAACAATAAACCATAAAAGGAAAATGCATGAAATATACGAGTAATAGCGTGTTTACATACACATTTTTCAAGGGGTTAACCGTGATGATTAATCAATCACAATAAAAGTTTATGTTTGTGAAATTTATTGTAATTCCTTATTTATCACGTTTCATTCGGATAAAAATTTGTATGTAAACGTAATTTATGTCACAAAAGTTAGGTTAGAATAAATGAGATTATGTGTTCGCTACTATTATTTTCTCACTAACACTTACTCAGTAAGAAGTCACTGAGAAAAAAGCGAAAAATATTTTTTTTCTCTCGAGAGAGAGTGAATAAAGAAGATTTCTTCTCTCGATAGAGAGAAAAATAATCATTTTTTCTGTCGAGAGAGAACAAGTTAAAAAGCAGTAAGTTCGACTGGGTCGAAATTTGAATACCCTCCACCATATGGAACGAATTTGGAAAATTTCAAAAAATAAAATCTTGTTGTTGCAAAATGTTTAGGCTTTATCCCTTTATTGTTGTTTTTATAAAAACAACGTTTGTTTATTAGTGGAGAACGATGGTAATGTTTACCAGGGGGTAAGGCAGGGAATACCTAGGTTTCGGAAAGAGCCACGAATCCTCATCAGTTCCCTTGTTGTTTGTCTATGACAAAAATGTTTTTTATCATAGAAGTTATTTTTAAAATAACTTCTGGGGAGAATATCCCAGACAAAAAACAAGGGAACTGATGAGGATTGGTGGCTCTTTCCGAAACCTAGGTATTCCCTGCCTTACCCCCAGGTAAACATTACCATCGTTCTCCACTAATAAACAAACGTTGTTTTTATAAAAACAACAATAAAGGGATAAAGCCTAAACATTTTGCAACAACAAAATACTACGGTATCCCGAACAAACAAGCCACACTGTTCTAAAAATAAAATCCTTAAAAAATTCTGTTAAAATTTTAAAAACACCGAATATAGCCGTTATATTGGGGTCTATACAACGAGGACCTACATAGGCATTGTTTGTCATAAGCCATTACCATATTCAAATTCGAAACTTGAAATAAACGGTTAATAATGTAGCTAAAATCATGAAATCGTATATAGGGAGGTACCGTTATATCGGAGCTGTGCGAAGGCCTGGACCAGCAGGCTGTAGCATCCATTACGAACTTCAAATACGACATCTCAAACAATTTCGGTGGTATTGTATCTAAACTCGTCAAAATACCGAATATAAGGAGGTACTGATATATGGGCCCTCTACGAAGACCTGGACCTGCATGCACAATTTTCTGTAACAGACTTTAGTTCGAATTACGAACTTCAAATACAAAATTTCAAACATTTCAGGTTAATAATGTCGCTAAAATCATCAAAATACCGAAAATAGGGATGTACCTTTATATGGGGGCTATATTAAGACGTGGACCTGCACAGATAATTTTCTGCCACAGGCTGTAGTATTCATTACGAACTTCAAATATCAAATTTGAAACAATTCTGGTGAATAACGTCGCTAAAATCATCAAAATACCGAATATCAGGAGGTGCCGTTATATGGGGGCTATACGAAGACGTGGACCTGCACAGATAATTTTCTGTCTTCGGCTTTAGTATCCACTTCAAACTTCAAATACCAAATTTAAAACAATTCTGGTGAATAATGTCGCTAAAATCATCAAAATATCGAATATCGGGAGGTACCCTTATATAGGGGCCATATGAAAACGTGGACCTATATGGCCCATTTACGAACTTAACCTGCATACTGAAAAAATAAACATGTGTGCAAAATTTCTATCTCAATTCGTTCGAGAGATAGCGTGATTATAACAGACAGACAGACAGGCGGACATGGCTAAATCGTCTTAGAATTTTATATATACTTTGTTAAGTCTGACATGAGTATTTCGAGGAGTTACAAACGGAATGACAAAATTAATATACCCTCCATAGTATAGTGGAGGATACAAAAACATAAGTAAAGTACATAAGTACTTTTCCTATCTTAGTGAGCCCTATTTTCAACGGGAAAATATAATCATGGTAGACGAATACAGGTAGTCGCATCGGCACAGCTAATGGGACAATGAACTGTCAAACCAATTTTGAAATGGAAAATTTTGAATAAAAAGTTAGTTAAATTCGTTAAAACTATTGAAAAATGCACCTCTGACAACCTCCGAATGTCGTCGTATAAGAAAACATATGAAAATCTACTTATTTCTGAAAAATCGCTTTAAATTTTGTGACATATCAATGTTCTCAAGCGTTGATGCATCTACCCGTATTCTTCTGCCATGAATATAACTTAAGCTGCTACCCGACAGTAAGGTTTTTGAATATGTAGTATCAAATTTTCCATAAGTTGAGAAGTTGAAAAGATTGTCCTCAATTTCGATAAGGTTCGTCCTTTGGCCAAAAAATTAAATTCTACCAAGTTTTATCTTAATCGCTCAATAACGGACATGAATGTTGTCCTATGCAGATTACTCAAGAGAACTATATATAGGTCTATCATGTTTCTTATTGTATTTTATAGCCAAATGTACAAAGACAAAATAGCCGGTTCCACAGTGTGACGTAGGGTGTAAAAAGTATGGGAACATAACTAGCTAGTTAACATTTTATTCCGAGGGCTCGATTTGTTGTGTGGATTTTCTACCGTTTCTCCAGAAAAATACCCGGGCAATCTTCAGAAAGGCGAGTTTTTTTAATATTCTTACCGTTCGAAAATGTTGCGAATTTCGTATCAAACATACAAACATTTTCCGATTTTTTTGCGAGTTCTAATCGAATTTGTAGGGAAACTCTAATGTTCTTTCCGTTTTTTTTTTTTTCGAAAAACCTTCACAATCTTGGGCAATATCACACAATTTTGTTCCGAGTTCATTCCGAATTCAACATCACAATCGAAAACTTTTGCATAGTTTTTTTTTCCGAATTTGGAAAAAATCTTAGGTTAAAAATTTCTCCATCAAATACTGCCTAAAAATATACAATGAATTTTGTACTACTTACGGAGGTCTGAAGTAAAAGATTTGTGGTGCAATTAATGGGCATGCCATTTATGGCAGCTATCAAAGAACAAATTGTGATCGCAATTATTGAAATTATATCTGACTTTTGAAATCCGGTGGGAAAACCTTGTTTGTCGAGCAGCAGATCGTATATTCCTATGAGGTCCGAGATCCTTATTTTATATAAGAGGACATCTATGAGTCCATTTTGAACGTACGACAATTTAAAATATTTTAGACCTGATGACGCCTTCTAGCTAACTAACTACTAGGACATAAAATGGTGGAGAGCTTCTTTTGGGGGTGAAGTTTTAGAAATGTACACTAAAGGGTTATATCGAATGAAAATGAATGCAATAGAATTGCATCAAGTTTGTGTAAATTTTTAATTAATTGATAATTTTTTTTATTGATAAATGTTTCATTTCCTAAGGTTTCCTTTGGATCTAAGGCACCACCAGTGGTTATTGCACGCATAGAAATATAGAAAAGTACGGAGTTATTTTCATAATTTATTCTAACCTAAACTTTTGTGAAGAATCTTTAAAAACTATTATATTTTCTTTACTTTTTTCATTAATTTTTTAATTTGAAAAAAAAAAATATTATGAATACAAAAAAAAACCTAAACTGTGGTTAGTGATTTCAAAACAAATATATTTTTTAAAACTATATATTTCTATAAAATACTTAAAATATTTTGTAAACCTTTAGTAAAAATAAAATGAAAAACAAAACGTATAATCAGTTTCCTTTCCGAACACTTCTGAACCACCACAACAACACACCACAACTAAAAAAGTAATGGAAAACTATTTTTCATAGCAAAAAAGTTAAAAAAATACAACAACCACCGCTGCCACAACACTGGGCTACAAAACATAAATAAAAAACAGCGCTTTTGGCATTCAACTAAACAATACCTGATTTTTTACAATTTTCTATTTTTAAGTATCTAAACGTTTATTAAACTTTTTTTAGTTATTTTTTTTATTTGAAAACTTCAAAGAAAAACGAATGAGCTAAATAACAAGAAAAATAACAACCAAAACACTCCAAATACAATGACTCTCGTATTGAAAAATAATAAAACGAAAAAAATAATAAAACAAAAAAAAATATTTAAAACTAAAAATTACCACAAAACAAGAATTGAATTACGAGTAATGTACAATATTTGTTATAGAATTATTTTTTTCATAAATTATCATAAAATAAAAACCAAACCAAAACAAACAACAATGAAAAAGACAAGTAATTGATATTATTGAAGAAATACATTTAATAAAACGTAAATTGTAAAAAAAAAATATTTCACAAGGCTTTTCTCTTTGAAACGGATTTTTTATAATTCAAGAGATTTAAAAGTAAGTATTTTCAGTAAAATATTATAACTTAAGAGTCCATTAGAAAAATATCTTAATTTTAAATTGAAGGTCCTAAGAAAAACCTACTCTTAATATGGACGTTAAAGACAGTAGACGAGAGTTGACTGTAGTCTTTTTATGTAAGAACTTGAATGTGCCCACTACTTTGTCAGCGAATAGTCCACCTTAAAATTTTAGATTCGTTCCACCAGTTCGTCTTAGTACTCTTAAAACTATCTGGCAAACATTACCATCGTTCTCCACTAATAAACAAACGTTGTTTTTTTTTAAACAACAAAAGTAGGATTAAGCCAGACCATTTTGCAACAAAAAAAATGTACAATATTATTTTTATATCCTCAGTCATATGGCTAAAGAGGGAATATAACATTTGATACAGTCAAAACTTGCCTCATCAAAATAACGGTTTTAGACTTAAGGTCTCTTTGGACCAAAACCGTTTCAGTACATTTGGAATCGATCTGGCAGGTTGGATCGGCAAGATAACTCTCGAAGGGAGTATCCGATTTGGTCCAAACTTGATACATCGCAATATTATTGTCAAACTTAGATCGAGTTCGGAGATGGGCAATACCTTTTGCAGAGGTACAGGGTTGCCCATATTCGACGGACCCATGTGGCAACGCCATAACTTTTGACAGAGATGTCACATCGCTTAATGACATACCGCGTTTGAAGCGTCAGTCCAAGCAGATTTTTATCATGAACCAATACACGCCACGCGAGCGCTCTGAAATAGTTGAAATTTACAGTCAACAGAAGAAGTCAATTGTGAAAACTCAACGTGCTTTTAAAACATTAAAAAATGTGAGAAGTGCGCCTTCTAAGAACACCATTCAGCGTTTATACGCAAAATTTTCGACTGGTAAGGCTCTTTCTAATCCGAAGAGGCCATATAAAAGTCGACCAAGGCGATCGGCCGAGAATATCGCTGCCGTACGAGCCAGTGTTGAGAGGTCCCCAAGAACATCCCAAAAACGCCCGTTTTCAGCAGTTGGGCATGGCTCGGTCCACTATACAACGGATTATTCGCATTGATTTGCATTTGTTCCCGTACAAAATTCAATTGACGCAAAGAATGTTGCCTGCGGACAAGCCTTGTCGATTGGAATGGGCCCAAAGTGTCATCGAAATGGCCGAAGATGACGAGCTATTTTTTCATGACGAAAAAGTCACAGTTTGGTGCGGCGTTAGTGCGAAAACGGTCATTGGGCCGTTTTTCTTCCAAAATGAAAATGGCCATGCTGTTACCATCAATCAGGAGCGTTATCGCGACATGATGACCAATTTTGTGATGCAAATTATTCGTCGAAAGCGTATGAGGCAGTTCTGGTTTCAACAAGACGGCGCTGAAGAATTTGTTTCCGGGCCGTTTGATGTCGAAAAGTGGTGATTTGGACTGGCCACCGCGTTCGCCCGATTTGACGCCGCCTGACTTCTTCTTGTGGGGATATTTGAAGTCAAAGGTTTACGTTAACAAGCCAAGGACCGTAGAAGAGCTCAAGGACAACATTCGTGAAGAAATAGCCGCTATTCCGGCCGAAATGTTGGCAAAAACGATGGAAAATGCAGCAAAAAGGGCACAATACGTCATCAACGCCAGAGGTGGCCATTTGAGAGATATCATATTCAAAAATTGATGTAAACAAATCTACTTGGAACAAATCAAATGATTAACATTGCCAACCGCCAAATTTTTACTTTTTTCTTCGATTTAAAAAAAAACATGGGTCCGTCGAATATGGGCAACCCTCTAGTACCAACAGGGGTGGACCTTAAAAAAATATATTTTTCTGCCCAGAAAGAGAAAGGATAATCCGATTTTTCTCCAGCTTTGCAAATCCTTATATTTGCACCAGTGCCACTCCATCAATTACCTCTCCGCCAAAGGTTAAAAATTTGGAATAATTATAACTTTTATACATGCGATTTAAGAGTCCGATTATCTTCAAATTACACACATCACAATATTTTTATCAACCCAAGGTCTGGTGTAAAGATGGAAAATATCGGTCTACTCCTTCGGGTACCTCTTCTAAAAATGGTCAAAATTTAGAATATCCAAGAGGCTCACAAATCGCAAAATTAACATCCGATTCCAATCAGACTTGGCACATCTTAATATTTCTATCAACAAAAGATCTGTTATAAAGATGGTAGAGATCGGACAATTCCTTCTGGTACCTCCCCCACAAAGGGTCAACATTTTGAAATAACCAAAACGATTATAAAATAAGATATAAGCATCCGGTTCTCTTCATATTTCACACATGCCATTTTTTCTACTAAGACAAGATCTGCTGTGAAGATTGGATATATCGGCCCACTCATTCTGGTACTTCCCCCCAAAGTGTCAACATTTTGAATGAAAAATGGTAGATGTCGAACAATTTCTTCTGGATTCATAGGGTTCAAGATTTTGAAAAAAAAAAAAACGCTCAAAGAAAACGAAATAAGCATACAACTCTCTTCAAATTTCACGAATACAAAGATAACATCTGTTGTGACGCACAAAGGGTCACAATTTTCAATACTTTTATCTGTCATAACTTGCGAAACACGGCAGCGATTCTTTATAACTTGCTTTATCTAAATATTTCTCTCAGCCCAAAATCTGAGATGAATATGGAATTTATGACTTCGCATAAAATTGGATTAATATCTTCGATTTTCTTGCAATTTTGCCCATATCAATATTTTTATCTGTATTAGATGAAGTAGACTATATCTGGAACCTCATGCTCATTTCAAAATTTTCTAAAAGCTATTACATATCTCATATAATGTGAAAGAAGTAACCAATATAGTCCAAACCTGGATGTCGCTATATTTATATCATATTTATTTACAGGGTGAGATAAAAAACTACAACAAAGTAAAACGCCTTAATTTTTACATTTTTTTTAATTTTTTTGAATGAAAACAAAAAATTTCGGAAAAAGCATCAAATTTTAGAATAAGTTTAGATTTGTTCGAATTGGTCACCTTTGGCACGAATTATGGCCTTCAAACGGCCAATGAAACCGTCACACGCTGTCCGAATGTTGCTGTGCGGTATTTCGGCCCATTCCCGGCGAAGCGCTTGCTTGAGGTGATCGACACTTTGGTATTTTTTAGTGCCAACCTTGATTTCCAAAATACTCCAGACACAATAGTCCAACGGATTGGTATCCGGAGATTTTGGTGGCCATTGTGCGCTGGAAATGAAGCGAGGAACCTCAGTTTGTAGCCATTTTTGGGTGGCGCGTGCTGAATTCGATGGTGCTGAGTCCTGTTGGAATGCCCAATTCTGCGGCCAAAATGTTTGCGCGCCCAAGGCTTTAATACACCCTCCCGAATATTTTCGCGATAATATTCGGCATTTATTCTGATGCAACGGTCGATTAATACGAGCGGAAAGCGATCATCGGCTGTTATGGCGGCCCACACCATCACCATGGCCAGCGCTTGAGCTCTGGTGGCCAACCGAAGGTGCGCATTTACAGCTGACTTCTTTGACAAGTAAACACAATCATTTTGTTTGTTTACAAACTGCTGGACATCGAATGTTTTCTCATTGGAGAAAACCAAATTCGGCAGTTCACCACTTTCGGCCAAGCGAGGCAACTCTATAGCTCTTTTGAGTCTATTTTCTATCTGTTGCGGTGTAAGTCCTTGCATTTTTTGGATGGCTTTTCAATGGCTTTACCCCGAGCTCATTTTTCAATATTTGCCGAATGGAGTATCGCTAAGGCCTCAAATCATTCGCTTTACCAGATAAGATTATTTTACATACTTTTTAAATGGACAATCTATCCTGAGGGCGATTTGTCTTTCGCCCCTATACTCAATTCTGACAATCGATTTGTACGTCAGAACTGTTTCGGTCTTCCATCAGAGTTTCCCCTGACTTCAACCTGATCAAGTATAGTTCACCATCGTTCGGTTCACAGCATATATGATCAAGGTACGCTCTGGTTAGAGGCATATATAATATAAATATTATTATGCATAACTGATAGAACGCCTCGGGATTGAATTGATAGACAGCAGTCTGAATTTGGTTGCAGTTTTTTTATCTAACCCTGTAGTATTTTAATACTTTTCGTACCGTTCTAGTACGAATTTCCAAAAATGAATTGAAATTAAACTACAATTCTATTTTTTAATTTTTAAATTTATTTTTAATAAATTTTTCAAGAAGTTTTCGTTTTGCATTCGGTTTTATGTTTTTTGTTTTCATTTATTTGCATTGTTTTTGTTCTTTTTTTTGCAGTTGCCATTTATTATTACAATGAAGTTGTATTTCCTTTTTTTATAAATTTCACTATTATATAATTTATAATGAATTATTTATGGTTGGTTTTTTTATTTATTTCTGGTAGCAATCGCCACCACCACACAATTCAAATAGAACTGAATTATATGTGGTGGATTAAATGTATGTATATTTGTCTGAATTTATATATGACTTATGTGGTTTTTTTCTTGCTGCGGTTCAAATATATTTTATGTTTATTATTTGTTTTTTTTTTTTTTTTAATTTTTATTTCGACAATGACATTGAAACTACTTTAGATCTGAATCAATATGTTTAAGTTTTTTTATGCTATTGTTTTTTGGTTTATTTTTTTTTTAATTTATTTTTTTGTGGATTTTCCTATAAATATTGGCTTTTTTTTTTGCTTTTGGTACTCCCATAATTTATTTATGATTCTATAAACTTGTATTATTCTTTTTTTAATGTATGCAAATGAGTGTGTGTGTTTTTTAGTGGAGTTTGGTTGTAATTTATGCTTTTCTGTTGTGAGAAATGTTTTGAAGGAGTTTAAGGTTTTTTTTTATTTCAATTTTGTGTTTTTTTCTTTTGTTTTACTTCTGTTTGTATAATTTCAGTTAAATCTATGAACGACACTTATTATTGACTTTTTAAATGCTGTAAACATTAGGGCGGTCTTTGGGTATATCTTTTTGAAATTCAGCAATGCAATTTAGATCTCTCAGAAATGTTTTCTTCCTAAAGAGACCCTTTTCTCGGCAGACAAAAAGTTCGTTATTAGATAAAATAAAAAAATCCTTAGATATCCCTAACAGATATTCCTGAAGAGAATACTCTCCAAAAGCCTAATTTAGATGGAGGGCCTAAACGATTTTTGGAGACCTTCTGAGGTTATATGATTCTTTTAGGGTATTTTATATATAACATATATTTTGGATGTCTTCTGGATATTCTAGGTCATTCAATGGATACATAAGAAATTGTACTTTAATTTTTGTGATAAAATTGACCTCAAAGATATTCTCCATACAGGGGACTTTTTAGAGGTCACTTTCATACCTTATAGACCCTCTTTAGGTGTGCTTCTAAAAATAGAAGACATTTTTAGGCCTTCTTTTTAATTAATTCTTAGGAAGACTAAATCCCTGAATGGGATTCTGAAGACACTTTAGAAGAAAAGTCCTAAAAGGTATTTTTACATTTGAAGATCTGATACATCACATATTTAGAGGTCATTTGGGTGTGTCAGAGCTTTCAAAGATTATAAAAGGATAATTTTCTTTTAGGGACAAAATTGGTCTGAAAGATATTCTTCAGATAGTGAAAATTTAAGACATTCTAATGATGTTTCTAAAAATAGAAGACATTTTAAGGTCATCTTGAATTGGGGTCATCTATAGAATATACCTATAAGACCTCAGGTTGACTTCTTAAAAAAAAAGATTTCTTATCGACGAAATTTAGATCTCTCAAAAATATATTGTTTCTATAGGAAGAAGATCCGCTGAAGGAAATAACTTTTAAAGTCCCTAAATGGGATTTTGAAGACCCTATAGAAGTCCCATATTTAGAAAAGTACTAAAAGGTATCATTGCTTTAGGAGATCTTATATATCAGACATTTAAATGTCATCTATGTGTGCCAGAGCCTTCAAAGGATACGAAAGAAGACTTTATTTTTAGGAAGAAAATATGGCTGACAAAAATTCTCTTGGGCGTGCTTCTGAAAATAGAAGATATTTAAAGATACTCTTGAAAGAGAAGGCCTTATAGAGGTCATCTATAAAATATCTCTTTAAAACTCTTTCCTAAAAAAATTATTTTTTCGACGAAATTTAAATGCCTCTAAAATTTCCTCAGGGTACTTTTTGAAATTACTCCTTGAAATGAACTTTTAAATTCTCCAAGTTGGATTCTGAAGATCCTGCAGAAGTCTTATATAGAAAAGTGATAAAATAGACCTGAAAGATATTCTCTAAATACGGGACTTTTTAGACCCTCTTAAAGTCTTAGGTGTACCTCTCAAAATAGAAGACATTTTAAGGTGCTCTTGAAAGAAAATACCTAATTTAAGTCATCTATAGAAAAACCTCCTTCTTAAAAAATTTTTCGACGAAATTTAGATGCCTCAAGTGTGTATTATTTCTACTGAGACCTTTTGAAATTACCCCTTAGGAATAATACCCGAAGATATCTTATATCTCATAAAGGATACTTAACTTTTTGGGATAAAATAAACCTAAAAGATATTTTCAACCCTTTCAGACCTAATAAACCCTATTAAGGACTTAGGCGTTCTTTTGAAAATATAAGACATTTTAAGGTCCTCTTGAAGGAGAAGGCCTATAAGAGGTCTCATATAGAATATCTTCATAAGACCTCAGGGTGTTTTCTTTAAAAATATGCGAGCCCTCTGGATATGAGAGCAGCCTTAAATGGACTCCTAAAAATAAGAGAATTTTGGATGCCTCTAAAAATTAAAGCTCTTAGTTATTTTTTAGGTGGGCTTTTAAATATAGAGGTCCAGAGGCCTTCCAAAAATGCAGGTTCTTTAATATGTATTTTAAAAACAAAAAACTTTTTAGGGGTTTTCTAAAGATAAAATACTCTTTAGTGGTCATTAAAATAAACACGACCTCTCAAATGACTTCTAAAAAATGGAAGGTGCTTTAGGATGCACGACATATAAAAGTCCCTTCAGATATCCCTTAAAATTTCGTTTGGGCTTCCAAATACAGTTTTCTAGGTGGCCACTTAAATATAGAAGTCCACAAGAGTGAACATACAAAACCTCTCGGAGATCTGTCAAAAAAGGTCCACTTAGACCTTTGAGAGTTCTTCTAAAAGACAACATACAAATGTTCTTTCAGAGGTCCTTTAAATTGGAGATTTTCCAATGAAACATTTCGCTTTGAAATTCTGAAGGCCTTTGGAAGGTCCTCTTAAATTAGAAGCCTCATAGACTTCCTCCAAAGTTAAAAGATCTGCTATAGGTCTTATCAAAGCAAATACATTTTAAGGACCTTTTTTAAATGCAGGAGCATTTTCAGCATCTATTGGAATAATAAAGGCCTCTTAGCACCCAAGAGAAAGAAAACCCTTTCAAATACTTTTAAAAACTCTCAGACGGTCTCCTTAATATACTAGACCTTTAAGAGATCTTCCAAAGGTAGAGATCCTTTACGAGGACCTTTTCTCATTTTCTCAAATATATGGAGATCTTGCGAGAGAAAAATTGTTCTTTTGGAGATGAAGAAGTAGTCTTTTTACATATCCTCTAAAAATAGCCTCATAGACATCTTCCAAAGAAACAAGAACTCTCAGAGGTCTAATCAAAAGTATATTTTAGCGACCTTCTTAGGGTACAAGACACTTGTTAGAGTCTTTTGTATATACAAGACCTTAATCTTCCATGGATGAAAGGATCTTAGGATCCCCTACAGTCGGATATCCTTTAAAAGCCCTTCTTGAAGCCTTGAAACACCTTTGAGAAGACTTCTAAAAGACTACAGATAAAATTCCATTGGGCTTCCAAATACAGAGGTCTTCCAACTAAACAGGTCCTTTTAGAGATCCTGAAGGCGATTGGGCGGTCCTCTAAAAATAGAAACCTCACAGTGATCTTCAAAAGATTAAAGTAAGAGGTCTTATCTTTAGGTTTTTCTACCAATGAAATTCCTTACAAAGGTCCTTATGTAGCAAAACCATTTTCAGAGTCTTTAGAATATAAACGATCTTCCAGAGGCCTTTCAAAAATGAAAGACCCTTTAGGATATTTTGCCAATGGATATCCTTACAAAGGTCATTTACAAGTTTCAAGGGTGCTTTCTGAAAATACAACACATTTTAGAGATCTTCAAAAGTCCCTCTAAACCCCAGAAGAAGACGCTTAAAAGGCTAGAGGACTTATGGAGGTAGAGGAAGCCAAAGGCAAAACCATTTACCGATGTCCTGAAGATAAAAGACCTTTAAGAGACCAAAAATAGAAAATCTGAAGTTGACTTCCAAAAAAAGAAGAAGACTAAAGTTGACTTCCAAAAAAAGAAGACTTTTAGAAGTCCTTCAAAGGAAGAAAAAATGTCAGAGGACTTATAAAAAGGAGAGTTTTCTTAAGATTAAATAATTTTGTTGTCGCAAAATGTCTGGGATTTTCTCCCCAGGAGTTATTTTAAAAAATATCTCCTATGACAAAAAACCAAGTGACGAGATCCTAAGTTGAGAGTTTTATGTTAACTTGCAATCGGAAACTATTCCCCAAAGACCTCCCTTTAGTTTTTTATTAATTATTCAGTTTAATCAATTTATAATATATATAGTTTCTGTTTTTTTTTTTTTTTATTTTCTTCTTTTGGTTTTCTCTATTTCCTTTTATTGTGCTTTTTATTCTGTTGTCCATGTATTGATGTATTTATTTCTGTTGTAAAAAGTTTTTGTTTCTGTTTCTGTTGTATGTAAGAATCCGGTTGTATTAAAAAATGTTTTGTTTTTTTTTTCGGTTTTGGTATTCGGTCTTTAAAGAGTTCATATAAAATGTTTAAATTGTTGTGTATTTTTTCTTTGTTTAATAATTTAGTTTTAAATATCAAATTTCTATAAATCTTTTCGTGTATATATTTTTTTTTGTTTAAGTTTTAGTTTGTATTTGTTTTTTTTTTTTTAAATTTCAAAGTCTAACAGTTAAAGTAAATTTGTTTTTTTTTTTTTGTCTTAACAATTGCTTGTCCTAATAAGAATCACAAATAAATATTAAAAATGAAAAAAACATATTCCTTTGGTTTTTTTGTTGACAAAAAAAAACTCATATCCAAGATTATACAGGGTGAGATAAAAAAAGACTGCAACCAACTTCAGACTGCTGTTATTTCTAAGCCACTCGTCCGACAGCTGGTAAAATTATTCCACTGACAGCTCATCATATTGTATACAAGCGTACAAAAGCATTTTGATGAGAATTTTCCAGAAAAAGAGTTATTAGTGATTAAATTCAAGCGTGATCTCTTTATATTTGGCTGTGGCTATCGTTAGCATTTAAATGTGAATCAATCTTTTGTGTCTCGTACCATCGCTCGTTACCGTGATGCTGGTAGCGTAGCCCGACGTCAAGGACGTGGACAGAAGAAAACGGCAACATCAGTAGAAATGGTTCGAAAAGTAAAGAAGCGAATCGATCAAAACCCTAGCAGTGGTGGAAAAATGGCTCGTGAGCTGAACATATCGTAATATTCCATTCGGCAAATATTGAAAAATGAGCTCGTGGTAAAGCCATTGAAATTTCTAAAAAGTGCAAGAACTTACACCGCTACAGAAAGAAAATAGACTCAAAAGAGCTAAAGAGTTGCTTCGCTTGGCCGAAAGTGGTGAACTGCAGAATTTGGTTTTCTCCGATGAGAAAACATTCGTTGACCAGTAGTTGGTAAACAAACAAAATGATCGTGTTTACTTGCCAAAGAAAACAACTGAAAATGTGCACCTTCGGTTGGCCACCAGAACTCAAGCGCCGGCCATGGTGATGGTGTGGGCCGATGGTCACTCTCCGATCGTATTTATCGACCGGGGCATCAGAATAAATGCCGAATATTATCGCGAAAATATTCTGGAGGGTGTATTAAAGCCTTGAGCACGCAAACATTTTGACCGCAGACCTTGGACAATCCAACAGGACTCATCAGCATGACACTCAGCACGCGGCACCCAAAAATGGCTACAAAATGAGGTTCCTCGCTTCATTTCCAGCGCACAATGGCAACCAAAATATCCGGATACCAATCCGTTGGACTATTGTGTCTGGAGCATTTTGAAAGGCAAGTTTGGCACTAAAAAATACCAAAGTGTCGATCACCTCAAACAAGCGGGTCGTTGGGAATGGGCCAAAATACCACAGAGCAACATTCGGGAATCATGTGACGGTTTCATTGGCCGTTTGAACAAATCTGAACTTATTCCAAAATTTTATGCTATTTTGCGACATTTTTTGATATCAATTAATAATATTAAAAAAAAAATTAAAAATTATGACGTTTGACATTGTTGTAGTTTTTTTTTATCTCACCCTGTATTTTCCTTTGGTTAATGTTTAAAGAATTGAGTAACTTGGACGCTTCGCAATAGTATATGAAGTCCAGACAGATTTGTTGTGGAAGTGGATCTTCATTCACAGTGTGCTGTTGAAAATGACACTGCAGATGCCACACCATCAGAAATCAGCAACATATTATGTTGCCAGGTTGACAGAAACCTGGACCGTTGGAACATACTATGGCTACACAACTCCATCTTGGATATAGCACATTAAAGCCGGAAATTAAAAAACCTACAACGTTAAATCAACTTAGAATTTCTTGGTAATAGAATTGGATTAATAATCATGTGTACTGCAGGAGAATTTGATATATTGTAAACATAAAATAAAAAAAAAATATCGGATGGAAGTAATTTTAAAAACCTACTGGAACACAAGCTGCTGAAAAGATGAAGTGCTGTCTCTAAGGACCTTCAAATATCATTTTCCCATATTTTTTTTATTTTAAAATAAGGTACTTAATATCTACAATGAATGTATTTTTTTTTTTTTTGCTTGGATTGTATTAATATTATTATTTTTTGGAAATTTTATTATATATTCTCTTGGATAACTTAATATTTAACAAACACAAAAAAATATTCGCTTATTTGTAAACAGTTAATAACATTACGTTCCCATAAATAATTTTAATAGGGTGTAGAAAAAATTTACCTTAAAAACATATTACATATATATTAATTTGCTCTATTTTCTATTTAAAAGTTATGACATAAAATTCTAAATATGTATATAGTAATATTTTGTTTATTTCATAATTAATTATTTAAAAATAAAGACAGGTTATCGTTTGATTACATTTTGTTTTTTGTATTTTTTTGATTTAATCAACGGTGTAAATAAATGGTTCATTTCTAAAAAAGCAGGTAAACAGTTACAAATGTAAGGTTATTTTTTATTTAGTTACACAATACCAATGGCAAGATTTGCAGAGTTGCACAGGTCACAAAAATAATTTAAAGATGTGAAATAAATGATTTTCTTGGATCTTCCATAGAACGAGTTTAAAGAAAACAATACCGTAAATTGGTATTTTATAAATAAAATACCTTCTAAGGGTCTATAATTTATAGACGATTTTCTGGTATCATTCTAAGGTTAGAAGATATTTCTATGTATTTTATAAAATTTAAACTCACATTTAATTGTTATTCTATGGATATTATTCATTTAGCAAATGTTTAATACATTGAGGAGCTAATAAAAGGACAATATTTTACTTTGGTCTTTTTTTAAATTTATATTTTACATATATTTCCTCTATAGAGCAAATACCGTAATACAGTCGCCGCTATCATTGTGTTTTTATGGCATACGCGAAGTTTTACGTTTACAATAGCTATATAGAAAAACACCATCAAAATCGATCAGAACATCAGAGTGATTATTTATTCTACTTCACAATGTATGAAGTACGAAAAAAAAGATTATTTATTAAAAGCCAGCGGAAACAGTCGCAAGGGGCGCTGATAAACAATCGGGAAAACATAGAAAAATACAAAATGGCAAAAGGAATGCTGTGTTAAAATTGGAAAAAAATTATTTTAGAAGTCAGAAAAATTGTGAACTTCGTGAGTAAGCACCAAGGTAAAAACCTATATGACCTGTCAAAATTAATAAGAGAAAGAAGATATTTAATTAGAAGGCACATAGGCCAAGTCTATAAAATTAGTTTTGGCCACTGTAAAAACCTGTGGGGCGTTTGCACCTTTCTCTATATCAAAGTGGACAAAGGCATTGGAAAGCAGAAAAAAAACCAGCGGAAAAAAGGTCACACCAGTGGTATTAAGGGTATCCCAAACAGAACACAATTTTTAAATTTTAAATAAAAAACAGATTTAAAAACAAGTCGTGAAACTTTATTATATCGTTAAATAAATGGCCGCCAAAATGTTCAGAGACCGTTTTTCATATTCCATCATCCTATTTCCTTGAGTAGTCCGCGGCTTATTCGCGCAGACCTTCGACTTCAGAAAACACCAAAGAAAAAAAATCTAAAGGTATTAAATCACACGGCCAATTCTGGTCTCCAAAACCCGAAATAACACGACCGGAAATAACTAATGCAGCCATTGAATTGTCCTCCACATTCATTTCATCGATTCTAGGCAGAAAAGAACTGGTTGTCCTTTTACAATACTGATTTCCGGTATCTCGAAGCAAGCCTACGGTTTCATTAAAAATTAAGTTGAATGCAATGTGACTGCAGGACATGAGTAAACCAATTTACATTTATATGATCAGATACGCTTAACTGCGGAGGAAAGTTAAAGAGGTTTGACATATTTGCATTTAAAGTTAAAAGTTCTTCGTTAACGGAAACAAGACTTATTAAAGTAATCGGAATCTCACGCATACATCAATATAGTCTTCCAAGGCGTCAATTAAAGGGGGCTCGTCCGTACATATATAAAATATAGTATAAAAAAATTAAATCGCTTGATTTATGCGACGAAATAGCTCCAAAATGACTCGATCGACAACTGAATTGTTTCTCTGGCTGTATGAAATGTGGCGCCGTCTTGTTGGACTTACATGGCCTCCACATTCATTTATTCAATTCTGGGTAAGAAAAAATGGTTAACATTTAACGATACGGAACACCATTGACTGTTTGCGCTTGACCTGCCTAATTTTCATAAAAAAACAGGCCCAATGATCCCTCCATACCAAAAACCACTCCACGCAGTGACACGTTGAGGATGTATTTGCTTCTCGTGCATCAACCGATGATTTTCCTAACCTCAAATGCGACAATTCTGTTCATTGACGAATCCATTAAGACTTTGCTTACCAAAAGTCATGCAAACCAAACACATATCTGAGTGAAATTTTATCAACCTATATCATTTCGTTCGGAAGCTGGTGTGATTTCCACATACGGACAGCCTAACACCACAACCTCCTAATGATGCTTCTTCATAGCTGGAAACATGTATGATTTTCAAAGTATTTAAATATAATGTGTTGCCTGGCAACTTTACAAATTGTGCATGGTGTGTGAACTTTTATATGATAACTTTAAAGGTCTACTTGTGACTTGTGTGTTGTTGGATGTTCGATTTATAATATCTACAAATTATCCATAGAGAAAGGCTACAATGATTACATTTCCCTTCAAACTGATAATAATAATTATCCTAATTATAAGATTTAATATAAACCTAACCTTGAAATGAATATCATCCAGAATTTTATAACAAATTAACACAAACATTAATTTCATTTGCACGCCAAAAGCCAAGAATTTTAATATAGAATATTTTTTTAGAATTAGACTAAATAAATATATAAATATTAATATATGGTTCATTTCAAAAGTCAAAAATAGTTTTCTTTTTACCAATTACAATTATTTCTCATTTATACTTTTTTTTTGGGAGGTTCGATGTTTAGGTTAAATTACTTTTCTTTTTCAATGGACAATATGTTTGTGAGTTTTTTTATTATTATTTTAAATATTGTTTGAGCTTTATTTTTTGAACTTGTGGAATGTGGTATTTCGCTGCTGTTTTTTTAATAAAAATGCTGATAAAAAAATATTTTGTATATAATAAAAAAACTTATTTGGCATTCTGAAAAATATATATTTTTCTAATTTTTTTAGTATGTAAATTGTATAAATAAGCGGAAGACTCTTAACACAAAAATTGGCATTTATGAATGAAAATGGAATAGAAATTTGTTGTTGTTTGTTAACTATTAAAAAAAAAACAATGAGAAAATATAAAATAATTCAGAAAACCCATCATGTTATAACCAAACCAAGTTTGTAGATTCCTATCCCGCTTCTGGGAAAAAATTGATTTGTGGAATTTCGCGGATATTTATTGGGTCTAGTAAATATCAACTGTCAATTCTATTGCGAATGCTCCAAATGAGGACGATTTTCAAATCCAGTGGATTTTATTTAACGTCATTTAACGTGCGCAATGGAATTTACGGTTGAAATCCAGTGGATATGTTGTGTGCGTACGACATTTAAGACTAGAATACACGTTATTTTAGAGTCATATGTAACGTGATTTTCTACTATGTTGAACTACTGTTGAATTATAAAGCATACTTTTAGGCACTCCCCAGAATTTTTAATATAAAAAGAAATGCATTTCAGTCTAGTAAAAATCATATATTTTGTATGGTAAAGTCATGGTAGAATAATTCAGGTAGTCGCATCGACACAGCTGCTGGGACAATCAACTGTCAAACCAATTTTGGAATTGAAAATTTTGAATGAAAAATTATTGAAATTTATAAATTTTTTGAAAAATGATAAATGAAAAAATAAAATGAAAAAAACATTAAAAGTCGACTTATTTTAAAAAATAAAACATTAAAAAAATTGACATATTAATGTTCCCAAGCTTTGATGCATGTATCAGTTATAAAAACGTCAAATATAAAATATGAAAAAGTCACTTTACATATGACAATTATAGTGTTTAATCGGACACAGATATTCGAAAGATCGATGTCCATAAAGTAGACAAATATATAAACTTTTGTCCCTCTACCTCGCCAGGGAAACATAACAATTAGGTGTTATGCGACCAAGTGTCTATCAGCGTTCTTAGTTTGTCTGTAGTCATGTACCCCTCAACGAATATTAACTTAAGTCTCGATTACAAATTATGTTAGAGCCATACTGACGTTAGAGTATACTGATTTTCATAATTTTTGTTTTACATTATATAGCATACTTTTAGGAGTCAAGCCTCTTTATCATAAATTTAGCTTTCCGACGTTATGATGATATTATTCCTGTATTATTCCCATGAAGGTAAAGCCCATGGCACAATGGAGGTAGAACAGTTTTGTAAAACTACTGAAATACAGGCCTGAAGCTATGCCCATTTTTTGTCAGAATTATTCAAAATGACTTACAACAAGTTGTTCTCATTTATTTGATATTTTTTCTAATTTTTAAAATTAGTTAAAAAGGCGAAATAAGAATGAAACGCCTGGAATTCCTTTCATAGACACGATCGACATTGTTCAATATGTCAATTCGATGGCAAGACTGTTTAATCGGCTAAAGTTGGGCACACTCAGAAAAAAATTGTGACCCGCAAGTAGCTTTACCTAACCTTTTTATTGTATTGGATCTCATTGGGTCACAGCCAATACCGTTCAACTCAAACTCTTCGGGTAAAAGTATAAATCTCATCCCATACACTGACTGTCTAATATTTTGCACATGGATGTATGGGTTTATTGCAGAACGTAGGTAGTAGATGGATTCTATAAGACCAACTTTCCTGCCACGTTGGTTCTTATTACGACACCAACTTAAATCACTTCTCAGATAGTTTTAAACCTGATAAATATGTCCAACCATAATATTCATTCTAGTCCAGTTTCAGGCGTCGATTAGTACTTTGAGGATCATGGAAATTATTCTATAGAAAGATCGACACACTTAGACATCCATGTATTTTACAACGATTTGTTTAATGATATCGGGTTTACGCATTCCATTTTCCGGTTCTAAGCTTTCATACGATTAATATTATAATACCAAAAGTGCTAAGTTAGTTGCAGATAAGACAGATTCCAGACAACATCTTCATCGCAACAGTGAAGGGTTGTATGTCTGACACTCTTAGCACTCTTCACTATAATTTTAGTGTATTCCAAGTTGAAATCTGTGCAATGTTCAAACCTTCAACATATCCAAGAGTATTTTGGGTCCTGTGGTCACGTTTTTACAAACTGTCAACCTACCCTAAACACACCCAATGTGTTGTCCATCTAATCCAAAGTTGTTTAGGACTCAACATTTGTTTGGAAACTATCGGAATGCTCCGTAATTGTTGTTGGGTACCTTAACAAACCACCTCAAATAGACCATTAGCTATTCAAGAGTATCGGTCAATTTTATGGCGAACTTGAAATCACTCAATTCCCACGCCAAAATTTTTAGTCTCGGTTTAAGGCTAGATTTCCAGGCAATCGAAAGATTTTTGGAACTGAAGCAGTGGCTGAAGGCGGGGATCTGGATTGACAATATAATCATGGAACTCTCGATGAATGATTAAGAGAGGTCCAACAATAATGGATTCAGTTTTGCCTTATTAAGGCGAAGATCATATGTTTTTATGATTTAAGTGTTTGTTTTCTCTTTCGAGACGAGCTTAATGATCTGAAATTTGCAGTGAAAAGGAAAGCCAGATAGACACTATCACACACTCACCACTATGCGACGCGTTTCGCCGTTGGTTAAGCGGCTCATCAGGCATATTTGATGTGGATGATGGCTTACAAGGGCCGTTCTCTGGAAAGTAGTATATATTTCGAACTTATTGCAAATTAGCATATGCGAATTATACACTAGAAACTCTCCAGGTTCGACTCAAGTTCTATTGGCAGATCTTTTTCACAGCAACGTTTTGTTCAGTTTTTCGAAGATAATTTGACATAATCTTCCTGGAAAAGAACAAGCTTCCTCCTTTTCCCAACATAGCCCGTACTAAAACTCGATATGAAAGTTGCAACATTAGGACTATAACTTCTAAATAGACTATCACTAATCCGGATAGGTTCAACAAAAATCATAATATGATGATGTGTTAGCACAGCCCTTCAGTAGAAAATTTTAGATAATGGCGGATTAAAGGATCCAGTGTCTGGGCTCATTCTCTTTACTTAAACATGAACAGAAGATTTATAAAGCTAAATCATCGTGATCTAGCATTTTTTAAATGATCAGTTCTCAGGTTTATTGTTACTGCTGATTTTTTAATCTTCTATTGGGTTTTTTGTTTCTCTCTTTCTCTTTCCCTCACTGTCTCTTTTAAACTTTTCTTACAGGATAAGCCAAATGGACCAGTTGGTCTTCGAGTAAAAAAAGCGGCCTTCAACTTAACTACTTCCGTACTCTCCCCTTGAAATCTGAGCATTGCTTTGTGGGCTTCATCACTGACCACTTTCGCATAGCATAGCATGACTACGAAATGGGAGAATACTGTAGGCTTTGTAAGGGCTAACCAGTTCCTCTACTTTCAGATGCAATGTGCAAGGTGCTTCTGAGTCAGAAACTTCTCTCAGTCTTGATTAGCTTTTCCAAAGTACTTTCGGTATTGATTAGCTTTTCTAAAAGTCCTTATGAAGCATTTTTGTGGAATTTTTTCGGATCTTTGAAATAAGCCATTGTCTGCTCATGTTTAAGTTTCTTTACTATATTTTTTTTACATACAATATGTTCCTAATTTCTGCATACCTTGTGTAGATGTTGCATTTGCTTTAAGTTAATTTAGCAGATAAACATCCGAAACCGAAACTTATTATACGCATCTTTCAAGAATCAGGTTCTTGGCTACTTTTGTGTGTTTGACTGCAGTTCACATATCTCCTGTTTCTTTTTATCCTAGAATAGTTTTTTTTAAATTTCATTAGAATGTATTTAAATTTTCATTTTTCTTAGAACGTACTTTAAAAGTGGATATTATTATTGAGAGAACGCTACGAATCCTTTGAACATGTATTGATTACAGAAATGTAATTGCAATGTTATGTTGTTCTAGAGATATTCTCCTGACAACCATTAATTTCTAGTGGCTTAAAACCCAATGAAATTTATTTAAAATATATTTCTATGGGCTGCCTATTCAAAAACGTACAGTTGCTCTATTTTTCTACAGAACGATTTTGACCTCTTTAATCAAAGAAAAATATATATAAAAGAAGTGGGAACTTAAAACTTTTGGAAAACGGTTATAAACTGCTTGGTATAACATAGAATGGGTCTAATACTTTATATAATAAAATCATATAAAAAATGGAAATAAAAAATATGTTTGTGTAGTGTTTGTGTTTTATAAATATATTTTTTCGGTTTTCTTCATTTTTTTCTTTCAATAAATTTAATTTAGTCCCTTAAATTTACATTAAGTTTTTTTTTAATATTTTAATAACTAACAAAAAAGATTCTTATATTTTAATTTATGCGACATTTTCTTTGTTTTGTATGCGTGTGTGTTTTTTGTTATATTTTTCTATGTGTGGGGGTTTTCATTTCTTTTAATTAGACATTATGCTATATGAAAATGCTGTTGTTGTTTTTTAAGTGATGATCTCAAGGTTATGTTTCAATCTTTTTCTTAAATATTCGATTTTTTTTTTTTTTGTTTTGGAGAGTTTATTTTTAGATTTAATTTTTCATGCTTGGTTTAGAGACTATATACAAAAAAGGAAATTAATAAAATACAATTTTTAATATAAATTAAAAATAATAATAATAATATTTTGTGAATTGCTCTGTTTCAAAAGTTTGCATTTTGGTTGAGTTTAGTTTTTTTTAGATTCTATTGTGAAAGAGAAAAAATACATGAGATTCCTTAAAAGAGGAAATTGAGTCAGAGTATGTATGGAGAAGGAAAATCTTGCAGTTCTCCTTACTTCAAAAGTAGTCCTAACAATTGGCTTCTATATGTATGGCCCTTAAGACATTTTGTTTCCTAATTTTATTATAATATTCTCTGCTTCTTCTTCTCTTCTTTAACAATTCTTCATTTTCTTGTTGGTGTTTCTTCAATAGAAATGTTGCTGCGGTTCGTGTTGCACAACATACTGTTGATGGCGATGATGATGAGGAGCAGGATGATGATGCTGCTGCTGATGATGATGATGATGATGATGTTGGGGCTGACAATGTTGCTCCTCTTGTTGCTGATGATATTGTTGCAGTCGTTCTTGTTGCAGCTGTTGTTGTCTTTGTTGCAATTGATGTTGTTGTTGCGTATGATGACGCTGACGCTGTGAGTGTGGCTGATGTTGCTGCTGATACGTGTGCTGCTGTTGTTGCTGCTGCTGCTGCTGCCTTATAGAATACGGTTAGTATTTTTCATCGTCTGATATTTCCCTATGGGAATTCTGTAATTCTCAGGCCTTGTATTGCTGACTTCTCACGGCACAGCACAAGCTCAAGGACAAGGTCAAAGCCAACAATTCCAATAGGACAATGCCGCCAGTAATGCCAAAGAGCAATACCCAGTTTTCATAGATGACCTCAATCAATTTGTCCACACAGCCCTGGAAAGAGAATTGGATCGGAAAATTAATTTTTTTATATATTTTTTTTAAAGGATACCACCAATCTCACCTGTTGATGTATGGCCGGATTAATAGTGCCTCCGAATTTCAATTTCCTTGACATCTCACAAACATTCTCTTTCAATTCATCCTTACAGCAGGACTCGGGAATGTTGTAGAAGACATTCATGGAAGAGATGGCAATGTCGACAATATTTGTGCGATCTACGTTGTTGAAACGGCTGGTAGCCCAGTCAGCGGGACCATCAGCACCACAACATTTGAGCTAGGGCAAAAGAGGAACAGAAAATTAGATTTGAAATAGAAGAATTCCCGCATAGGATTTTCATAGGAAAACTTCCATTTCAGCCGGGCTTAATGGGATTTTCCATAGGAAAATGGGATTTTCCATAGGAAAACTTCCATTCCAGCCGATCTGAATGGGAATTTCAAAAACTTCCCTCCATCCGGGCTAATTGAGAAATTTCATTCCAGCCGGGCTGAATGGGATTTTCCATAGGAAAACTTCCATTCCAGCTGGGCTGAATGGGATTTTCCATAGGAAAACTTCCATTCCAGCTGGGCTGAATGGGATTTTCCATAGGAAAACTTCCATTCCAGCCGATCGGAATGGGATGTTCCACAGGAAAACTTCCCTCCAGCCGAGCTGAATGGGATTTTTCATAGGAAAACTTCCATTCCGGTCGGATTTTTCATAGGAAAACTTCCATTCCAGTCGGATATTTCATGGGAAAACTTCCATTCCAGCCGGGCTGAATGGGACTTTCCATATGGGATCTCATGTGAGTTTTCCTCTTCCCCCCTCCACTTACATTCTTTTGTATAGTATCAAACGTGACAGTACGCGAACTCATACTTGATTGACCATACTCCTCCTGTACAGAATATTTGACGGAGGCTCGAACAATATCATCTAGCTTATCTTTGTTATGGAATGCCCAGGCACCGGCAGCTATTTGTGCCACCATCACCACCAATATCACACAGAAGAACTGAAAAGGAAAATGACAAAACACAAAAAAGGTCAGCAAGTCAGACAGAGATAAGACGGAGGCAAAAGTCTGCAACAACAACAAATTTAAAGAGAATTAATCAAGCCTAAATTATGACAAAAGACCATTGGAGAATGGTGGGTGTGGGGGGATTGGGAAATCCTCAACCATTTTGTGTGTGTGTGTGTGTGTGTGTGAGGGAGAAAGGTTTTATTCTGTTTAATGAATGACTTCCATAATTGTGGGGGTGTAGTGCAGCCAGGCCTATTCCACCAACAACAAAATTTTCGACATCTAACCGTAAGAGGCCAATGACTATCCCAGGCCAACCGGTGGCCTGTCACATTCACATGCAACAGCTGTTGTTGGCTGGCTACGACAGCGAAAAACAAAGCAATAAAAATCAGTTAAAGTTCATTTTTCAATGCGGGCTACAACAACCTGTTGTTGGTTATTTTCGAATTTTGTTATGATTTGCTGGTTATTTGTTAGTTTGACTGACAACGCCTCCAAGTACTCCACACACACACGCATTCCCACCCACACCACATATTTCAGCGGTCTAGGGGGGACCCATTTTCACGAAAATTATTTAACACAAATTTTTGTTTGTTGGAATTTTAATTATGGTTCTGTTGTGGCATGACAATATTTGAATAGTCACTTAATTTGTTTTACTCACCGACACCAGCAGACATTGCGATTCTTTGAGAACGCCACAGCAACCGAAGAAAGCACCAATGGTAATAAGAACACCAATACCCAGGAACACATAGAGCGCAATGTAATAATGATTATAGGATTGTGTCATGGACAGAACAAAGGTGGGATCTGTCAGCAGCCAGGCGGAGGCAATAACAATGGCCAAACCAATAACCTGAAATGGAAAAAAAGGAAAAAACAGGTAAGTTTCAAAGGAGGAAACCAGCAAAAATGTTTATTAGAATGATTGTTAAAAAAAAGATGAAATCTTCATAGAAGAGTTTGAGGTTCAAACTCATCTTCATAGAAGAGTTTGAGGTTCAAACTCATTTTCATAGAAGAGTTTTAGGTTCAAACTCATCTTCATAGAAAAGTTTGAGGTTCAAACTCATTTTCATAGAAGAGTTTGAGGTTCAAACCTCTCTTCCTGGACGAGTTTGAGGTTCAAACTCCTCTTCGTAGAAGAGTTGGTGATTTAAACTTATCATCATAGCAGAGTTTGAGGTTCAAACTCCTCTTCATAGAAGAGTTTAAGTTCAAACTCCTTTTCATAGAAGAGTTTGAGGTTCAAACTCCTCTTCGTAGAAGAGTTTGAGGTTCAAATTCATCTTAACAGAAAAGTTTGAGGTTCAAATTCCCCTTCATAGAAGAGTTTGAGGTTCAAACTCCTCTTCGTAGAAAAGTCTTCTTCATAGAGGAGTTTGAGGTTCAAACTCTTCTTCATATATGGGTTTGAGGTTTAAATTTATCGTCATAGAATATTTTGAAGGTCAAACTCATCTTCATAGAAGAGTTTGAGGATCAAGCTCGTCTTCATAGAAGAGTATGATACACTGATTGATAGAATAGTTAGAGGGTTATTACGGTAAAGGTTCTCAATACACAATTTCAATGACAAAAATAATAAACGTACGATTATTCTTTTCATCCACTTACAACACTTTCTTTGTTTTAATTACCCTTTATTTATCTTTACACTTATCTCAGCTTCCCCGCATTTCCTCTCCTTGAAAATGAGGTTATCAAAAAAATTTAAGTATTTCCTAAACACTTAAAAATTTTCTCTGATGTCAAGCGATAACCTCCCCTATGCAAAGTCAGACAAAGTCTTACAATAACATTCAAACACAAACAAAAGATGCGGAATGCCCCAGCCGTATTTACAGCCATAAAAAATCACAGAGACACTGCACAATTTGTCTATTTACAACTCAAATTAATTACCATTTAGAGGAAAAATTAAGAATAAAGAAAAACAACAACAACAATGAAATGTGGGCCACACATAAAAAACCCTAAACAATTTTTTGGAGGAAGCAGAAGAAAAACAAAGGCCCACCGAATAAATTAGGTCTGCAACTGAAATAAAAAACAAAACGAAACATAAACAAAGATTTCAGAATCTCCAACTGCAAACAAAAGAAGAGGATGGAGACGTTGGGGATGATGGAAAAGAAGCTGCCGACATATTCCAAAAATAAGTTGGCTGGCTTTTGTTGTAAGGCTCATTCCCCCAACAAACACAAAAAAAATCATTAGAAAAAATAGCCAAAATCCCTTTCCGACCTTCCCTCGGCGTTTGTTGGCATTCGTGGAGCGTCAAAACTAATTAGCATGAAAAATGTAAAAGAAGAACTGGGAAAAAATCACAAATGCAACAAAGACATGAAATCTTTATGGAAATTCTAAAAACGAACAGAAAAACAAAAGAAACTACTACATGTTTGTGTGAATAAAAGCGTCTCACAGCTAAATTAGAGGGGAACAACATCCATATCCAACATCTTGCCGTCAATTGAGACGTTTCAAATGCAATTTGGCGCTGAATTGTTAATTGAATGACGAGAAATGTCTGAAAGGGCGCGGGAGGGGTAGAATATGAAACAGTTTCAGAAATAGAACGGTGTATTTTTAAATATATTTCTTTGGAAAGCCACAAAAAAAAAACAAATTCCTTTTACATTGGATGGGGAATAGAATTTCCCCTTGTTTTTGGAATGCCATGAAAGTGTAGTCTCTATAAATTTATAAATAACATAATTTAGATGTAGAAATACCGATGTGTATTCAAAAATATTATACGATGATTTATGGAGTTTTTAACATAATGTGCACATAATGTCTTTTAAGGGTTAATGGCGAATATGACAATTGATTTGTAAAATAATAACGAAAATGAAGAAAAGTTTGACCCTCAACATCTGAAATTTAGAATAGTTTTACCATCAAACTTTTTTTTTTATATACGACAGTTTCAACCTCGAACCTTTCTGTGGAGAAAATATTGACCTTCAATCTCTACTATGAAAACGAGTTTGACCATCAAAATCTTCTGTGGAGACGAATATGACCCTCAAACTCTTCTGTGAAGATGAGTTTGACCATCAAACTTCACTATGGAGATGTGAATGACCCTCGAACTCCACTAAGGAGTCGAGTTTGACCACCCAACTCCACTATGGAGTCGAGTTTGACCATCAAACTTCACTGTGGAGTCGAGTTTTACCATCAAACTTCGCTGTGGAGTCGAGTTTTACCATCAAACTCCTTTGAGTTTGAACCTCAAGCTTTTCCACGAAGATGAGTTTGAACATCAATTTCTTCTATGATGATGAGTTAGAACCTCTAACACTTCTATGAAAACGGGTTTCAACCTCAAACTCTTCTATGAAAACGGGTTTGAACCTCAAACTCTTCTTTGAAAACGGGTTTGAACCTCAAACTCTTCTATGAAAACGAGTTTGAACCTCAAACTCTTCTATGAAAACGGGTTTGAACCTCAAACTCTTCTATGAAAACGAGTTTGAAGCTCAACCTCTTCTATAAAACTGAGTTTGAAGCTCAACCTCTTCTATGAAACAGAGTATGAACCTTAAACTCTTCTATGAAATTGAGTATGAACCTCAAACTCTTCTATGAAAATTAGTATGAATCTTAAACTCTTCTATGAAGATGATTCTGAACCCCAAACTTTTCAAAAAAGATGAGTTTCAAGATCTATGAAGATGAGTTTGAACTCTTCGATGAAGATGAGTTTGAACCTAAAACTTTTCTATGGAAATGGTTTGAACCTTAAACTCTTGTATAAATATGAGTTTAAACCTCAAAATCTTATATGAAAAGGAGTTTGAACCTCAAACTCTTGTATGAAGACGAGTTTGAAGCTCAAACACTGCTATGAAAATGCGTTTGAAGTTCAAACAATTTTATGAAGATGAATTCGAACCTCAAATTCTTATATGAATATGAGTTTGAACCTCAAACTCTTCAATGAAGATGAGTTTGAAATTCTATGAAGATGAGATTGAACCTCAAACTCTTCTAGGAAGATGAGTTTGAGCCTCAAACTCTTCTAAAAAGATGAGATTGAACCTCAAAATCTTCAAGGAAGATGAGTTTGAACCTCAAACTCTTCAAGAAAGATAAGTTTGAACCTCAAACTCTTCGATGAAGATGAGTTTGAGCATAAAACTTTTCTGTGGAGATGGTTTAAACCTTAAACTCTTGTATGAATATGAGTTTAAACCTTAAACTCTTATATGAAGATGAGTTTGAACCTCAAACTCTTGTATAAAGATGAGTTAGAAGCTCAAATTCCTCTTTAAAGATGAGTTTGAACCTCAAACTCTTCTATGAAGATGAGTTGAATCTCAAACTCTTCTATGAAGGTGAGCTTGTACCTCAAACTCTCCTATGAAGAAGAGTTTGAACCTCACACTCTTCTATGAAGAGGGGTTTGAACCTCACACTCTTCTATGAAGAGGGGTTTGAACCTCACACTCTTCTATGAAAGGGGGTTTGAACCTCACACTCTTCTATGAAGATGAGTTTGAACCTCAAACTCTTCTATGAAGATGAGTTTGAACCACAAACTCTTCTATGAAGATGAGTTTGAACCACAAACTCTTCTATGAAGAGGAGTTTGAACCTCAAACTCTTTTATGAAGATGAGTTTGAACCTCGAACTCTTCTATGAAGATTAGTTTGAACCTCAAAACTCTTCTATGAAGCTGAGTTTGAACCTTAAACTCTTCTATGAAATAAGTTCAAACCTCAGACTCATCTATGGATAAGTTCTTGTGCCTCAAAACATATTGTAAAGAATATTATTCATTAATTTAAATACTGCAATGTGGAAATATTGTCACGATTTTCGATTGTCCAGACTACATATTTGTATGCACAGAGTTTGAATCAGTTTATAACAGAATATTAAAATGTTTGATTCATAATTACATCATACTCATTATAATTTATTTGATGTATAATTTAAATGACTCGTTAATATAGAAAATTAGTCAATGATAATGTCATGCAGTCATTCCTCTGTATAATAAGAGAAGGAGGAAGAAGCAAAATCAGTCTCTCAGTCGAATACGGCACACAGTTGTCGCCCATCAATGGAATATTAAATATGCATCCAATGCAATCGGCATCCGATCGATCGCCTTCTCCATGGCTAAATGACCAAAACACATGGCAACACACAACCTGAATGCATAATTCGAACAGGTATGGCAGAGTCAGCTAAGCTAAAATGTTCTACAAAGAGAAATGTAGCACAGGCGCCCTTACCCCTTCCTACTATCGTCAGGTAAATGGGGATTATAAATGAAATAGTAATGAAAATTCTCTACAACTAAGCTTCATTCATGCACATACATGTACATGTGTCTGTGTAAATTGTTCATCCATATTTAGATTGAAATTCTTACATCATTTCATATAGAAATTTGATTATTAAATGCTATTTATTTATTTATTTACATTGGGAAAATGCTGATGTTTCCCATTTTTAAAAATTGCATCATGACTAATGGACGCCGGCAGTAGCACGATCGACAGCATCACCAACATCTGTATGGGCATCCGCATCATCAGCATTATTTTGATGATGCAGTGATTTTAATTTCAGTTTTTTATTCTAAAATGATGATCTAAAAAAGCAACAACAAACACAACAACACATCTTCAACAATGGCCAAAACATCCTTGATAAATACTTAGCAGTGGCCGTAGACAGTCATGAAAATATCTTTTCAATTTTATACGTTTTCTGTCACCATAAATAACATTTCAAATATGCCACACACAGTTTGGTGTTGATATCTTTGGTTTTTTTCTTGTTTTTTGGTTTTGGCAACAATTTTTGAAATTATGTTATGGTGGATTTTATTTTTGTAGAACATGGAAAACAAACACACTTTAATGAATACATATGTTCGATAAAAACAAAATCTATTTTTAAATCCAAGTGCACGAATGCGAACTATTCTTAGAGAACATGATAAAATTTGTTTCTGCTGATACAAATAAAATTTGAACTTTGAAAGCCATAAATATGGTCTAGAAAAAAATCTAAAGCATCAAACTTGTGTTTGTGGAAGAATTTCAGCATCAAACTCTATTAAAAAAAAGGTTTGCGTGTTAAACTCAACTTTGAAGATGTGTTCGAACGTCAACCTCTTCCATGAAGAAGTGTTTTAACCTCAAACTCTTCCATGAAGATGAGTTTGAACTTCAAGGAAGATATGAAGATGAGTTTGAACCTAAAACTCTTCGTGAACCTCAAACTCTCCGACGAAAAAGTGTATGAGGCTCAAACTCTTCGATGAAGAAGAGTTTGAACCCCAACTATCCAATGAATAACAATTTTAACCTCAAACTAATCGCTGACGAAGAGTTTGAAACTCAAACTCTTCCATGAAGATGAGTTTGAACCTCGAACTCTTCTATGAAAAGGAGTTTGTACCTCAAACTCTTCTATGAAAAGGAGTTTGAACCTCAAACTCTTCTATGAAGATGAGTTTGAACCTCAAACTCTTCTATGAAAATGAGTTTGAACCTCAAACTCTTCTATGAAAATGAGTTTGAACCTCAAACTCTTCTTTGAAGATGAGTTTGAACCTCAAACTCTTCTAAGAAGATGAGTTTGAACCTCAAACTCTTCTATGAAGATGAGTTTGAACCTCAAACTCTTCTATGAAGATGAGTTTGAACCTCAAACTCTTCTATGAAGATGAGTTTGAACCTCAAACTCTTCTATGAAGATGAGTTTGAACCTCAAACTCTTCTATGAAGATGAGTTTGAACCTCAAACTCTTCTATGAAGATGAGTTTGAACCTCAAACTCTTCTATGAAGATGAGTTTGAACCTCAAACTCTTCTATGAAGATGAGTTTGAACCTCAAACTCTTCTATTAAGATGAGTTTGAACCTCAAACTCTTCTATGAAGATGAGTTTGAACCTCAAACTCTTCTATGAAGATGAGTTTGAACCTCAAACTCTTCTATGAAGATGAGTTTGAACCTCAAACTCTTCTATGAAGATGAGTTTGAACCTCAAACTCTTCTATGAAGATGAGTTTGAACCTCAAACTCTGCTATGAAGATGAGTTTGAACATCAAACTCTTCTATGAAGATGAGTTTGAACCTCAAACTCTTCTATGAAGATGAGTTTGAACCTCAAACTCTTCTATGAAGATGAGTTTGAACCTCAAACTCTTCTATGAAGATGAGTTTGAACCTCAAACTCTTCTATGAAGATGAGTTTGAACCTCAAACTCTTCTATGAAGATGAGTTTGAACCTCAAACTCTTCTATGAGGATGAGTTGGAACCTCAAACTCTTCTATGAAGATGAGTTTGAACCTCAAACTCTTCTATGAAGATGAGTTTGAGCCTCAAACTCTTCTATGAAGATGAGTTTGAACCTCAAAATCTTCTATGTGGAAATGCCTGAACCTCAAACTCTTCTATAAAGAAGTGTTTGAACCTCAAAATCTTCTATGAAGAAGTGTTTAAACCTTAAACTCTTCTATGAAGAGTTTTAAGCCCCAAACTCTTCGATGAAGAAGAGTTTTGAGCCACAAACTCTTTCATGAAGACGTGTTTGAGCCCCAACCTCTTTGATGAAGATGTGTTTGAGCCTCAAATTCTGAAGGTGGGTTTGAGCCCATAACTCATCTACAAAGAAGTCTTTGATCCTCATACTTATCGACGGAGAAAAGTTTTTTAAACTCGAAATCTTCTTTGAAGAAATTGTAGAGCTTCAAACGTTTCTATGGAGGAGCGTCTAATTCTCAAACACTTCGGTAAAGTAGTGATTCAGCATCAAACTATTCGATGAAGAAATGTTTTAGCCTCAAACTCTTTTAAGAAAAAAAATCGAACATCAATCTCATCTGTAAAGAAATCTATAAGCTCCCTACATCTCTTTTCATAGAAAAAAAGTCGGACTGCCCTTCTCCTCTTAGATGTCTAGTATATTTATCAAACTTTCCGGCATACTTGCCCCAACCCCTATTAAAAAAGTTATCAACAAAAATTGACCAATACATGTTGCAATAATGCATTTTTGTGGCCTACTTGTAATCAATTCACAATATTACATGTTTCATTGTTTCAAGACATCCGCCCTTCCTTCCGGCCTGCCATCGATAGTGCACAAAGTTCTCTGAACTGACAAGTGTTAAAAGTTTTATTTGGAGTAAATAAAAAAAAAAATAAAACAATGGTCGACCATCAAACCAACATCCAAACGACAATCATCATCAATTAGAACATGACAGCAGGCATTTAAACTACTCCCATTTGGGCCAACACCACTGCCAACCATTAGTCCTTAAATCACGTTTAATGTGGTAGTTGGTTGTAGGCCAGTGTAATAAGTGGAAAACGAGGTGGAGAAGAGTAGTACGAAAGAATGAAGAAACCTAAATAAAATCCTTTTTTACCACAGCAATCACAAATGAGAATGCCTGTTTATGTGTATGATGATGGTATGTGTATGAGTGTGTGTGTGTGTGTAGAGAAATGTTGCATGTGTACTATTGCAGTTATTTTCTTCTTTTTTCCTTTGGCCGATGTATGTATGTTTGAGTGTGCCCCATTGGGCCGTTGGGAGGCAGTCGTTTTGTTAGCAAAAATATCCGTGTCTGTTGCCTGTTTCTGATGTTGTTATTGTTGTTGGCAAGAAGGTGTGTCGTTTGACCGCTTAACACAGATACGGCATTTTTACACTTTGACAGGGTTTTGCTGTTATTATTGTACATTTTTCATTATACCATTCATTTCTGTTGTTGCTATATTCGTACACCGGCATAGTTTGGTATGGTAGCTGAGAAAGGATTTTTTCAATTGGATTGCATTGTGTTTTGAAGGCAGCAAAATTGGAGAGAATTTTTTGGAAGTTCAAAATGCCTACTAGAGAAAATGAATTTAGAGGTTTAAAGGAATAAAGTGAAGTTTCATAAAATAGTTTTATTATCAAACTCATCTTGATAGAAGAGTTTGAGGATCAAACTCATCTTGATAGAAGAGTTTGAGGATCAAACTCATCTTGATAGAAGAGTTTGAGGATCAAACTCATCTTCATGGAAAAGTTTGAGCATTGAACTCATCTTCATTGAAGAGTTTGAGGATCAAACTCATCTTCATTGAAGAGTTTGAGGATCAAACTCATCTTCATTGAAGAGTTTGAGGATCAAACTCATCTTCATTGAAGAGTTTGAGGATCAAACTCATCTTCATAGAAGAGTTTGAGGATCAAACTCATCTTCATAGAAGAGTTTGAGGATCAAACTCATCTTCATAGAAGAGTTTAAGGATCAAACTCATCTTCATAGAAGAGTTTGAGGATCAAACTCATCTTCATAGAAGAGTTTAAGGATCAAACTCATCTTCATAGAAGAGTTTGAGGATCAAACTCATCTTCATAGAAGAGTTTGAGGATCAAACTCATCTTCATAGAAGAGTTTGAGGATCAAACTCATCTTCATAGAAGAGTTTAAGGATCAAACTCATCTTCATAGAAGAGTTTGAGGATCAAACTCATCTTCATAGAAGAGTTTAAGGATCAAACTCATCTTCATAGAAGAGTTTGAGGATCAAACTCATCTTCATAGAAGAGTTTGAGGATCAAACTCATCTTCATAGAAGAGTTTGAGGATCAAACTCATCTTCATAGAAGAGTTTGAGGATCAAACTCATCTTCATAGAAGAGTTTGAGGATCAAACTCATCTTCATTGAAGAGTTTGAGGATCAAACTCATCTTCATTGAAGAGTTTGAGGATCAAACTCATCTTCATTGAAGAGTTTGAGGATCAAACTCATCTTCATAGAAGAGTTTGAGGATCAAACTCATCTTCATAGAAGAGTTTGCGGATCAAACTCATCTTCATAGAAGAGTTTGAGGATCAAACTCATCTTCATAGAAGGGTTTGAGGATCAAACTCATCTTCATTGAAGAGTTTGAGGATCAAACTCATCTTCATTGAAGAGTTTGAGGATCAAACTCATCTTCATTGAAGAGTTTGAGGATCAAACTCATCTTCATAGAAGAGTTTGAGGATCAAACTCATCTTCATAGAAGAGTTTGAGGATCAAACTCATCTTCATAGAAGAGTTTGAGGATCAAACTCAACTTCATAGAAGAGTTTGACGATCGAGTTTAAAAATCGAACTCATCTTCATAGAAGAGTTTGTTCTTCAAAGACGAAGAGTTGGTTGGTCAAACTCTTTTGCCCAAAACCGTTTTTAAACTAAATACCACTGTCAATTTGCACAACAACAACAAATTATCAAACAAAAAAGTGCAATTGTAGTTGTAGTAGTCGGCATTATTGTCGTAACTCGTATTGTTTGAGTTGAAACGGATACAAAGATGTGGAGACAATGCAAATAAGAACAAACAACTGAAACCATTACCATTTCACAAATACACACACAGATAGAAAACGAGCATGGTGTACCCTGAATGTGTCCTGCCTGGCAACTATGTTAGAGAGAGAGAAGGAGCGAGAGAGAGAATGAAAGAGAGACCATTGTTGTGTGCTCGAATATTGGCATGCGTTATAAAAGTTTGGCACACTTTTAGGCCTTTAAACCGGATATAATCTCTGGTCACAAATCCACAAACAAACCGAACCGAAGTACATGGAAAAGAAACATATTTTACAAATAATAATAAAAATAAGGGCACACAAAAGCAAATAACAACAACAGCAATAAATGAAATGAAAAACTTTGTGTGTCGAAACACTTGTAATACAACAAAAACATAAAATAATCTGAATGAGTTGTTTTTATTGTTTTTTCCTCGCCTCTCTTTGGTATGGTCCTGCACAGCTTCCTTTTTCCCCGCTCTCTTTGTCTCTCGCTCTCATTTATTTACAACATTCATTTCATTCATATTCATGTTATAAGCTGAGATTTTTCCTTTGCCTTTGGATTCTGAGTTCGTTCGCTCGGTTGGTTGTTGGTGAACATATTTGACATACTTCCAACATCTAGCCAACCAGCCAGTCAGCCATCCATCCGACCACTTGTCGTTGTCGATATTCCGAGCGAGGTTTTTGCTAGCTGCAGAAATAACTGTGGGATTTTTCTCATAAAAATTAAAGACAAGCTGCTGGTTCCACCGACACCAAAGGAGTGTGGGCTTCATCGGTGGTAAGCCCAGCATAAATTGCTGAGAGATTTACTTTTTTTATTATTTTTGGTTTTGTGGAAAATTCACAAAAATTCCGGGCATTGAAGGTATGTTGTCGACTACAGCTGTTTGCCGAAGGCACATGGCGGTTACAGCCATGTTTGCAGATATTCATACATATCTCTACACATGACGAAGGAGGGAGGGAAGATACAAGCTGCTGGTTCCACCGACACCAAAGGAGTGTGGGCTTCATCGGTGGTAAGCCCAGCATAAATTGCTGAGAGATTTACTTTTTTTATTATTTTTGGTTTTGTGGAAAATTCACAAAAATTCCGGGCATTGAAGGTATGTCGTCGTTGTCGACTACAGCTGTTTGCCGAAGGCACATGGCGGTTACAGCCATGTTTGCAGATATTCATACATATCTCTACACATGACGAAGGAGGGAGGGAAGATACATACACACATATACATGTATGTAGGTAGGCATTATGTCTGCATAGAATTTACATAGTATTTAATCTACAGAGCTCTATCATTAAGCACAAGCCATAATATTCCACTCTATAAAAATGCATGCTTGTGAGATAAGTAAGCTGATTTTTGAGTTAAGATAAAAAATTAAATTAAAATGGCACAACACATGTGGAAAAGGCAAGGTAGCAGAACATGCAATGTTCGGTGAAAGAAATATGGTACATGTAAGAAATATATGTCGAAAGAATTTAATAAATGAATGAATGAATAAAGTAGTTAACCTCTTCTTATAGAAAAGTTGGATGCGCAGTATAGAAGTTCTGGAAACTTATACATAGAATATCTTGAAACTCTTCTTCATAGAAGAGCTTGAAACCCTTATTCATAGAAGAACTTGAAACTCTTCTTCATAGAAGAACTTGAAACTCTTCTCCATAGAAGGGATTGAGACTCTTCTTCATAGCGGAGCTTGAGTCTCAAATTTGACTTCATAGAAGAGCTCGGAACTCAAACTCGTTTTCATAGAAGAGATCGAAACTCATACTCGTTTTCATAGAAGAATTGAGGGTCAAACTGATCGCCACAGAAAAGTTGCAAGTCGAAATCTTCTTCACAGAAGTGTTTGAAGGTCGAACTTTTCTCCAAAGAATAGTTTGAAGATCGAAATCTTCTCCGCAAAAGAGTTTGAAGGTCGAACTCTTTTCCGCAGAGGATTTCGAAGGTAGAACTCTTCTTCATAGAGGAGTTTGAAGATCGAACTCTTCTCGGCAGATAATTTGCGCGCAGAAGAGTTTGAAGGTGGAACTCTTATCCACCGAGGAGTTTGAAGGTAGAACTCTTCCCCCCAAAACAGTTTGAAGGTCGAGCTACTATTCTTCAGAAATGTTTGAAGATCGAACAGTTCTTCACAGAAGAATTTAAGGGTCAAAATCTCCTCCATAGAAGAGCTTGAGGTTCGAACTCTTTTCCACTGAGGAGTTTAAAGGTAGAACTCGTTCCCACAGAAGAATTTGAAGATCGAACAGTTCTCCGCAGTAAAGTTAAAAGGTCGAACTCTTCTCCACAGAAGAGTTTGAAGGTCGATCTTTTCTCCACAGAGCAGTTTGAAGGTCGAACTCTTCTCCACAGAGGAGTTTGAAAATCCAACTCTTCTCCACAAAAGAGTTTGAAGGTCGAACACTTCTCCACAGAAGAGTTTAAACGTAAAACTATTCTCCACATAAGAAAACTCTTTCCCATAGATAAGTTTGAAGGTCAAACTCTTCTCCACAGAGGAGTTTGAAGATCCAACTCTTCTCCACAAAAGAGTTTGAAGGTCGAACTCTTCTCCACAGGAGAGTTTGAAGACCGAACTCTTCTCCGCTGAAGAGTTTGAAGGTCGAACTATTCTTCACAGAAGAGTTTAAAGATTGAACTCTTCTTCACAGAAGAATTTAAGGGTCAAACTCTTCTCCATAGAAGAGTTTGAGGTTCGAACTGAGGATTTTAAAGGTAGAACTCTTCTCCGCTGAAGAGTTTGAAGGTCGAACTCTTCTCCACAGAAGAGTTTCAAGGTCTAAATTTTCTCCACAGAAGAGTTTCAAGGTCTAGAACTATTCTTCACAGAAGATTTCAAAGGTCGTACACTTCTTTACGGAAGAAGTTAAGGATCAAACTCTTCTCCGCTGAAGACTTTAAAGGTAAAAATATTCTTCCAATAAGAGTTTTATTTATGTCGAACTCTTCTCCACAGAAGTGTTTGATGGTCGAACTTTCATCCATGGATTCTACAAAGAACAAACTCTTCTACATAGAATTATTTGAGGATCGAACTCGTCTCCATAGAAGAATTTGAGGGATAATATTTGTTTATTCTTTCATAGATAATTACTGATTGTATTTTTTCTAATACAGAAGCTAATTTTTTTAAAATATTTACCCGCAACACAGACATATTATGTTTTTTTAAGATTTCATATTCCCAAACTTTGAACAAATATTTGTTGTTTTTCAGAAAAATTAAAATTTGTCATCAATTCCACTTTGTATTGTAAATTTGCTGTTCCGAAATTTTTTCGAAATGCGTTTTTATGAGTCACAAAATTTTAAAATTTTCAAATAAAAACAGCAATATTTATTTATTGACAAATGTGTTTTTTAATTGTTTGGATAGTTTCCAATGGTTTTTGACTGACTGGCTGGGTGCCTGACTTGTAGAGAATAGAATTTTTGGCGAATATTGAATTGTCTACACTTGAAATACTTTTTTTGCCGGCACAACTCTGACATTGGTAGAAACAATGATATATGTATGTATATTATTCGAAGAAAACAAAAAACAATTAGTTCCTTTGTAAGTGATTGTATGTAGGAATATTTCATGAAAATTCGAGTTAAATGCAAACAATTTTGTGAAGAATATATTTATGTTTATCAGAAAATTTTCAATTGTCTACAAAATATAGACCTTATTGGATATGTTTTTGTATCGCCTCCCACACCACAGCCAACATAGTTCAATGTTCCATCAAATTTGTAATATCACAGAAGCTTGTCTGGGTGTAAAAATCTTTGTCAGCAGAACTACAGGGCAAATAGACAGACACACACGTTCACCCACACACACGCAGGGTACAACAACATTTCATTCCAGGCATTGAAGAGCGCACACATCCATGCCCTACTGAAAATCTCTCAACAAAATTACAGAACATTACCCCCCACCGCTCGAGGCGCCTCTTGCCACCTCATCCCTCCCCCTCTTGACTTTTGTAATAATTTCTGTTGTAAAGTTGACCCAGTTTTCATAGCCGAAGGCAATGGCAGCAAAATGCTCTGTCTGTAAAATACTCCAAATTGCTATTCTCCCGAACACAGTGTCACTCACTGCTCGCCTCGAATAGTTAGGGTCGTCAAGTGGCAAATGTGCCGCGGCGCGCTATCGATCCACAGCAAAAATGGCCATTCAGTGAACGACGACGGCATCGCTTCTTTTCTTCTTTTTGGTTGTAAACATTTTCCAAAAAAGCGTCTGCGAAAAGGGTCCATTACATAAACAAATAGTTGTTGTACTTTGTTGTTGTAATTGTACAACAAACAGATTGTATTTACTTTTCAAGAGATTCCAGCTAACGAAGCAAAAATTATATTTTCCAAAAAAAAAAAAATCACAATGAAAACACTTCAATACTTGGGCAATAAAAATCAACAGCAATTGAAATAACTTCCCAATGTAATAAATGTTTGTATGAACAGGAATTTACTGTATAGGGAATTCTGTAGTTTGGTGAACAATACAAAAACAATTCTGAAAGATGATACATTCGCTATCGCTCTTAAATAGATTAACCTTTTGTAAAGCTCCTCATACTTTTCTTGAGAAAGGGTTCGATCCTCCAAAGTTTGTAAGGGGAAGCGGCTGATCCCAAGTCTTCCATGGACAAGAGTTTAGCCCCAAAACACTTCTCTGTTTCATGTGTTTGAAGTCTTCTATGAAGATGAGTTTGATGCTCAAACTCTTCTATGAAGATGTGTTTGATGCTCAAACTCTTCTATGAAGATGAGTTTGATGCTCAAACTCTTCTATGAAGATGAGTTTGATGCTCAAACTCTTCTATGAAGATGAGTTTGATGCTCAAACTCTTCTATGAAGATGAGTTTGATGCTCAAACTCTTCTATGAAGATGAGTTTGATGCTCAAACTCACCTATGAAGATGAGTTTGATGCTCAAACTCTTCTATGAAGATGAGTTTGATGCTCAAACTCTTCTATGAAGATGAGTTTGATGCTCAAACTCTTCTATGAAGATGAGTTTGATGCTCAAACTCTTCTATGAAGATGAGTTTGATGCTCAAACTCTTCTATGAAGATGAGTTTGAGCCTCAAACTCTTCTATGAAGATGAGTTTGATGCTCAAACTCTTCTATGAAGATGAGTTTGATGCTCAAACTCTTCTATGAAGATGAGTTTGATGCTCAAACTCTTCTATGAAGATGAGTTTGATGCTCAAACTCTTCTATGAAGATGAGTTTGATGCTCAAACTCTTCTATGAAGATGAGTTTGATGCTCAAACTCTTCTATGAAGATGAGTTTGATGCTCAAACTCTTCTATGAAGATGAGTTTGATGCTCAAACTCTTCTATGAAGATGAGTTTGATGCTCAAACTCTTCTATGAGGATGAGTTTGATGCTCAAACTCTTCTATGAAGATGAGTTTGATGCTCAAACTCTTCTATGAAGATGAGTTTGATGCTCAAACTCTTCTATGAAGATGAGTTTGATGCTCAAACTCTTCTATGATGATGAGTTTGATGCTCAAACTCTTCTATGATGATGAGTTTGATGCTCAAACTCTTCTATGAAGATGAGTTTGCTGCTCAAACTCTTCTATGAAGATGAGTTTGATCCTCGTACTCTTCTATGGAAAAAAGTTTGATCCTCGAACTCTTCTATGGAGAAGAGTTTGATCCTCAAACTCTTCTATGAAGATGAGTTTGATCCTCAAACTCTTCTATGAAGATGAGTTTGATCCTCAAACTCTTCTATGCAGATAAGTTTGATCCTCAAACTCTTCTATGAAGATGAGTTTGATCCTCAAACTATTCCATGAAGATGAGTATGATCCTCAAACTATTCCATGAAGATGAGTTTGATCCTCAAGCTCTTCCATAAAGATGAGTTTGATGCATATGACCCCAAAAACTTCTGTGTTTGACCCTCAAACTCTGCTATAAAAAAGACTTTGACCCGCAAACTCTTCCAAAAGGATGAGTTTGATGCATATGACACCAAACACTTCTGTGTTTGACCCTCAAACTTTGCTATGTAGAAGAGTTTGACCCTCAAGCTCTTCTATGAAGATGAGTTTGATCCTCAAACTCTTCTATGAAGATGAGTTTGATCCTCAAACTCTTCTATGAAGATGAGTTTGATCCTCAAACTCTTCTATGAAGATGAGTTTGATCCAAACTCTTCTATGCAGATAAGTTTGATCCTCAAACTCTTCTATGAAGATGAGTTTGATCCTCAAACTATTTCATGAAGATGAGTATGATCCTCAAACTATTCCATGAAGATGAGTTTGATCCTCAAGCTCTTCCATAAAGATGAGTTTGATGCATATGACCCCAAAAACTTCTGTGTTTGACCCTCAAACTCTGCTATAAAAAAGACTTTGACCCGCAAACTCTTCCAAAAGGATGAGTTTGATGCATATGACACCAAACACTTCTGTGTTTGACCCTCAAACTTTGCTATGAAGATGAGTTTGATCCTCAAACTATTTCATGAAGATGAGTATGATCCTCAAACTATTCCATGAAGATGAGTTTGATCCTCAAGCTCTTCCATAAAGATGAGTTTGATGCATATGACCCCAAAAACTTCTGTGTTTGACCCTCAAACTCTGCTATAAAAAAGACTTTGACCCGCAAACTCTTCCAAAAGGATGAGTTTGATGCATATGACACCAAACACTTCTGTGTTTGACCCTCAAACTTTGCTATGAAGAAGAGTTTGACCCTCAAGCTCTTCTATGAAGATGAGTTTGATGCTCAAACTCTTCTATGAAGATGAGTTTGATGCTCAAACTCTTCTATGAAGATGAGTTTGATGCTCAAACTCTTCTATGAAGATGAGTTTGATGCTCAAACTCTTCTATGAAGATGAGTTTGATGCTCAAACTCTTCTATGAAGATGAGTTTGATGCTCAAACTCTTCTATGAAGATGAGTTTGATGCTCAAACTCTTCTATGAAGATGAGTTTGATGCTCAAACTCACCTATGAAGATGAGTTTGATGCTCAAACTCACCTATGAAGATGAGTTTGATGCTCAAACTCTTCTATGAAGATGAGTTTGATGCTCAAACTCTTCTATGAAGATGAGTTTGATGCTCAAACTCTTCTATGAAGATGAGTTTGATGCTCAAACTCTTCTATGAAGATGAGTTTGATGCTCAAACTCTTCTATGAAGATGAGTTTGATGCTCAAACTCTTCTATGAAGATGAGTTTGATGCTCAAACTCTTCTATGAAGATGAGTTTGATGCTCAAACTCTTCTATGAAGATGAGTTTGATGCTCAAACTCTTCTATGAAGATGAGTTTGATGCTCAAACTCTTCTATGAAGATGAGTTTGATGCTCAAACTCTTCTATGAAGATGAGTTTGATGCTCAAACTCTTCTATGAAGATGAGTTTGATGCTCAAACTCTTCTATGAAGATGAGTTTGATGCTCAAACTCCTCTATGATGATGAGTTTGATGCTCAAACTCTTCTATGATGATGAGTTTGATGCTCAAACTCTTCTATGAAGATGAGTTTGCTGCTCAAACTCTTCTATGAAGATGAGTTTGCTGCTCAAACTCTTCTATGAAGATGAGTTTGCTGCTCAAACTCTTCTATGAAGATGAGTTTGATCCTCGTACTCTTCTATGGAAAAAAGTTTGATCCTCGAACTCTTCTATGGAGAAGAGTTTGATCCTCAAACTCTTCTATGAAGATGAGTTTGATCCTCAAACTCTTCTATGAAGATGAGTTTGATCCTCAAACTCTTCTATGCAGATAAGTTTGATCCTCAAACTCTTCTATGAAGATGAGTTTGATCCTCAAACTATTCCATGAAGATGAGTATGATCCTCAAACTATTCCATGAAGATGAGTTTGATCCTCAAGCTCTTCCATAAAGATGAGTTTGATGCATATGACCCCAAAAACTTCTGTGTTTGACCCTCAAACTCTGCTATAAAAAAGACTTTGACCCGCAAACTCTTCCAAAAGGATGAGTTTGATGCATATGACACCAAACACTTCTGTGTTTGACCCTCAAACTTTGCTATGAAGAAGAGTTTGACCCTCAAGCTCTTCTATGAAGATGAGTTTGATCCTCAAACTCTTCTATGAAGATGAGTTTGATCCTCAAACTCTTCTATGAAGATGAGTTTGATCCTCAAACTCTTCTATGAAGATGAGTTTGATCCTCAAACTCTTCTATGAAGATGAGTTTGATCCAAACTCTTCTATGCAGATAAGTTTGATCCTCAAACTCTTCTATGAAAATGAGTTTGATCCTCAAACTATTTCATGAAGATGAGTATGATCCTCAAACTATTCCATGAAGATGAGTTTGATCCTCAAGCTCTTCCATAAAGATGAGTTTGATGCATATGACCCCAAAAACTTCTGTGTTTGACCCTCAAACTCTGCTATAAAAAAGACTTTGACCCGCAAACTCTTCCAAAAGGATGAGTTTGATGCATATGACACCAAACACTTCTGTTTTTGACCCTCAAACTTTGCTATGAAGAAGAGTTTGACCCTCAAGCTCTTCTATGAAGATGAGTTTGATCCTCAAACTCTTCTATGAAGATGAGTTTGATCCTCAAACTCTTCTATGAAGATGAGTTTGATCCAAACTCTTCTATGCAGATAAGTTTGATCCTCAAACTCTTCTATGAAGATGAGTTTGATCCTCAAACTATTTCATGAAGATGAGTATGATCCTCAAACTATTCCATGAAGATGAGTTTGATCCTCAAGCTCTTCCATAAAGATGAGTTTGATGCATATGACCCCAAAAACTTCTGTGTTTGACCCTCAAACTCTGCTATAAAAAAGACTTTGACCCGCAAACTCTTCCAAAAGGATGAGTTTGATGCATATGACACCAAACACTTCTGTGTTTGACCCTCAAACTTTGCTATGAAGAAGAGTTTGACCCTCAAGCTCTTCCATGAAGATGAGTTTGACCCTCAAACTCTTCTATGAAGATGAGTTTGATCCTCAAACTCTTCTATGTATACGAGATTCTGCCTCAAACTCTTCCATAAAGAAGAGTTTGATCATCGAACTCTTCTATGAAGAAGAAGAAGTAGATCCTATTCCTAGCATTGAATACCTTAAAGGTCGTTTACACATAGAATGCTTAAATTAAAATCCATTTAGAGTCCCTCCTATAGTAGGAAACATTTCAAGAATGCTTGCGTAATTATTTGTTGGTGCTGTGTTGTGTGTTCACACATTTACGGTATGTAAACAATTGAATAATAATTTGTTATGAATTTGTTGCTAAATTAAAATTCTGATGGCTTGTGTCAAAAGTGTTTTAGCAAGTCGTTGAAATGATGGTTTTTTCTTTACCAAAACGGCAATTTTCATAACGCCGCCAATAATTAATTTTTTTTCTCTCTATGCTTTCCTATTAAGAATTCGACGATGTGCGATGTACATACATACGTACATCTGTACATGGATATGTTTATATTTATGGTATTCAATGAAATGTTTATAAATTTAAACATGAACGCACACTTAGTGGATACCGCAGTACAGCTACCATTAGGGTGGATCACGTATGGTGGGGTGGCCACCAAAAAAGGGGAAAATAAATTAGCAATATGACATGTCAAATAAACAGTGGAACCCTATGCCAAGGTATATATTGTTATCGAAAATTTCAACCAATTAAAATTGAGATGTTGAAATCAAATTATAGTATTCGAACCAGGGCATCCAGGACAAAAGAATTTTATTAAAGGAAATTTAGTTTTGAAGGTACTACAGGGTTCCACTGTAGTAAATGTGAAGTCAAATCATAATTTTTTACGGTTTCTTAAGCAAAATTTTAATAGCATTCGTTTAAAATAAGGTTTTATATTTTTCCGGTAATTTGCCTTAAAAATAATTAAAAAAAATCTCCATCCTCACAATTAGTTCCCATATATTCTGTGTCATTCCTTTATGGAATGACTCATATCTATAGATTCAGAATACAATTTCAATTCTTTTTCACATAACCAAACACACATACACATTCATGCACACAGTTCCATACTCAGGGAGATAATTTCATTGATATGACGATGCTGATGATGTTTTTTTTCAGTTCTTTTTTATTTATGAATGTTTATTAAAAATATAACAACAATAACACTCAGCCATACATATCAGCAAACAAATTTGCAAATATTAAATAAGAAAAACTATATGGATCCATATATCTCTCTATAGCTATGAGTTTCGTTGTTTGGCCAAAGGATAAACAATTTATTGTTGACTGATACCGGGGATAAATGACGTTGAAAATCGACTGCAGGGCCCAACCGTGAATGCCAAAATAAACACACAAAAAATAAACTACAAAATTGTGGATTTGTTTCCAACATATATTTATGTACGTATAAACATTTGTTTACACATATATATGAATGTATATTTTTATATAGACAATATGTAGACTACTTTTGCAGAAACATCTGGCAATGGAAGATTGGCTGGTGGAAACCTAAAGAATTTCAGGGGAAATGTCTCTCAAACTCTACTATGAGGAAGAATTTGACCCTCAAACTTATCTGTGAGGAAGACTTTGACCCTCAAACTATTCTATGAGGAGGACTTTGACCCTCAATCTCCTCTATGAAGAAGAGTTGAAACTTCAAAATCTTCTATGAAGAAGAGTTTGACCCTCAATCTCTTCTATGAAGAAGAGTTTGACTCTCAAACTCTTCAATGAAGAAGAGTTTGAAACTTCAAACTCGTCTATAAAGAAGAGTTTGAACCTCAAACGCGTCTATGAAGAGTTTGAACCTCAAACGCGTCTATGAAGAAGAATTTGAACCTAGAACTCGTCTATGAAGAGGAACTTGAACCTCAAACTCTTCTATGATGACGAGTTTGACCCTCAAACTCTTCTATGATGACGAGTTTGACCCTTAAACTCTTCAATGACGGAGAGTTGAGAGTCTATGGAGAAGAGTTTGACCCTCAAACTCTTCTATGAAGAATAGTTTGAACCTCAAACTCTTCTATAAAGCAGAGTTTGAACCTCAAACTCTTCTATGAAGCAGAGTTTGAACCTCAAACTCTTCTATGAAGCAGAATTTGAACCTCAAACTGGTCTATGAATCAGAGTTTGAACCTCAAACTCGTCTATGAAGCAGAGTTTGAACCTCAATCTCTTCTATGAAGCAGAGTTTGAACCTCAATCTCTTCTATGAAGAAGAGTTTGACCCTCAATATCTTCTATGAAGAAGAGTTTGACCCTCAATCTCTTCTATGAAGAAGAGTTTGACTCTCAAACTCTTCAATGAAGAAAATTTTGACTCTCAAACTCTTCAATGAAGAAGAGTTTGACCTTCAAACTCTTCTATGATGAAGAGTTTGGCTCTCAAAATCTTCTATGAAGAAGAGTTTGAACCTCAAACTCTTCTATGAAGATGAGTTTGAACCTCAAACTCTTCTATAAAGCAGAGTTTGAACCTCAAACTCTTCTATAAAGATGAGTTTGAACCTCAAACTCTTCTATAAAGCAGAGTTTGAACCTCAAACTCTCCTATGAAGCAGAGTTTGAACCTCAAACTCTCCTATGAAGCAGAGTTTGAACCTCAAACTCGTCTATGAAGAAGAGTTTGAACCTCAAACTCGTCTATGAAGAAGAGTTTGAAACTTCAAACTCGTCTATAAAGAAGAGTTTGAACCTTAAACGCGTCTATGAAGAAGAATTTGAACCTAGAACTCGTCTATGAAGAGGAACTTGAACCTCAAACTCTTCTATGATGACGAGTTTGACCCTCAAACTCTTCTGTGATGACGAGTTTGACCCTTAAACTCTTCTATGACGGAGAGTTTGAACCTCAGACTCTTCTATGGAGAAGAGTTTGACCCTCAAACTCTTCTATGAAGAAAAGTTTGATCCTCAAACTCTTCCATAGAGAAGAGTTTGAAATTCAAACTCGTCTATGAAATAGAGTTTGAACCTTAAACTCGTCTATGAAAAGAGTTTAAACCTCAAACTCGTCTAGAAGAAGAGTTCGAAACTCAAACTCGTCTATGAAGAAAAGTTCGAAACTGAAACTCTTCTATGAAAAATAGTATGAACCTCAAAGAACAGTTTGACTCTCAGCAACTCTGAATCAAAATTGCTCCCATTCAAAATGTTCTGGTTGAACGTTCTAAACAAATTTACAACTTTGTTTCCCCCTCGCTTTCGATGTGAAGAAGAAACGCACAAATTTTATAGTAGCTGGAAAAAAATAAGCAAAATGCTGTGACTATTTATGGAAATGAAATATGGAGCAGGAACGGAGCTTGGGGGCGAAATGTTAGTGAGAGGCACCACATCAACGCTGCTGGTGGAGTGTTGGAGTAAGTTAATGCCCTATTGTTATTGTTTTAGGTTTCCTGTGCAAACAGGAGGACAGACAGTCAACTTCCAACCTTACTCATTGTCGACAAACGGCATTTGGCATAAAAACGTAGGCAGAATGAAGCAAAAAAAAAACACTGGGAACGAGCGAAGAGAAACCAAAGACAATAGGTGGAATAAACAAGGCAGAAGGCTGGCTGGATGGCTGGCTGGCAGGCCAAGTAGCGTATAAACATTTCTTCCTTATTTTGAAAAATTCAGAATTTTTTTGCAAAGCAGTTGTTGTTCTTGTCTTTTTTCTCGTTTATTTCGTGAAGAAGGCAAGACGTCAAGCAGCCGGGAAAAAAGCACGAAAAAAACCTAACCAAACATAGAAGTGGCAAGTATCCGGATGGTTGAATGGTTTGACGGACGGACGGACGGACGGACGAAGAAGCGAGCGAGTGGATTGTTGGTTGCTTGGCTGGATGGATAAACGGATGGATGAGTAGTTTACGATATGCTTGAAGTTGGTTAGATTTTGAAGACAACAACAGTCGTCAACAACAACATCATCATCGCCGTCGTAGTCATCGTCGTCGATTTGGCGACAACAGCAGAAACGGCAGCAGCAGCAAAGTTTGACGTTGATTTTATCGTTGATAAAACTTCCGTGGCTAGAAATCATTTTCCAGTGCCATTTGGTATGTGTGAAATTTCAAAGAATGGGTAAAAAAGGCAACAAAACAAGTGGATGGATGACAAGAAAAGCCCACTGGGATGGGAATTCAAAGAAGCAGAAGAAAAAAATACAAAACAATATCGTATTTGTTGAGAAAAGTCGAGATCATTGGACAGAAAACAATGGAGTCAGTTCGGAGGGGAGGTGAGATGGAAACTTCAATTGCAGCACCAGCCAAGATTTTTTTTTTTTCTTTTAACCAAATGAAAGAAATTAGTTTTTTTATTGATTTCAAAAGACACGTTATTGCAAAGATATTGTAGAGGAATTAAAGTTATCGATAAACTTTTAGAGGAAAATTAACAAATTTTTAAAAAAGAAAATATCTTATGTATATAAAGAAGTTGTCGATGTGCTTCTGTGGAAAAGCTTTATTATCGATTAAATTGTTTACAGGAAATCTATGTAACGATGACAGATTCCGTTATATCCATTATCGATTTATGTGTAGACAATGAAATAATTGATGAAAAATTTTTATTATCATCAATTTTCTATAGAAAATCCATTTGTCGGTGATAGTTCCCATAAAATATTATCGATAATATTTTCATGTAAAACCAATTATCGATGATCATTTTCGCATCTTACCCACTTATCGATTAAAGTTTCTATGGAAAATGAAACTATCGATGCTTTTTTCTGTGTGGCTTTGCATTGAAAATATTGTTATCGATTATATTATCAATCGATAATAGATGACACATAATCCAATATTATCCAATAGAAAATATAATCGCATGTTGACATATTTAAATTTATAGGAAAAACCAGTTATCGATGAGAATTTCTGTGGCTCGCTCTGTTATCGATTGACTTTCACATATAAAAATGACCTACTCTTATGTTATCAATGTTAATTGATCAAAAATCGTATATTATTGCGATATTGTTTCTTTAGAAAAGCGAGTTATCGATTAGAATCTCTGCACCTCACTCTGTCATCGATTAAGTTTCATATATAAAGAGTGGTTATTTTGGAAAATGTTGTTATCGATTTAAAGATCTATGTATAAAATGCATTTAGCGATGATAGTTTCGCCAAAATCCAAATTATTGACAACAACTTCCGTAGTTTACCCAGTATTCGATTAAATTTAACATAATGAATTATATTATTCATTTAACTTTTTATAGAAAATTAAATTTTTGATGAACCCTATTCTATGTTAATTTTGTTGCCGATTACGTTTTCTATAGAAAGTCAATAACCGACGATAGTCTCCCTAAATTCTGTTGTTATCAATTTTATTTTCTGAAGGAAACTAACTTATCGATGAAAGTCTATGGAGCTTGATCAGTTATCGATTAAATTTCCTATAGAAAAATGAATTGCCGATATGATTTTCTGTAGAAAGCCAAATAATCAATATACCTATGTTTATGGAAAATTTCGTTAACGATAAAATTTTCTGTAGAAAAAACCTTTATCGATGATAATTTTATAAAAGCCATTATATTCGATAACAATTTATGGATAACTAATATCGATTAAATTTTCTATTGAAAAATGAACTATAGATTATATTTTCTGTAGGAAACCAACTTATCGATAACAAATTCTGTAACTTACCCAGTTATCGATTAAATTTTGTATAGAAAATTTAATAAACCATTTGATATTATGTAGAAAATTAAATTATCGATGACCCCTATTCTATGGTAATTTGTTATCGACTAAATTGTTTATAGAAAATTTATTTATCGATAATAGTTTCCCCGAAATTCCAATATAATGTTTGTATACCTGATTTATGTAGCATAACCAGTTATGGAATAAATTAAATATAGAACAATAAGTTATCGATTTGATTTTTGGCAGAAAATCAAATTCCATTATTATCGATAAAAACTTTCTGTAGAAAACCAACTTATCGACAACAAATTCTTTAGCTTACCCAGTTTGATTTTAAATTTCATATAGAATAATGAACTATCGATTTGATTTTCTGTAGGAAACCAATTTATCGATTACAAGTGCTGTAATTTCCCCAAAAATCGAATATGATGTTTTTTCTCAATAGTAAACCAAATCATCGATGAAAATTTATGAAGCTTAGACAGTTATAGATTAAATCGGAAACTAAAATTATCGATTGGATATAGAAAACTGAATTATCGTTTATTTAAAAAAAATTATAATCGATTGGATTTTTTCTAGAAAATCAAATTATAGATTGCTAGAAGATTTTGCTATCGATTATATTTCCGATGGAAAATCGATTTGTAGATGATATCGATTTTTCTTAATAAAACACCAAATTATCGATGAAAATTTCCTCAGCTTACCCAGTCGTCATCGATTAATTTTCAGACAGAAATTTAAGTTATCGATAAGATTTTATGAAGAAAGGAAAGTTATTGGTCAGAGTTTCTATGGGAATGCTTTATATCAAAATAAAATCTCTTTAGCTTACCCACTTATCAATTGAATTTCCGAAAGGAAATTAAATTATCGATATGATATCTTGAAGAAACAAAAGTTATCGATTAGAATTTCTATGGAAAAATCTTGTTGTCGAGTGTACTTCTTATTAGATAATATCGATAATTAAAACACACAATTTGTCAATTGTATCGGTAATAGACTTTTGCTCTGTTCCACAACCTGCAAGAATCTACTATTTTTAAATTTTTTCGATATCATAGAGGTAAAATAGGTTATCGTTGCAAAAAGTTTTACATTCTTGCAGTTCTGGAACACAGTACAAAACGAGATTTCGGTAAGAATATTTATATATTACCCTATTTTCCATTAATTTTTCAAATTTCATTATCAATAAATTTGGAAATCCCTAACAGCATATTTTCGTTTTTAATTTAATAAAAAAAATACCTGCGTCCCCCATTGTTTCAAATGAAATATTTTTAATATCATGTAAAATGACGCTTAAGCTTTCTATCGCCGACATTTTATTGCTATCATCAAAACGCAAATTCATTGATACAACGAATGCCATGCCACCTCCTCCTACATGTTTCAATATTTCCCATAAAATACCAACAACATACATATAAGTCCTTTGTTGTTGAGGGAGGGAGGGAGTAAGGAAGAAGCAGCCCGGAAAACACACGAAAAACATGAAACTAAAAATATGAATTTATGCCTGCCAGGAACATAAAATCGGGAGCAAATTCTCGAAAATAGGACAAGCAATTATTTAATATCTACTGTGTCGTTTTTGCCTAGTCTTGTTTTTTAGCTTTTATGGGATAGGTTATGTTTTGTAAATGAGCAAAAATGGATGAATAGATTTGGGGATTGTTGGGAGGGGAGAGGAGAGGTGGGCGGGAACGCTGAGGATGAGTTCATCGAAAAACAGAAATATAAAAATATTACAAGTAATGAACGGCTTTGGCGTATTATGGAATTTAATTAATTACACAGTGTGCCCTGTGGCGGCAGGCAGCCATAGATAAAAGGTGTGGACTAGTGGTCAGCGGGAGTAGCTTTATTGAGGAGAATAATACTAGGAATTAATTAAATTTCATTTTTTTCATATTTGAAATTTTCGAAACTATGCCAGCGCACCCTGAAATGAGAATAACATGAATTAAATGGGAAAAGAAAAAGGAGAGAACCTGCAAAAATCTACCATTTTTTAAACTTTTTTCGATATCATAAAGGTTAAATCGGTTACATCCTTTCAGATCTGGAACAAACCAATTATCATGCATTGCGATTTTTCCAAAAAGGAAGAAAAAACTGATTCCTGAGGCCAGTTGAAAGATTTGAACTTGGTGTAATACGTCGACATTATGGCTCTGTTCCAGTACGGCAAGATTGTAAAAGTTTTTGCTACCATACACGATTTTTCCTTTATGATATCAAAAAACTCGTAGGTTTTTGCAGGTTCTGGAACAGAGCATATTTTAAATAAATAGCCCTGAAGAAGTGTTCCAAACTTGTTTCACTATCATTAAAGAACAATTTAAAAAGCAGCTAAATTTGGCCGGGCCAAACTTTAATATCCTCCAACAAAACTACCACTTAAATGAAAACCGTTATATGGGGACTATACGAAGATGTGGACCTGCATACGAAATTTTTTGTCATAGGCTGTAGTGCCCATTACGAACTCCAAATACGAAATTTGATACAATTACGGTGAATAATTTCGCAAAAATCAAGAAAAAGTGAGTGTCGGGAGGTACCGTTATATGGGGGTTATACTAAGAATTGGACCTGCATACAAAAATTTTCGTCATAGGCTGTAGTACCCATTACGAACTTCAAATACCAAATTTTAAATGATTCCGGTGAAAAGTGTTGATGAAATCGTCAAAATACGGACTATCGGGAGGTACCGTTATATGGGGGCTATACGAAGACGTGGACCTGTATATAAACATTTTTGTCATAAGCTGTAGTACCCATTACGAACTTCAAATACGAAATTCGAAATAATTCCGGTAAATAATGTCGCTAAAATCATGAAAATACCTAATATTGGGATGTACCATTATTTGGGGGCTATGCGAAAACTTGCACCGATTTGGCCCATTTACGAACTTAACCTGCATACTGATAATATGCGGTATGCATGTATGCCAAATTTTAGCCTCCTATCTCAATCGCTAGATCATCTAAGCATTTTACGCTGATCCAGAATATATATGCTTTGTAGGGTCTATTATGCATATTTCGAGGAGTTACAAACGGAATGACAAAGTTAATATACCCTCCATAGAATGGTGGAGGGTATAAAAATCGGTTATCGCTGTGAAAAGTTTTAAATTCTTGCAGTTTTGGGACAGAGCATATATTTCAGGGAAATAACTTTCAAACAAAAATCGGCCCTAGAAACAAACATCAACTTAAAAAATGTCCTGTTTTTGCTCATAAAGAACCACAAACCTAGATCAGAACTCAAATATGTTCCCAAAACTTTCTCAGCGATATACCCTTTTGTCTAAAAAAATATAAGTATGACTTTGTGTGTGCTGGTTTTTCTGAGTGAGCATAGTTTTTCCTTCCATTTTTTTTCCACGAAAAACTAATCCTCTAATGAGCCAACATAAAAACAAGAAACGGTCCACAATAATGTAATGAAACACGGGTTTTTTTGTTTTGCTTCCCGCTTTATCCTCTCGGGATTGTAAAATTAAAGAAATGGGATTTTACTGTTCCTCATCCAGCGTGTGTTCGGTCTATGCATGGATATGTGGTAATCTTGCTGAGCCACCCGCCCGCCAAATGGAGCAAACAGCGAAAAAAAACTCTAAAAGAGGACATTGTCATTTTACTAAATGAGAAGTGAGAGAATTGTGTGGTAGAGATTTTTAACGTCATGCAGTTGGCTGAGTGTGTGTGTGTGTGTTTGTTGGGGAGGCTGTTAAAATAGGGTTGCCATAGTTTTTATAAATGATGAAACTTATCTCACAATAATTTTTATTTGTAAATAAGCTTTTCTAAACAATGATAAGAAATAAATGGAAAATTCAATAGGAAATAGTGTTATCGGTAATATTTCCCATAGGAAACAAGGATTTTTGGATGACAGAACTTGTGGAAAATCTGCTTATATTTATTAAAATTTGCGAAACGTGTCAGAATTGATTTATATTTCAAGCGTATATTTTTTGTTTGTAGTAGAGGGGGGTAAGGGGAATGGAAGTGGAAGTGGAAACAACTATCTCGTATTGCTAATTTTTTGGCAATTGCTCTTGTGCTATTAGTGTTATGCAAAAATATAATTAAAAATTACAGAAAAGGCATTAATGAAAATGAAAATTGCTTAAAATAGTTGCGTTGTATAAATGCGATAGGAAAGTTGAAAAGAGAACGCAAAAATTGCAGCCAGTATAAATCAAGGGTATTTCTCAAAACATTGGGGTCCCATTGAATATGGTCAACGCTACATAAAGGCCTTAATAACCCGAAACTCTTTTCAAATTTTTAGTTTCAAGCTGAGTTCTATCAAATCAACTTCGAATTTCGTTATCTGTAACATTGACGGAGACTCTATACAACGGAAATAAATGGATTCCTAGGAATTTTAATTTGAAAATTTCAAAAAATGGAGAAGAGGAGGGGACTTGCCCCTAATATTTAGGTTACTTTGCCATTATGGCTTTCAAATTCCCGATACACGTATCTCCCTTTTATCGCTCTACTTTCATAATCTGCTAAATTTCTTTTGGAATTATTTTTGAGTTGCGCAGTGATATGATAGGAATAACCTTCATGGTAACAACACCGATTCAACAGCTCACACACCTTTTGTGTTTTGTTTCACTTCAAGCATCTTCAGTTTGGTCTATAACCAACGAACAACGACCTTGTAAGACATTGATTTCTATTTCTTCCATTTTACGGCCATTTTAACCACAACTACTGTGACTAAATTTTGCTCTAAATTTACATTGTTGGAGATTTAACCACCAACATGAGAAATGAAGAAAATATAGCAACTGTATCGGCCAAATATAGAAATTATGGCCATAAATGATCGACTCGTTGGCGTTCGCCAATGAACCTCTATTACTAAACAACGAGGAAAAATTTGCAGTAGAACTTAGGTTTATAGCTTTTAAAATGTGGCTGGTACAAGAATTAAATCCGAACGAACTAAGTAGAATTTTTGGAGAATGGACACTTGTAAAATTGAAAAAATGTGTTCGGCGACGAAGCTAATTTTTTGGCCCAATGGGTACATAAATAACAAGAAATGTCGATTTTAGATTTAAGATCAGCCAAATTGACTGCAAAAGCTTCCAAATGCGTCCAGAAAAAGTCATAGTTTGTTGCGGTTTATGGGATGTTGGCATCAATGTACTCTACTTCTTCAAACTGTGAATGGTGTGGTTTCAACAAGACGATGTCACATGTCACACAGCACGCGTAGCAATGGACTTATTGAGAGGCGAGTTCGAAGAACATTTTAATTTATGTTCGGTACATGTCAGTTGGCCACCTACTTTGTGTGATTTAACGTCTTGAGAATATTTTGTTGTGGGGCTATGTTAAAGCTCATGTCCATACAGACAAATCCACTTTAATTGACGCATTGTTAGACAACTGGTCTGTTCCAGAACTGGAAGAATTTTCCCTTTAGGATATCGACAAAAATTGTCAAAGTAGCAGCTGGCAGGTTCTGAAATAGCGCAAATATAGAGAGAAGTCGTACGAAAAGTGTGGAAAGAGTATGCCAAAATTAAACTTATTGGAGATGGATAATTTTTTACCATACTATGAATTCAAATAAAGATTTTATGCATTTTTCGGAGTTTTATTTTCTATTTTTTTTTTTTCAATTTTCATATAGGTCTTAAAAATCACCCTTTATATATAGTCCTGGCGTTTAGGTAAGGTTTAGGCTTTCAAAACGTGTAGCGGTTCTTCTTTTTAGCTGTACTTTCATAACCTGTTAAATCTTTCCTGTCATAATTTTTTGTGCTACACAGTGTTGCGGAAAAATGTATATCATATATAAGTCTGAGATTATATAATATATATATATACCATTTTTATATTACTATATTTTCGCTATTATTCTTGTAAATTATTCCTTTTATTTACTTGTTTTCCTCTTTTATGAAAAAAAATTCCCACTATTCAGAATTTCTTAATACCCTTTAACTATTTATTCATTTAATTTCTTCTTATTTTTGCCATTTATGTTCAATTATTTGTAATTTCTGATCAATTTTCAATTAAAGACATAAAAATACGGTAATGGCAACTCTGCCTCGAAAAAAACAACAAAAGATGAGCTCCTATTTTCAACAACACACCATTATGAGGAGAGAGAGACACACATAGAGTTGGAGTGAGAGAAAGAGCAAGGGAGAGAGAAAAGTAATATAAATATGATTTTAAGGTGGGGGAGTTTTGCAAAAAAAATATGCCATGCACTCCCCACACACATATACTACCTACGAACCATTTAATGGGCAAAATGGTTGGTGGAGCCAAAAAAAGGGTCAATATGGATTTCATTATGAAATCCAATGAGATTTTTCCCTCGGCTAAGCTTGAATATATGGGTATCATATTGCCAATGGTGTGATAGGTATACAAGAAATTATGATGCATGAATGATTAAATGTCAGGTTGATAAAATGTTGGAGAATCGTCAAATGAGAACGGTGAACGGGTTGGGGGAGTACTTACCCAAAATAAAATATTAAAAAGGACCATCAAAAATTTCACACATGAACAGCAACCGTTGAGACCCATTTTGGCAATGTGATGCTACTTTGGATGTGAGGTGGATGAGATGAGTTACAGCTTCCGCTAGAGTTGCAGATGATGATGAAGAACTTTTTTTTGCGTTAAAATATTTTTATATTTCTTAGGTCTATTTTTAAAACACTTGATTTAATTTGCTATATTTTTATAGGAAATAAAATAATATTAAATTTATTTAGAAAAACACTTTTTTATTAGAATAATATTACAAATATAGATACGACGACGTCGGCGTCGCCATCAACGTTGGCAGAATAAACTCTTCACTGAGTTGTCTATTAGAAAGAAGCGCACAACAGACCACAGGCAATTTTCCTTCAAATACACAACACTCGCTCATGTGCACACTAGAACAACAACGCAAAAATCCACGCACCCAGCTACAACAACAACAATAATAACTTCAAACAACTTCACTTTTCACAAATTTCCCACTCCCCTTAACAGAGTTTTCCATCACATCATTTCCCATTAACAACACATCTGTTTACCATACCCTCAGAGCTCTGAGAGAGATGATGAAGAGAATGTATGTGTTTGTGTGTTTTGTTTTCGTTACCTCCACGGTTGTTGTTTGTGTTATTATTATTGTTATTACTTTGTTATTGTTGCACTTTGTTTTTGTTTGCCAAATGCACTCTCACTCTCCTAGAAATGCATGTTTGATTTCCTGCAGTTGCAGCAAATGTTTGCCATTGTGTGTGTGCCTGTGTGTATGTTTGTCAGTGCATGAGTATTTCAAATAAACTCTACTCCTTGCTCTGTTTTTGTTTTCGATTTGCAAGTCTTTTGCTACTGCTGCTGCTTCTTCCTTTGACCTCTTTTAATAATGAGCAGAAAAAGAAGACTTTTTTCGTTTCCTTTTTGCAAACTCACACACAGACGGCGCACACACATACACTTTATTTGTTGTTCTGCCAAGTCCTATAAAAGGAGATTTTTACGCACTCACAAACACTCTAGGAAACACTTTATTTGCATTACTTATTTTTTATCTTTTTGTTTTCAATTATTTTAATACGTTTTTCCATTCACGCTCGCCTTAACATCCTCGCTCGTTTGTTTTTCTATGATTTTTGCTATATATTTTTCTTTAGTTTCTTATCGAACCGTTTGGTTTTTGTTGTCGTTTAGTCTCGTTCACTGCTTATTTCAAATAGCCTATCCGTTTAGTTCGTTCTCTCGGTGTTTGAAATTCAACTGATTATGATGGTGTACAAACTAGGGACATGTAAATCGACTTTCGAAAGGCAAAAAGTCGATGTTGACATTCATCCGTGGTGAAAATCAACTGCAAACAATCGATAGTTTTGGTGGTGGGCGAGATGATAGAGATTTGTAGGTCGACTTTCGACACTTTAATTATTCTCATGGCAGACACAGAAAGTTTCATTGAAATAACATTCACTTTAATACTAGAATAGATATAAGAATTATAGTACGTTTATATATATGAGGGTTAACCCACTGGGTTTGGAATTAAATTGTCATATCCATTACTTTTACTTCAAATAAATCGTCTCAAAGTAGGTTAACCCTACAAAAAGTTCTAACGTAAACATGGCATTAGAATGACTTCTCTACATGAAGGCTGACGAAATAACTTGAGGGAGATAAAACATGAAATATAGATACAGGAAAATTTTTCAAAACGCAGAAAACAACAATTCGGGACAATGCTTGAAATCTTCATTTCAATTTATAGTACGGTCCATATAATTTCATGATTGAAGCTTATTGTGCTTAGTCCAACTTTGATATGTTTCCAATGGTGCAATAAGGTGGTGGAAGGTATGCAATAAGTTTTTAACATTAACATTTTTCCTCACTTTTAAATTCCAAATAGGTTTGTTATCCTAAATGTGCGGTATAACCCGCAATGCAAGCTTCTTCCAGTCATTGATTATGAAAATTACCAACACCAAATTGACGGAAGTCGGATACAATCAGCGAAAAATTGTAACCAGCCGACAGCTTTACTTTAATTTTTTACTGAACCATGTTCTTTTCAAAATTTCGGCCATTATCTGAAGAATAAATGCTTTAGTGTTGTTGCTTTAGGCATAAGCTTTAACATAACCCCATAAAAATAGTCGATGCGGCCAATTGAACTGTACCGAACGTGAAATAAAATGTTCACCGAACCCATCTTCTAATAACTCCATTGTTACGCGTGCTGTTGCATGTGGCACCGTACCATATGTCATGAAACAACCATATGTTATGCGTGTCAAGCAGTGAATTTTGGGAAAAAAAAGTTGTATATCATTTCACGGTAGCGCCCACCACTCACAGCTACGTTACGATTCGCAGTATCTTTGAAGAAGTGAAGTCCAATGATGCCTTCTGGGAATGGCGACAAAACGATCTGCGATATTTTCTTTAGTTCAAACTCCACGTGGTTGTATAATATCCACAATGAAAATTTGTTGCGAAATTTAGTCATAATAGCCCTAATAGCCGCATCAGTGGGTCTATTAAACGGGTCATAAAATTCAAAAAAAGAACAATGATTTGCAAGCGTTATTCGTTTGTAAGACGATAATCTGAAATTATCTTACGTTTTCAAAACATGAAATTTTAAAGTCCTTTGTGTTTTTCCTTGGATATTATTTCAATTGTTATTCAACAAATTTTTAATTTGTTGTCTTTATAATTCGTGTTTGAAAATTGCTGGAGCTAGTAATAAGAAAAAACAATTAAAGACAATTTGTCAGATTAAATTTGTGAAAATATTTTATAGTTTTTCGGTCCGTAATGTGTTTTCTACGAGAATAGGGCAGAAGATGTAGATTCCTGCATGCGAAGGAGCAAAGCTACTGCTTACATTCAATGAAAATGTATAAAAAGTATTGCATACATTTAGGATCGTTAATAGTTAAGTAATGAAATGGAAATTTACCTACTGATTGTACATGCCCACTTTTGGCATTTCTTCAAGAGAAACTTGGGATTGTAGTTTGGTAAAAAATATACTGATTCAGTGTTGTTTTAATACGATTTTTACAGTTTCTTTCAGCTAATATACATTTTACATATAAATATTGTAATATTTACGCGGTCTTATCGATTTCCCCACATAAATCGATTGTAAGCCGATTGCAAGCTATCGAAAGTCGATTAGCCAAAAGTCGACCTATATATCCCCACATTCAAGTATAAGTCAAACAGTCAAAGTGGATAGGAGAAAAGTTGGTCGTTTTAAAACGGCACAAGAAATCTTTAAGAAATATAAGAAAAATTCGCAATTTTCTTGATAAAAGTGATGGAAAATCTTGTGTTTGAGAAAAGTTGAAGAAAAAGTGAAAGGAAAAATATAAGAAGTGAAGGTGTACAGAGAATAGCGAATAAGAAATCAAAAAGAAGCAAAGCTCATCTCCCCCACAATCAAATCGGCCATAACCGACCGACCAACCAACCAAATGTCAAATGTGTCGTGAGAGGAGAGCGAAGTGAGTGCTGTGTAGAGTGTTTCAACAAACAACAACAAAGGCAAAAAAAAATTCAAGTGTCTGCTTGCCTCCTCTTAATTGATTTCTTGCTTTTTCTTGTCTTGTTACCCCGATCCGATCCCATTCGACGATTCCAATTTCAATGATTTTTAAACGGCTTGTGGAGAAAGAAACATCAACGTCGTCGTCGTTAAATAATACGGAAAGTAGTGGAAAGTGCAACAACATAACTTTGTAAACAAGAACAACAACAACGGTAACAGTAACGAGATAATCAAAATAAAAATAATAATAGCAAATCAAATTGTGTTCTCGTCGTCGTCGGTCGCGTAGATCAAACTTCTTAACGTAATAATAGGCAAAGATAAACGCGAAAAGAAAGATACATACAGCTATCCATCCATATATTCAAAGATTGTTAGCTGAAGAAGAAGGAGGAGGAGAAGAAGACATAAAAAGATAAACATAAATATTTTAGAATTATGGCTAGCAATGCAGTAGTGGTTAACACTAAGCCACAGCAACAGCAAATACAACAACAAATACAACAACAGCAGCAGCAACAACAACAACAGATACTACAGCTACAGCAACAGCCAACACAATGGACAACGCAACAACAGTTGAGTGTTGTCTGCGTTATAGACACACAACTGGGCGATAATCTCAAAGATCGAGAATGTGCCCTGGAAGAAATAAAACAAGCTGTACAATCTGTGGGTGCACATTTTCAACGTGTCCTGGTAAATATGAATGATTTTTTTTTTTTTGATTTAAGATTTAATTATTCTATTGATTTTAACGTTAGGTAGTGTTTTTTTGCGAGTCATGTTCTCGAGGGTATTTGGGTTGTAAAAGCCTTTTACTAGGCAGTCAGTATAAGTGATGTTTTTGAATTGTGAATTTTACAGTTGGCAAGGAAGGGTCCGCGACGCGCCTAAAGTTTTTATACTACGCCCTAATTACAGAGACGCCGCGAAGCATATAAATTCTTGAAGTATATGTAGATTCCTAAAGATTACAAACTTCCTTTCTAATCTTTCTACCTTACAAAAGTTACTGGACCTGGAAATTCTTTTAAATTTAGTTACAAATTTAATTAGATCATCGCCGCACCTATGTCAAAGGTCGGTCTGTGTACACGAAGTTGTCGTATACGTTGAGAAAAATATGGAGAACTCTAACTTTACGTTGGAGGCTGGAGTCGATTCACAACGCCTCTGGTATTTTCCCTGTCCTGATGGGGGCTAATAATCATAGGGCACTTAAAAAAATTAAATCAGGTGTCATCGAATCCGAGCCATTTATGAAAGTTATCCTTGAAATACGTGAGTTCATTATGCTTTGTTGGCTTCCAGGACATAGCAACATAGGGGAGAATAAAGTTATTGATGAATTAGCTCAAGGTTGTTCCCAGTCCATTGATATACCGAATGATGAGACTGTTTAACCTCCAATAGGCTATTATGTCAGCTCCTTAATCGAAAAAGCAGGAAGAAGTTGGCACTTGGAAGCCGACTTACCACTGTAGTATCAGATATTTAACCCCAAGATGGGATAACAGTGTTCCTGATTTCTGTAGACAATGTAAGGATGAAAAAAGAAGTTGAGACGAATAAACACCTAATATGGTGATGTCCAATGTTATCTAACGAGAAATATAGGTTATTTGGAAGGTAGGAGATATAAACTCCAACGTTTTTCTCAGACACAGATTCCGCCATCTACAAGTTTTCTAAGATCATTCCCTGATTACACAGTCCACCCGTTCTCTCTTCTATATCTTTCCTATCCTTAACAATATTATTCTTCCTATTCTACAATAGACCAAAAGTCTCCGAGTGAAGTAGGTGCCGATTTCCGTGAAGATGCACATTCTTAAACCAAACCAATCCATTATAGCAATGTACTACTTCGAAATTCACTAATCCCCTCTATTTTTGACTAGGGTTAAATGGGTATCAATTTGGTTACAATTAATTTCCCTTAAAAAATTGTGCTTCCTGAGATATTGACCTCATAAATGGTAAGCCATTTGGGGCTACTGTCCGTTTGTTGTGATCTTTTAATATCGTCATAGGTCTTTAAAGGCGCTACACCCCTCCCCGCCTTTTCTATTAACATGCAGTCTCTTGTAAATAGGTTGGTTTCCCACGGAAATTCATGGCATTTTGGTGTTAGCCCCGTACGGTCTTGGCTTGGCTTTTCTCTACTCCTCTTCACCTGTTTCTCAGGAGTGGTTTTTACTTCACGGGTACTCTACTGTCAAATCCTGATTAGAGTAAATTCTCTTTCCCCAGACAACAAAGAAATCAGTTTTTAGCAGACTTCACTTCATTGGTTTTTTTACATTTTCATTGCTATAGTGGGCGAATTTCGATGATTTTGGTTTTGTTAGACGGAATAGAATTTTTCCATCCACACTCGAGCCGGTGCATAAATGGCTACAGGGCTTAGGAGGGTAAACCCGTGAGGTGTCTCATACGCTTTTGTCGAGATTTCAACCTACAGTGGAGTTGTATTCATCCTGCCTAGAGGCAAACCTTTACCAGTGACTGTGGAAGCCAAAAACATGGCTGTGTTTGACATGGGATTACAGTGGTACCACGTCTCTCCGACAAGGCGACGCTCTTATTCCCAGTAAAATGTTTAGTACTAAAGAAGTAGTTTAAACATTACTTGGATGCAGATCGGATGTTGTTGAAATAAAGGGATGCAAACTCGATGTGTCTTTTTATAGGCTACCCAATGTAAGTACCAAGATTCCTTTGTCGTTGATGGCGATTCTTATGAGCTGTTTACGGAAAGTTTATTATGACAGGATTTTAAGACTGTCTTACTATCTGCATATTAGTTTGTTGTGAACTTATCTTAGAAAACTTCTTTTGTCTTAATGGGAGAAATCAACGCATTACCAAGCACATCACCCATACCTTCGTCAATACTGCCACAGTTAATAGGAGCTAGTTTGATTCAGTCAACTGATCAGCTTTGGAAATCCTGTGAGTTGCCTCACACCGTTAGATTGTGGACCAATCTTCCGTCTGGGAGGGAGTTCTCGGCAGCATCCAAGCTGATACTGCACCGAATGCATGTAGAAGGTCTACTGATGTAATGAGTAGGCTTATATGGTGATAGTTTAGCCTGGAAAAATAAATAGAGTTAGTTATCAAATTTGCTGCACGATGGCGAAGAATGACGCCAACGATTACAAGGAAGGGTATCGCCGATTAGAGGTGTGGCGGTATATATCTCTTTTAAGTCTTTAATTACACCAAGAACCCCGCTAATAATGTGTTTTCATATATATTGTCTCACAAACAATTGTATGCCTTTGTATTGGTGTCTTTAAAATCCTTTGATCACACCGTGGGTCATAAAATACGAAATATTATCTTGTTTTTTGCCCCATACCTCAAAAATCATAAATTTTACATCGAAAATCTATTTTGTTTAAATCAAGTGTAATGGCAATTTAAATTGCAAATCATCGACATGGTATATTTGTATGTACTGGTGGGCAAATAGATATTTAAATAACCAACCTATTCCATTACACTGTCAATTTTAATTTATAACGAAAATTGAATTGAATTGAATACATGTCCGCTGTGGCATGATATTGGTTGTGGACACAAATATTTGTTTATTGAATCGTTAAAACGACACAATCCATTTTCAAGCTGAGCGACAAAAAATATACTTTGTAATATTCAATTTGAATTTATTCAGAAAACAGAATTTATATTTCCCATGTTTTTGCAATTTAGATTAATTCCAAGAACTGCATGTTAAGGGAGTGTTCTTATTATTTTACTACACGTCCACCCAGTGTTTTTGTTGTTCTCTGCTCATTGTATTTACACTTTACGTTCAGAAACCGTTTTAGGTTTGGAAAGTGATCCATAACGAAGTTGTTTTTAAATTTTAAATAAAATTAAGCGGCGACATGGACTTGCTATAAACTTCAGTTTTGCTTTTTTTTTGTTGGCTCTGAAATCAGATACAGCAATAAATAAACTACATGCTTAAATACTTTGCTATTATTCCATTACGTATGCTGTTCTGCTGTCAATTTCAATTAATGAATGAATATTAAAAGATTTTCCCCAGACAATAAATAATACTTTCAATTAATGTGAGATTGTGTATCTTTTTTTTTTCAGTAAAGATGAGAGCCATAGAATACAGTTGTAAATATCGGTTCAATTGAAGTGGGATCTTCTGTATAGACACATGAGCTTATACATAATCCAAGCCCATAAACCGCTCAGTACTGCGACATGTTCTAAATGCATTGGATGCTTTTGTAATGTTTCTGACTGACCTACACTCCAAAATCAAAAACTCTGTTTATTTACGTATCCATTGAGCAATAAATGATACTCTTTGCTGAAGCAGAAGGAGAGCACGATGAGCTTTCTTAACAGAGCGCACGCATTTGATAATAAAATTCAATTATTTGCAAACTTTGTTTATTTGTAAGATGATTAATGGCTAAATGGTAGACCAAAGTGAAACAAAACACGAAACGAGCGTGAGCTCTTTAAACCAGTGTTACCAAAAATAAAATAGGTAAAAATATACCTTTAGATAGAAGCTGCCTCCGAGCTCTAAATCTTTCCTATCCCCAACAACATTATTCTTCCGATTCCACAATAGACAAAAGTCTCCAAATGAAGTAGGTGCCGACTCCCGTGTAGTTGCGCTGCAAACCAAGCAATTTGGTTACAATAAATTTTCGTAAAAAAAGTGGTATTTTCTGAGATGTAAGCCTCTTAAATGGTAAGCCGTCTAAGGCTACTGTCCTCCAAGTTTGTTATGGTCCTTCAATACCTCCGTTGGTCTTCATGGGCGTTACATTTCTCCCCGACTTTTCGATAAACATGCAGTCCTTCTCTTCACCTGTTTCTCAGGAGTGATAAGTCATTTGGGTTTAGTGTCCGTTAAGTTTGTTGTGATCTTTTAATACCGTGATCGGTCCTCACAGGCGCTACCACCCTTCCCAGCCTAATTGATAAACTTGCAGTCTCTTTGAAATAGTTTGGTTGCCCACAGAAGACCATGGCATTTTAATGTTAGCTCCGCACGGTCTTGGATTTTTTCTCTATTCCCATTCACATATTTCTCAGGAGTGGTTTTGCTTAAGTCCTTTGCTATAATGGGCGAATTTTGAGGTTTTTGGTTTGGTTGGACACGATGCTTTCATAGAAGCTTTCTGTGTGTTTTCGGAAGCTAAGTTTTCTCTCCACACCCGACCGGATGCAGTAACGGTTACAGGGCTCAGGAGGCTGAGCATACCTTATCCGGAATAATCTCGATACTTTAGCTTTAATCGTATCTCTCTCAGCTCGGTTTCCAATGCATAACCATGGTTTGTGGCAAAAAAAATCTGAATTTTTTGGTAAAAGGTGCAACCTTCCCAGAGGTTTCATTAGTTGGAATTTAAGACAAACGGTAACTCTCTATGACAGTGTGTTCTTCGCCACGGCTGGGAGTAAAGCATTGTTGGAAGAATGTCTTCTGTTCGAGGTCGACCGCCTCGAATTGAATTTGCCGACTGTCTTCAGGGTCATCCTGATAACGGGTTTTCCTTCTTCGAACGATAAATTTCTTGCAGAATCGATTTATCCATTGATTGTATCCCCTTTGTATTTTTTTCGGCGACGAAAGGCCGTCTTTAAGATTGGTTTGACAGTCTCATCAATTGGTAGATCAATGGACTGGGAACCACCTCCAGCTAATTCATCAGCCATTTCATACCCCTCTATGTTGGTATGTCCTGGAACCCAACAAAGCCTAATGAACTCACGTATTAGAAGCATTTTAATTACACTTGACTTTGAATTTAGTCAGGCGGTCCGACTATCGACATATATAGCCACTAACTTTGTTATACTATTGCAGAGTTTACGTATCATTCCAGCTGTCTCCTAGATTTCAAGGATGTCAGCTTGAAAAACGCTGCAATTGTTTAATATTTGGATTAGAACCGAATTTGCCAGAACCGGTGCCTTTATCCATTTTATGTCTGTGTAATTGGCCAGATCGTCTTCAAGAGGTTCGCCACCAGTTCAGCCGTACCTGAATTAATTAATATTTGGATTAGAACCGAATTCGCCAGAACCGATGCCTTTATCCATCTTATGTCTGTGTAAATGGCCAGATCGTCTTCAAGAGGTTCGCCACCAGTCCAGCCGTACCTGATTTTTTTTAAATGTGATAATAGTCCTTCACTTGTCGTTATTTGGGCTCCATATCTTCTCAAAGGAATTGTTTCGGGTTTCTGATGTTTTATAGATTAAGGCCTGTCTTAAGTTCTTCTTTGCATTGAAGAACTTCAAAATGTCTGCTTGAATACTTTTAAGAGCTCCACTACAGATAGGCTTCCGTAGGTATTCGGATATCGTCCGCTTATGACATTATTCTCTTCTTGCCTTTTTGAGCTTAAAACCAATTTTTTGTGTTGCCTTTAATCGCAGGTTTAGCCTATGCAACATTTTAAGTAGTGAAGGCCTTCATATCTTTAAAAAAAGGAAACCTCATTTTCTTTTAAAAAATTTATTAAAATTATCTTCTTTTTACTTTTCCAGTTCGACAAATTGGATTTTGGTGAGACAAAGAAATTGGAGACATTCTACAATGCCGATGTAGCTGTTATCGATTTAAGTATTCAATCTCATCAAAGATCCCTATCCTATCATCTCGGTGTACGGGAATCGTTCAACATGAAAGAAAACATACTAATCTACAATGATGTTAACTCCAAGCAAACACTGAGCTTAAAGGTAAGTTTCGAAATTCAAAGAGAGAAGCGTAAAAATACTCAAAATTAATACCAAAATCAATATTTTTTCAAAAAAAAAAAAAAAAAACTTATTAATTATTTCCGTTTTGGATTAGCAAAATAAATATTCAAAATTCATTCATTCACCTCTTCATTTTTGTGAGACCACTCAAGAAATGCATTTTTTGTGGCTAGCTGGCTGGGGGTCTCGAAAAAATTCAATTACGTATATGCCCACATCAAACAACAATAATAACAAGAAGAAACAACCTCCCACTCAGTTTCTGTTATTGAAATAGAAAATTTACATCTTATTTTTTGTTATTGTTGTTGGTGGTGTTGATGTGAGGTTTACACCTTTCGATTATCACCTATTTATCAAGTTTCGAACATCTCAACTAATAGCGGAGGAAAAACGATCATGGCCCAAGAGCAACAGTAACAACAAAACCTAGACAGCCATCCCGCCAACTAGCCAGCCAACAGCATCTTTGTCTTTACATTTATGGCGACATTAGTTCGAGCGAACCACTTAATTATAGACATAACCCCACCAGCATTGATTTGTCTTTTTGTCTGTCTGTCTGTTGGGCTGTACGTTTCTTTGTCTGTCCATTTGTCTGTCTTGTGTTGGCATTTCTTCATTCATTCATTGAATCTTTCACTGGCCCGCTACAGCGAACGATCCATATCTAGAAGAGTTCATCAGCATCATCAACACATCGTGGCCATTCACAAACTGAATGTTGTGAATGACATTTTGTAGTGGTATTGGTATTTATTCTCTGTATTGTTTTGTTGTTATAAAATAAACTATTAATAGTTGAGTTGAAGCAGAAACCGAATATTCGGTTCGAAATATTTTCCCTAAAACTTGTGGTAAAATTGTTTCAAAGAAGAATGCGTAAAGGTCCTCCATCTGAGAGGACATCACAAAGTTCTTTAAGTTATGGAAGATAATCCAAGAGTCTTTCACAAGCCCATGTAGACAGAATATCTTCTAAAACTAGAAGAACTCTTATAGTTAAAGTATTGGTCCAAATTTAATAACTTGGCCGATCTCTGTTCGTCGTTTAGTTACGTTTGTGGTCTTAACAATTTGTACAGAGTCAAGAAAGCGAACGTATTTAGAAACGAGAAATACAAGAAAGGGTTTATAAAGAGAAGTGTAGTCAGTAGAATGGTTTACTTGGCCTGGAATTGCTTTTAGAAAACTTGTAGAAGATGATAGGATCTATGTCTTAGAAGAACTTTAGAGTTTCTATCTCGCACCTACTAAATGTCCTTTGTCTCTTGTTGGATCCATCCATCTTCACATAGTTTACAGCAGTCGGGAATATTCTTATCCCATCTTTAGGTCTGATACTGCCCTGCAGTCAGTCAGTATGCCTACCGCGATTCTTAGAGTAGACCTACTTAGTGAAAAAATAGAGCCATATGGCCTTAGATACCTTGCCACCAGTTACCAAGTGTCGTATTCTTCGATGAGAGATGTTTTGAAGCATCTGACATGATAGCTTATTGGTGGTTTAACAGTCTCATCAATCAGTAGTTCAATGGACTGGGAATCACCTCGAGGTTTCATTGTTCTCTGAAGGGACTGAGATCGACCATGGCATAGTCTCTGTACCATAGCAAAGACTCGGTAACCTGATATTAGTTGAGGCGTCCAGGTATTAACAAACTCCTTCAGACGGTACGTTGACTGCAAACCACCTGTAACACTGATGGGTACGTAATTGCATAACACCCCAACCTTAAGTGGCCGAAATTTTGGAAAGAGTATACCAAAATTGTGGTTTGTGATTTGTGGCTCTGTCGCTTTCAACATTTGCATGAAATAGCCTTCAATTCAAAAAAAAGATATCAAGCCTTTTTTAATTTTATGTTTTTTTTTTTGAAAAACTTTCCTGTAGATCTTCCATATCTAGAATTTGGGGGTATTCGTTATATTGTATTTAGTTGATGGTACATTTTCAGAAGTTCTTTTTGAGCTTGAGGAAGGTAAGCTCTTTAATGTAGGTCTGAAAAAATATATATTCGTCCTTAGCAAAATCTCAATATACACTTCTGCATTCAATCTCTTATCTAAGGAATATCTTTGGGGATTTACCATCTCTGAAGGATCTATGGAATATGGAATAAGGAGTTAGGTGTTTTTTTTTTAACTCTGAAGAACCCATGTAATGTATTTTGCTACGAGAAGAACCTCGACAGTGCTTTCTATATAAATCCTTTTGGAGATCTTCTTTCCATATAAGGCCCTCAGAAGTTCTTTTTTTCTATGGAATAAGGGGTTAGGTGTTTTGTCAACTCTGGTGAACCGATGTAATGTATTTTGCCACGAGAAGATCCTCGACATTGCTTTCTATAGAAATCCTCTTGGAGATCTTATTTCCATATAGGGCCTCAGAAGCTCTTCTTTCTTTGGAAGGCCTATATGAGCTCTTCTTTCTACAAAAGGATTTCAGTACCTCATATTTCTGTAGAAGGCCTTCAGGAGGTCTTCACTTTATAAAGGACCCTCAGGAGTTCTTCTCCATCTCTGAAGGACGCATTTAATATATATTTTGCCATGGGAAGATCCTCGAAAGTTCTTCCTATTTAAAACCTTTTCGGATACTTCTTTGCATATAAGGCCCTTAAGAACTCATATTTTCCTTCTTTAGGGGTTTTCCATTTCTGAAGGCCCTATATTCTTTCTGTAGAAATCTATTTGGAGATCTTCTTTCCATATAAGGCCTCACAAGCTCTTCTTTGAATGGAATGCTTATATGGGCTGCTTCTTATACAGAAAGATTTTAGGATAACATCTTTTTATACAAGGTCTTCGTTTTACAAACATCATCAGGAAACTTTCAGTGCGTAAAAGATGTCCATGATGTTAGGTCAACATGTGCATGAAATAATCTTCAAACAGTGCAGGATAGACTTGAGTCTTTAATAGGTTTAAGATCTCCAAACGGTCTTGGTCTTCAAGCCATCTATTGTTAGAGGAGCTCCAAAAAGACCACCTTTTTGTTTTCAAGATGCAGGCCTTAAATGGAAGTAAGACTTGCTCTTAAAAGGTACTTCTTGGAAAATTTTTAAGAGAATGTCTTTGTCTATAAAAGACCATTAGCAGGTCTTCAAATCTATAAAAGACCTTTACTTGGATTTGGAATTGTGAACCGGTTTGTTCAACAATAAATCGAAAACTATAATCACTAATCTAAAATTCCTAGCTCAAGCTCCTCTTGCCCTCTGGAAATTTTCTCTCTCTCTCTCTCTCGCTCTGCTTACCATAACTTGTTTATATTGGCATTCATGCTGCCGCCAACCCTCTTGACTCCAAATCTTGACCCGTGTTTGCTGGCTGTTTATAAATTGTTGGCGTTCTCGTGCATAAGATTTAATTATTGTTGTTGTTGTTGCTTTGATTGATATTATTGTAATTTGTGCGGCCACCTCGTTCCAAGTTTTGTTGTCTCTATTCTTTGATCCCATCATCCGGTCATCGGAAAAATGTGGGTTGCAAATTGTGATTTGATTATGTTTTTATTTTTTATGCATTTCGTTATCTCATCATTCTCTCCATCTGTTGTAAACCAATCCTCCGATATTACTCGTATTTGTTTACTTCGCTGTCAGATATGACGGTATCTGAGGCGCTATGCCGCACCGCTTTCAAAACGGGTTTTTCAGTTTTTCCTATCCTCCACCTCGATGTGGTGGAGGTGCTTTTGTTTGTTTATATCGTGGTTTTATTATTATCACTCCTCATCGTTTTCTTCTTGTTCTTCTCCTTCGTTCTCTTTGTGTGTGCGAGTTTTCTGTTGTTGTTATTTACATTTAGTTTATTTTTGTGCGGTTTTTTTGTTATTATATATTTATTATTGCGGTTTGTTTTGTTTTGCTCTACGTATTTGGTTTTGTTTACAATTGCGCTGCGTTCGCGGGCGGAGTGATAGATCCAGTGTTTATTCTTGAGTTGTTGGGTTCGAAATATTTTGTATTGTTGTAGACGTCATTGGTCATTTTTTGTTATTTGATTTTTTTTTGTTTATTCAAGCTTCGAAATTTATAATTTGTTAATGCCCATATCTGGGAGGAGGAAAATGAAGTGGTAAGCTCACAATGCGGGATGCATTATTTGTTGTTGGCGGGCATGGAATAATATATTTCATGATTTCACAACAATTTTTTAAAAATTTTCTTTGTTAAAATTTGTTGCTGTTACAGAAATCAATGCTGCTGGAAATCTTACTCAGGTTGAAATACCCTTCAAACCTCCTTTTAGATAGATGAAGAATTTTTATACCCTCAAACCTTGCGATTAAGAATTGTCAGAGTCTTGAAATTGAAGCACAAGTGACCACAATGCAATATTCGAAAAAAAAAAAAACGTATGCGGGTGATCAATAATGAATATTTAAAGGGGTCCAGCAGAGAGATATTATGGACGATGAAGATGGAATCATTATGGACTACTAAAATGAGTCTCCCTGGGCTATAAGAATTGGAAAGGAAGCCTTATATACGACCCAAAAGAGAATATTTATGCACGATAAATAGTCAGACTTTATAGATGATCCTAAGAGAGTCTTAAAGAGGTTATATATGCATCTTAAGGGACGATCAGAGGGAATTTTTTACAAACGACGAAAGATCAAGTCTTCGATTAGAATTTACTCTCGGAGAAACTTTATAACCAACCAACTTAAATATTCGTAGGTGGAAAAGAGGGAATCCAAAGACCACCAGAAGGTCGTTTCTGAGCAGAGTCTTAAAGTCATTTTATGCGGCCAAAATGTGGTACTGCGAAATAACGGATTTATACTGAGGTCTCTTTGGGCAAAATCTAATTCAGGTCAGAAGGGAGGGAGTATCCGATACCATCTAAACTTGATACATCGTAAATTAATTATCAAAATTAGTTCGAGTTTTAAAGAATAGAAAAGATAGAAATTATCAGATTTGTTATGAACATAGGGTAGAACGGACCACTCCTTCTGATATATCACTCCCAGCGGGTCAAAATGTTAAATACCCACAATCACTATAGAATGCAAAATGAACATCAGATTCTTTTCAAACTTGGCATATCCCAATTCTTCTACCAACACAACATCTAATGTAGAGATGGACTACCTCAATTTTTTCAATAATCAGTAGTACTTCCTTAAATAGTGAAATATGAATCCGATTGTCTTGAAATGTTGGATATCCGTATATTTCGATCAGAACGGATCATTCCTTCCGGTACCTCACCCAAATCAGGTAAACATTTGCAGCAACCATTAAGCTCATTGATAAGCATCCAATTCTTTTCCAATTAGGCACATCCCCATATTTCTACCAACACAATATCTAGTGTAGAGACCTCCTTCTGGTACCTCCCCCAAAGTTAGGTCACAATTTTGAATACTTATAACACTTATAAAATTCGAACCAAGTCAGCGTTTGTGTTCAAAAATCATATATTTTCATCAACCATAGATTTTATATTAATATTGGAAATATTGAGCGATCTTCATTCAAAAATAGGCAATTCTTCTTATTTACGTACCCATTGAGCCAATAATGAGCTTCGTCTCTGAACACAATGAATGCACGATGGACTTCCTTAAGAGAGCTAGCAAAATTCAATGATTTGCACCGTAATTTTTTCATTTGTATGACGATTTTGACAGTGAAACAAATCCCTCATTTGGTTTCTGAAGGACATACGGGTGCTATTTTGTCATTAGTAGATTCCCCAAAATTCTTGTTTTCACTCATACCAAAAATGTTGTCATTGTGAGGGATTGAGGAAGTCCAGCTCTATAAAGTAGGGACGAAGGAAATCTCTATTCGTCCCTAGCAAAATCTCAATATACAATTCTGCATTCACATATCTTCTAAATATGGAATATCTTTGGGGTTTTCGCACCTCTAAAGTACCTTTAGTATGTACTTTACCTTAAGAAGATGCTCAAAAGTTCTTTCTGTAGAAATTCTTTTGGATATTTTCTTTCCATACAAGGCCCACATTAGCTCTTCTTTCTATGGAATAAGGGGTTAGGCGTTTTTCTACCTCCGAAGGACCTATGGGTTCGCTTTTTCCACGAGAAGATCCTCGAAAGTTCTTTCCTTTCTCATCTTTCTATGGAAGGTTCAGTCTATAAAATACATCCAGGATGTTTTTAGTTATAGGATACCCCATTGAAATGAAGGTTTTCCGGCTATGGAAGAACCTCAGGAGTTCTTATTTCTATACAATCAGGGAGTGGATTTCCTTTTTATACAAGAACTTCATAAAGTTTTTTTTCTATAGAAAATTTAAGGAGTTTTTTTAGAGGCATTTTATGTCTTTTTTATCAGAAGTCCTCCAGGTAGCCTTTCATTATAAGAAATGAATGCAATTACCGTAAGAGTTAAAGGTGGACCGTAGACGTTAATTAAGAATCATTTTTCTAAACAATTTTTCGTGGACAAAACAATTAGAATAACGTTCTTTGGTCTGTAAAAATATATGCAGGAGGTCTTCTTTATTGATTTTTTGTCCATTGTCTTTTGTCTAATATTCTTTGATCATCTTCCTTTGGAAGACTTTCTGATGTTTACTCTCGATTGAAGAGTCTTCTATTCATAAATGTTTCTGTCTACACGAGACCTTGAGGATAACTCCTGTATACAACTGATAAGCAAGGACTACTGTCTATAGAAGACCTTCATAATTTCTGTTGTTCATTGCAAATTCTTACATGGTCTTCTGTGCTTTTATTATTAAAGGGGCAATTATGTGCAGGTCTTCCCAAAAAAGTAATAAATACATGACAATCTAGACCAGCCACTGGATGTGAGTTTTTCATTGTCACGAATGACGAAATGGTAATGAGAAACTCAAATAGTTCAGAAGTTTTAGTCATCATTCCACATGGTCTGCATATGACTGGACCCATAAAGTCTGAAAATACTCGTTTTACGAATTCTTCGACTCATGAAAGGACTTATGTTACTATCGATACTAAACTTTTGTTTATCTTCTTTTTCATTGCAGCTCTCGTTTCCCAATTACACATTTTTATCGTACAAATACAATGCGGAATGTGGAGTGTGTAACTTAACCAATTTCAATAAAGAACTACCGGCCGATACAAAGTTGCCCACATTACAGGCGCGGCTTAAGCGACTGCTGCAAGATGTGGAAATACAATCGAAGTAAGTACACATAACCTGCTCTACACAATCTTATCTAACTCTTTTTGTACTCCTTCCCCCATTTAGGGCCCACATGCGAGAGAAATTCTTGGCAGACCTGAGGCAAGCCCGTGAAACATATGCCACCAATACCAAGAGATTACAAAGTATTCTGCATGAAATGCGTAAACGTCTAGATGATTGTCATGTCCTATCCGGCGAAGTGGTACACAGTTTTATGTGTTCTCTAAGGGATGTGCAGGATTATGATGCTATGGTGCGTTTGGTGAATGATTTAAAAAATATACCCAATACCCGGAAATATGTGGAAACGGGTAATATGAGTTTTCTCTATGCCTTTGCCCTGAATCGCCGCAATAAAAAAGGTGATCGTGAAAAGGCTTTAGAGTCATCCCTCAAGGCACTGGAAAAGAAAGAAAATGAATTTCCCGACATGTTGTGTCTGTGTGGACGCATCTACAAGGATATATTTGTTGAATCGGATTACACGGATACGGTTAGCTTGAAGAATGCCATCAAATGGTATCGCCAAAGTTTCGAGGTACAACCAAATGAATATGCCGGCATTAATTTGGCCACCCTCTTGGTTATCGATGGTAAAGAGTTTTCCAATACGGAAGAACTGCGGCACATTGGTATGACTCTTAATAATTTGATTGGCAAAAAGGGTAGCCTGTCTTCGCTAACGGAGTACTGGGATGTGGCTACATTCTTTGAAATATCCGTCTTAGCTGAAGATTATGCCAAGGCCATAAAGGCGGCGGAATGTATGTTTAAGCTGAAACCTCCCGGCTGGTATCTAAAGTCCACAATAGGCAATATAAGTCTCATACATAGATTTCGTAAAAAAGGCGATGATCATCAGCCCAATATTGAGGAGCAAATTTTTCAATTTTGGATGGATTTCTTCTTGGATGCCACCGATAGCAGTAAAATAAGTAATATTCGCTTTCCCATATTGGTAAGTAACCACATGGTGTCTAAGGCAAGATTTAGAAATTAATTCCTTTGTTTTTTTTAGATTTTGGAACCGCAAAAAATCTACATGCCCAGCTATGTCAACATCAACATGGATGCCGAAGAGAAGTCTATACAAATCATCAACATCTGTCTGGCCCATGCCAAAAATGAATGTAAAAAAGTCCATGATTTTGTGTTCACTGCCTCGCAAATCAAATCAGTTAGCCTGTATAAACGTGACGATCGTTGTGCCTATCTGTATGTTCATCATAATTCAGATGATTTTCAAATTTATTTCCCCTCGACGGAATGTCGTCAACGATTTTATGAGTTGATTTTGGAAATGGTATCCGATCAAGATGTTTTCGTCAATTTAAATGAAGAAGAGACGCCACAAATTGAATACGAATATGATTATGATGATCAAAATCGTAAAATCATTTTGGGCAAGGGAACATATGGTACGGTATACGCTGCCCGTGATAAACACACACAAGTGAGAATAGCCATAAAGGAGGTGCCCGAAAAGAATTCACAAGAAGTCCAACCACTACACGAAGAGATTAAACTGCATTCGCAGCTAAGGCATCGGAATATTGTGAGGGTAAGTTAGATGCTCATGAGGAAACATTTTGGTTTGATGTTGGAATTGTGATGCGATATTTTCTATAAGAAACACATTCGGGCTCTCTACAGAATTTTTTATTGTTTTCTGTGAAAAAACTTGGCAAACTTTTCAGGTTTACTATCTCAAGATCCTTTAGGTTTCTCAATAGAAAGTCTGCTACGAAAATCGTATATGTTTTCTCTTAAAGTTATCTATAAAAGTAGCTATGTGTTCTCCACAAATTTTTTAGTACTTCTTCAGTATTCTATCTGCGAAATTCTTAGTCTTCTATTAGAAGTCTGCTGGGTTTCTAAAACAAGAACTTTTTTTTATCTTCCAATGCAAGGTATTTCTAGCCTACTTTTTGTAGAATGCTGGTCTTCTTCGACCTCCACAAGAAGGCATTACTGATCTTCTACAGTAAGTCCGCTTGCGACCTTTTAAAATGGCCTTCTCTTTTCAGCTCTATATAATAATATTTTATTGTCTTAAAGAAGACTTTTCTGACCGTTTATGAACCTGTTATAAACTACACGTCTTCTTCATCTCAAAGCAAGCCCAACTTCCAGAAGTCTTAAAGAAGACTGTTACGGCCGTTTATAACAGGTTCCTTAATGTCTTCTCTATCCGAAAGGACGCCTAACTGTAAGAAGAAATTCTTATATATTCCAATATTTACGCATCCGAAAAACATCGGTCTTCTGTATCCCTTTTGATCTTTGTTAGAAGACCTTCTAATTGCCTCAAACCTTTTATTTGTCTTGAACAACATAAAATTTCTGATGTTCTTTAGGAATACCTTTGGATCTTTATAGAAATATATTTCGTTCACCACTGGCTCCGACACCGACTCCGAATTTCATACTAACTTATTCTAACCTATACTCTCTTGCTTCTTTTTTCAGTACTTGGGCTCACTCTCCGAAGATGGTTATTTCAAAATTTTCATGGAGCAAGTTCCCGGTGGTTCACTCTCCGATTTGTTGGAAAAGAAATGGGGTCCCCTAAAGGATAATGAATCGACTATGGCATTTTATTCAAAACAAATCCTCGAAGGCCTCAAATATTTGCATGAGCAAAAGATTGTACATCGTGACATCAAGGGTGATAATGTATTGGTGAATACGTACAGTGGTGTGGTAAAAATTTCCGACTTTGGTACCTCAAAACGTTTGGCTGGCATTAATCCAATGGTCTCCACATTTACTGGAACTCTACAATATATGGCACCCGAAGTTATTGATTTGGGTTTTCGTGGCTATGGTCCTGCAGCTGACATCTGGTCATTTGGTTGTACAAATGTAGAAATGGCAACGGGTAAGAGGCCATTTATAGAACTCGGATCAGCCCAGGCGGCCATGTTTAAGGTGGGATTCTATAAAAAACATCCCACAATACCGGATGAACTGTCACAGGCTGCCAAGAATTTCATACTGCGTTGCTTTGCCATTCAAGAGAATGAGAGGCCCACGGCGGCCCAGCTATTGGAGGATCCTTTCTTGACAGAGTGAGTTTTGATTTAAGATATTTCATACATTATTTTCTTATCTATTAATCTCTTTTGGTTAGCAAACATCGCAAACTGAGACTTGGGCCACCATCAACATCCGACTTCAATCGCAGTATTTCGGTGCCAGCAGATCGTTTGGTTAGCAGGCCTAGGTCTGGTAATACACCAACAACACCAGAAATTGAGTAAGACTAGTGAGAAGATTTCTCCTCTCAAACATTTATTAATTGTTTTTTTTATTTTACAGAGGTTTCCACAGTACCTCCGTTGATATTGAAAATCTTCCCAGCCATCAATCGCTTACCATGACAATGGAACGTCGCAACTCTTCCGGCACCCTGCTCTCACCCGAAATCGAGGTCTCCACGCCATCATTGCGTACCGGTGCCAGTTCGGAGACAAGCGAAACAAATGATTTCTACCATCTCAAAAAAGAATCTCAACGTCGTACAACCCTCTCTAAAGTCTTAACGACGGATGAGTCTAAGATATGCGATTTATGGCTTGAAAAATTAAATGAGGAACACAATAATATTGTGTCCTTAACCAAGGCGGAACTACAGAAACTCATACACGGCATAAGGGAGTATATTATGAACGAGAAAGAGAAACATTTGGAGGCTTGCATAAATAGCTTAAAAGAAGAACTTAAATATGATGCCACAGCTTTGGATCATTTGCATTTGGCTTTGTATTCATTTCAAGATGCTGTCATTTCGGTCCTGAGATTACACTCCATCAAACCCCATTGGATGTTTGCCCTGGATAATTTGGTAAAACAAGCTGTACAGGCTTGTGTCATGATTCTATCCCCCGAATTGGGTGCCAATTTACTGGGCAAAGATCCGTCTTTGATCGATGATGAAAGTGTACACAATCAACAGCACACATCGACGGACAGCCAGGAGAAAATGATAGCCTATGAGGCGGCACATGCCCAAAGTACCACGCCCGCCATGGATGAGGATAGTACCAGTTTTTCGTCCACCGAATGTGTACGCTTGTTGCGTGACATCAAGGAATCGAATCGTAAATTTCACTACCAGCATTTGGAGCATCAAAAACAGAGTCTTAAGGCCTTGCAGAATATAAGCAAAGAATTGGCCCACTTCTATATGGGCCGCAAGAGGACAAGGCGATCACGTTATAACACAACGGCCAGTAAAAAACCTAATCGACAGTATAAACGGCAATTTGCACGTCGTTCCTTTAGCATTTACAATGGTGGTCTACAGGAAGTCGACGAACAGCTGGAGGAGTGGTTGACCCGCAACGATGTCGATGAAATATCCAAAAATGTTATCCTCAATGAAGGTTTCTCCTATGAAGATTTTATTTATAATATGGATAAATTGGATTTAATGCGTTTGGAATTGAGGTAAGGAACGATTGTCTCCAATGTCTATAATAACTTGCTGGGAGACCAGATGATCTTTCGCAATATTAGGAGAATAGTAGATCTTCCAATATACAAGGGATCAAAAGGAATCTAATATAGATGAAGAAGGTCTTCAAAAAATATCCCTTGAGATATTTTATGTATGAATGACCTTTAAAAGTCTTATGCATGGAATACTTTCAGAAAGTCCTCTTTAGAAGAAATATTTTCAGAGTGTGTTTTTGTGAAAATATACCTTTAGCAAAGAAACCCTTTAATAGTAAAACGCTTGCTGAAGGTCATCTAAATATAGATGCCGTTTTAATGCTCGTTTGCATATTAAAACGCTAAGTGACCTATTTTTTATATATGGACTATCTTTTGAAGGCTTTCTATCCAGCTAGGTCTCCAGAAAGCCTTCTGTGAAAGTGAATGAATTTCCATAGATAGACATCTTTTGAAGCCCTTCTACATATACAAGGCCCCCAGAAGAAAACTTTCTGGAAGTTCAGAGAGGCCTTTTATGGATGGAAGATTTCCAGAAAGCCTTGTACTGAAGAAATAAACATCTTCTTAAAATAATAGCCATATTGAGGACCTGACCTGAAAGACCTCCTTCTAGGTCGTTTAAAGATAAATGATGATACTTCTAAACTTCCTGAAGGTTTTCTAATTAAAGGCAATCCTTTGAAGACCTTCTAAAAATAAATGACTTTCATAGATGGACTATCTTTTGAAAGCCTTCTATAAATTTGAGATCTTCGAAAGGCCTTCCACACTAAGGGGACCCCCGAAAGGTCGTCTAAAGGAGGAAAACTTTCTAGATATCTTCTTCGAAAGGTAGACGGAAGGCTTTTAGAAATCCTTCTATAGAAGATGTTTTAACGATAACACATCCCTTAACGACTTTTTATGTATTTAAGGCATTGGGAAACCCTTTCGTAGATAAAAACCTCCTTCCTGTGGGTAGTCTAAATGTAGAGGATGATTTAATGCTCTTCTTCTACATTAAAAACTGAAAAAAATAAACCTTTTGAAGCTCTTCTAGAAATAAATGACTTTGTGAAAGACTTCTATAGATAGAATAGCTTTGAAGGACTACATACATGGAAGATCTCCAGATGGTTATCTAAAGAAAGAAGTCATCTTGAAAACATTATTTGAAGGACTTTTACAAATATATATACTTCGAGAAAAGATGATCTTCTGAGACTCCTCTATCTATAGAAGACCTTTTTTGGGGTTTCTGTCTATAGAACATGTTTAGAACGTCTTCAATTTCTTGAAGACCTTCAAAAGGTCTTTTATTATCAGAAGATGTTTTAAGGCTCACTACCTATAGAAGGCCTTCAAAAATGTTTTCTATTTATGGAAGATCTAAAGGCCTTTCATTTATGGAAACATTTCAATAAGTCTTATCCCTCTAGAAGACCCTCAAAGCATAGAAAACTTTTAGAGGGTCTTCTATTTTTGAAAATCATTAAATTTCCTAGGATTCGTAGAATGCCTTCTGTTAGAAACCTTTAGAATATCTCGGCCCCACACAAAACCTATACGAGTTTTTTCTCTATTTCATACATTTAGGATGTCTTCTCTTCATGGAAAACTTTAGGACTTCCAGGTGATTACTTTCTGCTGACTTTTTGTGTAGGGCTGAGGGAAGTTTAAAATACGTTTAATTTAATTTTATTTTCTGCTTATTTCTTCCAGATTGGGTATTGAAGTACGCCTGTGGTCGCTAATAACGCAAATTCGCGCACAAACTGTGCCAATGAATATCGGCAATTCGTCTGAAGATCGGCAATCGACGAATTCATCATCCTATGTAAATAATAATATTGCCTATAGCAATAATAATATGTTGAATAACTTAAATAACAATACTACTACAACAACCACAACAACAAACAGCAATAACAACAATAACAATACGGTGGCCTTAAATCATAAACCAACACGCAGCTCTTTAAGACGTAACAGTAGCAAACGTTGTGACAGTGAATATGATTCGTGTAGTGAATAAGTTGTAAAAAAGAAGAGGATTTTTTTTCACCCCTAACCTCACTCCTCTTTTTGATTTTTGTATTTTTTTAAATGTTCTTAAAAATACAAAAGAAAAAAAAAGCGCACATATTAATCAACTCAAGGTTTTCCTTCTTCGTTTTTAAAGAAAAAGGATATAACTTTTTGAAATTAAATACATTTTTGTTTTAATTGTTAAATTATTATTAATTAATAATTTTCATATCTTGTTCTTCTCCTTATACTCCTCCTTCCCTAACATTGTAATTTAATTTTTAAATTTTATTTTTTAAAGTTTATTTATTTTTTTCTTTTTGTGAAAAAAACTTATAAATATAAATATTTTTAATATAACTTTTCTTCCATGTCCGCTTCCCTGCCCTGCCCCCATCTCCATTGACTTTGTGCCTTCGACAGAAGTTAAAGCTGATGAAAAAGTAAACAAACAAAAAAAACCTGTTAAGTTTAAAAATAAGAAACAAAATGAAATATAATTCTTTGAAAAGAAAAAAGAAATTCTACAAAATAATAGTGCAGATTCTATTAACATTGTTACCTTAAAATAGTTACGGCCTTAATTGTTATTAAATGTTTGTATTTGTTTCTCACAACATAAATGTTTTTTGTAAGTAATTTCCTTTATTTCCAGTTCTGGCTTTGATATCCAATTTCCGAGTGAATTGTAGAGGAAGTCATTTAATTTAACATATCTGCATTTAAAGTTATAAATTTGTGAACATCGGAACCCAATACTGTCGCTAAGAACCATGGGTAAGTAGATTTACATTCAATTAGAATGTACAAAAAATAAGAATAGCCGAAAGGGGCCACGATTAAAAATTGAGTCCATGATCGCAATATCATATTTACTTCCACAATTTTTTTTACCGTCGGGCCCACACTTAAATCCGAGATACTCATTCATCACATTTTAAATCAGAAAGTAAATGCCAGATATAAACGCATCAAAACTCTAGTTGGGATCTTCTAAAGCAGATATGGGGAAACGTTGGTAGCGATATATAACTCCAATGCAACTGGAGGGAGGGGTTTCCCTGGATTTTTTTAGGGCTGGGTTTCCTTTACTTTCCCCCAAATTCCAAAAATTTGCTAACTCTATATTAACGACTTCTCTTTATATTGAGACATGGAAGTTAACTAAAATTATTCTGTTTGGAAAAAATTGTTGGTGTTGCAGTCCACCAGTTTTTCCGTTGGTATCGACGCAATATTCCAATGCAGATAAATTGGATGGGGTTTCTCTAAAAATGTTAACGTTGTTATTCCCTTTATATGTTTAGCTGCTATTTAGTGTGGCTTCAGGAAAAATAAAAGTTCTGTATCTCTCGTACTTGGACTGGCTGAGACCATTCGAGCCAATTTTGGCTTCCTCCTGTTCTTTGACTTGGAGAAGGCTTTCGATCGTGTGGATTCAATCGAGCGGTTCCTTAAATTGCATTTGGTGATTGGGGGCGTGCTTACTGTTAACTGCATATTTGTCTTGTAGGAAATAGGTGTTCCAGGTGCATAATTTGCTCCCCCATAATTCTGTGTTGTCATCACCCCACTTAGTTGACTCGGCCCTTATATTGCTGTGACCTGTGAAGATTCCCATCACAAGTTTTAAGCCAGATATCCCTATGGAGTTTAGCGAGCTTGATCTCTGCCCTAAAAGTGTAGGCAAAATTTTCTTCGAGACATTACATCCCCCTTCATTTAGTCAGTTTTGTTGAAATCTCCGGAGTAATGTTCGAAACATTACATCCTCTTTCATTTAGTCAGTATTGTTGAAATCTCCCGGAGTAATGTTTATCTCACGAAAGAAGTGGCAAAATGGTGGCTTCACCGAGTTGTCGGTCTCCAAATTTAGCGATTCAGTTCCACGTCTTGTCAATTCGTCTTCTGTTTTATTACTAGAAATGTTGCAATGATCTTGAACCCAACAGAGCTTGATGGACGACCAAACTATCTCCAGTACATTCCTATACTCCAAGCCTGTCTTAGATTTAATGGCACAAAAATTTAGTGCTTTTAGGATTGCTTGACTAACGACGTATATAGTCATCGACCGTTCAGTTCACTGTTTCTGTTTGCCAGCAGATCTCTGACTATTTTTATAGCAAAAATTTGTACCTGGAATACGCTACAGTTGTCGTTGGGTTTCAAAGAGTTTCCGATGTTCAGGCTTTCCTGCACCCGTTCTACTTTCCATAATTGAACCATCGGCATAGACAACTAAATCGTTTAGAGGTCCAGACGATCCTGTCAAGTATGTGGATGTCTAGTGACCCGAATTTCAATCTGGGTGATATGTCATCAGTTGTTTTGAATCCGCCTCCCATACGTTCCACGTTACCTTTAATCGCAGCTAGTCTAAAGGATTTAAACAGACTTAAGGAATTTAAGTTGAGTCGAGTATCTAGCTTGGGGTGTACTCCGAAATGCACCTGTGATAACGAAGTAGTTCTTTTAACTTTAATAATGCCTCGCTTGTAGGATAAATTTCCTAACAAGTACCACCAAACTAGTGCTCCACAGGTCAGAATCAGACGGACAATTGACTCATATATCCATTTGATGAGTACTTGCAAGAAAAAAAATGTGATTAAGCCCCTCTTCGCGCGTTCCTCGAAATTCCTCTTCCACATTGGTCGAAAACAGTGCCGTTATACATGGCTTCTAAGGACAGGCTTAGCGTGACTCCATCTAGTATTGGTGGTGGAGTTGTCCTCTCCTCGTGAAGAGGACGAGCTCTCTTTTAGAATAGCTTCCGCATGACCTATTTCTGCATGTCCATCTTGATAATTTAACGAGAGCTCCATGTATTAGATCTGAAATTGTTTGCAAGCAAAACGCAAACAATAGAACCACATCATAAGCATATTCCAAGACTTTTGTTCCAGATCCTTGAGTATGTCATTAATCACTACCAGCAACAATAATGCCGATAGAATACCGCCTTTTGGTGCGTCCCTGGTGACCGATCTCCTGACGGATCATTCCACGATATTATATGTACCAAATTGAAGTTCTTTTGGATTACAATGCAACAAACTGGACGATTTCATTCCACATTGTGGGTATCTGACAGAAAATAAATTGTGTAGGTAATTTGCTAGCCATCTTAAGCCGCAGGCAAAAAAGTAATTGCACAAATATTTGCATTTTATTTTGAATTCTCTATTCAGGTTTGATTTTTTTTTGGATTTTTGGTCTTTAGTGACATTGCAGAGTTTTCAAAAGAAGTTTGGTTCCTATATACAAAATTTCAATATCATCGAATTTTTTTCTCTCCTCAGTTTTTCGTTGACCAATGTTATGCCCTAGTTTCGCCCTCGACCACCTGAGAAACACTATCGCTTTCAGCCGCTCCATCTTCGTTCAATTTTCCAAAGATGCAGCAGGGACATTTTTCTTTCAGAGCTAGGCGATATTTCGGATGACTAAAGTAAAGGAAAGCAAAAAATTGATTTAAAATTACTATTAGATTTAGTTTAATTAGTACCTTGTAGCATAAACAATGGGATTGTATACTGCTGCCGATTTAGCAAAACATGCACCCCAAACCGTATTTAAAGGTGTTAGGCCCTCATAACCAAAAAGACCTATGCAATTGATAATTGTATATGGGGTCCAGGCCATAAACCAAAGTGATATTGTAACCAACGCCACTTTAGCTAATTTTGCCTCAGCAGATTTCTCGGCATCCTCCGAGGAACGCAACGACTTGACATTCATTTTTTTCGCCTGTTCACGCATGGTCTTTTCGTGAGCCGAAACAGCCTGCAAAGGAGGACGGAATTACTCATTTGCTGTATAGGTCTTGAGGACTTTAGAACTTACCGCAATAATATACCAATAGGAGTAGCAAATTAGAAATAACGGTAAGACATATACAAAAATCGTGTATGCTATTAAATAGCTCACAGGATTTAACTCATGATCCATGTAATCAATGCCACAGGATGTTAAGTTGCCTTCGGGAACATAACTAAAATTTAAGGGGGAAGAACCAACGAAATAAGTATTGAGTAATAAATACATTCCTCACTCACCGACTCCAACCCAATATCGGTGCAAATGTCCACACGGCACTCATTAGCCATACGAAAAAGATTTTATATAATGCCAAACGTATTGTCATCGGTTGCCCAGCCATACCCCGAACAATGACATTATAACGATCCAAGGCAATCATACACATGGACCATATGGAACTGCAACCAAACCCCGAACCAAAAGTAGCATAAATATCACACATCATTGGTCCCCATACCCAGGTTTCAAAATATAAATTTGTTGCCATCAGTGGGGTATTTAAGATCATCATACAAAAGTCCGAAATGGCTAAGTTGATCACAAGCAAATTGGCCGGAGTTCGCAGCGATTTTGTGGTAGCAAATATATAGATGACAGTACCATTACCAAACCATGCCATCATACCGATAATAATCAAATAGACAGTAAGAATTTTGTTCCATATCGGATCCATAGGTGGAAATTGACTCCAATATGAGCTTACCAGATGCGCCATGTCGGGTGTGACCTGAAAAATAATAAAGAAACTTAGTAGGTGAATATAGAAATATATTTTTAGAATTTCTATTTTATACACATAATAACATTAAAACATTCTTCATTGTCTCAAAATGGCTTAAACAACAATTTGACATATTTGCACTTAAAGTTATTAAAGAATTTCCAGATTAATAGAGACGCCACACCAGGCTTAAAATCTAGTATAGGTAACGACAATCCTGAGAAGGCCGGCTCTATGTACTGGATTAACTATTTGGAACAACTCTCTTACTAAGGAGCCGTTAAATCAACATTGGTTCACTTTGGGTATTACAGATTACAGATTAGATTACAATTCCCATCATGAATTATGGCATTCCGAACTAAGTTATGACCAGAGGCGCATAGCGGTGGCTGAGCAAATCTATAGCTCCACTTTTTGCACAGTAAATGAGGTCACATCACTTCAGAAACTGGGCAATCTGCCATAGCTCACCGGGCATATTCATCGTGTCCTCAGGTCTGACAAATTACGTAAGTATAAGTAACGACAATACCGCAAAAGCCCGTTCTATGTACCGGATAGACTCGGTGGAACAACTCTCTGACCAGGGGGTCGTCAAACCAACATTAGTTCACTTTGTGGATGAGATTACAAAGCTTATCATGAATTATGACATTCCGTTATGATCAGATGCGCATAGCGGTGGCTGATAGCTCCACTTCCAATAGCACATAGCTCCCCAGAATAAGGGGAGACTGTTATAGCTCACCGGACATATCTATCGTGTCCTTCTCGCTCCTCACTTTGCTTATCCATGAGAAAGTCAATTGGCAAGAGTTCAGAGAATATACCAATCACCGTTTCAGATTGCTCCCCAATCCACCTTATGTTCAGGTAGCAGATTGATATTTCCGAGATATAATCAGAGCTGCAGCCAAGCGAAGTATATACCTCCTACTCAAATACCTGCGATAAGACCAACTGGATTACCAAATGAGCTTCGCCATACTAACTCTTATGATCCCAGAGACAAGTAACTACTCTGGAGTTAGATAGGTTAGTTGGCTCCTAACCCGCCCTTAGACGCTCTTGGAACCCGAAAAAATGATATTCAACGGCGTAGAAGTAAGTGACATATTCGAAGAGGTGCTCGATTTTAATCGAGAGCTTATAGAACACCACGAGAGAGAGAGAGGACTAAGGATAGAATTTTACGCCGTATACGGTCTCTCCCAGCCGAGGAGGAACCACTACAATTTACTGTGGCAGATGTGGAACACGTTATCCGTAGCCAAGGCGCGTTACGCACACATTAGACTCAACCAGAACCGGAAGGTTATGGCGACTCTTTGATGTATCAAAAGCTTTTGATGCAGTCAACCGCGTTATACCTTTCGGTCAACTATATGTGTTGACGCCAGGCATACGTGGAATTCAAAACTGGAAGTCGAATATTCGTAGAGTGAACCAGGGAGCACTCCGAAGTGGGTTTCGTGCATTTCACACCCTACAGACAACATAGAGATAATAATGTACTCGGATGAGTATTGCCAACGTTATAGCTACGCAATGGAAAAGTATTTAGCCCTGCCAGAACGCCGCCATTAAACCCGCAACGGGCAACCTCCTCATGACACCTGCCGATTATCTACAGTGCGATGCAATTCTTGCTTCGGTGTTATAAAAAAGTCACCCTCATCACCATATAGTATATACACAACTATACCATCCAAGTAAGTAGATACCTTCATGATCTAGAGAAAGAGAGATATAAGAGATGTCATCAGACCTATCAAGCAGGACTGAATAATTTTCACTCTGACACGGTCACAGAAGTCAGGAGGAAAACAGAGATCCTCCCATCGCAGTTGAAGAATAAGAGATGCGTCGGCAAATCTTAGTAGTTTTTGTTCAATTAAGATCCGGATGGCGCAGCTGCCTCAATTCGTATTGGGCTTGAATTATAAATCTTCTCACCAAACGCCTGTATCACTATGGACCCAAGCTATACAGGTCGGATTTGGAGTTAGAAGCAAACCCAGGTTAGATAAGAATTAGAGCGAATACAGTTGTATGAGCAGCATAAACACTAAATTCCGTATCGCTGTGAGCTCTAACTATACAAGTCGTTTTCTTTTTGAATTTGAATTTATAAGTAGAGCCAGGTCAGATAAGAATCAGAACGAACACAGTAGTATGAGCTGCTAAAAATCTTTACAAACCTTATCCGTTACCGAGCCATTAGTCAGAGGAGTAAAGCGTGGTCCAAAAGGTTTTTCGACAAATCTAAAACAATATTGTAAAAGAAATAAATAAATAAAACATAAATAATTTAGATTTTATATATTCGAAAAAAGCCTACTCACATCTCCATATCGGTCGTATTCCTTGGTTGCACCCTTAAACTACTAAATCATTTGAACGTCCTTCTTTGTCTACTGCCTGTTCCGATGAAGTTTTGCTCGTTTTATGTCTTACAATACAACCACTTGTACTGATGACCATCTTGACCGAATTTTCAACTTTTATAGTATATCCAAGTGTTGTGATTGTGTGATTAGGGTTTCTAATCACTTACCATTCCGATTTAAGTGTCTAATCTTTTCCTAATGCGTTTAATTGGTTAGGCAATTGCCCAGCATTGATTTCCTTAACTAACCAAGACTTTGGCGGCGAATAATATCCGAGATTTTCACATCGAAATAAGGCGATTAGTGGAATAAAAATAAACCTTATGCAACGATTGAAATACGATTTTGATTCATGTGGGTTTGTGAACAGAAATGATTGCAACAGAACGACAGTATTTGAAGACTTCACAAAGACAACACAAGTTTTTATAAAGAGTGTTCTACGAGCAACGACTTTCATCCGCGTCAAGAAGTTACCTGATTTATATCAAAGAATTTAAATTAAATAATCATGTCCTAAATATTATTTGTCTCGCGAGAAATATTCTATTTGCGCCGGAATCGATGCGCAAATAGCTGATCCACTAAATTTAGAATTTAAAATGGATGGTGATGTTGTGTATAAAATGTGTGTAGAATTTCATAATTTTGCAAGTTATTTGTCTTGAATTTAGTAGAATAGGTAGAGATATCTGTCATACTTATTTGAGGATGTCTCGTTATAATTCAATTTTTGAGAAATGTCCTGTATTGGATGAATCATTGTCTTCTCTTCTTGTATCCGAACCAAAAGCGTTAACGAGATTCTAAGAAATCTATAACCAGGCCATAACTCCTTTTTACGGCCATTTAAAAATATACTATCTTTCATCTTTAAATAACAAAATGAAGAAGCATGCTATAACCCCCGAAATGTCAATTTTTAGGGGCCTCTGACCGTTATAAAATAAACTGAATGAAAAAGCATGCGAAAAACCCCGAAATGTCAATATTTAAGGAGTTATGGCCATTTTAAAGTATACTATCTTTCATCTTTAAATAACTAAATGAAAAAGGGTGCTATAACCCCCGAAATGTCAATATTTAGGGAGCTATTACCGTTCTAAATGAAACTGAATGAAAAAGCATGCTAAAAACCCCGAAATGTCAATATTTAAGGAGTTATGGCCATTTTAAAGTATACTATCTTTCATCTTTAAATAACTAAATGAAAAAGGGTGCTATAACCCCCGAAATATCAATATTTAGGGTGCTATTACCGTTCTAAATGAAAGTGAATGAAAAAGCATGCTAAAAACCCCGAAATGTTAATATTTAGAGAGCTATTACCGTTCTAAATGAAACTGAATGAAAAAGCATGCTAAAAACCCGAAATGTCAATATTTAAGGAGTTATGGCCATTTTAAAGTATACTATCTTTCATCTTTAAATAACTAAATGAAAAAGAATGCTATAACCCCCGAAATGTCAATATTTAGGGAGCTATTACCGTTCTAAATGAAACTGAATGAAAAAGCATGCTAAAAACCCCGAAATGTCAATATTTAAGGAGTTATGGCCATTTTAAAGTATACTATCTTTCATCTTTAAATAACTAAATGAAAAAGCATGCTATAACCCCCGAAATGTCAACATTTAGGGAGCTATTACCGTTCTAAATGAAACTGAATGAAAAAGCATGCTAAAAACCCCGAAATGTCAATATTTAAGGAGTTATGGCCATTTTAATGTATACTATCTTTCATCTTTAAATAACTAAATGAAAAAGCATGCTATAACCCCCGAAATGTCAATATTATTGGAAAGTTTGAAACACGCAGCGGTTTTATATCAAACAAACGGCTTTATTTAAGTTCTTGAATGGAATGAAAATATATATTTTTTCATATAAAACATGTATACATATCAATGCCTACTACATTTCTAAACAAGGTAGATATATATACAGTACAAGATATGGTTATACATTGTTCACCAACACCCCTTCTCAATGTATCAGATGTTGTTAACGTAAATACATGTATACATATATACATTTAAAGCTAGATAGTTAATCCAATTAAATTCCTAAATTTACAAACTTTAATTTTTTGTAACGGTTTAGTGAAAATATCTGCTAACATATTATCTGTTGGGCAATATTCGTAGCTTATTCTTTTAGACTTTTGCAAATCACGAACAAAGTAATATTTTACATCAATATGTTTGCTTCTTGGATTAATTTTATCTTCCTGCAGTATTTTGAGGCAACTTTGGTTATCTTCATAAATTACTGAATTGGTTATTTTGATTCCAAAATCATTAATTAATTGATAAATCCATAACATTTCCTGTGATGCTTCCGCTAACGCTACTAGCTCTGCTTCTGTTGAAGACAATGTTACGTTCGACTGTTTTCTACTTGCATAGCTTATGATGGCGTCACCAAGTTTAAACACAAAACCGCTAGTAGATTTTCGGTCACTGACATCTCCAGCCCAGTCAGCATCAGCATATCCTTTTAGATCCAAATTTGACTTAGAACCAACACACAATTTTAAATTTTGACTTCCTTTCAAATATCTAAACACTCGCTTGACTTCCGTCCAATCTCTTTGACTTGGTTTTTCAACTCTTCTAGATAATATAGACACCGCAGCTGAAATATCTGGACGCGTATTATTTGCTAGGTATAACAGATATCCAATTGCCTTTCTATACAAATGATTATCTTCCAGCAATTTATCATTACCATGTTGAGTGTCCTTTAAATATCCCGGGTCTATTGGAATTGAAGAAGTTTTTGCACCAGATAGTCCGAATTCTTGCAACATCTTAGTAATATAATTTTCTTGGCATAAATAGAAAACTCCTTCTTTGTTCCGTGTAACTTCAATTCCCAAATATAATTTTATATCCCCTAGTTCAGTTATTTCAAAATTTTGCTTTATGGTTTTAACAACATTTTCAATTTCCTCGTTACTTTCGCTGGCAATAATTATATCGTCTACGTAAATTAAGACATAAACAGGTGAATTGTTCTGTTCTTTTACGTAAAGGCACGGATCAGCTTTTCCCCTTCTGAATCCAGAATTAACTAAAACATTGTTAATTCGCAGATTCCAACAGCGAGCTGATTGTTTTAGACCATAGATGCTTCTTTTTAATTTGCATACCAACTTTTCTTTGCCATTTTCAATGAAGTCTTCTGGTTGTCTTATATAAATTTCAGAATCTATCTCGCCATTGAGGAAAGCTGTCTTAACATCAATGTGTTTCACTTTCATATTTTTATAGCTTGCCACTGCCAATAGAGTCCTCAAAGTTGTTTGCTTTACCACGGGCGCAAACACTTGATCATAGTTTTCTCCGTACTTCTGGGAATACCCCTTTGCTACATATCTGGCCTTGTACTTGGCTTTGTCATTAATGGTTTTCTTTACCTTAAAAACCCACTTACAATCAATCAACTTGTGTCCTTTAGGCATTTCCACAAGATCCCATGTTTGGTTGTCATGTAGAGACTTGATTTCATCATTCATGGCTTTCACCCACTCCTTATTGTCGGATCTAGATACAGCGTCTTTGTAAGAAACAGGATCATTTGCATAGGAAACTTTACACCCATATCTTTTAGGTGGGACGCTTTTGTTCGTTCTTGTTGAAACTCTTCTTTCAGTAGTGTAAGTTGACGCAACATTTTCATGAAATTCTCGTTGTGATACATCAGAAGATGATGTAGAAACCATTTCATCTGCAGACTCAAAACCATGAAATTCCTCCTCGTCTTCTCCACTCGATATGCCTTCGTTTTCCATATCAGAATTTGAAACTTCCAAGGGTACACTAACCATATTCTCTGGCGTTCTTTCAACTTCAATTAAATCACTACCGTTGTGACGACAGACTGGTTCAATAAATTCTACATCTCTACTAATAACAATAGCGTTTGTTTTAGTGTTGAGTAAACGATATGCTTTCGATTCATGACAGTAGCCAACCAAATTGCATTTGACCGCAACATTATCCAACTTTCTTCTCTTTTGTTTGTTGATATGTGCGTATGCAACCGATCCAAAAATTCGAATATGACTTAAGCTTGGTGTTTTGTTGAACCATAGTGAAAAAGGAGTAACATTTGCAACGGAAGTTTGAATCCTGTTCTGAACATAATTTGCTGTGTTCACAGCTTCCGCCCAAAATTTTACATGAATTTCAGAATCATTCAACATGCAGCGAGCCATCTCCATCAAACTTCTATTCTTTCTTTCCGCTACACCATTTTGTTCCGGAGAGTAGGGAGCAGTTAGTTGATGAATTATCCCCTTTGATTTTAGATATCCTTCCATTTTCTTGCTACAAAATTCACCTCCACGATCAGATCTTAATATCTTCATTCGTTTACCAAATTGATTTTCCGTCATTTCAACAAATTCTTTTATTTTATCAAAAACCATATCCTTGGTTTTTAAAAAATAAACATGACTGTATCGGCTGTAGTCATCTATCATTGTTAAAAAGTAGCGATTACCACTCGGAGTTGTATTCTGCATTGGTCCGCAAACATCCGCGTGAATTATTTCCAAAATAGTTTCGGATTTTGTTTCTGACACTTTTGGAAAAGACTTTCTTGTTAATTTTGATTGTAAACATACCTCACAAGCAGACGAACATGAACATTTCTTTATATTCAATCCAGCAGCTAGACCTTCACTAGCAGTAGTCTTGATCGCTTGAATATTTCTGTGACCTAATCGACGATGCCACATATGAATGCATTCCGCTTTGTCACAATACAATTTATTCGCCATTTGACTACTATTAAGGATATACAAATTATTCCTCAAACTTCCTGTAGCACAAACTTGACCATCCATTAATATTGAACAGCTATCCGAATCAAAATGCACCTTGTAACCTTCATTTGTCAATTTCCTTACTGACAGTAAACTTCCATCAAGTTCTGGAACGTACAAAACACCTTGTACACATATTTCTTTGTTTTGACAAACCAGACGACATTCACCAATGCCACTTGCTTTTAATTCGGTACCATCAGCCAAATATATTGAATCATTTTGTTGCTTATTCAATCTGTAAAATGATCCTTCATCGCAGCACATATGGCAAGTTGCAGCCGAATCTATGAACCAATTATGTTCCTTTCTTTTCGACGTAACACCGAAACAATGATTTTTATTTTCTTTATTCTCCGCAACATTTGCTCGATTTACATTCGGTCTTCTGTTCGGACAATTTTTCTTTATGTGTCCCATCTTACCACATGAGAAACATTTTGGCTTGAATTTCTTTTGCGTTTTAAAAACAGTATCAGCCATTGGAGCAGCTTCAGATTTCCGTTTAAATTCTTGAAGCAGTTTTTCCTTTACCAAATCCACGGTTAAATCAGTCTCCGGACGCATCTCCAACGATGAAACCAAAGAATTGTATTCCTCCGGCAGGCTTCCAAGCAAAAATGCCACCGTCTTGTGCTCACTAATTTCCTCACCAAGGTCATTTAAACGATCCACAATATCCATAAATTCCGTGATATGTTCTTCCATCGACTGACCTCCTTGTATTCTCTTTGTTGACACTTGACGTAGAAGACTTACTTTATTTGTTAAATTTGACTTCTCGTGGTGCTTCTTTAGAACATTCCAAAATTCCTTAGCTGTCTTAAGCTTCTTGATATGAACTTTTTGAGATTCTTCCACCGCTAAACCGATAGTCGCCCTTGCTTTTCCGTCATGAATTAACCATTTCGCATCAGGAGTACTTGGCACTTCTTGAACGATGATATCCCATAGTTCCCGTTCCAGCAATAGCAGCTCCATATTGAATTTCCAATTATGATAGTTGGAATTTGAAAGCTTAGGAAATTGCAAATTTGTTCCATTCATTTTTGCCGTTAAAAACACGAATTACTGATTTAAATTAATTCTCGCAAGACGAATTAAAATTCCAAATATATTCCACGTAACCTCTGGGCCTATAACCTATTGGAAAGTTTGAAACACGCAGCGGTTTTATATCAAACAAACGGCTTTATTTAAGTTCTTGAATGGAATGAAAATATATATTTTTTCATATAAAACATGTATACATATCAATGCCTACTACATTTCTAAACAAGGTAGATATATATACAGTACAAGATATGGTTATACATTGTTCACCAACAAATATTTAGGGAGCTATTACCGTTCTAAATGAAACTGAATGAAAAAGCATGCTAAAAACCCCGAAATGTCAATATTTAAGGAGTTATGGCCATTTTAAAGTATACTATCTTTCATCTTTAAATAACTAAATGAAAAAGCATGCTATAACCCCCGAAATGTCAACATTTAGGGAGCTATTACCGTTCTAAATGAAACTGAATGAAAAAGCATGCTAAAAACCCCGAAATGTCAATATTTAAGGAGTTATGGCCATTTTAAAGTATACTATCTTTCATCTTTAAATAACTAAATGAAAAAGCATGCTATAACCCCCGAAATGTCAACATTTAGGGAGCTATTACCGTTCTAAATGAAACTGAATGAAAAAGCATGCTAAAAACCCCGAAATGTCAATATTTAAGGAGTTATGGCCATTTTAAAGTATACTATCTTTCATCTTTAAATAACTAAATGAAAAAGCATGCTATAACCCCCGAAATTTCAACATTTAGGGAGCTATTACCGTTCTAAATGAAACTGAATGAAAAAGCATGCTAAAAACCCCGAAATGTCAATATTTAAGGAGTTATGGCCATTTTAAAGTATACTATCTTTCATCTTGAAATAACTAAATGAAAAAGCATGCTATAACCCCCGAAATGTCAACATTTAGGGAGCTATTACCGTTCTAAATGAAACTGAATGAAAAAGCATGCTAAAAACCCCGAAATGTCAATATTTAAGGAGTTATGGCCATTTTAAAGTATACTATCTTTCATCTTTAAATAACTAAATGAAAAAGCATGCTATAACCCCCGAAATGTCAATATTTAGGGAGCTATTACCGTTCTAAATGAAACTGAATGAAAAAGCATGCTAAAAACCCCGAAATGTCAATATTTAAGGAGTTATGGCCATTTTAAAGTATACTATCTTTCATCTTTAAATAACTAAATGAAAAAGCATGCTATAACCCCCGAAATGTCAATATTTAGGGAGCTATTACCGTTCTAAATGAAACTGAATGAAAAAGCATGCTAAAAACCCCGAAATGTCAATATTTAAGGAGTTATGGCCATTTTAAAGTATACTATCTTTCATCTTTAAATAACTAAATGAAAAAGCATGCTATAACCCCGGAAATGTCAACATTTAGGGAGCTATTACCGTTCTAAATGAAACTGAATGAAAAAGCATGCTAAAAACCCCGAAATGTTAATATTTAGAGAGCTATTACCGTTCTAAAATAGACTGAATGAAAAAGCATGCTAAAAACCCGAAATGTCAATATTTAAGGAGTTATGGCCATTTTAAAGTATACTATCTTTCATCTTTAAATAACTAAATGAAAAAGCATGCTATAACCCCCGAAATGTCAACATTTAGGGAGCTATTACCGTTCTAAATGAAACTGAATGAAAAAGCATGCTAAAAACCCCGAAATGTCAATATTTAAGGAGTTATGGCCATTTTAAAGTATACTATCTTTCATTTTTAAATATCTAAATGGAAAAGGGTGCTATAACCCCCGAAATGTCAATATTTAGGGAGCTATTACCGTTCTAAATGAAACTGAATGAAAAAGCATGCTAAAAACCCCGAAATGTCAATATTTAGGGAGCTATTACCGTTCTAAATGAAACTGAATGAAAAAGCATGCTAAAAACCCCGAAATGTTAATATTTAGAGAGCTATTACCGTTCTAAAATAGACTGAATGAAAAAGCATGCTAAAAACCCGAAATGTCAATATTTAAGGAGTTATGGCCATTTTAAAGTATACTATCTTTCATCTTTAAATAACTAAATGAAAAAGCATGCTATAACCCCCGAAATGTCAACATTTAGGGAGCTATTACCGTTCTAAATGAAACTGAATGAAAAAGCATGCTAAAAACCCCGAAATGTTAATATTTAGAGAGCTATTACCGTTCTAAAATAGACTGAATGAAAAAGCATGCTAAAAACCCGAAATGTCAATATTTAAGGAGTTATGGCCATTTTAAAGTATACTATCTTTCATCTTTAAATAACTAAATGAAAAAGCATGCTATAACCCCCGAAATGTCAACATTTAGGGAGCTATTACCGTTCTAAATGAAACTGAATGAAAAAGCATGCTAAAAACCCCGAAATGTCAATATTTAAGGAGTTATGGCCATTTTAAAGTATACTATCTTTCATCTTTAAATAACTAAATGAAAAAGCATGCTATAACCCCCGAAATGTCAACATTTAGGGAGCTATTACCGTTCTAAATGAAACTGAATGAAAAAGCATGCTAAAAACCCCGAAATGTTAATATTTAGAGAGCTATTACCGTTCTAAAATAGACTGAATGAAAAAGCATGCTAAAAACCCGAAATGTCAATATTTAAGGAGTTATGGCCATTTTAAAGTATACTATCTTTCATCTTTAAATAACTAAATGAAAAAGCATGCTATAACCCCCGAAATGTCAACATTTAGGGAGCTATTACCGTTCTAAATGAAACTGAATGAAAAAGCATGCTAAAAACCCCGAAATGTTAATATTTAGAGAGCTATTACCGTTCTGAAATAGACTGAATGAAAAAGCATGCTAAAAACCCGAAATGTCAATATTTAAGGAGTTATGGCCATTTTAAAGTATACTATCTTTCATCTTTAAATAACTAAATGAAAAAGCATGCTATAACCCCCGAAATGTCAACATTTAGGGAGCTATTACCGTTCTAAATGAAACTGAATGAAAAAGCATGCTAAAAACCCCGAAATGTTAATATTTAGAGAGCTATTACCGTTCTAAAATAGACTGAATGAAAAAGCATGCTAAAAACCCGAAATGTCAATATTTAAGGAGTTATGGCCATTTTAAAGTATACTATCTTTCATCTTTAAATAACTAAATGAAAAAGCATGCTATAACCCCCGAAATGTCAACATTTAGGGAGCTATTACCGTTCTAAATGAAACTGAATGAAAAAGCATGCTAAAAACCCCGAAATGTCAATATTTAAGGAGTTATGGCCATTTTAAAGAATACTATCTATCATCTTTAAATAACTAAATGAAAAAGCATGCTATAACCCCCGAAATGTCAACATTTAGGGAGCTATTACCGTTCTAAATGAAACTGAATGAAAAAGCATGCTAAAAACCCCGAAATGTCAATATTTAAGGAGTTATGGCCATTTTAAAGTATACTATCTTTCATCTTTAAATAACTAAATGAAAAAGCATGCTATAACCCCCGAAATTTCAACATTTAGGGAGCTATTACCGTTCTAAATGAAACTGAATGAAAAAGCATGCTAAAAACCCCGAAATGTCAATATTTAAGGAGTTATGGCCATTTTAAAGTATACTATCTTTCATCTTTAAATAACTAAATGAAAAAGGGTGCTATAACCCCCGAAATGTCAATATTTAGGGAGCTATTACCGTTCTAAATGAAACTGAATGAAAAAGCATGCTAAAATCCCAGAAATGTCAATATTTAAGGAGTTATGGCCATTTTAAAGTATACTATCTTTCATCTTTAAATAACTAAATGAAAAAGGGTGCTATAACCCCCGAAATGTCAATATTTAGGGAGCTATTACCGTTCTAAATGAAACTGAATGAAAAAGCATGCTAAAATCCCAGAAATGTCAATATTTAAGGAGTTATGGCCATTTTAAAGAATACTATCTATCATCTTTAAATAACTAAATGAAAAAGCATGCTATAACCCCCGAAATGTCAACATTTAGGGAGCTATTACCGTTCTAAATGAAACTGAATGAAAAAGCATGCTAAAAACCCCGAAATGTCAATTTTTAAGGAGTTATGGCCATTTTAAAGTATACTATCTTTCATCTTTAAATAACTAAATGAAAAAGCATGCTATAACCCCCGAAATTTCAACATTTAGGGAGCTATTACCGTTCTAAATGAAACTGAATGAAAAAGCATGCTAAAAACCCCGAAATGTCAATATTTAAGGAGTTATGGCCATTTTAAAGTATACTATCTTTCATCTTTAAATAACTAAATGAAAAAGCATGCTATAACCCCCGAAATGTCAATATTTAGGGAGCTATTACCGTTCTAAATGAAACTGAATGAAAAAGCATGCTAAAATCCCAGAAATGTCAATATTTAAGGAGTTATGGCCATTTTAAAGTATACTATCTTTCATCTTTAAATAACTAAATGAAAAAGGGTGCTATAACCCCCGAAATGTCAATATTTAGGGAGCTATTACCGTTCTAAATGAAACTGAATGAAAAAGCATGCTAAAAACCCCGAAATGTCAATATTTAGGGAGCTATTATCGTTCTAAATGAAACTGAATGAAAAAGCATGCTAAAAACCCCGAAATGTCAATATTTAAGGAGTTATGGCCATTTTAAAGTATACTATCTTTCATCTTTAAATAACTAAATGAAAAAGGGTGCTATAACCCCCGAAATGTCAATATTTAAGGAGTTATGGCCATTTTAAAGTATACTATCTTTCATCTTTAAATAACTAAATGAAAAAGGGTGCTATAACCCCCGAAATGTCAATATTTAGGGAGCTATTACCGTTCTAAATGAAACTGAATGAAAAAGCATGCTAAAAACCCCGAAATGTCAATATTTAAGGAGTTATGGCCATTTTAAAGTATACTATCTTTCATCTATAAATAACTAAATGAAAAAGGGTGCTATATCCCCCGAAATGTCAATATTTAGGGAGCTATTACCGTTCTAAATGAAACTGAATGAAAAAGCATGCTAAAAACCCCGAAATGTCAATATTTAAGGAGTTATGGCCATTTTAAAGTATACTATCTTTCATCTTTAAATAACTAAATGAAAAAGGGTGCTATAACCCCCGAAATGTCAATATTTAGGGAGCTATTACCGTTCTAAATGAAACTGAATGAAAAAGCATGCTAAAAACCCCGAAATGTCAATATTTAAGGAGTTATGGCCATTTTAAAGTATACTATCTTTCATCTTTAAATAACTAAATGAAAAAGGGTGCTATAACCCCCGAAATGTCAATATTTAGGGAGCTATTACCGTTCTAAATGAAACTGAATGAAAAAGCATGCTAAAAACCCCGAAATGTCAATATTTAAGGAGTTATGGCCATTTTAAAGTATACTATCTTTCATCTATAAATAACTAAATGAAAAAGGGTGCTATAACCCCCGAAATGTCAATATTTAGGGAGCTATTACCGTTCTAAATGAAACTGAATGAAAAAGCATGCTAAAAACCCCGAAATGTCAATATTTAAGGAGTTATGGCCATTTTAAAGTATACTATCTTTCATCTTTAAATAACTAAATAAAAAAGGGTGCTATAACCCCCGAAATGTTAATATTTAGGGAGCTATTACCGTTCTAAATGAAACTGAATGAAAAAGCATGCTAAAAACCCCGAAATGTCAATATTTAAGGAGTTATGGCCATTTTAAAGTATACTATCTTTCATCTATAAATAACTAAATGAAAAAGGGTGCTATAACCCCCGAAATGTCAATATTTAGGGAGCTATTACCGTTCTAAATGAAACTGAATGAAAAAGCATGCTAAAAACCCCGAAATGTCAATATTTAAGGAGTTATGGCCATTTTAAAGTATACTATCTTTCATCTATAAATAACTAAATGAAAAAGGGTGCTATAACCCCCGAAATGTCAATATTTAGGGAGCTATTACCGTTCTAAATGAAACTGAATGAAAAAGCATGCTAAAAACCCCGAAATGTCAATATTTAAGGAGTTATGGCCATTTTAAAGTATACTATCTTTCATCTTTAAATAACTAAATGAAAAAGGGTGCTATAACCCCCGAAATGTCAATATTTAGGGAGCTATTACCGTTCTAAATGAAACTGAATGAAAAAGCATGCTAAAAACCCCGAAATGTCAATATTTAAGGAGTTATGGCCATTTTAAAGTATACTATCTTTCATCTATAAATAACTAAATGAAAAAGGGTGCTATAACCCCCGAAATGTCAATATTTAGGGAGCTATTACCGTTCTAAATGAAACTGAATGAAAAAGCATGCTAAAAACCCCGAAATGTCAATATTTAAGGAGTTATGGCCATTTTAAAGTATACTATCTTTCATTTTTAAATATCTAAATGAAAAAGCAAGCTATAACCCCCGAAATGTCAATATTTAAGGAGTTATGGCCATTTTAAAGTATACTATCTTTCATCTTTAAATAACTAAATGAAAAAGGGTGCTATAACCCCCGAAATGTCAATATTTAGGGAGCTATTACCGTTCTAAATGAAACTGAATGAAAAAGCATGCTAAAAACCCCGAAATGTCAATATTTAAGGAGTTATGGCCATTTTAAAGTATACTATCTTTCATCTTTAAATAACTAAATGAAAAAGGGTGCTATAACCCCCGAAATGTCAATATTTAAGGAGTTGTGGCCATTTTAAAGTATACTATCTTTCATCTTTAAATAACTAAATGAAAAAGGGTGCTATAACCCCCGAAATGTCAATATTTAAGGAGTTATGGCCATTTTAAAGTATACTATCTTTCATCTTTAAATAACTAAATGAAAAAGGGTGCTATAACCCCCGAAATGTCAATATTTAGGGAGCTATTACCGTTCTAAATGAAACTGAATGAAAAAGCATGCTAAAAACCCCGAAATGTCAATATTTAAGGAGTTATGGCCATTTTAAAGTATACTATCTTTCATCTTTAAATAACTAAATGAAAAAGGGTGCTATAACCCCCGAAATGTCAATATTTAAGGAGTTATGGCCATTTTAAAGTATACTATCTTTCATCTTTAAATAACTAAATGAAAAAGGGTGCTATAACCCCCGAAATGTCAATATTTAAGGAGTTGTGGCCATTTTAAAGTATACTATCTTTCATCTTTAAATAACTAAATGAAAAAGGGTGCTATAACCCCCGAAATGTCAATATTTAAGGAGTTATGGCCATTTTAAAGTATACTATCTTTCATCTTTAAATAACTAAATGAAAAAGGGTGCTATAACCCCCGAAATGTCAATATTTAGGGAGCTATTACCGTTCTAAATGAAACTGAATGAAAAAGCATGCTAAAAACCCCGAAATGTCAATATTTAAGGAGTTATGGCCATTTTAAAGTATACTATCTTTCATCTTTAAATAACTAAATGAAAAAGGGTGCTATAACCCCCGAAATGTCAATATTTAAGGAGTTATGGCCATTTTAAAGTATACTATCTTTCATCTTTAAATAACTAAATGAAAAAGGGTGCTATAACCCCCGAAATGTCAATATTTAGGGAGCTATTACCGTTCTAAATGAAACTGAATGAAAAAGCATGCTAAAAACCCCGAAATGTCAATATTTAGGGAGCTATTACCGTTCTAAATGAAACTGAATGAAAAAGCATGCTAAAAACCCCGAAATGTCAATATTTAAGGAGTTATGGCCATTTTAAAGTATACTATCTTTCATCTTTAAATAACTAAATGAAAAAGGGTGCTATAACCCCCGAAATGTCAATATTTAGGGAGCTATTACCGTTGTAAATGAAACTGAATGAAAAAGCATGCTAAAAACCCCGAAATGTCAATATTTAAGGAGTTATGGCCATTTTAAAGTATACTATCTTTCATCTTTAAATAACTAAATGAAAAAGGGTGCTATAACCCCCGAAATGTCAATATTTAGGGAGCTATTACCGTTCTAAATGAAACTGAATGAAAAAGCATGCTAAAAACCCCGAAATGTCAATATTTAAGGAGTTATGGCCATTTTAAAGTATACTATCTTTCATCTTTAAATAACTAAATGAAAAAGGGTGCTATAACCCCCGAAATGTCAATATTTAAGGAGTTGTGGCCATTTTAAAGTATACTATCTTTCATCTTTAAATAACTAAATGAAAAAGGGTGCTATAACCCCCGAAATGTCAATATTTAAGGAGTTGTGGCCATTTTAAAGTATACTATCTTTCATCTTTAAATAACTAAATGAAAAAGGGTGCTATAACCCCCGAAATGTCAATATTTAGGGAGCTATTACCGTTCTAAATGAAACTGAATGAAAAAGCATGCTAAAAACCCCGAAATGTCAATATTTAAGGAGTTATGGCCATTTTAAAGTATACTATCTTTCATCTTTAAATAACTAAATGAAAAAGGGTGCTATAACCCCCGAAATGTCAATATTTAGGGAGCTATTACCGTTCTAAATGAAACTGAATGAAAAAGCATGCTAAAAACCCCGAAATGTCAATATTTAAGGAGTTATGGCCATTTTAAAGTATACTATCTTTCATCTTTAAATAACTAAATGAAAAAGGGTGCTATAACCCCCGAAATGTCAATATTTAGGGAGCTATTACCGTTCTAAATGAAACTGAATGAAAAAGCATGCTAAAAACCCCGAAATGTCAATATTTAAGGAGTTATGGCCATTTTAAAGTATACTATCTTTCATCTTTAAATAACTAAATGAAAAAGGGTGCTATAACCCCCGAAATGTCAATATTTAGGGAGCTATTACCGTTCTAAATGAAACTGAATGAAAAAGCATGCTAAAAACCCCGAAATGTCAATATTTAGGGAGCTATTACCGTTCTAAATGAAACTGAATGAAAAAGCATGCTAAAAACCCCGAAATGTCAATATTTAGGGAGCTATTACCGTTCTAAATGAAACTGAATGAAAAAGCATGCTAAAAACCCCGAAATGTCAATATTTAAGGAGTTATGGCCATTTTAAAGTATACTATCTTTCATCTTTAAATAACTAAATGAAAAAGGGTGCTATAACCCCCGAAATGTCAATATTTAGGGAGCTATTACCGTTCTAAATGAAACTGAATGAAAAAGCATGCTAAAAACCCCGAAATGTCAATATTTAAGGAGTTATGGCCATTTTAAAGTATACTATCTTTCATCTTTAAATAACTAAATGAAAAAGGGTGCTATAACCCCCGAAATGTCAATATTTAGGGAGCTATTACCGTTCTAAATGAAACTGAATGAAAAAGCATGCTAAAAACCCCGAAATGTCAATATTTAGGGAGCTATTACCGTTCTAAATGAAACTGAATGAAAAATCATGCTAAAAACCCCGAAATGTCAATATTTAAGGAGTTATGGCCATTTTAAAGTATACTATCTTTCATCTTTAAATAACTAAATGAAAAAGGGTGCTATAACCCCCGAAATGTCAATATTTAGGGAGCTATTACCGTTCTAAATGAAACTGAATGAAAAAGCATGCTAAAAACCCCGAAATGTCAATATTTAAGGAGTTATGGCCATTTTAAAGTATACTATCTTTCATCTTTAAATAACTAAATGAAAAAGGGTGCTATAACCCCCGAAATGTCAATATTTAGGGAGCTATTACCGTTCTAAATGAAACTGAATGAAAAAGCATGCTAAAAACCCCGAAATGTCAATATTTAAGGAGTTATGGCCATTTTAAAGTATACTATCTTTCATCTTTAAATAACTAAATGAAAAAGGGTGCTATAACCCCCGAAATGTCAATATTTAGGGAGCTATTACCGTTCTAAATGAAACTGAATGAAAAAGCATGCTAAAAACCCCGAAATGTCAATATTTAAGGAGTTATGGCCATTTTAAAGTATACTATCTTTCATCTTTAAATAACTAAATGAAAAAGGGTGCTATAACCCCCGAAATGTCAATATTTAGGGAGCTATTACCGTTCTAAATGAAACTGAATGAAAAAGCATGCTAAAAACCCCGAAATGTCAATATTTAGGGAGCTATTACCGTTCTAAATGAAACTGAATGAAAAATCATGCTAAAAACCCCGAAATGTCAATATTTAAGGAGTTATGGCCATTTTAAAGTATACTATCTTTCATCTTTAAATAACTAAATGAAAAAGGGTGCTATAACCCCCGAAATGTCAATATTTAGGGAGCTATTACCGTTCTAAATGAAACTGAATGAAAAAGCATGCTAAAAACCCCGAAATGTCAATATTTAAGGAGTTATGGCCATTTTAAAGTATACTATCTTTCATCTTTAAATAACTAAATGAAAAAGGGTGCTATAACCCCCGAAATGTCAATATTTAGGGAGCTATTACCGTTCTAAATGAAACTGAATGAAAAAGCATGCTAAAAACCCCGAAATGTCAATATTTAAGGAGTTATGGCCATTTTAAAGTATACTATCTTTCATCTTTAAATAACTAAATGAAAAAGGGTGCTATAACCCCCGAAATGTCAATATTTAGGGAGCTATTACCGTTCTAAATGAAACTGAATGAAAAAGCATGCTAAAAACCCCGAAATGTCAATATTTAAGGAGTTATGGCCATTTTAAAGTATACTATCTTTCATCTTTAAATAACTAAATGAAAAAGGGTGCTATAACCCCCGAAATGTCAATATTTAGGGAGCTATTACCGTTCTAAATGAAACTGAATGAAAAAGCATGCTAAAAACCCCGAAATGTCAATATTTAGGGAGCTATTACCGTTCTAAATGAAACTGAATGAAAAAGCATGCTAAAAACCCCGAAATGTCAATATTTAAGGAGTTATGGCCATTTTAAAGTATACTATCTTTCATCTTTAAATAACTAAATGAAAAAGGGTGCTATAACCCCCGAAATGTCAATATTTAGGGAGCTATGCTATTACCGTTCTAAATGAAACTGAATGAAAAAGCATGCTAAAAACCCCGAAATGTCAATATTTAGGGAGCTATTACCGTTCTAAATGAAACTGAATGAAAAAGCATGCTAAAAACCCCGAAATGTCAATATTTAAGGAGTTATGGCCATTTTAAAGTATACTATCTTTCATCTTTAAATAACTAAATGAAAAAGGGTGCTATAACCCCCGAAATGTCAATATTTAGGGAGCTATTACCGTTCTAAATGAAACTGAATGAAAAAGCATGCTAAAAACCCCGAAATGTCAATATTTAAGGAGTTATGGCCATTTTAAAGTATACTATCTTTCATCTTTAAATAACTAAATGAAAAAGGGTGCTATAACCCCCGAAATGTCAATATTTAAGGAGTTATGGCCATTTTAAAGTATACTATCTTTCATCTTTAAATAACTAAATGAAAAAGGGTGCTATAACCCCCGAAATGTCAATATTTAGGGAGCTATTACCGTTCTAAATGAAACTGAATGAAAAAGCATGCTAAAAACCCCGAAATGTCAATATTTAAGGAGTTATGGCCATTTTAAAGTATACTATCTTTCATCTTTAAATAACTAAATGAAAAAGGGTGCTATAACCCCCGAAATGTCAATATTTAGGGAGCTATTACCGTTCTAAATGAAACTGAATGAAAAAGCATGCTAAAAACCCCGAAATGTCAATATTTAAGGAGTTATGGCCATTTTAAAGTATACTATCTTTCATCTTTAAATAACTAAATGAAAAAGGGTGCTATAACCCCCGAAATGTCAATATTTAAGGAGTTATGGCCATTTTAAAGTATACTATCTTTCATCTTTAAATAACTAAATGAAAAAGGGTGCTATAACCCCCGAAATGTCAATATTTAGGGAGCTATTACCGTTCTAAATGAAACTGAATGAAAAAGCATGCTAAAAACCCCGAAATGTCAATATTTAAGGAGTTATGGCCATTTTAAAGTATACTATCTTTCATCTTTAAATAACTAAATGAAAAAGGGTGCTATAACCCCCGAAATGTCAATATTTAAGGAGTTATGGCCATTTTAAAGTATACTATCTTTCATCTTTAAATAACTAAATGAAAAAGGGTGCTATAACCCCCGAAATGTCAATATTTAAGGAGTTATGGCCATTTTAAAGTATAATATCTCTCATCTTTAAATAACTAAATGAAAAAGGGTGCTATAACCCCCGAAATGTCAATATTTAAGGAGTTATGGCCATTTTAAAGTATACTATCTTTCATCTTTAAATAACTAAATGAAAAAGGGTGCTATAACCCCCGAAATGTCAATATTTAGGGAGCTATTACCGTTCTAAATGAAACTGAATGAAAAAGCATGCTAAAAACCCCGAAATGTCAATATTTAAGGAGTTATGGCCATTTTAAAGTATACTATCTTTCATCTTTAAATAACTAAATGAAAAAGGGTGCTATAACCCCCGAAATGTCAATATTTAGGGAGCTATTACCGTTCTAAATGAAACTGAATGAAAAAGCATGCTAAAAACCCCGAAATGTCAATATTTAAGGAGTTATGGCCATTTTAAAGTATACTATCTTTCATCTTTAAATAACTAAATGAAAAAGGGTGCTATAACCCCCGAAATGTCAATATTTAGGGAGCTATTACCGTTCTAAATGAAACTGAATGAAAAAGCATGCTAAAAACCCCGAAATGTCAATATTTAAGGAGTTATGGCCATTTTAAAGTATACTATCTTTCATCTTTAAATAACTAAATGAAAAAGGGTGCTATAACCCCCGAAATGTCAATATTTAGGGAGCTATTACCGTTCTAAATGAAACTGAATGAAAAAGCATGCTAAAAACCCCGAAATGTCAATATTTAAGGAGTTATGGCCATTTTAAAGTATACTATCTTTCATCTTTAAATAACTAAATGAAAAAGGGTGCTATAACCCCCGAAATGTCAATATTTAAGGAGTTATGGCCATTTTAAAGTATACTATCTTTCATCTTTAAATAACTAAATGAAAAAGGGTGCTATAACCCCCGAAATGTAAATATTTAGGGAGCTATTACCGTTCTAAAATAAACTGAATGAAAAAGCATGCTAAAAACCCCGAAATATCAATATTTAAGGAGTTATGGCCATTTTAAAGTATACTATCTTTCATTTTTAAATAACTAAATGAAAAAGCATGCTATAACCCCCGAAATGTAAATATTTAGGGAGCTATTACCGTTCTAAAATAAACTGAATGAAAAAGCATGCTAAAAACCCCGAAATGTCAATATTTAAGGAGTTATGGCCATTTTAAAGTATACTATCTTTCATTTTTAAATAACTAAATGAAAAAGCATGCTATAACCCCCGAAATGTAAATATTTAAGGAGTTATGGCCATTTTAAAGTATACTATCTTTCATTTTTAAATAACTAAATGAAAAAGCAGTCTATAACCCCCGAAATGTCAATATTTAGGGAGCTATTACCGTTCTAAAATAAACTGAATGAAAAAGCATGCTAAAAACCCCGAAATGTCAATATTTAAGGAGTTATGGCCATTTTAAAGTATAATATCTTTCATTTTTAAATAACTAAATGAAAAAGCATGCTATAACCCCCGAAATGTAAATATTTAAGGAGTAATGGCCATTTTAAAGTATACTATCTTTCATTTTTAAATAACTAAATGAAAAAGCAGTCTATAACCCCCGAAATGTCAATATTTAGGGAGCTTATACCGTTCTAAAATAAACTAAATGAAAAAGCATGCTAAAAACCCCGAAATGTCAATATTTAAGGAGTTATGGCCATTTTAAAGTATACTATCTTTCATTTTTAAATAACTAAATGAAAAAGCATGCTATAACCCCTGAAATGTAAATATTTAGGGAGCTATTACCGTTCTAAAATAAACTGAATGAAAAAGCATGCTAAAAACCCCGAAATATCAATATTTAAGGAGTTATGGCCATTTTAAAGTATACTATCTTTCATTTTTAAATAACTAAATGAAAAAGCATGCTATAACCCCCGAAATGTAAATATTTAGGGAGCTATTACCGTTCTAAAATAAACTGAATGAAAAAGCATGCTAAAAACCCCGAAATGTCAATATTTAAGGAGTTATGGCCATTTTAAAGTATACTATCTTTCATTTTTAAATAACTAAATGAAAAAGCATGCTATAACCCCCGAAATGTAAATATTTAAGGAGTTATGGCCATTTTAAAGTATACTATCTTTCATTTTTAAATAACTAAATGAAAAAGCAGTCTATAACCCCCGAAATGTCAATATTTAGGGAGCTATTACCGTTCTAAAATAAACTGAATGAAAAAGCATGCTAAAAACCCCGAAATGTCAATATTTAAGGAGTTATGTCCATTTTAAATTATACTATCTTTCATTTTTAAATAACTAAATGAAAAAGCATGCTATAACCCCCGAAATGTAAATATTTAGGGAGCTATTACCGTTCTAAAATAAACTGAATGAAAAAGCATGCTAAAAACCCCGAAATGTCAATATTTAAGGAGTTATGGCCATTTTAAAGTATACTATCTTTCATTTTTAAATAACTAAATGAAAAAGCATGCTATAACCCCCGAAATGTAAATATTTAAGGAGTTATGGCCATTTTAAAGTATACTATCTTTCATTTTTAAATAACTAAATGAAAAAGCATGCTATAACCCCCGAAATGTAAATATTTAGGGAGCTATTACCGTTCTAAAATAAACTGAATGAAAAAGCATGCTAAAAACCCCGAAATGTCAATATTTAAGGAGTTATGGCCATTTTAAAGTATACTATCTTTCATTTTTAAATAACTAAATGAAAAAGCATGCTATAACCCCCGAAATGTAAATATTTAAGGAGTTATGGCCATTTTAAAGTATACTATCTTTCATTTTTAAATAACTAAATGAAAAAGCATGCTATAACCCCCGAAATGTAAATATTTAAGGAGTTATGGCCATTTTAAAGTATACTATCTTTCATTTTTAAATAACTAAATGAAAAAGCATGCTATAACCCCCGAAATGTAAATATTTAGGGAGCTATTACCGTTCTAAAATAAACTGAATGAAAAAGCATGGTAAAAATCCCGAAATGTCAATATTTAAGGAGTTATGGCCATTTTAAAGTATACTATCTTTCATTTTTAAATAACTAAATGAAAAAGCATGCTATAACCCCCGAAATGTAAATATTTAGGGAGCTATTACCGTTCTAAAAAAACTGAATGAAAAAGCATGGTAAAAACCCCGAAATGTCAATATTTAAGGAGTTATGGCCATTTTAAAGTATACTATCTTTCATTTTTAAATAACTAAATTAAAAAGCATGCTATAACCCCCGAAATGTCAATATTTAGAGAGCTATTACCGTTCTAAATGAAACTGAATGAAAAAGCATGCTAAAAACCCCGAAATGTCAATATTTAGGGAGCTATTACCGTTCTAAAATAAACTGAATGAAAAAGCATGGTAAAAATCCCGAAATGTCAATATTTAAGGAGTTATGGCCATTTTAAAGTATACTATCTTTCACTTTTAAATAACTAAATGAAAAAGCATGCTATAACCCCCGAAATGTCAATATTTAGGGAGCTTATACCGTTCTAAAATAAACTGAATGAAAAAGCATGCTAAAAACCCCGAAATGTCAATATTTAAGGAGTTATGGCCATTTTAAAGTACACTATCTTTCATCTTTAAATATCTAAATGAAAAAGCATGCTATAACCCCCGAAATGCCAATATTTAGGGAGCTATTACCGTTATAAAATAAACTGAATGAAAAAGCATGCTAAAAACCCCGAAATGTCAATATTTAAGGAGTTATGGCCATTTGAAAGTATACTATCTTTCATTTTTAAATAACTAAATGAAAAAGCTTGCTATAACCCCCGAAATGTCAATATTTAGGGAGCTTATACCGTTCTAAAATAAACTGAATGAAAAAACATGGTAAAAACCCCGAAATGTCAATATTTAAGGAGTTATGGCCATTTGAAAGTATACTATCTTTCATTTTTAAATAACTAAATGAAAAAGCATGCTATAACCCCCGAAATGTCAATATTTAGGGAGCTATCACCGCTCTAAATGAAACTGAATCAAAAAGCATGCTAAAAACCCCGAAATGTCAATATTTAAGGAGTTATGGCCATTTTAAAGTATACTATCTTTCATTTTTAAATAACTAAATGAAAAAGCATGCTATAACCCCCGAAATGTCAATATTTAGGGAGCTTATACCGTTCTAAAATAAACTGAATGAAAAAACATGGTAAAAACCCCGAAATGTCAATATTTAAGGAGTTATGGCCATTTTAAAGTATACTATCTTTCATTTTTAAATAACTAAATGAAAAGCATGCTATAACCCCCGAAATGTCAATATTTAGGGAGCTTATACCGTTCTAAAATAAACTGAATGAAAAAGCATGCTAAAAACCCCGAAATGTCAATATTTAAGGAGTTATGGCCATTTTAAAGTATACTATCTTTCATTTTTAAATAACTAAATGAAAAAGCTTGCTATAACCCCCGAAATGTCAATATTTAGGGAGCTATTACCGTTCTAAATGAAACTGAATGAAAAAACATGGTAAAAACCCCGAAATGTCAATATTTAAGGAGTTATGGCCATTTTAAAGTATACTATCTTTCATTTTTAAATAACTAAATGAAATAGCATGCTATAACCCCCGAAATGTCAATATTTAGGGAGCTTATACCGTTCTAAAATAAACTGAATGAAAAAGCATGCTAAAAACCCCGAAATGTCAATATTTAAGGAGTTATGGCCATTTGAAAGTATACTATCTTTCATCTTTAAATAACTAAATGAAAAAGCATGCTATAACCCCCGAAATGTCAATATTTAGGAAGCTATCACCGCTCTAAATGAAACTGAATGAAAAAGCATGGTAAAAACCCCGAAATGTCAATATTTAAGGAGTTATGGCCATTTTAAAGTATACTATCTTTCATTTTTAAATAACTAAATGAAAAAGCAGTCTATAACCCCCGAAATGTCAATATTTAGGGAGCTATTACCGTTCTAAAATAAACTGAATGAAAAAGCATGGTAAAAACCCCGAAATGTCAATATTTAAGGAGTTATGGCCATTTTAAAGTATACTATCTTTCATTTTTAAATAACTAAATGAAAAAGCATGCTATAACCCCCGAAATGTCAATATTTAGGGAGCTATCACCGCTCTAAATGAAACTGAATGAAAAAGCATGGTAAAAACCCCGAAATGTCAATATTTAAGGAGTTATGGCCATTTTAAAGTATACTATCTTTCATTTTTAAATAACTAAATGAAAAAGCAGTCTATAACCCCCGAAATGTCAATATTTAGGGAGCTTATACCGTTCTAAAATAAACTGAATGAAAAAGCATGCTAAAAACCCCGAAATGTCAATATTTAAGGAGTTATGGCCATTTTAAAGTATACTATCTTTCATTTTTAAATAACTAAATGAAAAAGCATGCTATAACCCCCGAAATGTCAATATTTAGGGAGCTATTACCGTTCTAAAGCAAACTGAATGAAAAAGCATGGTAAAAACCCCGAAATGTCAATATTTAAGGAGTTATGGCCATTTTAAAGTATACTATCTTTCATCTTTAAATAACTAAATGAAAAAGCATGCTATAACCCCCGAAATGTCAATATTTAGGGAGCTTATACCGTTCTAAAATAAACTGAATGAAAAAGCATGCTAAAAACCCCGAAATGTCAATATTTAAGGAGTTATGGCCATTTTAAAGTATACTATCTTTCATTTTTAAATAACTAAATGAAAAAGCATGCTATAACCCCCGAAATGTCAATATTTAGGGAGCTATTACCGTTCTAAAATAAACTGGATGAAAAAGCATGGTAAAAACCCCGAAATGTCAATATTTAAGGAGTTATGGCCATTTTAAAGTATACTATCTTTCATTTTTAAATAACTAAATGAAAAAACATGCTATAACCCCCGAAATGTCAATATTTAGGGAGCTTATACCGTTCTAAAATAAACTGAATGAAAAAGCATGCTAAAAACCCCGAAATGTCAATATTTAAGGAGTTATGGCCATTTTAAAGTATACTATCTTTCATTTTTAAATAACTAAATGAAAAAGCATGCTATAACCCCCGAAATGTCAATATTTAGGGAGCTATTACCGTTCTAAAATAAACTGGATGAAAAAGCATGGTAAAAACCCCGAAATGTCAATATTTAAGGAGTTATGGCCATTTTAAAGTATACTATCTTTCATTTTTAAATAACTAAATGAAAAAACATGCTATAACCCCCGAAATGTCAATATTTAGGGAGCTTATACCGTTCTAAAATAAACTGAATGAAAAAGCATGCTAAAAACCCCGAAATGTCAATATTTAAGGAGTTATGGCCATTTTAAAGTATACTATCTTTCATTTTTAAATAACTAAATGAAAAAGCATGCTATAACCCCCGAAATGTCAATATTTAGGGAGCTATTACCGTTCTAAAATAAACTGGATGAAAAAGCATGGTAAAAACCCCGAAATGTCAATATTTAAGGAGTTATGGCCATTTTAAAGTATACTATCTTTCATTTTTAAATAACTAAATGAAAAAGCATGCTATAACCCCCGAAATGTCAATATTTAGGGAGCTATTATCATTCTAAAATAAACTGGATGAAAAAGCATGGTAAAAACCCCGAAATGTCAATATTTAAGGAGTTATGGCCATTTTAAAGTATACTATCTTTCATTTTTAAATAACTAAATGAAAAAGCATGCTATAACCCCCGAAATGTCAATATTTAGGGAGCTTATACCGTTCTAAAATAAACTGAATGAAAAAGCATGCTAAAAACCCCGAAATGTCAATATTTAAGGAGTTATGGCCATTTTAAAGTATACTATCTTTCATTTTTAAATAACTAAATGAAAAAGCATGCTATAACCCCCGAAATGTCAATATTTAGGGAGCTATTACCGTTCTAAAATAAACTGGATGAAAAAGCATGGTAAAAACCCCGAAATGTCAATATTTAAGGAGTTATGGCCATTTTAAAGTATACTATCTTTCATTTTTAAATAACTAAATGAAAAAGCATGCTATAACCCCCGAAATGTCAATATTTAGGGAGCTATTATCATTCTAAAATAAACTGGATGAAAAAGCATGGTAAAAACCCCGAAATGTCAATATTTAAGGAGTTATGGCCATTTTAAAGTATACTATCTTTCATTTTTAAATAACTAAATGAAAAAGCATGCTATAACCCCCGACATGTCAATATTTAGGGAGCTTATACCGTTCTAAAATAAACTGAATGAAAAAGCATGCTAAAAACCTCGAAATGTCAATATTTAAGGAGTTATGGCCATTTTAAAGTATACTATCTTTCATTTTTAAATAACTGAATGAAAAAGCATGCTAAAAACCCCGAAATGTCAATATTTAGGGAGCTATTACCGTTCTAAATGAAACTGAATGAAAAAGCATGCTAAAAACCCCGAAATGTCAATATTTAGGGAGCTATTACCGTTCTAAATGAAACTGAATGAAAAAGCATGCTAAAAACCCCGAAATGTCAATATTTAGGGAGCTATTACCGTTCTAAATGAAACTGAATGAAAAAGCATGCTAAAAACCCCGAAATGTTAATATTTAAGGAGTTATGGCCATTTTAAAGTATACTATCTTTCATTTTTAAATAACTGAATGAAAAAGCATGCTAAAAACCCCGAAATGTCAATATTTAGGGAGCTATTACCGTTCTAAATGAAACTGAATGAAAAAGCATGCTAAAAACCCCGAAATGTCAATATTTAGGGAGCTATTACCGTTCTAAATGAAACTGAATGAAAAAGCATGCTAAAAACCCCGAAATGTTAATATTTAAGGAGTTATGGCCATTTTAAAGTATACTATCTTTCATTTTTAAATAACTGAATGAAAAAGCATGCTAAAAACCCCGAAATGTCAATATTTAGGGAGCTATTACCGTTCTAAATGAAACTGAATGAAAAAGCATGCTAAAAACCCCGAAATGTTAATATTTAAGGAGTTATGGCCATTTTAAAGTATACTATCTTTCATTTTTAAATAACTGAATGAAAAAGCATGCTAAAAACCCCGAAATGTCAATATTTAGGGAGCTATTACCGTTCTAAATGAAACTGAATGAAAAAGCATGCTAAAAACCCCGAAATGTCAATATTTAGGGAGCTATTACTGTTCTAAATGAAACTGAATGAAAAAGCATGCTAAAAACCCCGAAATGTCAATATTTAAGGAGTTATGGCCATTTTAAAGTATACTATCTTTCATTTTTAAATAACTAAATGAAAAAGCATGCTATAACCCCCGAAATGTCAATATTTAGGGAGCTATTATCATTCTAAAATAAACTGGATGAAAAAGCATGGTAAAAACCCCGAAATGTCAATATTTAAGGAGTTATGGCCATTTTAAAGTATACTATCTTTCATTTTTAAATAACTAAATGAAAAAGCATGCTATAACCCCGAAATGTCAATATTTAGGGAGCTATTACTGTTCTAAATGAAACTGAATGAAAAAGCATGCTAAAAACCCCGAAATGTCAATATTTAAGGAGTTATGGCCATTTTAAATTATACTATCTTTCATCTTTAAATATCTAAATGAAAAAGCATGCTATAACCCCCGAAATGTCAATATCTAGGGAGCTATTACCGTTCTAAATGAAACTGAATGAAAAAGCATGCTAAAACCCCGAAATGTCAATATTTAAGGAGTTATGGCCATTTTAAAGTATACTATCTTTCATCTTTAAATAACTAAATGAAAAAGCATGCTATAACCCCGAAATGTCAATATTTAGGGAGCTATTACTGTTCTAAATGAAACTGAATGAAAAAGCATGCTAAAAACCCCGAAATGTCAATATTTAAGGAGTTATGGCCATTTGAAAGTATATTATCTTTCATCTTTAAATAACTAAATGAAAAAGCATGCTATAACCCCCGAAATGTCAATATTTAGGGAGCTATTACCGTTCTAAATGAAACTGAATGAAAAAGCATGCTAAAAACCCCGAAATGTCAATATTTAAGGAGTTATGGCCATTTTAAAGTATACTATCCTTCATCTTTAAATAACTAAATGAAAAAGCATGCTATAACCCCCGAAATGTCAATATTTAGGGAGCTATTACCGTTCTAAATGAAACTGAATGAAAAAGCATGCTAAAAACCCCGAAATGTCAATATTTAAGGAGTTATGGCCATTTTAAAGTATACTATCCTTCATCTTTAAATAACTAAATGAAAAAGCATGCTATAACCCCCGAAATGTCAATATTTAGGGAGCTATTACCGTTCTAAATGAAACTGAATGAAAAAGCATGCTAAAAACCCCGAAATGTCAATATTTAAGGAGTTATGGCCATTTTAAAGTATACTATCCTTCATCTTTAAATAACTAAATGAAAAAGCATGCTATAACCCCCGAAATGTCAATATTTAGGGAGCTATTACCGTTCTAAATGAAACTGAATGAAAAAGCATGCTAAAAACCCCGAAATGTCAATATTTAAGGAGTTATGGCCATTTTAAAGTATACTATCCTTCATCTTTAAATAACTAAATGAAAAAGCATGCTATAACCCCCGAAATGTCAATATTTAGGGAGCTATTACCGTTCTAAATGAAACTGAATGAAAAAGCATGCTAAAAACCCCGAAATGTCAATATTTAAGGAGTTATGGCCATTTTAAAGTATACTATCCTTCATCTTTAAATAACTAAATGAAAAAGCATGCTATAACCCCCGAAATGTCAATATTTAGGGAGCTATTACCGTTCTAAATGAAACTGAATGAAAAAGCATGCTAAAAACCCCGAAATGTCAATATTTAAGGAGTTATGGCCATTTTAAAGTATACTATCCTTCATCTTTAAATAACTAAATGAAAAAGCATGCTATAACCCCCGAAATGTCAATATTTAGGGAGCTATTACCGTTCTAAATGAAACTGAATGAAAAAGCATGCTAAAAACCCCGAAATGTCAATATTTAAGGAGTTATGGCCATTTGAAAGTATACTATCTTTCATCTTTAAATAACTAAATGAAAAAGCATGCTATAACCCCCGAAATGTCAATATTTAGGGAGCTATTACCGTTCTAAATGAAACTGAATGAAAAAGCATGCTAAAAACCCCGAAATGTCAATATTTAAGGAGTTATGGCCATTTGAAAGTATACTATCTTTCATCTTTAAATAACTAAATGAAAAAGCATGCTATAACCCCCGAAATGTCAATATTTAGGGAGCTATTACCGTTCTAAATGAAAATGAATGAAAAAGCATGCTAAAAACCCCGAAATGTCAATATTTAAGAAGTTATGGCCATTTGAAAGTATACTATCTTTCATCTTTAAATAACTAAATGAAAAAGCATGCTATAACCCCCGAAATGTCAATATTTAGGGAGCTATTACCGTTCTAAATGAAACTGAATGAAAAAGCATGCTAAAAACCCCGAAATGTCAATATTTAAGGAGTTATGGCCATTTTAAAGTATACTATCTTTCATCTTTAAATAAGTAAATGAAAAAGGGTGCTATAACCCCCGAAATGTCAATATTTAGGGAGCTATTACCGTACTAAAATAAACTGAATGAAAAAGCATGCTAAAAACCCCGAAATGTCAATATTTAAGGAGTTATGGCCATTTTAAAGTATAGGTAGTAAAAAAAAACTAAAAAACTAAACCATCTTTAAAAAATTGAAGGCAGTAGATCATCAACGAGACGGGAATTACTTCGGATATAATAGGGATTGATTAAGATGTAATTGAGAGGTGTTCAATATTGTTACAGGCATTGACTTCCTGCTACAATATTAATGTCGAAAAATTTAACGCCTTTGCAGTGGAATCTGCTTAAGAATTAACAAATAGATGGTACTATCTTCCACCCACAATCCATAAAATTTTAATAATGCACCCGACATTAAAAAATAGTCATGGTATCGATTGGAGTATTATCGGAGGAGGCCACGGTGTCTAGAAACAAAGATATAAAAAAGTTTCGACTAAATCATACACCGACCATTTTGTCACATTTTTTATTTTTATCCCATCAAGGTACCATAACCAAAGATTCATATTCATATCTGCACTGAAAGTATTTTTGGCCGCTGTTCCAATACGACCTCGACCAATGTGCATTCTAAAATAAACTGTATGAAAAAGCATGTTAAAAACCCCGAAATGTCAATATTTAGGGACCTCCGACCATTCTAAAATAAACTGAATAAAAGAGAATGCTAACAGCCCGAAATGCCAATATTTAAGGAGTTATTATGTCAATTTTAAGTTTTCGTATTTTTAGGGTGTTTTAAATCATTTTTTAACGTTTTTCTTATTTTGCCCTGAACCTTTTTATTTGTGAATGACTATAAATTCCTCGATTCAAAAATTAAAAAACAAATTTTTCGATTAATTTTTCGTTTTGCTAACCATCTTTAAGAGGTTGTATGCATGTTCTTTATTATTTCAAATTTCGTGTGTAATGTTTTGATTTCTTGTTCTTTATATATGTTCATTTTTTTTTTTTTTTTGTAATTTTTTCGTCTTTAATGACATTGCAGAGGTTTTTTTTCTTCTTCATTTTCAACTAAAAATACAAATAAAAAGTAAAATTTAATTTCAATTAAATAGTTTCCTATAACAAATACAACACTTTTGAATAAAATTCCTATATAGTTTTTTTTCTGTTTACATACACAATTCGTTACTATTATGCGAAAGCTTTCGTTCTGTTGCTGCAGTTTCCGTTTCCGTATTGTTTATTATCATCTTTGGTTTTGTGGTATATTACATTGTTGTAATGAAGCCATGGGTGCCATCTATCTATCTATCACACGTCACTCAGTTATGTCTCCGAGATGTATAAAAAATAGTATGTAGTTGTAATTGTATTAATATATAGTTAGTACCATTAGTTAGTAGTTTCTTTTTGTTCTTCAAATATATATTTGTTTATTGTTATTGTTGTGTTTTATACAGAGAGGTGGTGTTGATGTTAGTTTAGTTTAGTTTAGCTAATCGTGGAGATCGTGGTCGAAGGAAGCCGTAGTTATTCCGTGCGATTGGAAATTTATGCCTTTGATTCGGACTCAGTGGCCTGAGATGTGGCATCACTGCCACCCGATTTGCCATCATCAACATTGCCGCAGACACAGCATGGGCATTTCTCTTTCAAGGCAATACGATATTTAGGATGGCTGAAAAGAAGAGATAGAAGAGCGAGAGAATGAGTGATGGAGGAAAATATTGAGTACTTTGAGATATATAATTGTCGAGGGTTTGGAGATTTGCTAAGGATTATTAAGGGCTCAATCGGGGATTTTTTAAAGAATATCTTTTTCCGCTTAAATTTTCTGAGAATAGTTTTTCAAGGGCTATAAGGGGTAGAATCGTGGATTTTTCAAGGATTCTCAGAGCTAGAATCCTAAATGGTTTTAAAGAATATCTTTCGCGGACTTTCTGGGCCAGAAACGTGGATTTTTTCAGCAGGATTTCTAAAATTTCGTCGAAAAATCCGTATTCGCATTAGATCTCTGGTTGAGTGAAATATTGATATATGCCTGGTTCAAGATGAATCAGTTAAATTTTTGCAAGTTATAAATATTACAAATGTTGACCCCTGGAAGTATCTGAAGGAGTGGATTTGGATGTGCCAATTTTGCAAAGAAACCAGGGCTAATTTCGCATTTTATAAGCGTTTTTAGTTATTCAAAATGTTGACCCTTTATGGAGGAGTTACCACTAGGCATGGTCCGTTATTTTCCATCTTCACACCAGATCTTGGCTTGATGGAAATATTGGTTATACAAAATTTTGAGGTATTGGATATTGAAAATTTTGGGGGAGTGGTCCGATATATTTCATCTTCACAGCAGATCTTTTGTTAGTAGATGTAATGGGATGTGAGAAATGAGAAGAGAACTGGATGCTTATTTCGGATATTTTAATCGTATTGGTTTTTTAAAACTTTGACCACTTGTGGGGGAGCCACCAGAAGGATTGGATCGATCTTCTGTCGCTGTTGAATGGAATTGGATGTTAATTTCGCATTTTATGAGCGTTCTAGTTATTCAAAATGTTAACCCCTTGTGTGGGAGGTACTACGAGGAGTTGTCCGGTGTATTCCATCTTCACACCAGATCTTTTGTTGATGGAAATATTTGGATGTGCCGAGTTTAAAAATTATCTGATGCTAATTTCACATTTTGTGGGTGTCTTGGTTATTCAAAGTTCTTTTGTGGGGAAGTTAGTTAGGGGAGGTATTAAAAATAGTGGTCCGATATATTTCATCTTCACATCAGATCTTTTGTTAGTAGATATAATGGGATGTGAGAAATATGAAGAGAACCGGATGCTTAATTCGGATACTATAATCGTATTTGGTTTTTTTAAAACTTTGACCACTTGTGGGGGAGCCACCAGAAGGATTGGATCGATCTTCTGTCGCTGTTGAATGGAATTGGATGTAAATTTCGCTTTTTATGAGCGTTCTAGTCATACAAAATGTTAACCCCTTGTGTGGGAGGTACTAGGAGGAGTTGTCCGATGTATTCCATCTTCACACCAGATCTTGTGTTGATGGAAATATTTGGATGTGCCCAGTTGAAAAAGAATCTGATGCTAATTTCACATTTCGTGGACGTCTTGGTTATTCAAAGTTTTGAACTTTTGTAGGGGAGCTAGCAGAAGGCATGGTCTGATATTTTCCATCTTCACAATAGGTATTGTGTTGATAGAAATATTGCTATGTACCGATTTTGAAAAGAATCCGATGCTAATTTCGCACTTTATGAGCGTTTTTGTTATTTAAAATATATTGACCCTTGGTGGGGGAGGTACTAGAAAGAGTGGTTCGAAATATTACATCTTCACACCAGATTTTGTGTTGATGGAAATATTTATAGGTGCCAGGTTTGAAAAGAATCCGATACTAATTTCGTATTTTATGATCGTTTTGGTTGTTCAAAATGTTGACCCTTTGACCTTTGGGTAGCTACCACATGGCGTGGTCCGATATATTCCATATTCACACTAGATCTTGTGTTGATAAGAAATTTTGGGATGTACCGAGTTGCGAAAGAATCAATTAGTTATTCAAAATGTTCGCCCTTTGTGGGGATGGTACCAGAAACAGTGGACCGATACTGTTAATAATCACGCATTACCTTGCACTGATATAAATATTAAAATCAAAATTTAATGATTTTTTCATGTTCTATGAGGTTAATATTTTTCTTTGAAAATGTCGACCTTTGTGCGGGAGGTACCAGAAGGAGGGGACCAATATTGCCTATCTCCGAACTCGATATAAGATTTTTAATAATATTACGATGTACCAAGTTTGGACCAATTTGAATACTCATTTCGAGAGTTATCTTGTCGACGGACTGACACCCCATATGTCCTGAAACGGATTTAGCCCAAAGAGACCTAGAGTGTAAAACCATTACTTCGATGTGGCACGTTCTGGCCGTATTAAATGATATATACCCTATGTATCCATATAATTAAGAACTCGAGGCCTTCGAAACATTGCCTAAGGTCACTTGAGATTCCCTTTATCGCGCGATATATCTTTAGCTAAAATACGCCTTAAGAGATTGTATGTCCCTTGAAGACCTCTTGTGAAGACTTCTCTTAATAGAAAACCACTTGAGAGGTCTTCTATCTTTTGAAAGCCACTAAGGTATCGTCTATTGGCATATAATCACTTAATTAGTCCTGTATCTGTTGGACGCCTTCGGAGTTATTTTCTAGTACTGGAAGTTCTATAGAAGCCTTCTCTCCTAAGAAAACTTCTTTAGTGGTTCTCCTTAGTGGTCGTACCATATCTTGAAAGTTACTTGAGATATTGCTTGCTATTTTCTAAAAACCACTTGAGGTATCTTCCATGGTATCTATTGAATACAACCTGAGAGGTCTTTTATTTTTTGAATATCTTCGGAGAGGCAATTCGCCTTAAGAATGTCACTTTAGCGGTCAACTATATACAGGAATACAGGATACACTCTACATATATGGAAGTGGTTCTGTCTATAGAAAAAGTGGTCCTATGTTCAGAAGGCGACTTTAGTAGCCCTCCACGTACAGAAGGCCACTTGAGAGACTCTATATTTAAGCAGAGCCCTTTTGAGGTGGGGTTTTCATTCTGTAGAAGCCTCTACGTTTCTCTAGAAAGCCTCTAGTCTGTGGAGGAAAAAAATCGAGTACTATGAGGTACATAATTTTCTGGAGTTTAATATTTTCTGAGGATTATTAAGGCCTCAATCGGAAATTTTTCAAAAAAATATATTTTCAGCTAAAATTTTGGATTTTCTAAAAATAGTTTTTCAAGGCAGTAAGATTTTGTATTTTTCAAGGATCCCCCAAAAGTGGTCGTCCTTTATTTTTGAGAGTCACTAGAGAGGTTATTTACTATCTTCTATGGTATCTATAGAAAACCACCTGAGAGATCTTCTAATTTCTGAACACCCCCAGAGAGGTATTATTTAGGGACTTATTCAGAAGATAACTTTAATAGTCAGCTATGAAATGGAAAGCACTTAGTAGGTCATGTATGCATGTATGGAAGCAAATTAAGTTCCTCTATCTATAGGAAACCCCTGCCCCTGAAGGCCATTTGGGGCCTCCCTACTTAAAGAGAGCCCTTTTCAGAGGTTTTCTGATTCCTAGAATATTACCAGTGAGGTCTTCATTCTCCAGAAAACCTCTAAAAATATCACATGCGTGCAAGAGAGACTTGAGAGACTTATTCAGAAGGCCACTTTAAGGGTCATCTATGTAATGAATGTCACATAAGAGGCCGTCTACATATATGAAAGGCCACTTAAGTATCTATAGCTATGGAAATTCTCTAAAATGGCCCTCTTCATTCTCAAAAAAGCCTCCAGGCAGGTCCACTGTAAAAAACCACCACTTGAGTACTATCAGAGATTATTGTCTTCAACATACCTGTTAGCATGTGGTCCTCTCTATGTTTAGAAGGCCACTTGGAGGGCTATCTACTTATAGAGAGTCCTTTTCAGAGGTCTTCTCTTCCTAGAAAATTGGGGCCTTAATTTTCTAGAAAGCCTCTAGAGATTACGGGAGCACTGCTTCTCTTCCTGTTTTGTTTTTTTTTTTTTTCTCTCTTCCACTTACCTGGTAGCGTAGACAATTGGATTATAGACTGTGGCCGATTTGGCAAAGCAGGCACCCCAGATGGTGTTCAGTGGGGTTAAACCTTCATATTTGAATAGACCCAAGGTGTTGATGACTTGATAGGGGGTCCAGGCCATGAACCACAGTGAAATGGTGACCAAGGCAACTTTGGCCAATTTGCCCTCGGCTGACTTTTCGGCATCCTCAGAGGAGCGGAGGGATTTGACATTCATTTTCTTGGCTTGTTCGCGCATGGCTTTCTCGTGAGCAGATACAGCCTGGCGAAGAAAGACCAGCATATATTATGAGGAAGCCAAAGAAGAATTTTTCGATATCGATACTTACAGCAATGATGAACCAATAGGAATAGCAGATCAAGAACAATGGCACATAATAGACAAAGATGGTATAGAAGATCAAATAGGTACGTGGATTCCAGTCACGTTCCAAATAATCAATGCCGCAGGATGTTAGATTGCCCTCAGGCACATAACTGCAATGAGAGAGGGGTTTTTTCATATATTTCTGTTTTAAGAGAATTTTGTGTCTCCTCCCTTACCGGCTCCATCCCAAAACTGGGGCAAATGTCCAAATACTAGACATGGCCCAAACGAAAATAATCTTAAATATGGCCAATTTCACCGTCATCGGTTGTCCGGCCATACCCTTGACAATGACATTGTAACGATCCAAGGCCACCATGCACATGGACCAAATTGAACTGCAGCCAAAGGCCGAACCCAAACCGGCATAGACATCACACATCAATGGGCCCCAGACCCAGGTCTCAAAATATAAATTAATACCCATAATAGGAGTATTCAGAACCATCATGCCAAAATCGGAGAGAGCCAAATTGATGACCAGCAAATTGGCAGGTGTACGCAGAGATTTTGTTGTGCCAAAAATATAGATGACGGTACCGTTGCCAATCCAGGCCAGTATACCGATGGTCAGCAGATAGGCAGCTAGAATTTTACTCCAGATGGGGTCCATGGCAGGGAATTGATTCCAATACGGATGGATTAAGTGGGCCATGTCGGGTGTTACCTGTAAAAATGATGTTGGAGAGGAAAGAGGGTCAGCAAGGCACTTGAAAGGACTCTAAGTTGCGGAAGTCCACTAGGATTCTCTTCCAGCAATAGATAACTACTTGAAAGGTTTAATTTTGAAGCGACGAGGTTCTAGAAAACCTATATCGCATTTATGGTGGTGGAAGATAACTTGATTGGTATTCCATCGATCGGGGTTTGGCATAGAAAGGACCTATTGAGAATTAGTCTAGGAGTCCTATTTCCACATCACAACTTCCAGCAATGGATAACCTCTTGAAATGTTTAATTTCGAAGCGATGAGGTTCTAGAAGACCTATCTCCCATTCATTGATTGGTCGAGGCTTGGTATGGAAAGGACCCATTGAAAAGCGGTTTAGGAGTCCTCTATCCACATCACCACTTTAATGGTCTTCTAATTTATAAAGACCTCAGACCTTTTTGTTTGAAAGAGGACCTTGAGATACTTTTCACAGGTTCTCCACCACAATACCCACCTTATCCGTTACCGATCCATTGCCGAGGGCAGCAAAGTGTGGTCCCATGGGGGGCTGTTCAGCGAATCTATGAAGAAAATGAGAAAACACAATCACTTATCCTGGTTCACTTTAAAACACTTCGAACACACCTTTCCATTTTGGATGATGTTTTCAAAGAAGACACTTTTTTTTCTTAAAAAAATACGACTTTACGGGAAAGTTGTTGTTGTTGACCGTTTTATAGGTTATGTTCTAAAAACCGATCGCGTCACGTTTAATTTACATGTGAAAAAAGTTAGCAAATTATTTTTTCAAAATAAAATCTCATAGCTTTTTTTGGCCACTTGTAAATTAGTCTTTCGCGGTGGTTGTGGTGTTGTTGTTGTTGTTCTTGCTATTGCTCGCCCCTTCCTCACGAAACTGTGGTTGGTAAAATTCACCGGCTCGGACTAGTCGAATGTTCGTCGCGGCTATTTACCATCTGCGAGAATTTCTTGAGACCGCTGCAAGTTTTATAGGTATTTTTATAGCTTAGAACGGTTCGAGGCGATGCCCAGGGCAAACGAAGAAGACAATTAAATTAGGGCTTCTTTTCGGTTTTCTTTGCCAAATTGCAACAACAATAACCACAACAACATCAATAACCATATTATTCAAGGTGGCTTAAAGAAATGTCAATACAACACAAAGGTGTTGGCATGTGTCGTCAGACAGACAGAGACATACAAACGGACTTAAATGCTGCACTTTATATTAGAGTGGCCCCAAGACTAGAGAACGCTAGAGACTTGGTGAAGACCTAGATTTTTTATAGAAACTTGGTGGAGACCTAGATTTTCTATCGGAAACTGGGTGGATACCTAGATTTTCTATAAAAAACTTTGTGGAGTCAAAGATTTTACGTAAAAAACTTGGTGGAGATCAAGATATTCCATAGAAAACTTTGTGGACACCAAGATTTTCCATAGAAAACTTTGTGGAGATCAAAAGTTTTCCATAGAAAACAGGGTGGAGGCCAAGATTTCTCTAAGGAAACATGGTGGAGATTTTCCAAGATTTTCCATCGGAAACTTGGAAATAGGAAACATGTTGGAGACCAAGATCTTCCATAGAAAACTTGGTGGAGATTAAGAGTTTTCCATAGGAAACATGGTGGAGACTGAGATTTCCCTTAGGAAACGTGATGGAGACCTAGATTTTCCACCGAAAACTTGTTGTAAACCAAGATTTCAATAGAAAAATTAGTGAATACCTCGATACTCTCTAGGGAACTTAGTGAGACAACGCTTTTTCAATAGAAAAATTTGTGAAGACTACAATTTTCTATAGAAAACTTGGTGGAAACTAGTTGGTGGAGACTACAATTTTCCATAGAAAACTTGGTGGAGGCCCAGATTTTCTATGTTAAAATTGGTGGAAACTACAATTTTCTATAGAAAACTTGGTGGAAACTACAATTTTCTATAGAAAACTTGGTGGAGACTACAATTTTCTATAGAAAACTTGGTGGAGACTACAATTTTCTATAGAAAAATTGGTGGAGACTACAACTTTCTAAAGAAATCTAGGTGGAGACTACAATTTTCTATAGAAAACTTGGTGGATACTACAATTTTCTAAAGAAAACTTGGAGGAAACTAAAATGTTCTATAGAAAACTTTGTAGGGACTACAATTTTCTAAAGAAAACTTGGTGGAAACTAAAATTTTCTATAGAAAACTTGGTAGGGACTACAATTTTCTATAAAAAACTTGGTGGAGACTACAATTTTCTATAGAAAACTTGGTGGAGACTAAAATATATTATGGTTAAGGTTTGTGGGCTCCCATGGGAAAATTGCATCGGTTTGGTCAAGTTGACCTTGACATAGCTAAAAATAAATGCATAAACCTTGAATGTACATAAGGGCATATTCTTCAATACAAGTTTACCATTCGAGCTTATTATTCCGCATTCTAAGCCTGTTTTCATATCGATTTGTTTTAATATATTTTCAGTTCTAATTTGATTTTTGTCGACACAGATGGGCTTTCCACCCAAAGACGTCAACGATTCGTGAAAATATCAAAACATTTAAAGCATAGCAGCTTGGGTACAGTTCAGCACATAAATATCGCAAAATTTTTGAAAGACACTTTTTTTCTTATAGGAAAATTAGTGGAATACTTGGTGGAGACCTAGATTCTTTTATAGAAAGCTTGGTGGAGACTTAAGTCTTCCATGAAAAGCTCGGTGGAGAGTTGGGTTTACAATGGAAAACTCGACGGAGAACTAGTATAGAAAATTTTTGAAGACCACGATTTTATTTGTGAACAATATATTTTACAGAAAACTTCGTGGAGACCTAGAATTTCTACAGAAAACTTCGTGGAGTCCTAGAATTTCTAAAGAAAACTGCGTGGAGACCTATATTTCCAAAGAAAACATGGTGGAGACCAAGATTTTTCTATAGAAAACTAAAAAAATTAAGGGTAGATTTTTTAGTTGTCGATAGAAAGGAAGAATTTATGCAGGAAGGAAGGAAGGATAGGGAGGAAAATATATATTTTTATTTTTTATTATTTTTCGTGGAGACCAAAATTTTTTATAGAAAACTTCGTGGAGACCAAAATTTTCTATAGAAAACTTCGTGGAGACCAAAATTTTCTATAGAAAACTTCGTGGAGACCAAAATTTTCTATAGAAAACTTAGTGGAGACCAAAATTTTCTATAGAAAACTTCGTGGAGAACAAGATTTGCTATAGAAAGCTTGGTGAAGACTACAATTTTCTATAGAAAACTTGGTGGAGACTACAATTTTCTATAGAAAAATTGGTGAAGACTAAAATTTTCTATAGAAAACTTAATGGAGACTACAATTTTCTGTAGAAAATTTGGTAGAGACTGTAATTTTCTTTAGAAAACTTGATGGAGACTGCAATTTTCTATAGAAAACATGGTGGAGACTAAAATTTTCTATAGAAAACTTGGTGGAGACTACGATTTTCTATAGAAAACTTGGTGGAGACTACAATTTTCTATAGAAAACTTGGTGGAGACTAAAATTTTCTATAGAGAAATTGGTGTAGACTACAATTTTCTGTAGAAAACTTGGTAGAGACTACAATTTTCTATAGAAAACTTGGTGGAGACTACAATTTTCTGTAGAAAACTTGGTGGAAACTACAATTTTCTATAGAAAACTTTGGGGGGACTACAATTTTGTAAAGAAAACTAGGTGGAGACTACAATTTTCTATAGAAAACTTGGTGGAGACTAAAATTTTCTATAGAAAAATTGGTGAAGACTAAAATTTTCTATAGAAAACTTAATGGAGACTACAATTTTCTGTAGAAAATTTGGTAGAGACTGTAATTTTCTTTAGAAAACTTGATGGAGACTGCAATTTTCTATAGAAAACATGGTGGAGACTAAAATTTTCTATAGAAAACTTGGTGGAGACTACGATTTTCTATAGAAAACTTGGTGGAGACTACAATTTTCTATAGAAAACTTGGTGGAGACTAAAATTTTCTATAGAAAATTTGGTGGAGACTACGATTTTCTATAGAAAACTTGGTGGAGACTACAATTTTCTATAGAAAACTTGGTGGGGACTACAATTTTCTATAGAAAACTTGGTGGGGACTACAATTGGTGCCACCCTAACAAACCCCTTTAAATGGGTTTATTTACCTATCGTCGACTACGTCTCCGTCGTTGTAATTTGTCGACATTGTTGTCATCTTGTTTTGCAATAATAACGTAAATACTAAATGGTTCTCTCTTTGGCCAAGTCATAACTATAGAGTCAAGTCCCACGTAAAAGGATTTATAATCAAATAATTATACCGGCGAATATGTAAACGTCGACAATATGGATGAAGAAATATTATGGTTAAGGTTTGTGGGCTCCCATGGGAAAATTGCATCGGTTTGGTCAAGTTGACCTTGACATAGCTAAAAATAAATGCATAAACCTTGAATGTACAAAAGGGCATATTCTTAAATACAAGTTTACCATTCGAGCTTATTATTCCGCATTCTAAGCCTGTTTTCATATCGATTTGTTTTAATATATTTTCAGTTCTAATTTGATTTTTGTCGACACAGATGGGCTTTCCACCCAAAGACGTCAACGATTCGTGAAAATATCAAAACATTTAAAGCATAGCAGCTTGGGTACAGTTCAGCACATAAATATCGCAAAATTTTTGAAAGACACTTTTTTTTCTTATAGGAAAATTAGTGGAATACTTGGTGGAGACCTAGATTCTTTTATAGAAAGCTTGGTGGAGACTTAAGTCTTCCATGAAAAGCTCGGTGGAGAGTTGGGTTTACAATGGAAAACTCGACGGAGAGCTAGTATAGAAAAATTTTGAAGACCACGATTTTATTTGTGAACAATATATTTTACAGAAAACTTCGTGGAGACCTAGAATTTCTACAGAAAACTTCGTGGAGTGGAGAAAACATGGTGGAGACCAAGATTTTTCTATAGAAAACTAAAAAATCTGGTAAAGGTTTATTGGAAACCTCAATTTTCTAGAATATTAAGGGTAGATTTTTTAGTTGTCGATAGAAAGGAAGAATTTATGCAGGAAGGAAGGAAGGATAGGGAGGAAAATATATTTTTTATTTTTTATTATTTTTCGTGGAGACCAAAATTTTTTATAGAAAACTTCGTGGAGACCAAAATTTTCTATAGAAAACTTCGTGGAGACCAAAATTTTCTATAGAAAACTTCGTGGAGACCAAAATTTTCTATAGAAAACTTAGTGGAGACCAAAAGTTTCTATAGAAAACTTCGTGGAGAACAAGATTTGCTATAGAAAGCATGGTGAAGACTACAATTTTCTATAGAAAACTTGGTGGAGACTACAATTTTCTATAGAAAACTTCGTGGAGACCAAGATTTTCTACAGAAAACTTCGTGGAGACCAAGATTTTCTAAGAAAAAACTTAGTGGAGACCAAAATTTTCTATAGAAAACTTAGTGGAGACCAAAATTTTCTATAGAAAACTTAGTGGAGACCAAAATTTTCTATAGAAAACTTCGTGGAGACCAAGATTTTCTAAAAAAAACTTCGGGGATACCAAGATTTTCTATAGAAAACTTCGTGGAGACCAAGATTTTCTATAGAAAACTTCGTGGAGACCAAGATTTTCTATAGAAAACTTCGGGGAGACCAAGATTTTCTATAGAAAACTTCGTGGAGACCAAGATTTTCCATAGAAAACTTCGTGGAGACCAAGATTTTCTATAGAAAACTTCGTGGAGACCAAGATTTTCTATAGAAAACTTCGTGGAGACCAAGATTTTCTATAGAAAATTTCGTGGAGACCAAGATTTTCTATAGAAAACTTCGTGGAGACCAAGATTTTCTATAGAAAACTTCGTGGAGACCAAGATTTTCTAAGAAAAAACTTCGTGGAGACCAAGATTTTCTAAGAAAAAACTTAGTGGAGACCAAGATTTTCTAAGAAAAAACTTAGTGGGGACCAAAATTTTCTATAGAAAACTTAGTGGAGACCAAAATTTTCTATAGAAAACTTAGTGGAGACCAAGATTTTCTAAGAAAAAACTTAGTGGAGACCAAGATTTTCTAAGAAAAAACTTAGTGGAGACCAAAATTTTCTATAGAAAACTTAGTGGACCTTGGGTTTCTATCGAAAAAATGGGTGTAGAGCTAGCTTTTCTATCAAATACTGGGTGTAGACCCAGCTTTTCTATCGAAAACTAGGAAGAGTCCTAGGTCGTGGAGACCAAGATTTTCTATAGAAAACTTCGTGGAGACCAAGATTTTCTATAGAAAACTTCGTGGAGACCAAGATTTTCTATAGAAAACTTCGTGGAGACCAAGATTTTCTAAGAAAAAACTTCGTGGAGACCAAGATTTTCTAAGAAAAAACTTAGTGGAGACCAAGATTTTCTAAGAAAAAACTTAGTGGGGACCAAAATTTTCTATAGAAAACTTAGTGGAGACCAAAATTTTCTATAGAAAACTTAGTGGAGACCAAGATTTTCTAAAAAAACTTCGGGGATACCAAGATTTTATATAGAAAACTTCGTGGAGACCAAGATTTTCTATAGAAAACTTCGTGGAGACCAAGATTTTCTATAGAAAACTTAGTGGAGACCAAAATTTTCTATAGAAAACTTCGTGGAGACCAAGATTTTCTAAAAAAAACTTCGGGGATACCAAGATTTTCTATAGAAAACTTCGTGGAGACCAAGATTTTCTAAGAAAAAACTTCGTGGAGACCAAGATTTTCTAAGAAAAAACTTAGTGGAGACCAAGATTTTCTAAGAAAAAACTTAGTGGGGACCAAAATTTTCTATAGAAAACTTAGTGGAGACCAAAATTTTCTATAGAAAACTTAGTGGAGACCAAGATTTTCTAAAAAAACTTCGGGGATACCAAGATTTTATATAGAAAACTTCGTGGAGACCAAGATTTTCTATAGAAAACTTCGTGGAGACCAAGATTTTCTATAGAAAACTTCGTGGAGACCAAGATTTTCTATAGAAAACTTCGTGGAGACCAAGATTTTCTATAGAAAACTTCGTGGAGACCAAGATTTTCTATAGAAAACTTCGTGGAGACCAAGATTTTCTATAGAAAACTTCGTGAAAACCAATATTTTCTTTAGAAAACTTCGTGGAAACCAAAATTTTCTATAGAAAACCAGATATAGATTTTCTATAGAAAACTTCGGGGAGACCAAGATTTTCTATAGAAAACTTCTTGAAGACCAAGATTTTCTATAGAAAACTTCGTGAAGACCAAGATTTTCTATAGAAAACTTCGTGAAGGCCAAGATTTTCTATAGAAAACTTCGGGGAGACCCAGATTTTCCATAGAAAACTTCGTGGAGACCAAGATTTTCTATAGAAAACTTCGGGGAGACCAAGATTTTCCATAGAAAACTTCGGGGAGACCAAGATTTTCCATAGAAAACTTCGGAGAGACCAAGATTTTCCATAGAAAACTTCGTGAAGACCAAGATTTTCTATAGAAAACTTCGTGAAGACCAATATTTGCTTTAAAAAACTTAGTAGAAACCAAAATTTTCTATAGAAAACTAAATCTAGATTTTATAGACCAAGATTTTCTATAGAAAACTTCGGGAAGACCAAGATTTTCCATAGAAAACTAAGTGGAGACTTAGATTTTCTTTAGAAAAATTCATGGAGACCAATATTTTCTATTAAAAATTTGTTGGAGATCAAGATTTTCTTTAGAAAACTTGAAGACCAAGACTTTTACATGGAAAATTTGTTGAAAGACAATTTCTCTGCTAAAGAAAAAAAATTGTAAAACACATTTGTTTTCTATAAACTTAAGTAAAATGTGTAATGAAATCTCCTCGATTCTTCTCTTAAATAGACTCTGATTTTTCTATTGAAAATCTATTGGAGACTTATGTTTCATTAAAAATCTGGTGAAGATTTATTGGAAATCTCAATTTTCTAGAAAATTAAGAGTAGATTTTTTTTTTGTCGATAGAATGGAAGAATTTATGCAGGAAGGAAGGATAGGGAGGAAAAGAAAATCTGTGGACAATTCGCTTAATTTAATAAAAAGTAATATTATTTTTTATATTTTTATTTTTCATTATTTTTTCATTTTTGATAAGTCTTTACTGACATTGCATATTAAAACAAAATAACAGGATATTATAAAAAATAGGAGTAAATCCATTCCAGTCTGTGCCATCATCGAGGTCCATATAAATTTCGCTCAATTCTTCTATGCGATCTTTTCAATTGTGGTAGTCTGTGAGGCGACATCATTTGTTTTGTTATCCTCTACTCTGCCAAACACACAACAGGGAAATTGTTCCTTCAGAGCGGTGCGATATCTAGGATGACTGGAAAAACATGAAAGTAAAATCATTTTTAAAACATTTTATTGGAATAAAAATTCCAGTCCCTCCCTGCTTACCATATGCCATAAACAATGGAATTATAGCATGCCGCCGATTTGGCAAAACATGCGCCCCAAATGGTGTTCAAAGGAGTTAGACCCTCATATTTTAACAGACCCAGAGTGTTGATAACCTGATACGGAGTCCAGGCTACAAACCACAAAGATATTGTAACCAAAGCCACCATGGCCAATTTACCGTCTGCAGATTTCTCAGCATCCTCAGAGGAGAAGAGGCACTTGACATGCAATTTCTTGGCCTGCTCGCGCATTGCTTTCTTATGGGCCAACACAGCCTGGAATTTGAAAAGAAAAAACATTTTTTATGGAAATTGTTCTCATGGGTTGGACTTACCTTTATAATATGCCAATAGAAATAGCAGATCAGGAGCAATGGAAGGTAGTAGACAAAGGCTGTGTAGCACATCAAATAGCTGCGTGAATTCCACGAGCGATCCAGGTAATCAATGCCACAGGAAGTTAAATTGCCCTCAGGAACATACCTAAGAAAAAGAAATTCGATAGATTGGAAGGCAATTTTTTTTATAGAAAACTTAAGCTTTCTATTGAAAACTTGGTGGACACCTAGTTTTTCTATAGAAAACTTGGTGGACACCTAGTTTTTCTATAGAAAACTTGGTGGACACCTAGTTTTTCTATAGAAAACTTGGTGGACACCTAGTTTTTCTATAGAAAACTTGGTGGACACCTAGTTTTTCTATAGAAAACTTGGTGAATACCTAGTTTTTCTATGGAAATCTTCGAGACACCTAGATTTTCTATAGAAAACTTTGTGGACACCCAGATTTTCTATAGGAAACTTCGGGGAAACCCAGATTTTCTATAGAAAACTTGGCTTAAACTGACCTCAAGTTTTCTATAGAAAACTTGGCGGAGACCTTGGGTTTCTATCGAAAAAATGGGTGTAGAGCTAGCTTTTCTATCAAATACTGGGTGTAGACCCAGCTTTTCTATCGAAAACTAGGAAGAGTCCTAGGTCTTCTATTGAAAACTGGGTGGACACCTAGTTTTTCTATAGAAAACTTGGTGGACACCTAGTTTTTCTATAGAAAACTTGGTGGACACCTAGTTTTTCTATAGAAAACTTGGTGGACACCTAGTTTTTCTATAGAAAACTTGGTGGACACCTAGTTTTTCTATAGAAAACTTGGTGGACACCTAGTTTTTCTATAGAAAACTTGGTGGACACCTAGTTTTTCTATAGAAAACTTGGTGGACACCTAGTTTTTCTATAGAAAACTTGGTGGACACCTAGTTTTTCTATAGAAAACTTGGTGAATACCTAGTTTTTCTATGGAAATCTTCGAGACACCTAGATTTTCTATAGAAAACTTTGTGGACACCCAGATTTTCTATAGGAAACTTCGGGGAAACCCAGATTTTCTATAGAAAACTTGGCTTAAACTGACCTCAAGATTTCTATAGAAAACTTGGCGGAGACCTTGGGTTTCTATCGAAAAAATGGGTGTAGAGCTAGCTTTTCTATCAAATACTGGGTGTAGACCCAGCTTTTCTATCGAAAACTAGGAAGAGTCCTAGGTCTTCTATTGAAAACTGGGTGGACACCTAGTTTTTCTATAGAAAACTTGGTGGACACCTAGTTTTTTCTATAGAAAACTTGGTGGACACCTAGTTTTTTCTATAGAAAACTTGGTGGACACCTAGTTTTTTCTATAGAAAACTTGGTGGACACCTAGTTTTTTCTATAGAAAACTTGGTGGACACCTAGTTTTTTCTATAGAAAACTTGGTGGACACCTAGTTTTTTCTATAGAAAACTTGGTGGACACCTAGTTTTTCTATAGAAAACTTGGTGGACACCTAGTTTTTTCTATAGAAAACTTGGTGGACACCTAGTTTTTTCTATAGAAAACTTGGTGGACACCTAGTTTTTTCTATAGAAAATTTGGTGGACACCTAGTTTTTTCTATAGAAAACTTGGTGGACACCTAGTTTTTTCTATAGAAAACTTGGTGGACACCTAGTTTTTTCTATAGAAAACTTGGTGGACACCTAGTTTTTTCTATAGAAAACTTGGTGGACACCTAGTTTTTTCTATAGAAAACTTGGTGGACACCTAGTTTTTTCTATAGAAAACTTGGTGGACACCTAGTTTTTTCTATAGAAAACTTGGTGGACATCTAGTTTTTTCTATAGAAAACTTGGTGGACACCTAGTTTTTTCTATAGAAAACTTGGTGGACACCCAGTTTTTTCTATAGAAAACTTGGTGGACACCTAGTTTTTTCTATAGAAAACATGGTGGACACCTAGTTTTTTCTATAGAAAACTTGGTGGACACCTAGTTTTTTCTATAGAAAAATTGGTGGACACGTAGTTTTTTCTATAGAAAACTTGGTGGACACCTAGTTTTTTCTATAGAAAACTTGGTGGACACCTAGTTTTTTCTATAGAAAACTTGGTGGACCCCTAGTGTTTCTATAGAAAACTTCTATAGATTTTCTATAGAAAACTTGGTGGAAACCTAGATTTTCTATAGAAAACTTGGTGGTCACCTAAATTTTCTATAGAAAACTTGGTGGATACCTAGATTTTCTATAGAAAACTTGGTGGATACCTAGATCAATAGAAAGCTTGGTGGACTCACCTACTCCATCCGAAAACGGGTGCTAAAGTCCATGCAGCCGCCATAGTCCATATAAGGAAAATCTCCAATATGGCCAACTGAATTGTCATCGGCCGAACCGTCATACCTCGAACAATCACATTATAACGATCCATCGCTATCATACACATTGACCATATCGAAATGCAGCCAAACGCAGAACCCAGCCCAGCATAAACGTCACACATCATGGGACCCAATATCCATGTACGATAATACAAATTTATACCCATCATGGGAGTGTTCAACAGCATCATTCCAAAATCGGAAAGGGCCAAATTTATGATCAACAAATTTGCTGGGGTTCGCAGAGCTCGAGATGAGGAGAAAATAAAAATCACAACACCATTGCCGCACCACGAGACAATGCCTATAATCAACATATATAAAGTCAACAGGTTATACCACTCCCGATCCATGGGTGGAAATTGATTCCAATAGGGATTAATGAGATGAGCCATATCGGGGGTTGCCTGGAAGAAAGCAGAAATAACTTTCAGTATGGGGTAAATTGCACAGCCTTAGTTCACTTACATTGTCCGTTACGGAAAAGTTAACGTAAGTTGTTATTGCCGGTCCGAATGGAGTGCCAGAAAACGTTTCAAGACTACAAGAAGTGGAATTTTCATTATTTAAATATACTTTAGTTTTAATTTCAATCTACCTTTCCATTTTATTTAAATTGTAACCAGCGACACGTTGGTATCTTTCAATTTATTGTAGGCGAGTTAGACCTGAAACTATCTCTCTGAACAGCCACAAGTTTTATAGACTTTCCGTTAAATAATGTTTGACAAAATGTTTGTTGTCTTTTTATGAAAATTGAATTATGTTTGTTTAGGCTTCCAACCTCATCACACTTCGATGACTTTGAAATGCAACATAAACAAAATTATGCTGGCGAAGGGATGTCGAATGAGATTTTCCAGTCATTATCAGGAATGCAAGTTTTTGTTAAATAAAAATGTGGAGGATATGTTTTTCATAGAAAAAATGTGGAAGACAAGTTTTCCCATAGAAAAACCAGTTTTCCCACAAAAAAGAAGTATTTCTATTGGGCTAGTTTTTTCACAGGAAGAACTGGGCCGAAGTCAAGTTTTTTTTTTTCAAAAAAAAAAAAAAAAAGATGAGGAAGACAAATTTTATTCTATAGAAAAAAAGGTGGAGACCAAGATTTTCTATTAAAAGATTTCGGTGGAGACCAAGATTTTCTATTAGAAAATTTTGGTGGAGACGACGATTTTTTTCTTCTAACTGAGTATGTCACCGGGAAGTCGTTAGCATTGCCAGTATGTAGTCTTTGGCTCTTTCTTTGTTATACTGTCGACTGTTGTACAAATGATGTTCTATCTGGCTCATATACCGCTGTGGCAAGAAAAATCGCTCAGCTTCGGATTTGAATTCTGGCCAGGATTTTATGTCCTCTCGTTTAACCTGATACTACTTCAACGCAGTTCCCTCCAAAATGGTGAGTAAAGACGGCAGAAGACGATCAAGTGGGATGGAATGGCATTCCGCTAACTCCTCGAACCGTTCAAGAAATTCGACGAGATCAGTACCACCAGAGTATCTAAACAACCATTGGTGGATTATATTCATTACTTCTAAATCTGACATACACATCTGTTGGACTGGTTTTGGGAATTCAATGGTGGTATGGGTCTGAAATTCGAGTGCCGAGGATTTTACCTCTTTTTCCAGTTCTCGTAGTAGGTTCTCGGCTAAAACTTGTGTTCGTTTTTCCCGTAAGTGTTTGCTCAGCTGCCTTTGAAGGTGGTCGACAGTACAGGGTTGCCCATATTCGACGGACCCATCTGGCAACGCCATAACTTTTGACAGAGATGTCACATCGCTTAATGACATACCGCGTTTGAAGCGTCAGTCCAAGCAGATTTTTATCATGAACCAATACACGCCACGCGAGCGCTCTAAAGTAGTTGAAATTTACAAGAAGTCAATTGTGAAAACTCAACGTGCTTTTAAATCAATAAAAAATGTGAGAAGTGCGCCTTCTAAGAACACCATTAAGCGTTTATACGAAAAATTTTAGACTGGTAAGGCTCTTTCTAATCCGAAGAGGCCATATAAAAGTCAACCAAGGCGATCGGCCGAGAATATCGCTGCCGTACGAGCCAGTGTTGAGGGTTCCCAAGAACATCCCAAAAACGCCGTTCTCAGCAGTTGGGCATGGCTCGGTCCACTTTACAACGGATTATTCGCATTGATTTGCATTTGTTCCCGTACAAAATTCAATTGACGCAAAGAATGTTGCCTGCGGACAAGCCTCGTCGATTGGAATGGGCCCAAAGGTCCGTCGAATATGAACAATCCGTATATCCTTTGGTCACAATTCCTACCTTTCCACAGTGCTCCACCAATTGCTCTCGTCGCGACAGAGGGATTTGGGACTCAAGGAATCCTCTATATCCGATTCTCCAAACATGTTCCTCATTGGCTCAACAAATCTTCGCTCTGATTTGCCGCATTTTGTTTCTTCGTCGGGTCCCTGCTCGGGCGCCATTTATGACGTGGAATTTCCCAGAGGCTGAGGTATGCTCAGTCGTTGCCAAGGTCGGCTTAAGGACCCACAAATCTTAAATAAGAAAACGGTTAATTAGGCTTCAATTCTTTATTTGCTATATTAGTATGAGTGGCATATGTGTGGTAGATTCGTATGGTGGGGTACACGGCTTTGGTAAAGAAATTTAGTTTGATGTAACTGGATCGGCTTCGGTGCGGTCGGATGATTTTAGGTTCGTGGGCGAACGGATATCCTCTTAGTTCGGGGTAGGCGGAACGGCTAAGTGCTTGTCAACTCGTTTGCGTTCGGACACCTGAAAATAAATTATATGGATAGCGGATTGGGTGATGACAGCGAACTAATCGCAGGGAGCGAATGAATGGCAGGAAGCCAACGAACGAGTCGCCGGCAGCGAACGGATCGCTGGAAGCGAACGAATCGCAGGAAACGAACGGACGGCGGGCTGAAGGCCAGGGTTCGATGTTCACGGATACGGCTGCGGCCAATGCAACACGTTTTTTCGTTTATCGTCCTACGTCAGCAATCTACGCCCTTCGGAAACAAAAGCGTAACTTCTTAACCGCCCAACTGCACAACGTCATCGAGAATTATTTACCTTTGCTGCTACCAGAAAAGTTTGGTTGTAGAAATTTTGGTTGGAAAACGGAAATGTAGCGGTCACGTTACAAAAATTTTGGTAGAGACCCATATTTTCTATTAGAAAATTTGGGTAGAGACCAAGATTTTCTCTTCGAAAATTTGGTAGAGATCAACATTTTCTATTAGAAAATTTGGTGGAGACCAAGATTTTCTCTTCAAAAATTTGGTGTTCCATAGAAAACCTGGTGGACATTTTTATAGGCATTGAGGACCTTTTGAAGGTTTTCTAATATTCATTCTAACGTTGGGAGCCATCTTTTGGATCCCATGAAAACAAATCATCATTTAGGATGAGTAAATGCTACAGAATATTGACAAATGTAAAACTACATTTAAGTAGTGTGCTTATGGGGATGTTGGGAATTCACCACGATTTATCACGGCAAATTCTATTGGGGATGTTGATTTGGGTAAATTCACCACGGTGAATTTTAATGGGGATGTTGTCTTGGGAATTGTACCACGGCAAATTCTATTGGGGATGTTGATTAGGGTAAATTCTCCACGGTGAAATATATTGGGGATGTTGTCTTGGGAATTGTACCACGGCAAATTCTATTGGGGATGTTGATTGGGGGAAATTCAGCACGGTGAAATATATTGGGGATGTTGTCTTTTGAAATGTACCACGGTGAAATATATTGGGGATGTTGTCTTTTGAAATGTACCACGGTGAATTATATTGGGGATGTTGTCGTTTGAATTGTACCACGGCAAATTATATTGGGGATGTTGTCTTTTGAATTGTACCACGTCAAATTTTATTGGGGCTGTTGGCGTTGGCGTTGCTAGTTTTAATATGAACTACTAGATGGCGCTAAGTTTAGCGCAGACACAATCCAAAACTGTGTATGGGATGGTGAAATTTCAAGTTTTAATATTCACCACTAGCAGAGACACCCTCCGAAAAAAAAAATGTATTATGATCATATCGAGTGGGGCTAAAGAGATTCAACATGTGAGAAGTGAATATAGCAGAAACACATCTGAAAGAGGTAAGTATCGAAGAAAATCATTTTATCTAGATGGCTCTCAGAATGCTTTTACATAGTCAACATGCTGATTACTGCAGTCAAATGTGCTTATTAATTTATTTGAAAACATATATTTCAAGAAATCGACTTCAATAAATGTGATATATTATAGAAGAGTTTCAATTGACAAATATGCTGCAATTATTGATATTTCAGGGGTTTTAATTTCAGCATAGATGAAAATATAAATGAAAATATAGACAAAGAAATGACATCGAAAAATTCCGGAATAATCAAGTGAAATTCTTGAAAAACGATAACGAAGTCGAGTGGGTTGAACACGAAAATCAGCATGTTGGCTATGCAAAACATGATGAGATAAAAAGACAAAACTAACTTTTCGTTGTACTTGTTTTAATTTGTCTATAATTTTAGCGACTCAAAAATGTTCAGTTATTCCCATCGAAACGATATAGGCGACATCTAACGGTGAGTTCTATCTATACTATCCATAAATTATGTTGTAGCATAGACACACTCCAAAACTATTGAAATATGATCATATCAAATGGGATTAGAGAGATCCACCATATGAGAAGTGAATATAGCAGAGACAAATTTGGTTAGTATCATAGTCAACAAGAAGATGTGTGTTCTATTATTTTGTCCAGATGGCTCTCCAGTCATTTCCCTCGAAACGATATAGGCGACATCTAACCACCAATTAATGTTGTAGCATATACACACTAAAAAAATGCTGCTGTAGCCAATCAAAGCAAATTCTTCTTGTGTGGACAGGCATTTTGGTACATTATATCGATCGCTTTTTGATAGTTTTGTCGATGAAGAATTTGTTTACATTATGTAGCAATTTGAGAGAATTGAAACTGAAAGAGTTTCATGACAAACCCTGCATCAATTCGGTATTGAAGATTGAAGGGATTTGAAGAAGGAAACACCATTGTTTACATTAACTAACAATTGGATTTCTGTGAAATGGATATGAGAATTTGGGGGGAAGCGTTGTTGCAGAGTTTCATGACAAATTCTGCTTCAATCATAGAATTTCTATTTGTTTACAAAATGTAGTCAATAATGTATTGATTGGATTGGAAGAAATTTCAGTACTCAACAAGTCACAGATTAATAAGCATCGTTTCTTAATATTTTTAAAAAAGTTTTTATAATGTCTCAAAAAATTTGTTGGTCATGCAGCCTTTATTTCAAGGAAAAAAGTGAATTTGTGAAACATATGAAAAAGCATTGTATGTTTTGTGATGTTTTATGTGAAAGTGTAAACGATTTAGAATTGCACTTAGAGAACCATCATGGAGATGAGCATGTAATAAAACAAAATCGGGATCAACAACAAGAAAAACTAAAGCAGCAGCATGAAAATAAATCAGCTGTGAAGGTGGAAAAGTTTTGTGGTGATTGTGATAAAATTGTGAATAATATACGATCACACGTTCGTAGCGAAGAACATCGATCCACCGTGAGAAAAAATCTGGATTCTGACATAAAAATTGTTAAAAGTGCATTTAACAAAAATATACTCAGCTATGAGATACAAAACAATAAAGACATTTTGTACCCGATCGATTTTCTTAATGCTTCAAAAGAATTAATAATTAAAACCTTAAAAAATGAGTTAAACGGTAAAACGCTCATAAAATTTAATATGGAACTCCAAGGACTATATGTGAAACCAAACAATGAAAAAGATGGACCTTCAACTTCCAAAGAGTTAACTATTGAAAATATATTTAATCATATTTCAAAAACAACGCTATTAACCCTGGGAGATGATTTGGAAGAGGTTGTTTTCAACCACTGTGTGGAAATTATAGCAAAATCAGAAGAGTTCCAAGAAAGAGGCTCTAATTGGGCCCTGGAGAAACTTTTAAAACTTGACATAAATGTGTTGAGAGCCAACTTAACCCGTGGCTCACATTATATTCCAACTCCGAAATCATTAAGCAACAAGAAGGGTGCGTGCCTTAACATCAAAAACTATGATGACTTTTGTTTCAAGTGGTGTATGGTTGTTGCATTGGGAGAAACTGCATATGGAGATCCGAGTATAACCTCTTCATATAACATCGACATACACCAAGATGTCATTATTCTGCAGTCTGGAATATCGCTAAATTTCGAACAATTAAATTTCCCATTGGGTCTTAAATATATAAAAAAATTTGAAATGAACAACCCGGAGATTAGCGTAAATGTTTTCGGTTATGAAAACAAGTCGGTCGTTGGTCCATATTACTTAACAAAGGAGACGAAAAGCAATCACATTAATTTAATATTGCTGCACAATGAAGAACATTTCCATTACATTTTGGTTATGGATATGTCTTGGTAATTAAAAAAAAAAAAAAACTTATCAATCAAAACCATATTCTAATAATCATGTATTTGTTCTTTTTTTTTCAGTCTTATGCGGTCTCAATTCACAAGTCATAAGGAGAAAGCTTATTTTTGTTATGGATGTCTACAATGTTTCCACGATGAAAATAAATGTATGACTCACAAAAAGCAGTGTGGAAACGTAGTCTGTACTCTGCCAAACAAAAAGGAGGCTGTATTGAAGTTCATCAATCACAAGAAAAAGGAAAAGGTGCCTTTCGTAATTTATGCTGACTCCGAGAGCATACTGGAAGACGTGCCGGAAGATGAGAACAATGGGGCGAGTAAAAAAACGGAAAAGGTAAAGAAGCATATTCCATGTGCTTTTAGTTATTTTATTAAATGTAGTTTTAATGAAAATTTAAATAAGTTATTTATATATAGTGGTCCCGACGCAGCAAATGTTTTTCTGAAAGAACTAATTCAGGATTGTAAATTTTTGTATGATAGTTACCTAACCAAAACGAAACCTATGAATACTCTAACACCCGAAGAAGAGACAGCCTTTCTTAGGGATATAAATTGTCGTATATGTGGCGATATTTTAGGTAACGATAGGGTGAAAGATCATTGTCACTTAACGGGGCAATATCGAGGTGCGGTACATAACCATTGCAATCTGCAATATCATCTACCTAAATTTATTCCAATATATTTCCACAATTTTTCTTCGTACGACTGTCACCTCTTCTTTAAAGAGTTAGTTGAATTTGGAGGTGAAATAAGAGTCATACCTCAAAACAAAGAAAAATATATTTCAATGTCTTATTTCATTAATATGGATAACGAGTCAACCGACTCTAGTTCTTTAAAAAGTACAGTTGTTGTAGGAGAAGAAGAAGATTCGAGTGAGGAAGATGATGAGGAATTCCAGCAAGAAGAGGAAAGTGAGGGCAAAAAAGTGAAAAAAAAGAAAATGAATAGATTAGAGCATCGTTTCTTAGATAGTTTTCGATTTATGCCTACTAGTTTGGATAAATTAGCAAGGAATTTATCTCGAGATTCTTTTGTTGCTGTCAGATCTCATTTTCCTGATGATGAAGCATTCGAACTTATGACTAGGAAAGGAGTATTTCCCTACGAATATATTTCATCATTTGAAAAATTGAAGGAGAAACAACTTCCCCCTATAGACCAATTTTATAATAAGTTGACAGATACTGAATGCTCGTCAGACGATTATAGGCATGCAACAAATGTTTGGTCACATTTTCGATGTCAAACTATGCAAGACTACATGGATTTGTACTTAAAAGCTGATGTCTTGCTTTTAGCAGACGTATTTGAAAATTTCAGGAGCTTATGTATGCGAATTCACGAACTGGACCCTTGTCAATATCTCACAGCACCATCTCTATCTTGGGATGCAATGCTACTATGTACTAAAGTCGAACTTGAGCTACTCAGAGATATAGACATGTACAATTTCTGCAAAAATGGTATTCGGGGAGGGCTTACTCAGTGCTCAAACAGACACTCGGTAGCAAATAATGAAGATGCTCCCAATTATAATAGTGCCAAACCAGAGGTAAATATCTATTATTTGGATGTAAATAATTTATATGGTACAGTTATGACTGAGTGTCTCCCTGAAAAAGATTTTAGATGGGTGGAGGGTTATGAAATGGAGAAATTCAATGATCCAGCTGTAATATTATCTATTCCTGACAACGCTCCTACTGGTTTTATTTTAGAGGTTGATATTGAATATCCACCGCACCTTCACGACAAACATAACGATTTACCTTTTTTGGCGGAGAAAAAGTGTGTTGAGGGCTCAAAAACTGAAAAACTTATTGCAGATTTTACTGACAAAACATCATACACCATACACTACAAATTACTTAAGCAATCTCTGAAACATGGACTAATTCTTAAGAAAGTCCATAGAGTTTTGGCTTTCACACAAAGCGCTTGGTTAGCTCCTTACATACTGAAGAATAATGAACATAGGGAAAAGGCTGAAAATGCCTTTGAAAAAGATTTTTTTAAATTATTGAATAACTCTTCATTCGGTAAGACAATGGAGAATATCGACAAAAGAAAAACTGTGAAAATTGTGACAATGTGGGTAGATGAGGCAAACCAAAGAAGAAGGAATGTTGCTAGTAAATTAATCTCGAAGCCAAATTTTCACAGCCTTTCGATATTCTCCGAAAATATGGTTGCTATTCAAATTAGGAATGTCAGAGTAAAATATGATAGACCATTGTACTTAGGGTTCTGCATATTAGATTTATCAAAGTGGGTGATGTATGATTTTCTGTATGATTTTCTAAAAGTGAAATTTGGTGAGGATTTTATTCTAAATTATATGGATACAGATTCGTTCATATTAACATTTTACGGACGGAATTTGTATTCCGAATTATCTTTAGATGAAATATTGGCTAGATTTGACACCTCAGGGTTTTCAAAAGAAAATAAATATAAACTTCCTCTAATTAATAAGAAAAAACTTGGCATGATGAAAGATGAGAATGACGGAAAAACAATGGTTGAATTTGTAGGCCTTCGTCCTAAAATGTATGCCATCAATGTAGTTGATAGCGAAGAAGTAAAAAAATCTAAGGGAGTTAAAAAGTCGGTCCTAAAAAAGTATACTATAGATAAATATCGAGAATGTCTTTATAACAAAAAGGTTTTTTACGGTACCATGTTTTCGTTTAGGTCAAGGCAGCATACAATATATACAGACAAAATTACTAAAATATCGCTAAGCCATCAAGATGATAAACGATTTATTCTAGAGGATGGTATTCACACCTATGCTTGGGGTCACTATAGATTAAATAACCTTCATGAAACAAATGTAAATAACTCAAATGAATCTGTCTCAATGGACTTGGATTAAAATATAAATTTAATTATGATTTAAGTTTCAATATATAGATAAAAGAGCATAGTAATAATATTAATTTAATTGTCTTTACTCACTATAAATGTCATCATATTAATATTTTCTCGCAACACAAAATGTTTAATTTTTAAGTAAATATAAGTGTATTATATTTTAACTAGTCTTTAACTATTCTTATTATAAAATAAAACAAAATATTTTTGTTTATAAATTTATGTAAATTGCGTTTTATTGAAATATTCTTGCAAAGGTGAGTATAAAATAGATTATACTACTTTTCGTACAATTCCTGTTAATGGAACGTACTCGACCAGACGATCATGTATAATTAAACAGTACGCAGAAGTGTTTTGTGGAATTGGTTTATTGGTTTCAAATTGGATTTTTAAATCGATTGGTCCATTCTTAACAGCTTCGTTTTGATTGCTAATGTCAATAACGGCGATGGGCTTGTCTTTAAAACTTGCATATGTAAGAAGTGGTTGTGGCTCCCTCATGTAATATGATTGTTGAAACTTTGTATACATGTCATATAGTACTGCATAGCCATTTTCTTCGAACTTTACATTCAAATCATCGTAAGGATAGGTTTCAGAGTTCAAGTGAACTTTGATGTTTTTAAGTTCGCAATGTTCCAGCTTGTTGTCTTTTTCAAATATCAAAGCAACATATCGTGGTCTTTCATGATTGACAGACAATTTAACACTCCAACTGTGTTGTCTTCCACCAGCAAAAGTTGGATTAAAGTAGCAGTCCCAGCTGCGGAATGCTAAAGGCAACGCTTTTCCATCCTTAATAGTTTTCAAGAAGCTGATTTTTCTATAGTCTGATAATTGAATGTGTTGTACTTTCCATACAACATTTGTTATGGTGAGTTTAATTTCCTCCGTATCCATGGTTGAATAACACACATTTTTATCGTTGGCACTACGCAAAAGAATCAAGTCATGCTTGCTGTTGCAAATTACTTTATCAAAGTCCTCTGCGAACCCTAGTAGACGGTTTAAGGGTACACAAAAATTAAAGTATCCTACTGATAAATCATTATCAGCTTTCCATCCCGCTTTGCTCATAACCTTACTTTCGGATTCGCTTAGAGAAATCCAATTTTTAATTTCTGTAGTTATTCCTAGATAACGAGTACGATCAATTTCAACACCATTTAGTTCATAGCGAATTTCATCAAACATGTATCCCACACAATTATTTCTCAGTCTTGCATATTGCGATACTTCTCCCTTGCTATTTTTCAAATTTCCTTCAATGAATAGATAACTCTCCGATGGAAGTATGTAAAGATCCTGATTTTGTATACTTATCCGAATTTCATCATTATTTTTAAATGATTGAATATATGGAACATAGCTGTGGTAGTCTCTCTTTACAATATTCTCATCCGAGAATGGACGCTCATTAATGTTAAGTATTTCAGACATTTGGTTTGACTTTAAGCTTAATAAGTTTTAAAAACTCTTTATTTTCCTTTGAAATTGTAGGTCTTGTCGGTTTGACAACTTTGTGTTGAATGTGTCTTGGTATTTGTTTATGATTGTATTTATTGTAGATAATCATGATTGCATTGGTCTTATATGAATACGTAGCGTGATTTCTTCCTCTCTAAAATTTATAAAGCGACCTTCTTGATCTACTATCTTTATCTCCAGACGACCGATTTCTTTGACGTTCACTGGTAAATAAATGAGATTCATTGGTCTCTCTACCAATTTATATCCCGGAGGAACATTAAGAGCAAATTCATGTAGAATATGCGTTGGCGACCCATTCATGAATGATCCAGTTACAATATTGCAGTGTATTTGTATGGCATTAACCTTTAAAATGTCGACTTGAAGGTTTGAAGTATGTTTTTTCCCAGATTCTAAGATTTTTTCGGTAAAACCAAAAAGCTTGCCTATAGATTTTTCTTTATCAAAGTAAATAGGATCATGAGAAGACATGATTTCTACTTTTAGCGTATTATTATTCGCCTTAATTTCAATGGATCTATTCTCGTGGATAGTTTTATATTCCGTTTCCAAGTAATTCGCAATATCTTGCAATTCATAGGATCCTATAGGTATTTTTATAATATTGTCTCCAATGTGAAAGAGATTGTTATCATTATCCACATTGGGTATTGAATTGTATGATTGGAAATCTATTAGGCAACACTCATAACTACTATTTCCCAATTCAATTGGGGGTAAATATGTTGAATGTAGAATTGGAGATTTACCGGACACAGTAAACGTTCTTGACATTGCAAAATTCTTTGTCGTAATAATTGAAACACAAAATATGCATACGTATATATGGGTTTTTATTTATTTAAATATATGCTTGTATATTGTATATCTACATACTAAGATTATATGATATGATTCTTATCTATCCATGAATTATGTTTGTCTGAGAATCCCAGCCACTTAACCAAGACTTTATTACCTTTTGTTTTTAAAATTTTCTCAACTAAATACGTGTTGGGATATTTTGTGGGTAAAAGTTCTTCTTTGTAGAAACATCCTTGGATGGGATTTCCTTCATAGTCTTCTAATAAATAAGTAGCGGGGTTTGTTATTCTTATTGTTCTTATCTTGAATATTTCCGTAGTCCAATTTGGCGTGTATCCCTTTTCAAATTGATGTTTATATTTGCTAATGCGTACATGATCACCCACACGAAAGTTTTGTCTCCTAAAAATTTTTAAGTGGTTATAAGCAGATTGCAACAATGCCTTCTCATTCGATGAATTTACTTGAATAGGGGCCATTTTTATTGTTCGATGAGGTGTTTTATTGTATTGTTTAACCAATTCTCTATAAACATCAATCCATAGATAATTCCCATTATAACTGAACTCCTTCCACATTAGCGACTTCAAAGTTCTATTAAAACGCTCAACAATTGAGGCCTTCAATACACTATATGTGGAGTAGTGGTTTATGGAATATTTCTGCATTAGTTTTTTAAAATCTGTGTTGAAAAATTCTTTTCCATCATCGGTTTGCAAATTTTTTGGAATTCTTCCTCTTTGTAAGATTTTTTCAAAAGCCATAGAAACATCCGTTGCCGTTTTTGTTTTAAGGGCTTCACACCATGCGAATTTCGAAAATGTATCGATGACAGTTAACAAAAATCGGAACCCCTTGTTTGCTTTTGAGTAACTGCCCATTTCAACTAAATCTGCTTGCCAGAGATCATCAATACCCTTTGTAATAACCCTTCGTCTTGGAAAGTTTTTTCGTGCTTGATGATGAAGTTCATTTACCAAACCCCGCTTTTCCATTGTTTTATTCGGTATGATATATTAAAGCTGGTGAGTTGAATGGAGCTTGCGATAAGGCTTTAAATATTTCGTTTTGTGAACGTTTGAGTTGTGATATTTCTTCTCTTAGGAAGGTGCACTCTTGAATGAAATTTTTCTTTAAAATTTCTTGAATGTGCTTGATTTGCGTATGTACGTATGCTTGGTTGACCGCATCCGCTCCTTCTGCTGGAGATGCAACATTCCTAATCTTTTTATTTTGCACGTTAAGGTTGTTATCTTCATCAATATTGACTCCCAATAATCTCGAAACATTTTCTCTCACTGCTATTGATTGATTTTTTTGATTGTAATGATGTCCAAACTTGTCAACAGTCATATGTTGTATGCTCCTTGAGAGTATTATTTAATATATTATATTTCCTTCTCGCAGTTCCTCGATAATAGAAACAATTTCATTAGTATGGTTATTGTTTCCGGCTTGTTGTGATGCCAACAACAGCTTTAATCGTTCTATCAATTCGTTGGGATCGTCCCAGTATATATAGTTGGGTTTACCAGGATTTATTGTCAGTAAGCCTTTGCCGCTGTGAGTATCCTCTATTAAATTTTTTATTATTTTCTTATATTTTTGTCCCCTGTTGGACTTTGTTCGTCCATTAGATTCATAGTTTATTTTATGCGCATTTGTGTCTAATAATATTGTTTTGTAAATATCGAGTTCTGTATGATCATAGTTCTTGGGGTCTTGATAAAACAACAGTTCAAACAAACCGGGTGTTAATGCCCAATTTTTATTTCCAATCATAATCTTTTCATTGCTTATTTTGAGTGGTTGGTCCCCAAATCTCCATTCTCCATTGTTATCTTTGTGTGGACCATAGACTACATCTAGTTTTTTAATTTTCTTCAAGAATGATAGATTCATAGGTTCCTCATTGTTGGAATAAAATTTGTCGTCGTCTTGTGATGTATTAAAGGAATCGAAATTTTGTGTGTAATCTACTTTATGCTTTAACCCCTCCAATGCATTGGAATCTAACTTAACATCTGGTTTATAATTCTTAAGGGGTGTACTTGTAATAATAGAATCTCTGTACATTTCCATTTTCTCTTTCTTAGGCATAATCATTTTGGAAGTATTTTCAGTTGAAAGCTTTAGTAGTTTGTTTATTGGCTCCGTTATTGGTTTGAAAGTATTTTTCAATTCTGTAGTTTTAGCTTCTTCACCCATTTTAATGCTTTGAAATTTCTTTTTCAAGACATTTCTGGACTTAACAAGCCGTTTCAGCATTTCCTCCTCCATGGCTGTAGGTGCACTAATATAAATTAACATTTGCAAATACATTAAATAATATTAAGGTTGAATAAATATATGAAAGCCTTTTCTGTATCTTCCAGAGTGAATTTCGTCATCCTTGGAAATCGTTAGAAATCCATACTTTTCCTTCCAGCATTCATGACAAATTTTTTTGAAATCTTCAAAACTAATGTCACATCCAACGTGATCATTAAATATATGTCTTAAATTCAGATCATCTTGTTTAAACACGATTATAAAATTCGCATTATCACGCAATAAATGTTTTGGTATACGTGTGTATGTTTGACACAAATAAAACGAATCAACATTCTTATGTCGCCCCATACTGAAGTAATTTTTAATGTTGTTTTGTTTATCGCATGCAACATCATCAAAAATCATGATTGAGTTTGGCTTTATTTCGTCCGTTTGTATAACATCGTCATTGTTATTAAATGTATACAATCTCATCCCCTTTATAGTGGATATCAGTTTCTTTAGGTACTCATATTTTGTCTGATACAGCGATTTTGAGTAAATGTAAACATTTTCAAATTTTAATCCATTGGGGCTTTCTATCAAACTAAGCATCACATTAGTCTTTCCACAATTTGATGGTCCTACTATTAAGGCTCGTATAGAATCAGGCAGCAAAGTACTATGTCGAGGGGTCTTTCTTTGCATAAAATCCACATTTTGAACAATTATTTTAGCTTGTTGTTCCAGTAATCTCATGATTTAAACTAATGAGTAGTTTTAAGAAAACGTTCATATTTATAATATAATCAAATATCGATATTTCTTTCGTTCAGCGTCCCGCTAAAAAGTATAAAATGATTGTTTACAACACGAAGCGATTTATTAGAAAGAAACACGTTCAAGGAGGAGGACTGGTAAATAAGTTGATTAACTCTTTACCCGTTGAACTTCATTTACCAGGATATCAATTTTGTGGACCTGGAACAAAGCTAGAAAAACGTATTCAAAGAGGAGATCAAGGTATTAATCCATTAGATGCAGCGTGTAGAGCACACGATATTGCCTATTCACAAAATAAAGATATTGAACAACGTCACATTGCTGATCGTGAACTAACTGAACGGGCTTGGGAGCGAGTAAAATCGAAAAATAGTAACATTGGAGAAAAAATTAGCGCATATCTTGTAACTAACATAATGAAGGCTAAGACAAAGCTAGGCATGGGTAATAAAAACCCCAAACAAATATTGGGTCAACAACTTTTTAAAAACGCTTTAAAAAAAGCTACAAGTTCCCTTAAAAGCAAAAAACCAACTGATATTGATGAAGCCATAAAAATAGCCAGACATGAAATACAAAAGACGTTTCGAGGAAAAAAATCAAAGGTCGCTATACCGCGAGTAATAAGCGTGCCCAAAAGAGGTGGATTTCTTCCTCTCATTCCCATTCTAACTGGATTAGGAGCATTGGGAGCCTTAGCATCGGGTAGTTCAGCAATTACCAATGCCGTTTTAAATGCAAAAAAAGCCAAACAAGAGTTGGATGAACAAACCAGACATAACAAAACAATAGAAGCTATAGCTATGGGTAAAGGTCTCTATCTCAAACCATATAAAAAGGGCTATGGAATTTATGTTGATGAAAATAAAACTCCAAAAAACTAATTAAGCAGCTACCCAAAGGTCCTCTAACCGATGTAAATATTAGTTTTTTTGGGAAAAAATATATACCTCACTTTAGAGGTGTTTATATGCGTGATAATCTACCTAAGAAACCACATCGAATTGAATGTGGTATCATAAATTTGGATGTTAGCAGTGGACCTGGCACGCATTGGGTGGCATATAATAAAATCAATAATAATATCGACTATTACGACAGTTTCGGTAATCTTCAACCCCCGATAGAAGTTTTACGCTATTTGGGACCAGCTATTACATACAATTATAAAAGAGATCAACGATTTCATACATACAATTGTGGACATCTTTGTTTAAAGTTTTTATTGGACATGAACAAAATTTTATAAATACTCCAACATCGATGATATCCCCTCCATTCAAATTCAACTTTCCTAAGAAGATGATTGAAATCAATAGATCGGATATTGCACTGGTTGATTTTCAATATTGCCATGGAAACCACAAGAGTATTTTCGTGAAGGAACTATCATATATGTGTGGTGCTTCTGTTGTTCCAGATTATTTTTTGTTTCGTCCACCTTTTAATATAAAAGAACTTACTGGGGAAGCATGCAGAACAAATGCCTACACCAAGACACATGTGAATGGCTTAGATTGGACAGATGGAGAAAAAAATTATAATGATGTCGAGAAAGCTCTTACACCATTGAACAATTATCAATATATTTTTGTTGTTGGACAAGAAAAGAAAATCTTTTTACAGAAATATATTCATTCTACCATTATAAATTTAGAAAATAATATGAAACTTCGAGCTTGCCAAAATTATTTTACAAACTGTCCTATACATTTGGACACTAGATTTAAGTGTGCCGTAAATAATATATTTAAGATATTTGTATTCATTGAACAAAACTGGAAAGAACTTGGCTACATACTAGACGATGAAATTAATAAAGTTAATAAATAAAAACAAGCAACTGTATTATTTGCATAAAACTTTATTTAAAGCATTAAAGGTAATGAAAGTGAACAATAATAAGAAAATGGGTGAACATTTACTCGCTCCACGACCACAAACATCTACACCAATTTCAGAAGGTGTACAATTCCAATTTTTTGAAATAGTTGGGACATTAGTTGTTTCACGCCCTTCCAGTAATGGGCAACGATATGTCAACCTTGAATGCTCAGTAACAGGACAATCAGTTTGATCCCAACTATGAATGTTTACTTTACAAAAATAACATCTGGTAATATCTCCTACTCCAGTATAATAAAGTCCTACTGCAGCCATTGTCTTGGGATCTGGATAATTTAAAGGCCAGCGAGCAAAGGTTTTTAAGCGTTCGTCTTCCTTATTAAGAAGAGACATCTTCCTTTCTAAAGCTTCACTAATAAACTGAAATATTTCTCTGCACACATTAAAATGAAAACAGCTTGCAATTTTTAGTTTCAAACAAAATATTTATTTACTTTTCAGTTTATGTTAAATATGGTTGATAAAAATAATCTGGTTGATCCAAATGTTTTAATTCTAGTTTGTAAAGACTCTTTCCGCTTCCATCTTTCAACACAGTTTTCGTCACAGAATAACCCCCACCAGCTATTTCTTTTATGTATTCATCCGCCAGCGAGAGGAATCTTGACGGCAAATAGAGGATAGCATCATTAATTTTCAGCACAATTCTTTCCCCATATTTTGTATTTGTTCTAAAGGCGCCATGGATGTTGTATTCTTTGTTATCCTCCATTTCTTTCAAAGTTATTATTTTTTTATAACTGAAAGAATTGAATAAGTTTATTAAATCTGCGTTCGCCATAATATCACGTTCAATGTTTAATTTTATACTGTGAGCCTTACTTGAAATTGTCTTCTATATATACGAATATTTAACGCGAATTTCACAATATTACAGAGTTACTAGAGTTTTTAATTTTGAGCATAGTTAAGCATGTTCTCATTCATGCTCCAATCTATCGTTGAAGCAGAATTTGTCATGAAACTCTGCAACAACGCTTCCCCCCAAATTCTCATATCCATTTCACAGAAATCCAATTGTTAGTTAATGTAAACAATGGTGTTTCCTTCTTCAAATCCCTTCAATCTTCAATACCGAATTGATGCAGGGTTTGTCATGAAACTCTTTCAGTTTCAATTCTCTCAAATTGCTACATAATGTAAACAAATTCTTCATCGACAAAACTATCAAAAAGCGATCGATATAATGTACCAAAATGCCTGTCCACACAAGAAGAATTTGCTTTGATTGGCTACAGCAGCATTTTTTTAGTGTGTATATGCTACAACATTAATTGGTGGTTAGATGTCGCCTATATCGTTTCGAGGGAAATGACTGGAGAGCCATCTGGACAAAATAATAGAACACACATCTTCTTGTTGACTATGATACTAACCAAATTTGTCTCTGCTATATTCACTTCTCATATGGTGGATCTCTCTAATCCCATTTGATATGATCATATTTCAATAGTTTTGGAGTGTGTCTATGCTACAACATAATTTATGGATAGTATAGATAGAACTCACCGTTAGATGTCGCCTATATCGTTTCGATGGGAATAACTGAACATTTTTGAGTCGCTAAAATTATAGACAAATTAAAACAAGTACAACGAAAAGTTAGTTTTGTCTTTTTATCTCATCATGTTTTGCATAGCCAACATGCTGATTTTCGTGTTCAACCCACTCGACTTCGTTATCGTTTTTCAAGAATTTCACTTGATTATTCCGGAATTTTTCGATGTCATTTCTTTGTCTATATTTTCATTTATATTTTCATCTATGCTGAAATTAAAACCCCTGAAATATCAATAATTGCAGCATATTTGTCAATTGAAACTCTTCTATAATATATCACATTTATTGAAGTCGATTTCTTGAAATATATGTTTTCAAATAAATTAATAAGCACATTTGACTGCAGTAATCAGCATGTTGACTATGTAAAAGCATTCTGAGAGCCATCTAGATAAAATGATTTTCTTCGATACTTACCTCTTTCAGATGTGTTTCTGCTATATTCACTTCTCACATGTTGAATCTCTTTAGCCCCACTCGATATGATCATAATACATTTTTTTTTTCGGAGGGTGTCTCTGCTAGTGGTGAATATTAAAACTTGAAATTTCACCATCCCATACACAGTTTTGGATTGTGTCTGCGCTAAACTTAGCGCCATCTAGTAGTTCATATTAAAACTAGCAACGCCAACGCCAACAGCCCCAATAAAATTTGACGTGGTACAATTCAAAAGACAACATCCCCAATATAATTTGCCGTGGTACAATTCAAACGACAACATCCCCAATATAATTCACCGTGGTACATTTCAAAAGACAACATCCCCAATATATTTCACCGTGGTACATTTCAAAAGACAACATCCCCAATATATTTCACCGTGCTGAATTTCCCCCAATCAACATCCCCAATAGAATTTGCCGTGGTACAATTCCCAAGACAACATCCCCAATATATTTCACCGTGGAGAATTTACCCTAATCAACATCCCCAATAGAATTTGCCGTGGTACAATTCCCAAGACAACATCCCCATTAAAATTCACCGTGGTGAATTTACCCAAATCAACATCCCCAATAGAATTTGCCGTGATAAATCGTGGTGAATTCCCAACATCCCCATAAGCACACTACTCATTTAAAATCCAGTTTAATTCATAAGGTTTTCTACGGAAGTTTAGTGGGGATGGACAATAGACAATTTGTGGAGAGAAGCCAATTTTTATAGGCATAGAGACCATTTGATTTTCTATAGAAGTTTACTGGAGATAGACAATAGACAATTTGGGGGGAAAAAGCCAATTTTTATAGGCATAGAGACCATTTGATGTACCATTTGGGCGCCATATTCTGTATCCCATGAAAACAAATTATCCCTAAAGATTTATAATCCCAGTCGTTCGAAGAACCACTGGAACCTTCTTCTGAAACCTCGTGTGTCTACAAAAATTAGTCTCTTTATAGAAGACTTTGTTATTCTCCCCATAGGATAATTTGTGATTTCTATAAACAAAAAAAAATCTTGTTATGAAATCCCATTTTTCTCATATTATTCATTAATAATGTCTTGAACTCTATACTGATGACATGCAACATAACATATGTATATAAGCATGTATAACAATTGTATGAATTGTTATAGTTTGCATTAAAATATTTGTAACCTCCTCAAGGCAATTAAAGGGGGGGCGCATGAAAAATGTGAGAAATTGTAAATTAAAAACAAATAAGTTAAAATTTGAATGTAAATAGAATTTCAATGTTGGGCGCCACTTTTAGCATATAGCCCTATCGTTAAAGGATAATGTCCATTTCCGAAAACTAACCAATTTCAATACTCCAAGGGCAAAATTCATGTTCAATGCAAATATGAAATGAAATATATTTTTTTCTATAAAATATTTCATGTGATATTATTTCGACTTGTAATTATGTTCAGTGTTGCATTTGCCCAATAGGATTATGTCTTAATTTATCTTGTATTTCTTTACCCTACCCTCGGCTATGATGCATTTATCTTTCATCACATTTCAAAGGTTTCTCCGGACGAAGAAACATTCTTCACACAAAAGAAAAATGACTGACCAACCAACCGAGCCACTGGCAGAATACCAAGCCCTGTCCATGTAATCGCAGACATAAGCAGTTAAACGAATACTGTTTAAGGTTTACGGGTATTTAACGATGACATAGGCCTACATTGCTGACAAAGGTCTGTCAACGGTTCTATTTTCCGTTCTTATTCATCTTTTTTTTTTGGAGGGGGGAAAAACAACAAAAAATAGGTAAATGTTTTATTATGTTAAGGGAAATATGGCGACGTAAGGCAGTCGATGATAGGTGCAAAGTATTACCTTGGTAATGCCGTGAAATCAGGAAAATTACATACTTCCAAAGGAAGATTCCTAATAGTAATTCCCAAAAGTTTCCAAATCCCTTGTCCCATTACTTTGGTAATAATTTGCCAAAGTAATAGGATGTTCTTATGAATCAACGATTTATTATTTATGCCATCGCTTAAGAACCTTCTCTTATAGCCATCTAACTTCCAGTGAAATAAAGAACCCCAGTTATAAATTGCCACCTAATTGCAAATGCAATGCGAAAATAGAATAAAAGTCCCCAGAGCCTCTATTACATTGTTTGTAATCACTATCCGTCACCAATTTAACACGTCAGTAGATAGTAAGCGATTGAATTAATTACTTAATACATCCCAAAGTAATTTGCCAATTAAACAAACTTTATAAAGACGAAGGGGATATTTGCAGTTTAAACGATTGGTATTTAGGCACCGGATTTTGTTGTAATCAGACGATGTAATCGTTTTCTCGACCATTTCATGCAAACGTCTCAATTTAAGTGGTTCAAAGACGGATTATCTGCCGTCAATTCTCTACACGCATTGACTTTGACTTAGACATGCTAGAGCGAAGCAGAAGAGGAGATGGCTAGGGCGACGATAGGAATTTAGAGAAGGGTTTTTTTTTTTTTTTTTTAAAAAACACAAAATTTTAAAAAATAACCAATTTTTATTGCAGTAAATCAAAAACTTTTTGTTACTGCGGTCAAGCTTAATTTTATAAAACGAAAGCATACTTTCAGGCGTCATATACTTTTAAGACAACACATGTGGTGAAATAACTTGATTCGTTGCTTTGATGGCTTAAATGGTGTTTACACAAGACCAATAGTCTCCAATCATGTATAGAGTCGGGCCGCGATTATCCGTAGTGGTCGGAATCAGAAGCTTTACGGATATCATTCATATCATTTGATACGCCCAAAAAGTGCCTCATCGAAATAACGGTTTTAGACACTAACGCTCTTTGGCCCAAATCCGTTTCAGGACATTTGGAGTCGATCTAGCGATGTCCATCCATCCATCTGTCTGGCTGGCTAGTGAGCACGATAACTCTCGAAGGGAGTATCCGATTTGATACAATATCGGTACATCGTAATATTACAATCAAATCGAGATCGATTTTGGAGATGGGCAATATCGGTTCAACACTTCGGATACCTCCGCCATAAAAGTTCGAAATGTACAAAAAATTATTTTACTGCAAAGAAGGAGAAAGGATAATCCGATTTTCCTCCAAATTTACAAATCCTAATATTTCCATCAGTGCTACGTCAGGTGGGAAACTAGACAATAACGGTCTACTCCATCATGTAAAGATGGATGGAGAGTAAAGTAATTGGCTGACTGACCTAACGATTCATCAATGTCCAAACAAAATGGCTGAAGCTAGAATTTGAAATTTTGGGTAATGGTTACTCTAAGTCCGAAGGTGTCAGATAGGACTGGGTTTTTGAAAATTCGAACTAGAACTGTACGAAAAGAACTTAATGTGGTACCCTTTGTATCAGTACAGCTAGAACTCTTAAATTTGGAATAAGGTCAGTGCATGATGGTGTACCAAAGAGGTATTGAGGAAAGTCTCAGAAGTACGTACTTGTATTATACTAAATATAAAAGTTGGAAGAACCGGCAGAGTCGAAATGCTAAAATTTGGAAATAAGATTTCTATTGGATTATATGATGTAGGTTGTTATCTGGAACTGAAATATGAAGGTGGTTTTAGGAAATGTGTACTATAAATATTTGAAAAGTGGTACTAAATTGGGTATTGGGTGAAGGAATAGAGATGAAATTGTTACATAGATTATATTGTTGTATAGATTACTGATGGTACCTGAGTTTGAGATTTGTTAGTGGATTGTAAAACGAAAATATTGAGTGGTACTATATGAATGCCAAAATATGATATATATGTCTCCGTTGGTATCTCGTGTTGAGATAGGTCTGAGATCCTCAAAATTGATATTGAGATGTGTGTTGGTAACAGGAATTGAGATTGAAATTGCGTACTGTAAATGATACTAATTTTGGATAACAGTTGGTGTCTAAGATGACGATATGTAGACTTGTTGGTGTAAAATATAAACCATTTCCTATAATTATTTTCGAAACAGGAAAAAGTTGAACAACATATAAAATGAAACTTTGATTAAAAATTTTTTGTCAAACTCTAACAAAAGATTTAAGGCCGAACTTTGAATACCCTCCATAAACGAATTTTGCAATTTTCAAAAAAAAAATAAAATCCGTTAAAAATTCTTTTAAAATCTTAAAAATACCAAGTGTAGCTGTTATATTAACCAAACTTGAAAAAATCGGTGAAGAATGTCGTTAAAATCATCAAAATACCGAATTTCGGGAGGTGCTGTTATATGGGGGCTATACGAAGGCGTATACCCTCACGGACAATTTTCTGTCATATGCTGTAGTATCTATTACGAAATTCAAATACCAAATTTGAAACAATTCCGTTGAATAATGTCGCTAAAATCACCAAAATACCGAATTTCGGGAGGTGCCGTTATATGGGGGCTATACAAAGGCGTATACCCTCACGGACAGTTTTCTGTCATAGGCTGTATTATCTATTACGAACTTCAAATACCAAATTTAAAACAATTCCGGTGACTAATGTCGCTTAAATCATCAAAATAGCGAATATTGGGAGGTACCGTCATATGGGAGTTATACGAAGACGTGGACGTGCACAGACAATTTTTTGTCTATCTATCCTTTAGGAACTTCAAATATTAAATTTGAAACATTTCCGGTAAATAATGTGCTTATATCACCAAAATACCGAAAAAAGGAAGGTACCATTATATGAGGGCTATGCCAAAACGTGGACCTACATGGCCCAATACCAAAAGTTCTGCAGACATAATATACATTTGAGTAAAATTTCATCAACCTACCTTATTTCGTTCGGAAGCTAGAGTGATTTCTACAGACGGATAGACGGACGGACATCGCTAAATTTTTGTACTAATCAAGAATATATATAATTTGTGGGGTCTAATATGTATATTTCGAGGTGTTACAAACGGAATGAGAAACTTAGTATACCCTCCATACTGTGGTGAAAGGTATAAAAAGGCCTAACAGGAACGAATCTAAAATTTTAAGGTTGCCGACACTTGCTAATAAATAAATATTTCTTTCAACCAGAGATCCAATGTGAATGTAGAATCCATAGGGCCATTCCATTAGTAACTCTCCTACAAAAGGTTACAATTTTGATTAGCAATTATTTGCATGTATTCGGAAGTATATGTTCGACCTTATTTAAATATGGCAAATCCCAATATTTTTATCAATATTAGATTAAGTGGAATACTACAGTTCACTATATCTAATACCTCACGCACGTTTCAACGTTTTCCAAAATTATCACAAAAAAAGGTCTCCGATGGTATTTCAGTAACTCATTTTCAGTAATTGCTTGTACACCACAGCTTTTCTTTAACGTTTTCCGTTTATTAATTACTTAATATTTTAATGTGGTTCATTTTTATTAACATTTCTTTAATAAAAATCTTTGGTTTGTTTCAATTATCAATTAGGAGCAAAATTATCATTTTTATATATGTTTATAGCCGTATTTATAATATTAAAATTAGGGGGGAATTTTCAATGGGGTTTTAAGGGATAGGGATTTTAAGGTTTATATAAATATTAACATTACAATTAAAAAATATTAAAAAAAATTAGTGAAACTACAAAAAAAAAATTAAATTTAAATACAAAATTTTGTTCGTTGTAAGTATTTTTTTAGAGATTTCTTTTTTTTATAGTTTTATAAGGAAAGTTTTGAACTATAAATTCTATGAATAGAAAGGATTTAAGGTTAAGTTAAGTTGTTTTTTTTTTTAATTTTTAAATTTAAACTACAAAAGGAAAGAAAAATAAATTACATATAGCATATATTCTTGTTCTTGTAGTTGTTGTTCATATTCTCATTTTAAAAAGGTATTAAAAGTAGTTGTGTGTTTTGTTTTTATAATATATAATAATATAATAAATATGTATATAAATTAGTTAATAAGCTTCCCTTTTTGAGTAAAGGAAGGTAATAAGATGTATTCCATAGGTTTTAATCATTCTCCTCGGTTATTAGTAGTTCATATTCCTGGGCGGCAAAACGATCCCAATCGGATGTCTAGAAAAAAATAATTATATAAAATAAATTAATGTTTTATATAGTTAATAATTTATTACTAAACTCACATATTCATCTCTCTGCGAGGCAAATGGATCACGCTGTTCATGATCCAAATATTTCTCCAAATTAAAGAAGGTATCGAAGAACACATGAGTCATTTTGCAATTTTTCAAATCACCCAATGTTATGGCATCCCGTCTCTTGGGCTTAATCATATCCAGCATCTGGAAATAAAATAGAGACAGCAAAAACAGAGTACCTTAGAAAATCAATTTATTAAAGACCAAAATTTGTTTTTTTCTGGAAGTTTCCCTTTGAAAAAAAACGGGAGGATAACTTATAGAAGGACTTTTCATAGAAAACTGGAAGGTCTTCTCATGGAAGACTGAAAGGTCTTCTCATAGCAGACTGGAAGGTCTTCTCATAAAAGACTGGAAGGTCTTCTCATAGAAGACAGAAAGTTTTTCTCATAGAAGACAGGAAGATCTTCTCATAGAAGACTGGAAAGTCTTCTCATAGAAGAAGGTCTTCTTATAGAAGACTGGAAAGTCTTCTCATAGAAGAAGGTCTTCTTATAGAGGACTGGAAGGTCTTCTCATAGAAGGCTGGAAGATTTTCTCATAGAAGTGTGGAAGGTCTTCTCATAGATGACTAGATTCTTCTCATAGAAGCCTGGAAGGTCTTCTCATAGATGACTAGAAGGTTTTCTCATAGAAGAGTGGAAGGTCTTCTCATAGAAGACTGGAATGTTTTCTCATAGAAGACTGGAAGGTCCTCTCATAGGAGACTGGGAGGTCTTCTCACAGAAGACTGGAAAGTTTTCTCACAGAAGACTGGAAAGTCTTCTCACAGAAGGTATTGTCATAGAAGACTGGAAGATATCCTCTTATAGAACAGTGAAGATTTTCTCATAGAAAACTTTTGGTCTTCTAATAGAATATCTTCTCAGAGGAGGCCAGAAGGTCATCTCAGAGAAGGAGGTTAGAGTTTATCTGATGAGGACAGAAGGCTTCGTTGATGAAGTCTTCTCTGACAAGACCAGAAGGTTATCTTTTAGAAAGGCAGAAGATCTTCTCCGAGCAGTTGAGATGGATTTCCTTTAAAGTGGGCTAGAAGGTCTTCCTCACAGAGGAGGCCAGATTGTCTTTCTCTAATAGGAGGCCAGATGATCTTCCTCTCAGAGGAGGCCAGATGGTCTTTCTCCCAGAGGTGGCCAGATGGTCTTCCGCTCAGAGGAGGCCAGATAGTCTTACTTTCAGTGGAAGCTGGAAGGTCTTCCTCTCAGAGGGTGCCAGAGGGTCCTCATAGAATGTGCCTCTCAGAGGGTGCCAGAGGGTCTTCTTAGAGGGGACTGGAAGGCCTTCTCTGACTAGGCCAAAAGGTCTTCTCTGACGAGGCTGGGAGGTCCTCTCTTAGGACACTACGAGGTCTTCTCTGAGGCCTGAATTTCTTCTTCTCCGAGAAAGACAGAAGAACTTCTTCCAAAAGGAAGCCAGAAAATTTTCTCATAGATACGCAGAATAGGTCTGATGATATGATAAGGTCTTCTTTAGAAAGTCACAAGGGTTTTACTCTGGCTCTATGTTGGGCGCCATTCTTCTCAAAGGAGGCCAAAAGGTCTTCTCCTCTAAAGACGTCAGAAGGTTTGCTTATCAGAAGATCCGAAAAGGCTTCTCATAGATGACCTTCTGCTCTCCTCATAGAATAATCAAATCTGGCACAATGTTGGGCGCCATGTAAAATTCAATTCATTCAATTCTTTATCCTTATTTTCTCTTCTCCCCGCAACTCACCTGGCACAAACAATCCTCAAATGGCAGCGATTCAATACCAATCGATTCCATGCGCTGCTGTTGCTCCTCATAGAAATACTCCAGTTCATACATCGAAATCACACCATCCCCATCGATGTCCATGCAACGGAACCAATACTCAATGGCGGTGGGTGTGCGTTTATCCTCTTCGGACAGAAGGAACCAAACAAAATCTGAATAGGACATTTTTGGTTCATCGTCGGGATTCTTTTTGTTATCACTGCGTGTAACACAACCCGAAAAGATACGTTCCACAATACGGGTCGAAAGGGCATGATCACTGTGCCTGGCCAAATCGTCTTGATTGATGAGCAGATCGTGATCCTTATCCAACTCCCAGAATTTGCAGTAGATTACATAAAAGTGTTCATAACTGAAATAGGCCATAATTTGATTGATGTCGTCCTCCTCCTCCAGGAGACCAATGACCTGGAAATAAAGCGAATTAGTTTCCTTTGTTTGCTTTTAAGGTTACAACTCCAACTCACCTCCAACAAATCAGATTTCTTTAGCTCGGATATAGTTATTCTGCCCGACCAGCTGCGATTTACATTGTAAAATATCCGTGCTATGACCGTGTGCACATATCTGGAATGGAATTCTGTGGCCTCTTTCAAAAAGGCCAAACCCGGATGTGTGTCCACCACATCTTGTACCAAAGGTGCCAAATCTTCGGGCAGGATATAGGAACGCATACGCTGGCCTCTGGATAAAATGTAGACAAAGCGAGATGCCTCATCGTGGCAATAGACATTCATTCTACGAAAAGAGAGGACAAATAAAATTTGGAATAAAATAAGAGAGTAAATAGAGAGAGAAAGGGAGAGTATCAACTCTTACTGTTTCCAAAACTCCACAAATCTCTGTCGTTCAACCAATCCCGAATTGCCCTGCTGACAGAACACCATCACCGGCATACGCCAATAGAATGGCAGTCCACAAATCTTCAAAATACGTGGCAGTTCATCGCGTGTCACCTGATTATTGGGAAATGTATCGAACGCTGCCAAAATGCCACGCAATGTTCGCTCCAAAGCAATTGTGGGCTGGGGTTTGCCATGGGGGAAATAGAATCTGTGGAATCGAAAAAGGAATTATTATTTGATTTTTGAAGAATAACTTGTGCTTCAACTTTACCTGGGAATATAAACGCTTTTGGTCGATCGAATTTCCCTTTGGAGTGATGTATGATCTGGTGGAGGCGGCGGTGGTGTGGCATGTAGTTTGGCCTAAAAATTTGAAATAAGTATTATTATTAATTAAAATTAAAATAAAAGTTGTTTGAAATATATTTTATTTTTGGAGGAATAAATTTCAAATCTTTAGGAAGAGATTGATATTCCAGAATTTTGAAAGGAAAAGAGGAAAGAAGACACTAGAAATAATTCAAACCTCCTATGGAAAGCCACACATAAAAATGAACAATTTAATAATTATTAAAAATAGCGGTAGTAATAAAAAATTTAAATGGCGCCCAACGTGGAACCTAAGTTTAAAGTTCAGATATTAAATTCCTGTAATTGAATGTCCACAGTCAGTAATGAAGTTTTGTGGAAAACAATGACACCAATCTACCTGGAATCTGGAAAGCAACGCCAAATAATGACAAATTTAGTAATTATTAAAAAATCGAGTGTAACTGAAATTAAAAATGGCGCCCAACGTGGAATCATTTTTTGAAGTTCAAATATAAAATAACTGCAATTAAAGGTCTACAGAAAGCAAGGACTGTAACGCAATTATGTGGAAAATAATGACACCATACCCACGCCTATACGTGACGGCTAACATTATTATCTAAAAAGAAAAAGCTGGCGATCTAAGGGGAAGACACAATTGGAATCAACCAATCCTATAAATGGCGCCCAATATGGAACTTAATGGAACTAGAGTGGTGGGAATGGTCAGGCGTGTTTTGCGGACTGAATAGGGCTTGAGCAGGCGTTCCGTGTGTGTCATATATGGCGGCCTGTTTGTTGCTTGTGCAACTTATGGGGCTCCTGTGTGTTACAAAACCGGTGCGTCTGTGTTGGGTCAGAAAAAGATCCTGTCGTGTCAGCGGGTCGTCATGTAAGCGTGTTTGCCTGTGTATAGGACTGTGTCCACTGATGCACTGCAGGTGCTGCTTGGCGCCGTGCCGCTTGACCTGGAAGTGAGAAGTAGGGCTATTCTGTATAAGCTGAAACGCGGTTTGCAGCTGGCTGAGGATGAGAACTGGCTCAGATCTATCTATATTATTATTTAGATTAAGCTTCAATATCAGAAGAGAAATTATTCAGGATGATAAAAGAACAAGCAAAATATTTTAAGTGACTTCTGATATAGAACTTTGGGGAGGTTCAAGCTACTTTGGGGAAAGGACCGCAAAAGAAACGAAAAATAAAGGGTGGTTGAAAGAATTTCAAATCTTCAGAAAGGGTTGCCATGCCGGAAATACAGAAAAAGCGATAATAACAATTGGATAAAATTGGATATTTAGCTGCGGATACAATTTGAAATGGCGCCCAACGTGAAAGCTGAATGTATATAATTGAATATCTGAAATGAAACCTCCAGTAAAAAGAAGAAAACCAAACCTTAAAGTGGCTTGGTATTCCTGTATCTCGGCAGTCTCAAAAACCAAAATCCAATTTTCTTATGGCAATTAAACATGAAAAACAACCATATTTTACAAATTCCTAAGGGATGGTCATAGATGTTTTGTCAGAAATTATGACCTATATGAAATATTTTTCGTAAACCTAGTCAAATAACAAGTGCTTCCGACAGAAACACGATGATGGAATATTTGTCAAGCTTGTTATCATCTGACAAATCGTTCCATACATTTCATAAACAGAAGTCTTCTGTTTGGTTGTGTAAAGCCGCATCGACAAGCAATAAATAAGTTTAATGCAGGAGTTGGGCTATTTTGCAACAAAATGATCAGCGAGATTTCTATAATACGACCTAAACTTTTATAAGGGTAAACGACGGCAGGATTCGACTCTGCTCTGACGTCCCTTTCTGATATATCACGAAATATGTCATACGAAGACATAGGTATCCAGACCTTTACATTATGGAATACAATATTAATTTTAAATGGAGTCCGACATTGGAGCTAAGTTAGAAGATTTGGTATTAAATATTTATAACTTAATCTGTAAACAGGATGATAATAACAAATAATTCAACAATTCTAGTAAAATAAGGTTTTGACAGTGATGGAAATCTTTTAAGGAATATTAAATTAGACGACCGCTGAAAATAGTGGCGCCCAACTTGAAGTCGAATCATAATTGACCAACATAAAACCGAAGTAGGTAGACAACTAACTCATTTGCATACATCGTACTTCAAACTTTTAAGGTTTCATACATTTTTCAGGTTTTTTCCTTTTTCGAAAAGAGTAAAAACAATCGTTCACTTTGAATTTAAATGAGGAGGATATTAGTAAAATCATTGCACTATTGTCCCACATCCAATTTTTATGTCTAAAACAATTTCAAAGCCACCATAAGTAAACCCTACAAACCAACAGTCAAATTTCGTGATTCCAGTTTAATCTTTTCACCCAATAACAAATTTAGTACCACTTAGTACGCATGTCCAACACAATCAACATTTTTCCATTCAAAAGTGTTCCAAAGTTAGTCTCATGTACTTCAGTACTTTTCGTACAATTATAGTACACATTCCCAAAACAACCTCCATATCTCAACCACAGACACCAACAGTGACATCTATATCAAATATCAGAATTTCAGCTCTATACCTTAACCCAATACCCAATATTGTACTTTTCGTACAATTATAGTACCCATTTCCAAAATCCCCTCCATATCTCAATACAAGAACCCAACAGAGGTCTCAATATCAAATTTTAATCAATACCAAATTAAGTTCCATTTAGTACTTTTTCGCACAAAAGCATTTCCTAACCACCGCCAAATCTCAAGCCAATATCAAATTTAAAAATGTTATCTCTGTCCCTTCACTTAATACCAAGTACCTATTAGTACTTTTCGTACAATTTTAGTACACATTTCCGAAACCACATCCATATGACCAGGTTACACATAAGCAGTGACCCCAATACCAAATTTCAGATTTCAAGCTTTATCTGTTCACCCAGTATCAAATTGTATAATGTACTTACTAGTATTCTATTTTTAACAGATTTTAGTACTTTTCGTACCCTTTTCAGTACGAATTTCCAAAATAATACATACATTAAAATACATTAAAATTTGGCGCCCAACGCAAAGTAACCGCATATGATAATTGTTTAGATTACAGAACGGATACTTTTAAAGTACGTTTATATTAGGAAGAATTATTCCGGAAGGACGAATAATTTAAAGTATATTTATTATTTTAGAAAACCCGAAAATTAGACTAACCTAAACTAGACAATGAAATTTAACATCCTCTCTGTATTTGTAAAGGGTGTTTCAATTACCTTTATATCCGAACAAATAATATAAAATTTCCACACCGGGTATGAAATTTTGGCGCCCAACGTATTAAGTCTAGAGTATTTTCTCTTCTTATTACTCTTTATTATAGATAGCAGACGAAACTGACAGCTATGCAATATTTGCTACCAATATCATGATTGCAAAACTGTCAGTTTCGTGCTCCACTTTAGAGTAACATTTTACCTAACATATATGTCGCAGTCCTCGACTTTTATTACCTCTTATATATCAAACAATTGCATCTGAAAAATATAACAGGCAGATTTAAACATAATCCCGTCGAAATATATCGCAATTCATTAATTATTGTCTATCATTTTGAGAATTTGTCACATAAGATGTAGACTATAATGACAAATGTCTTGTTGTGAATGAAATTCGATTATGGCGCTCAAAGTGTCGTAAGGGCAAACATAGTTGATACATATAAATCGATTACCACAAGAATCTGTCACTTAGAATTGAAGGAAGAATTAAAGTTCTGGGCGCCATAAATAATACAATTGGAATTAAGAATTAACAAACAAAGGGGAAAACAAAACAAGGAAAATTACATTTTTCGGCCGCCAATGGATTTGAGAACTCTCAATCAAAAACTAAAACAACCCAAATTTTTCGAATTATGCAAAATCTATATTGAATCTTATACCTTTAACGACCCACTCTAATACACACTTTTTTTCGAAAATTATATGCAAATGATTCAATTTGTATAGGTAAACAAATTCGCTTCACCTAATTTCGCAAGTGAAATTTGGCAATTATTATGGTTCGGAACAATCAACTTTCTGAATATGTACGTCTATGCATAGAGAAGTGTCGAAGAGATGCGTGTTGGCGATCCCCACGTGTTGGCTGACACTTCATAAAACACAAAAGGCATTCCAAAAATTAAATTCATAGAATTAGTTACTTAATTAGAAAAACAGAAACAAAGAATATCATTACTCTTTCCAAATCAATGTAGTTCTTTGTTTTGTTGTTGCTGTTGTTGTTGTTGTTTTGAAATAGAAAATTAATTGAATTATTCGAAAAAAAGAATGCGAACTATTTTCTATTGTCTCATTGTTGCTGTCGGGGATCCACATACTCAGAACGATTTACGCAAAAGAATTTGGATTTTATTACTTTTTCACCGAGATGAATACAGGATGAGATGAAAAAACTGCAACCAACTTCAGACTGCTGTCATTTCTAAGCCACTCGTTCGACAGCTGTGAAAATTATTCCAGTGACAGCTCATTAAATTGTTTACAAGCGTACAAAAGCATTTTGAGAAAAAGAAATTTCAAGAAAAAAAGTTATTCGTTATGGAATTCAAGCGTGATAGTATGATTTCTTTATATTTGGCTGGAAACCCACAAGTGGCTATCGTTAGAGCACTCCAGTATTTAAATGTGAATATATCTTTTATGTCTCGTAGCATCGCTCATTACCGTGATACTGGTAGCGTAGCCCGAATTCAAGAAAGTGGACGGAAGAAAACAGCAACATCAGTAGAAATTGTTCGAAAAGTAAAGAAGCGACTTGATCGAAACCCACGTCGCAGTGGCTGAAAAATGGCTCGTGAGCTGAACATATCGCAATATTCCATTCGGCAAATATTGAAAAATGAGCTCGCGGTAATGCCATTAAAATTCCAAAAAGAGACTCAAAAGAGCTAAAGAGTTGATTCGCTTGACCGAAAGTGGTGAACTGCCGAATTAAGTTTTCTCCGATGAGAAAACATTCGTTGTTCAGCAGTTTGTAAACAAACAAAATGATCGTGTTTACTTGCCAAAGAGGTAAGCTGAAAATGTGTACCTTCGGTTGGACACCAGAACTCAAGCGCCGGCCAATGTGATGGTGTGGGCCGCCATAACAGCCGATGGTCCCTCTCCGCTCGTATTAATCGACCGTGGCAACAGAATAAATGCCGAATATTATCGCGAAAAATTTCTGAAGTGTGTATTAAAGCCTTGTGTAAGCAAACATTTTGGCCGCAGATCTTGGACATTCCAACAGGACTCAGCACCATCGCACTCAGCACGCGCCACCCAAGAATGGTTAAAAAATGAGGTTCCTCGCTTCATTTCCAGCGCACAATGGCCACTAAAATCTCCGGATACCAATATGTTGGACTATTGTGTCTGGAGTATTTTGAAAAACAAGGTTAACACTAAAAAATACCAAAGTGTTGAACACCTCAAGCAAGCGCTTCGCCGGGAATGGGCCAAAATACCGCACAGCAACATTCGGGCAGCGTGTGACGGCTTTATTGGCCGTTTGAAGGCCATAATTCGTGCCAAAGGTGACCAATTCGAACAAATCTCAACTTATTCTTAAATTTGATGCTATTTCCGACTTTTTTTAGTTGTGTTCCAGAACCTGCAAATTAGTACTAATTAGCACTAATTCTGCTACAACGCGTTCCCGTACTCCAAAAACTAGCAAAACTTGCAGCTCTCTCGAGAAAAAAATGGCGCTGAGTGGTGCACATTTCAGCTTGTTTTAGCTACATGAATTTGGCCGAACAGAAATGTGCAACTTGTAAATTTGACATTTAATTGGCAGGGCTAACAAGGTTGAAAAATGTATTGATACATTTCAATGTTCGCGCGTCACAACAAATGTAAAGAAAAAAGATCATTTAAAAACTAAAGGAAAAACTAATATTTGTCGTGGAAAAAACAGAAAGAGAAAATATGGAGCAACTAATGTATTCAGTTTTGGATGATTCCAGCAGTGAAGAGGACTGGCTGAATGAGGAATCAGATTATTAATTATTATTATAAATTATTAATTTTAACTTATCGTCTTCAATACTCATTTTTTAAATGTTGGCGCTCTTTTCAGTAAGGTTTCACCAGTCCGATTTAGGCTGTTTACTTTTGGAATTTTGAATTTTGACATTTTATCGCATTTCTGCTAATTTTCCATTCCCTTATTTTTTGAGCAAACCTAAATGAGAATGACATTTCGAACTGTTCTCTCTTCTGCTAGTTTTACTACTAAAAAAGTACTGGAACACAACTTTTGCTTTCATTCAATAAAATTTAAAAAACATGTAAAAATTATGGCATTTAACTTTGTTGCAGTTATTTTATCTCAAATGCTATTTGAGATGAAGGAATTGCAATTGGCAATATTTGGGCGGGAGTGGTTTCTTCGACTTGTGGGAGCCTTCTATTTGTTCACTTCTCCCATCAACAAACTCATTATTGCGGCAATTATGAATGGCTAATGCATATCATGAGAGAAATTCATTTTCAGGGATCTAAAAATCGATTTTTCATTTTGAAGGGAAAATCAAAAAGTTTGTCAGTTTTTCTTTGTGGAAAATCCAACCAATGAGATCGATGTGAAGAATAAAAAAAATTTGAAAAAATAACTAAATAAATACGTGCGACACCAATCCGTATCCGTGAGTTTTCTTTGTACTCATTTTTTGTTTCTGTTTTGGAACAAATACCAAATTCTCGAAACAGTCAGAGTTTATTGACATTTCAATTAACTGCACGAACTGAAATATTCCCAGATTTTTACGTTTTGAACCATTCATGGAAATGTAAAGATTAATATGTTAATAGCGCCAGGCGAATAAACATTTGTTTGTTATTGAAATGGAAATCGTAATTGATTAAATTTTTCCAAAGAGTTGATTGATTTCAATATATTTTTTTTTTCTTTTTGACAAATTTACGATACAGAGTCTAAAATTCACAATACCAACATTAAACAAATTCATTTTCCTTCCTTAAACAGTTTTTAATCGAAGACCTTTTACGTCTATAAAGCCTGCCCAACCAATGGAGAATCCCTGACCATGCATCTCAACACGTCTCGTATAGAGATGTAGATATAGAGATGCGCTGGCCTTCAGATCGTCAATGGAGACTCCTTGGTATTCACCTTATCTAAAGACGGCCTCCGGTTCGCCTATAAAAATGACCTTCCATTCGTCTCGTCTCTAGGATCGTGTATAAAGACGACTTTCGGTTCGTTTAAAAACGCCCTCCATTCCGTCTGTAGAGACTCTCAGGCCATTCAGCTTGTCTATAGAGACTCTCATTCCATTCAGCTCGTCTATAGAGTCTCTCAGGCCATTCAGCTCGTCTATAGAGACTCTCTGGCGCTGCAGCTCGTCTATAGAGACTCTCTGGCGCTGCAGCTCGTCTATAGAGACTCTCTGGCGCTGCAGCTCGTCTATAGAGACTCTCTGGCGCTGCAGCTCGTCTATAGAGACTCTCTGGCGCTGCAGCTCGTCTATAGAGACTCTCTGGCGCTGCAGCTCGTCTATAGAGACTCTCTGGCGCTGCAGCTCGTCTATAGAGACTCTCTGGCGCTGCAACTCGTCTATAGAGACTCTCTGGCGCTGCAGCTCGTCTATAGAGACTCTCAGGCGCTTCAGCTTGTCTATAGAGACTCTCAGGCGCTTCAGCTCGTCTATAGAGACTCTCTGGCGCTTCAGCTCGTCTATAGAGACTCTCTGGCGCTTCAGCTTGTCTATAGAGACTCTCAGGCGCTTCAGCTCGTCTATAGAGACTCTCTGGCGCTTCAGCTCGTCTATAGAGAGACTCTCTGGCGCTTCAGCTCGTCTATAGAGAGACTCTCTGGCGCTTCAGCTCGTCTATAGAGAGACTCTCTGGCGCTTCAGCTCGTCTATAGAGAGACTCTCTGGCGCTTCAGCTCGTCTATAGAGAGACTCTCTGGCGCTTCAGCTCGTCTATAGAGAGACTCTCTGGCGCTTCAGCTCGTCTATAGAGAGACTCTCTGGCGCTTCAGCTCGTCTATAGAGAGACTCTCTGGCGCTTCAGCTCGTCTATAGAGAGACTCTCTGGCGCTTCAGCTCGTCTATAGAGAGACTCTCTGGCGCTTCAGCTCGTCTATAGAGAGACTCTCTGGCGCTTCAGCTCGTCTATAGAGAGACTCTCTGGCGCTTCAGCTCGTCTATAGAGAGACTCTCTGGCGCTTCAGCTCGTCTATAGAGAGACTCTCTGGCGCTTCAGCTCGTCTATAGAGAGACTCTCTGGCGCTTCAGCTCGTCTATAGAGAGACTCTCTGGCGCTTCAGCTCGTCTATAGAGAGACTGTCTGGCGCTTCAGCTCGTCTATAGAGAGACTCTCTGGTGCTTCAGCTCGTCTATAGAGGCTGTCTGGCCTCCAGCTCGCCTGTAGAGGCTCTCTAGCCTCCAGCTCGTCTGTAGAGACTCTCTAGCCTCCAGCTCGTCTGTAGAGACTCTTTAGCCTCCAGATCGCCTGTAGAGACTCTCAGGCCTTCAGGTCCTCGTATTGATACTCGTCCGCTCAACTACAAAGAATCACCCTTCTTTCCTTAAAAATTCCATTGCCTTCAAAATATGTTTTTAAACTCTGACTCCATAAGCTTGTCCATGTAGACCCCCTGTCCTTCAGTCTGTCTTTAAAAACTTCCTCTCCCTCCGGCTTGTTTATAAATCCCAGTGACCTTCAACATGATTTCAACAATTTAGCGTCGTCGGCCTACCCCTTCTTCCAGATATGGCTATTCCCAAATTGTTTTGGGATGTTTTGTTCAATATCCAAACAATAGCGCCCACAATACCGGTATTTGCCTCTAATCTGGATAAAATTAATGGCAACAACATCATCAGTTAGCACTTGAATAGAATTGTAGTTCGTGATTATGGTCTCGGTGCTTTTTTTGCTTTACCGCAATTTGTTTCAACAAAATTTGATTTTGGGTATGAATTTTCGTTGCTGTCTATTTCGAAAATGCCAGAGTAATAAAAACAAAAACAAACAGCTAGAACAACGACAGCAGCAAAAACTACAACATATTCTCAAAAAACCCCCACACATTGTGTCAGCTGCGTCATCACTGACAGACAGTTAAGGCGTCGTCGAATTCACTTAAAATAGACGAAGACGACGATTTTAAATGGCGTTTCTTCCGAATGGGGGGAAGGACGTTTTGGTGGTGAGAGAATGAGGTGGGACGAGCCAATGAAATGTATGGTAAAGAATCTCACTGTGAGGTGCTGAAATTTACAGAAACAACAAAACAAGATACATGGGTCAGATCATCGCACCACACCAACACATAGGGATCCGTCCATTCATTGAATGTGGTTGTGGTTGTTGGGTCTGTCCTTCTGTCGATCGGTCCGCCGTTCGTTCGGTCTGCTTGTATTTACTCAGTAGGTGAATGAAATAATCAGTCAGGGTCAAGATATAAAATAAACATTTGTAGAATCTTGTTTATGTATCCGTCCGATAATTTGGCTAGAATGAGATCCGAGTATTATGAACTAATCCCCACCGCCAAAAAACAAAAACAACAGAAAAAAAACTAGAAAACGTAATTAATTTACGAGAGATATTATACATCGATTGCTGCTAATGTTGTTGTGGATTTTTCATGTTCTATATGACAGTTGCGGGACCCTGATATGTGTCATAGGTCAGTTTCATTAACCGCTTCTAAACGACAATGCGCCAGTTTTCACATCAACTTTCGGTGAGAGAAGATGAGCTGACAAGTGTTTGGCATTTCAAATATGAAATAATTTAAATTATATATTTTTCATTTGCAGCTATTGTTTTTGTTGTTGGTTTTTTGATTGAAATTGCACATTTGCTTGGGAATTTTAAAAATTCTATTAAATTAATTGCAATTAAGAAATTTCGAAATAAATTAAATAAAAATATACGAAAGAGACACAAAAGAGATTTATATATACTTTAGAGTTCATTAGAGGCGAGGAGAAGGTGTTCTTTATAGACAAGTCAAACGGAGTCTTTTTTATAAAATCTGAAGGCTCCTTTAGAGACCAGGTGAACGCTGTTTATAGACCGACTGATGCCGTCTTTATACACGACCTCAAGGCGACCTGTACTTTATATACGACCTTAGACCCGTCTTTATAGACAGCATGAGGCTCGTCTTTAGAGACTAACTAAAGTCCAGAGGGACTCCACAGATAAGCTGAAGCGTCAGAGATACTCTAAAGACGAGCTGAAAGCCAGAGATTTTTTATAGACGAGCTGAAGGCCGGAGAGTCTCTTTGGAAGAGCTGAAGGCCCATAGACGAGCTGAAGCGTCAGAGAATCTCTAAAGACGAGCTGAAAGACAGAGAGTCTCTATAGACGAGCTGCAGCGCCAGAGAGTCTCTATAGACGAGCTGCAGCGCCAGACAGTCTCTATAGACGAGCTGAAAGACAGAGATTATTTATAGACGAGCCGGAGAGTCTTTTAAGAAGAGCTTAAGGCCCGAGAGACTCTATAGACGAGCTGAAGACCTGAGACGAGCTGAAGGCCCATAGACGAGCTGAAGCGTCAGAGAATCTCTAAAGACGAGCTGAAAGACAGAGATTCTTTATAGACGAGCCGGAGAGTCTTTTAAGAAGAGCTTAAGGCCCGAGAGACTCTATAGACGAGCTGAATACCCGAGAGTCACCATTGACGTACTGAATACCCGAGAGTCCCTATATACGAGCTACAAAAGGTCCTCGTTATAGTCTCACGACCTGAAGGCCTTCTTTATAGTCTCTCGACCTGAAGGCCGTCCTTATAGTATCTCCACTTGAAGGTCTTTTGACTTGAGGGCCGTCTTCTTAGTCTCACGACCTTATAGTTCCTTGACCTGAAGGCCGTCATTATAGTCTCGCGGCCTGTAGGCTGTCTTTAAAGTCTTCCGACCTGAAGGCCGTCTTTATAATCTCTCGATCTAAAGGCCGTCCTTATATTATCTTTATAGCCTTTCGAGCTGAAGGTCGTCCTGATAGTATTTCGACTTGAAGGTCGTCTTTATAGTCTCTCGATCTGAAGGCCGCGATTTTAGTCCCTCGACCGGAAAATCGTCTTTATAGACTTTAAATCGGAAGGCCGTCTTTATAGTCTCTCGACCTGAAGGCCGTCTTTATAGTCCCTCAACTTAAAGACCGTCTTTATAGTCTCCCGCCCTAAATGCCGTCTTTATTGTCTTTCGATATTAAGGCCGTCCTTATAGTCTCACGACCTGAAGGCCATCGTTATAGTTTTCTCGACCTGAAGGCCGTCTTTATAGTCTTTTGACTTGAAGGCCGTCTTTTCAGTCTCTCGACCTGATGGCCGTCATTATAGTCTCTCGACCTGGAGGCCGTCTTTATAGTCACCCGCCCTTATAGTCTCTTAACTTGAAAGCCGTATTTATAGTTTCCCCCTGAAGGCCGTCTTTATGAACGACCTGAGGTCCGTTTTTACAGACAAGCTAACTGCTGTATTTATGAACCATTTGAGGGCCGAATAGTTTGTTATCTATAGAAGTTTTTTAAGGTGGATTATTCAAAAAAAAATCATATATATAAAGGGGTTTGAGAGGATTTTCTGGGCATAGAAAACATTTAGGTGCTTTTCAAACGGCCGTTAAAATTCTACACATTATGAAAGACCTCTAGAAAGCTTTGGTGCCCAATAGGCCTTTTAAAGTCTTCAATACATCGATCTGAATGCCATCTTAAGAAGTCTGTAACATGTCTTTCGGGTTTGGAAGGTTTTCGAAATATATATCTTCAAAAGACCTCCAGAAACTGTTTCCTCTATTGAAAGCCATCAATATTTGTACTGTAGTGTGTCACTGTTCCGTGTGTTCTTTATTTGCTTGCAGGTGCAGCGAAGTGGGTAGTTGTGTTCTGGGTTTTTTCTCAATTCTCTCAAATTAAGTAATTATTTGTTGCTAGATGTAGTATTTGTTGTTGTTTTATGACATTTGTCTAAATAGAATTTTTATTTGGTAATATAGACACAAATTCAAATTGAAATTTGCATAAATTTATGGGTAAATATTTATAAATTATTCTACGCAACTTCCATACTCAGGTTGTGGAGAGCAACAACATTTTAATGGGAGAACATTTTAAAGCCTACATTTTTTTGCTGTGATTTAAGTGAGAATTCGATTTGACATTTTTTAGACAAATACGAAATCTTGGTCTAAGTTCAACAATTTTAGAAGCAATTGAATTTGAATAGTGCGCTTTGCCAATTCGAAACTGAGATTTACCATGAAGGTCAAGGTTTGTGTTGGCAATGGAATGTTTGCAAAAAATTTCCTCTGCATTATTAAACATTTTGGAATCTTAGAATTAGAATTTTGAATCTCATGAATGTTGGAAAAAAATTCACTAGACGTAAATTCACTGAAAGTAACCATTTATCTATTTATTGCTCCGAATTTCCAAAACTGTTTCACTTGTATCAATTCCTCACTTTTGTTTATTTTCAATTCTCACCAAAATATTTGGTTTTGAACATCCCCAAATAAACCAACAATTCCCACGTAACCACCTCAACCGTGGATATACAAAAAACAAAAACAAATTGCATTACCTTCCTGAGATTGCTTAAGTTTCACCTGCTAACCTCGAATATGAGTATTTCAAAACTATTTTTTTTTTTTTTTTTTTGAAATAATAAAACAAAATACCTTCGTTTTCACACATAACATTGGCACACATTTTCAATATCATATCATAAAAAAAATTAAAAAACCAAAATATATACATATTTATGTATATCAATATCTGTTCAATGCTAATACTAGTTAAGATGTTGAGTAATTTTAAAAATTTTGAATGGATTGCTAAGAATATTAGGGCTGAAAGTGGTTTGATGGCCAATAGAATGCTTTGTTTAGATATTTGAACAATTAAAAATATTTAATTAAGAAAGATTGAAGGGAGGAGATTCGGAAAAAGGGAGACTAATACATTTTCCATAGGAAACAAAGAGGGTTTCCCTAAATAAATAAAGATACCCTATGCTCCCTTAAGCTCATCAATAAAGACTTCCTTCAGACAGCTTTCAGATCGTTTATAGATACAATCTTCAGATGGTCTATAAAAATAGCCTCTAGGTTCTTTATAGAGACACCCTTTAGGTCGTCAATAAAAAAATGATGGTTGTTTTTAAGACAGTCTTCAGGCTCGTCTATAGAGACAGGGTCGCCTATAGAGACAGCCTTCAGGTTCGTCTATAGAGACAGCCTTCAGGTTCGTCTATAGAGACAGCCTTCAGGCTCGTCTATAGAGACAGCCTTCAGGCTCGTCTATAGAGACAGCCTTCAGGCTCGTCTACAGAGACAGCCTTTAGGCTCGTCTATAGACACGGCCTTCAGGCCCGCCTATAGAAACAACCTTCAGGCTCGCCTATAGAGACGGCCTTCAGGCTCGCCTATAGGGACAGCCTTCAGGCTCGTCTATAGAAGCAGCCTTCAGGATCGTCTACAGAGACAGCCTTCAGGCTCGTCTATAGAAACGGTCTTCAGGCTCGTCTATAGAGACAGCCTTCAGGCTCGTCTATATAGAGACAACCTTCAGAATCGTCTATAGAAGCAGCCTTCAGGCTCGTCTATAGAGACAGCCGTCAGACTCGTCTTAGAGACAGCCTTCAGGCTGGTCTACGGTAATTTTTAAATTTTATTGAATGAAAGCAAAAAATGCCGGAAACAACCTTTTTAGAATAAGTTTAGATTTGTCCGAATAGGTCACTCTTGGCACGAATTATGGCCTTCAAACGGCCAATGAAACCGTCACACGCTGCCCGAATGTTGCCCTGCGGTGTTTTGGCCCATTCCCGGCGAAGCGCTTGCTTGAGATGATCGACAATTTGGTATCTTTTAGAGCCAACCTTGCTTTCCAAAATACTCCAGACACAATAGTCCAATGGATTGGTATCCGGAGATTTTGGTGGTCATTGTGCGCTGGAAATGAAGCGAAAAACCTCATTTTGTAACCATTCTTGGGTGGCACGTGCTGAGTGCGATGGTGCTGAGTCCTGGTCTGCGGCCAAAATGTTTGCGTGCCCAAGGCTTTAATACACCCTCCAGAATATTTTCGCGATAATATTCGTCACTTATTCTGATGCCACGTTCGATTAATACAAGCGGAGAGCGACCATCGTCTGTTATGGCGGCCCACATCATCACCATGGCCGGCGCTTGAGTTCTGGTGGCCAAACGAAGGTGCACATTTTCAGCTGACCTCTTTGGCAAGTAAACACGATCATTTTGTTTGTTTACAACCTGCAGGACAACGAATGTTTTCTCATCGGAGAAACCCAAATTCGCCAGTTCACCACTTTCGGCCAAACGAGGCAACTCATCAGCTGTTTTGAGTCTATTTTCTTTCTATTGCGGTGTAAGTTCTTGTACTTTTTGGAATTTCAATGGCTTTACCCCGAGCTCATTTTTCAGTATTTGCCGAATGGAATATTGTGATATGTTCGGGGTTCTATCAAGTCGCTTCTTTAATTTTCGATCCATTTCTGCTGATGTTGCTGTTTTCTTCCGTGCACTTTCTTGACGTCGGGCTACGCTACAAGTATCACGGTAACGAGCGATGGTACGAGACCCAAAAGACTTATTCACATTAAAATACTGGAGTGCTCTAACGATAGCCTCTTGTGGTTTTCCAGCCGAATATAAAGAAATCACACTATCACGATTGAATTCCATAACGAATAGTTTTTTTCTGAAAAATTCTCACTAGAATGCTTTTGTACTCTTGTAAAAAATATAATGAGCTGTTACTGGAATAATTTTAACAGCTGTCGGAGCCCCAGGCCCGCAGCTCGTCTATAAAGACTGGCTGCCTCGCTATTAAGACTCCCTGGGCTTCAGCTCGTCTATAAAGGCTCCCAGAGCTTCAACTTGCCTATAAGGACCCAGTGGGCTTAAACTCGTCTGTTAAGACCTACCCGATTTAGTTAGTCTATCAAATTCAATTTGGTTTCCCAAAACCCATCAGTTCATCTCGCCACCCGTCAAATTCGCCAATATTTATTTTTCCTTTAATTAAGTTTTAAGGTGCAAGTGATCATTTGGGCGCAATCCGTATTTTTTTCATCGGGAAACCCTAATTAAATTGATTTTAATTTTTTTATTAATTCAATGTTAATTAATTTTCACTCAAAAATCACACACATCAAAGTTGAAACCATTGAATCGTGCCAGGGCAGACCTTACTTTAATAACAACCTCGAAGTGATGATGATGATGATGACCACTTCTCTGCTGTGGCAGAGAAAAACAAAAACAAAGCCCCACATTGCTTCCGAATGCAGTCATGACCTAAAAACGGCAATGATGTGGCCAAGTTGCCTTGTGATTAGGTCATATCCATTTCTCTCAACCCAAGCTATCTTCCTATCCAGAACGAGCTAGCTAGTCACTCATTCACCATGGAATGAGGGTAATTTTTGTTGATGTACAAGCGAGTAAAAACTGACTAATACAGCTGACGATAGATCTGCGAAGAGCACGTCCAACACACATACTCAGCTAAGCTGTGCAATTTGACATAGGAATTAATTAAATGACATCGTGATGCACAATTTCGCTTTAAGCGGTACCCAGTCAACAAAAAATTGTGTAGTGTTTTTAGAATTAATTACAACAACAACAAAATTTTGAAAACATTTTGCTCACTTTTTTTGCCAAGAAACCATTTAAAGAGATATTTGTTGTTGAATAAATTATTTTGCAAGCATAAATCTTTTGCAATCCATTACACCCCGCAAAAGCCTGTGCCTCATTTATAAATTCGTGGCAATAATGTAATTTGTTGTTATTTTTTATGTTGTAAACAAAAAACCCACAATAACAACAACAATTTTTGTTGTGTTTTTTTTTGTTTATAATGCAGCGATTCATCCCTTTGGTGTAATTTTGTTGTGGTCTGCCCTCTTGAATTATTTTAAACAGACCTTTAGAAAAAATCAATCAACATCCCTCATAAAAGCCAAACGTTACACTCAAAGAAAAATGTCGGTTGCAAATGGAAAATTTAAATATTTAGAACATGGGATACAATAAACATTTAAGAAATATTATGACCTTAAGAAAGGGTTGTGGTCTGCAGGAGACATTTGTGTAAGACCACAGGTATCTCTAATGAGGTTTCGTGCAGAAAGAAAGGGGCCTTACCTTACGAGTCATGATCTGTGTGTGTACGGGTTATACTTTATGGACAATATTCGCTATTGTTTTGATCGCAATGGGTGTAGTATGATCTAGACACTGGTGTCACATCCATGTCCTTCATTGATATTTTTAATTTTCCGACTTTTAGTTTTAGTGCTGCAAAATTCAACTGATTTTTAATGGTCTATCTCAAATTGGCTGAAATTAATTTTCTGACAATGTTTGGATGTTTAACCAATGTTTAACCAGCTTTCATATCTATATCTATTCAAGATCCAAAAATACTACAGAAACGTCTGAAAGTAACATAGGCCATATAAATTTTGGAAATTTCACTAGAAACTTGAGATCAGAATCTGAGGTAGCTCCATTTTGTATGCTCTCCAGCATTTATATGTGAATAAATCTTTTGGGTCTCGTACCATCGCTCGTTACCGTGATACTGGCAGCGTAGCCCGACGTCAAGAAAGTGGACGAAAGAAAACAGCAACATCAGCAGAAATGGTTCGAAGAGTAAAGAAGCGACTTGATCGAAACCCGCGTCGCAGTGACCGAAAAATGGCTTGTGAGCTGAACATATCGCAATATTCCATTCGGCAAATATTGAAAAATGAGCTCGAGGTAAAGCCATTGAAATTCCAAAAATAGCAAGAACTTACACCACAACCGAAAGAAAATAGACTCAAAAGAGCTAAAGAGTTGCTTCGCTTGGCCGAAAGTGGTGAACTGCCGAATTTAGTTTTCTGCGATGAGAAAACATTCCTTGTTCAGTAGTTTGTTTGTTTAAAAAGAAAGCAAAATGATCGTGTTTACTTGCTAAAGGGGTCAGCTGATAATGTGCACCTCGGGTTGGCCACCAGAACTCAAGCGCCGGCCATGATGATGGTGTGGGTCGCCATAACAGCCGATGGTCGCTCTGAGCTCATTTAGACGACCGTGGGTCGAATATTATCGCGAAAATATGCTGAAGGGTGTATTAAAACCTTGGTCACGCAAACATTTTGGCCGCAGACCTTGGGCATTTCAACAGGATTTAGCACCATCGCACTCAGCACGCGCCACCCAAGAATGGTCAACAAATGAGGTTCTTCGCTTCATTTCTAGCGCACAATGACCACCGTTAGACTATTGTGTCTGGAATATTTTGGAAAGCAAGGTTGACACTAAAAAATACCAAAGTGTCGATCACCTCACGCAAGCGCTTCGTTGGGAATGGGCCAAAATACCGCAGAGCAGCATTCGGGCAGTGTGTTACGGTTTCATTGGCCGTTTGAAAATTCGTGCCAAAGATGACCAATTCTAACAAATCTAAACTTATTTTAAAATTTGATGCTATTTCCGACATTTTTTGCTTTCATTCAATAAAATTTAAAAAAATATAAAAATTATGGCGCTTGACTTTGTTGCAGATTTTTTCCCATCCTGTATTTGATGCACCAAACACGCTATATATCTCCAATTTCAATGAAATATGGAATGTGAGACGAAAATTATTCTTTAAATAAATTTGTCAAATTATATTGAAATCGGTTCAGATTTGGATATGGTACCTATATAAACTAAGCAATGCCGTTCAACTTTAAAAGATTACAGATTCCTTTTCGCCTGGGGTTTGCCATGACAATTAATAAATCCCAAGGACAATCTCTTTGTGTATGCGGACTAAATTTAGCATGTTTCTGCTTTTCTCATGGTGTCCTTCTTATGTTTATAGTTCGGATTTCCGTAATATATTACGGGCTATAACAAAATTCTAATTATTTATAAAAATGCCCATTTTTTTAATTTACCTCAACAATAATCATTTTTTTCTTCGAGTGTATTGTACATTTGCGCTACACACAATTGAAAACATTGTGTGGTGAATTTTCTCGGCGTTTTTTTTTTTCGCCATTTGTTATCTGTATTTATTTGTTCTTTTCGGCCATAATACCGTTCTCTTGCAACAACTTGTTGTTTTCTTGGCTAAGAACAAAAATCTTTTCAATTCTATTCTTCTTTGAGTGGCAGTGTTGCCATTACTCATTGATAGATTCTTTACCAATAGTTTGAGGAAAATTGTTTCTTGGAATGGCGGTTTCAATTTTTTATTTCAAAACCAGACATATACTTCTGACTAGCAAGTGTCCGCTACTTCATGAAAACAAAAAGTCCACCTGAACATTTTAGATTCGTTAATAATCTTTTATAGCAAAAATTCTTCAAAATCTTTCATTTTTGAAGTTTACCCAGGAGTATGATATTAGTAAGACCATTGCACAATGGACCCGTATCCAATTTTTTTGTCCAAAACTATTTCAACGTCACCATATGTCAATCCTAGAAATTAACATCCATTCAACCAATATCTTAAGTTAAGTTATCTTAATACCAAATTTTTAGAATTTTATCACTATCCCGTCACTTTTAAACTACTATTCATAACTTCTGATACAATTGTAATACACATTTCCGAAACCACATCCATATATACGGGCTAGACGTAAACTCGCGGTTTACCTGATACCAAATACATTTCCAAATTTCAGATTTAAAGCATTATCTCATCACCCAATACCAAACTGTAGCAAATATTGTACTATTTAGTACTTTTCGTGCACTTCTAGTACGCATTTCCGAAATCACTTCCTTATCACAAAGCTATCACCAACAGGGACCTCAATACAAAATTTCAAAATATCAGCTTCATTCGTTCATCCAATTTAGAAGTTCAGTACCATCGACTTATCGACTTCTGGGAGGACTAAACCTCAAAAAACTACGTCATTTCACGGAGCACTTAATCCAGTTCAACTCTGCTGTTTTACAGACGGTTCAAAGTCAGGGGAGCTTTGTTGGGTTTCTGGCCATTGCAACATATCTGGCAATACATTGGTAAGACGTAGTTCCGAGTCAATTGATCCAAAGATTGAAAGCTCGCTGAAGCCACCCTTATATCATTTCTCCAAGTACTGCCCAAATCTTTTTGGTGTAAGACAGAGGCTCATGGATAAGCAAATTCTGCATGACGTGTCTTCATTCTCCGATACCGACCCAGTAGCTATTTCTTAGTTAGCCAGAAGACTAAAATGACTAAAATCGATACGATCTCTTTGTGGGTATTCCTCACTTCATTACTAATATTCTAAATTAGGATGAATACAATGGACCAGCAGATCTCCGGGGGAGCGGTTGTTATAAGCAACCGCGCATCCTTTAACCTAATCCAACATAGAAGAGAGAATAATGCTAGGCCACTTAATCGAGGACCAGGCGACTGAAATCTCTCTTCTATGGTTCTCAAAACGGAAATCCAAGCAATCACAGAAACTCTGAACTGGTTTAGTACTAACACAAGATCAACAACTGTACATATCCTAACGGACAGTATATTCGACATCACGACAATAACAGCTAATATAGTAAAGTCAAGAACCGTGTTGAACTACTCTCTACAACACAAGATGGACAAATGATGTCTCAGCAACAACTGGTGCTAAATATGTAATTTAAGGCCTCACAGCTACTGCACGTGAACAAGGCTTTAATGTGGAAGACTAATGGTGGAAATACATAAAGCGCATATTTGGCTGGCATAAGTAAGTAAGTACTGATTCAAACCACACCGTTAAGTCTTATTCGGAGGAGGCCCATGGAGTAGCTGAAACAGAGTGTAATGAGTTCGCTGCGAAAATAGCAGAAAATACTATCAAAGATGAAAGATTTAGAATAGACGAGGCCATTACTAAAGTTAAAATATTTGGGGAAGAACAAGAATTAAATCCTTAAAACTTAAAGGGGCGGTTATCAACCACTGCAGAATCCAAGTGTAAAAGCGACAGAAGGAAAACGATATATAAAGGGGCTAGGAACTTCAAGAGATACTGGCTAGAAAAATGGAGGAACTTTCTGAATGCTGTAACTTAACTTTTTTTCTCTTTAAATACCAGTTTTCTCTTTTAATGTCAGTTTTCTCTTTAAATACTAATTTTTTTGTCACTGCGCAGCGTTCACAAATTTTAAGAGACAGTTCTTAATAAGAGATACACTCCCACATCTCGGACATGTCTGGAGAACCAACCACAACAATATGTTTTCAGTAGGAATATACATCCTTTCTCCACACACCAATTACCAATAATGCGCACAACAGGCCGAACTTCAGGCTTATGTGTATGTCGGCAAGGACTTGTGGCTACTCAGACTCGAACCTTTTTTTTAATCTCTCCTAATCTAATTCGACTTATTCTATTAATTCAAATTGAAAATAGAATAATTTGAATGAATAAAAACCTACTGGAGTACGAAAGTGGGATGTGGTTAATAAGCATTTTTTTGTGACATTTTCGGTCCATTTTCCCCCGTAGATTTTCGGGGAAGAGATTTAACTATCAAAGTCGAACTACACCGAGTTAAGATACTCTACATGTTTACTTCAATTGGTAGATTGAGACCTGGTTGATATGTGATTTCAAGAAAACAGTCCCAAATAGCTTGTGAAACATTGAACCTACTGAAGGATGCATTTGGAAATAGCCACACCAGTTGTAATTGGACATCTCTTGACTCTTTCTTGTGGATTTATATAAAATCGTTGGTCTATATGGACAAGTCCAACAAGATTGAAGGTTAAAGGTCAATACACAGTCAGCGCTTCGCTTCATTTGTTCGCCTTGTGCATTTCAAATTATAAAGGTATAGCAGAGTCTGAATATCTGTAAGTCTGACGACGTTGCCGTTTATGAGCAAGAAATGCGATTCTATTTTACAGGTCTACCTTAATATTCGGCGGGGCATACAAAAATATTCAACTCCCCACTATAATGAAATACTTAGTACGGACCTATTACCCAAATACGCCCTGTCACATTCTGCTTGTTAAGTTTTCATTTACTAGGTTTTTTCTGGGCCTCAGGTTAGGAGTACACTCCAAGAATTGGGAATACCCGGCAGATTTTCGACCATTTTTGAAGCCAAATAAAAACCTACAACGGAAACCCTGATACTAATTTATCTCTTCTCACTCTCTTCAACGATCCCTTCCCTCCCTCTCTCTCTCCCATCCATTTTACGTATATTTACAACAAATTTCAAATACACATGCTTGCGGCAAGAACAGGAAAAAGAAGAAGACGCGAAGGCAAAGCAAGCAAAAAAATACCCCAAACGAAAAGAGAAAAAAAAAAACGATCGTTCAATGCGAAAAAAGTAGATAGCGGTTAGATAACACACAATCTATGGATTTTTTCCTCAATGAAAATTCTATAAAATCACCTCCCTTTGAGAACAGGAAAATTCCTTTGACTTACCTTGAGCAGCGATTTCGGGGGAGCATCGGCGGGATCGGGTCGTTTGATGTTCAAAAATGAATTACGCACATCGGGACATTTTTCAAACATGAGAACACGTTCGGCAACGGAACCACGAGTCAGGAAGGGACTGCGAACTGGAAAAGAAGTGACGATCAAAAACATAAAGAAATAATTCTCAATGACTTGGTGGTGACTTACCGGCTTTTTCCTGGCCATTGGTCAAGGGCCGTGTCGATTTAAGTTTTGTGGGTGTTAAGATGCTGCTGCCATTCATGGTGCTGCTACTGCTACTGGCTGGAGGTGTTGTGGATTTTGTGGAGTCTACGGTATCTAAGTTGTCCCGGGATTCTTCGCTGACAGATTTGGCTGATTTATGTGCTGCTGCTGCTGTGGATGTGACTGTGGAATCCTTGGTTTTGGAAGATTTTGTTGTGGATTTCGTTGATTTGCCGACACTTTTTTCTAATTTTATAACGGTATTGGCATTTGTGCTATTGGCATTGGCGTCTAATGATTCGCTTGCCTTCAATTCCGTTTGAGTTTTTTGTGGTTCAGCTGTTTTTTGCCTTAGATCTGTCGATATCAGAGGTTCTGTAATGATCGTGGCACTGGTATTCGATAATTGGCTCTCGAGCACACCATTGCTGAGAGGCGATGAGGGATTTGGTGTTGTTGTTGTGGGGGAAGAGGAGGAGGAGGTTCGTTTTTTATTCACCGTCGTATTACTATTGCCTGTATCTTTATTCTTATCGGATTTTCTAATCGATTTATCGGCCACAGATGTAAGCAGTGGCGAAGATTCTGCGAGAGTTTTATCAAATGGTTCTAAGGTATTTAGTAGCTGATTGACAACCTCCTCGACCGGATGTTGGCGTGTAACTTTGGTTTTCGTTGAGGAAACTTTTTTGCCGGCAAGGGCCTCAACACCACCACTACCCCCATTGCTAGACGATTTCTTTTGGATTTTTGTGTTGATTTCCTTTGGCAGATCTTCTTTGAGTAGGGTGGCGCCCAACGTGGAACTGGAGTCTGGAATTTTCTTATTATTACTATCCAAACTGGGGGATTTTTTCACCTTAACTTGCTTGCTGGCCACCGACCCGGCGGAATTGGATTTTTCAATGATAACCGAGGGAATTTTAGTGTGACCTTTCAAACCTCCTGTCGTGGCCGTCTCCTGCTGTAATAGTTCCTTGATTTTTTGTAAATTCTCACTTTGCTGCAATGTCAAGGCTGGTATATCCAAATTCAAATCCAAACTAATATCGAAATTTAGATCCAAGGTCTTGGAGGGACTGCTAAGTTTGGAGGCAGATGATTCTGCTCCAGCTTTAGAGGGTGATTTCAGTTTTGTTGTCGTGGCAGTACTGGGTTTGGTTAGTTCTAATTCTGCTTCCAAATCAGCCAAACGGCTGCTAACTTTGTTGTTCAACAGAAATCCAGATGTAGCCAATTTGGAGGGAGTGGTAGAGGAGGAGGGGGTGGAATTTAGTTTTGTTGTGGAGTTGGAGGTGCTGCCGCTTTGGGGTGTGGTGACAGCTGTTGATTTTTTTAAATTTAAACTGTCGGCAGATTTATCCAAACTATTTGTGCTGGCCGCCTTGGAGGTGGTAAGGGAAGGGGAGGTGGAGGAGGAACTATTATTTATGTTTTGCTTGGCAGAGGGTGAGGGGGAACGTTGCCGTTTCGTTTGTGTGCTACTTAATTTTCCCTCCCCCTTATTTGTGGAAGATGTTGTCTTCCCTACCCCTCCAGCCAATGGACTGCTGCCCATCACCTTGCCAGCCGGGCTCTTAACTCCCCTCTGCTCCTTGTCTTTGATGACAAAAGAGTTGACCAATTTGTGTAGACCCTCGGTGCTCTTGACATCCTCTGTTATGGAGCCGGTGGCCGCTGCAGCCTCAGCTGTATAAATATCCAAGATTTCGGTGGGGGCAATGCCATGGCTTTTCCAGGTGCGATACAAGGCATCGGCATGTTCGGAAATTTTCTTGGAAATTTCCTCAATTTCCAGAGAAGTTTGTAGATCTCTTCCACCTCCAATGCCGCCACCACCCGTTATTGTGGATCCATTGTTGAGCATGATGGGCACATTGGTGACATGGGGTGTTGTTTTTGTTTTCCCAACACCTGGTTTGCTGGGTTGCATTAACTTGGTGCTGTTGCTGTTGTGGAGGCCGGATGATTTACTGCTGCTCGATGTTTTTGCGGAGGAGGAAGAGGAGGAGGCCACTGATGCCGTTGATGACTGCATCTTAAGGCGTTTCTTGTTTCTCCTTCTTTTGGCTCTTTAATTGTTATTGTTGTTCTTATTTAATTTTAATTCTTGCAAAATTTAGGTCGTCTTTTGGCGATTTTTTTCGCATTCACTTTTTTCCTCTTTAAACTTCCTTTATTTGTTGACTTTTCACATTTTCACCAAAAACCATTTTTTTTTGGATTCCACTTTTTTCTCTCGTTTCAATTCAAATCACTAACATTTCGTGGTTCCTTTATTCGCTTCGTATGGCTGGCGTAAATTTTCGCGTATTTTTTTCTACACGTTTTTGTTGTTGCTTTTGGTATTCGTTTATTTTGACGTAGTTTTGTTGATGTTGTTGCTGTGTCTGTTTGTGTTTTTTACTTTTTTTCGTTCTATTCGCGTTCCCGTTAGCGAAAATCTATTTTTAAGAGAACATTTTTCGAAAAAAAAACCAAGAAAAATTAAAATGAAAATTCCTATTTCAGCCTTTTTAATTTAGCACACACACACATTGGCGCGGAAAATGGTTTTTCGTTTTTCTTCTGGTTTTCATCAAAAGAGCACTGAACGTTGTTGGGTAGATGGCTTTTATTTTAACAGTGCCAAGGGGCCAAAGCGCCGGGGAAAACGAGGGAAATTAATTCACTTTCAGTTTAAATTTTAATTCTTTTTTGGTTTGTTTGAAATATTTTTGCCGGTAGAACGTAGGAAAAAAACATAAATTTTAATACAAAGTTTTATTTAAATTTTTGGTGAAAAAAGAGAATTTTTTGTTATAGAAAACCATATTAATTCTAATTTTTTAACATTTTTTTCCTTTTGAATAGCTTTTTAACTCTCCTGAATACGCAAAGTTACCTAAATGAAGGGGTAAGATCCCCCACATTTTTGGAAATTCTCAGATTAAGATTCTTCGAATTCCGTGCATTTTAGGTATATAGTGTATTCGGCAATGCTGCAGATAAATATACGATGTATACTAGTGTAAAACTTTAACACCCAAACGAGTTAACAAATCGGTGTTTTTGAGGGGGGTGGTTGAGGCGTTGAAGTTTTGACTGAAGTTGAAGTTTTACTTAGACCGAGTTCGGAGATGGACAATATCGGCCCACTCCTTCTGGTACCTCCCCCACAAAATGTTTACATTTTCAAAGAAAATAATTTACTGCACAGAAAGAGAAAGGATAATCCGATTTTGATCCAACTTTGCATATCCTAATATTTACTTCAGTGCTAAGTCAGGATAATATCAGTCCACTCCACTCCACTCCGCTCCCCCACAAGCGGTCAAAATATGGAATAATTTGGAATAATTAACTCTGGGTCTGGTATGAAGATATATTCCATTCCAGATATATTCCATCTTCACATGTTCCATCTTCACTCCACTCCTTGCGTCAAAATTTTGAATATTCATGAAGCTCATAAAACAAGAAATTTAAATCCGATTCCATTTAGACTTGGCACATCTCAATATTTCCATCAACACAAGGTCTGTTAAAAATATGGTAGAGATCGGACCATTCCTTCTGGTACCTAATATTTTGAATAACCAAAACGTTCATAAAATCTGAAATAAGCACACTGTTGTCTTCAAATTACACACATCACAATACTTTTGTTAGCCCAAAGTCTGGTGTGAAGATGGAATATATTGTTGCACTCCTTTTGGTACCTCCCCCACAAAGTGTCAACATTTTGAATATCCATGAAGATCATAAAACGCGAAAATATTCTGATATGAATATGTAATTTATCGAAATTTATGATTTCGCATAAAATTGGATATAAATGTTGTATATTAAGATAAATTAATTTAGTTAAAGTAGATTTTTGTGGGTAGGTGATATTGCCAATCTCCGAACTCAATAAATGTTTGATAATAATATTACGATGTACTAAGTTTGGACCAAATCGGATACTCCTCACGAGAGTTATCGTGCGCGTCATCCAGGTAGACGTACACCCCTAGATCGATTCCAAATGTCATGAAACAGATTTGGCCCAATGAGATATAGGGTCTAAAACCCTTTTTATATAAGGCACGTTTTGACCGTATCAAAAGATATATGGCTGATATATGGTATCGATATTCTTAGGAAGCTACGTAAATATAAATTAAAGTCGTTAAAAAATATTCTTCAAAAACTCTAATATTCTACCTTTGCTATTCCTTCAAAAATATTCTGAAATAATCTATAATTTCTATAGCTGTTAAAATCCCTAAAAAATATACCAAACAAAATTCAAAATTCTATCTCCGATAGTCTTTAAAAAAATTCTCAAGAAAATCCAAGATTCTAATACCGATAGTCCTTCAAGAAATGATCCCAAAAATACTAGCTCCGATTTTACTTAGAAAATTCTTTAAAAAACAAGTTTCGAATTCAATATATAAAAAATTTCCATAATCCAACATTCTGATAGTACTTAAAAATATGCTTAAACATCCGCGTTAGCAGATTTAAAAAATTAAAAATTATTCTTAAAAAAAAATAAACATAAGGCTTTGATAAAAGTTTCTTGAAACTTCACTACTTCTGCTGTTAAAGCCCTAAATATATATAAAATGAAAAACAAGTTAAAAAGCAGTAAGTTCGGCCGGGCTGAACTTTGAATACCCTCCCCCATTTGGAACGAATTTGGAAATTTTCAAAAAATAAAATCCTTAAAAAATTCTGTTAAAATTTTAAAAATACCGAATATATCTGTTATATTAGGGTCTATACGACATGGACCTACATAGGCCTTGTTTTTCATAAGCCATTGCCATATTGAAATTCGAAACTTGAAATAAATGGTGAATAATGCAGCTAAAATCATCAAAATATCGTATATGGGGAGGTACGGTTATATCGGAGCTGTGCGAAGACCTGGACCAGCATAGACAATTTTCTGTCGAACAGAACGAACGAACTTCAAATACATCTCAAAAAATTTCGGTGGGTATTGTACCTACCGAATATAGGGAGGTACTGATATATGGGGCCTATACGAAGACCTGTACCTGCATATACAATTTTCTGTCACAGACTCTAGTTTCCATTACGAACTCTAAATACGTAATTTGAAACAATTCCGTTGAATAATGTCGCTAAAATCATCAAAATACCGAATATCGGGAGGTACCGTTGTATGGGGGCTATACGAAGACGTGGACCTGCACAGATAATTTTCTGTCATAGGCTGTAGTATCCATTTCGAACTTCAAATACCAAAGTTGAAACAATTCCGGTGAATAATGTCGCTAAAATCATCAAAATACCGAATATCGGGAGGTACTCATATATGGGGGCTATATATATACGAACTTAACCTGCCTACTGGAAAAATAAACACGTTTGCAAAATTTTAGTCTTCTATCTCAATTCGTTCGTGATTACAACAGACAGACGGACATGGCTAAATCAATTTAGAATTTTACGCTGATCAAGAATATATATACTTTGTTGGGCCTGTCATGAGTATTTCGAGGAGTTACAAACGCAATGACAAAGCTAATATACCCTCCATAGTATGGTGGAGGGTATAAAAATAGGAAACACTCTAGCTCCGATAGTTTTAAAAATTTAAAAAAAATGTCTTACTCCAAAAAAATACAAGATTCTAACGCCGATAGTCCTTTAAAAATGTTCCCTAAAAACACGAATTTACTTCACTGAAAATCTCTTTAAAATTTCGTTTTCCTTGACAAAAGCCACGTTTAGAAAATTATACTTTTCCATAAAAGCCGTTTGCATCGTGTGTTCAAATTTTTACATTTTTCTTGCACATGTCAGACTTTGCTTATTTTTCCAAAAAAAAAAAAAAAAACACAATATAATTTATTTCCATTTTGTGTATATTAAAATTTGGAATATTTTCCATTTCATTGCCGCTGCTGAACGTTTTTGTTTGTTTTCTTTTGGCAAAGCAAAGAACAACGTTTTTCACAGAAGTTGAAAATTTTATTGATAAGCTCTCGAATTTTCGCACTTTATTAATTTTATATATTTTCTGCTTTTGCACTACCACCAAATTCCTTTCGACGAAATGGAAAAAACAATACAAACAAATAGCAACAAAAGAAATGTGAAATGTTTATTTTAACACAATTGATATTTACAAACTTTTGAGTGGCGAACAAATATATATTATAGTTTAGGAAATTAGGTTTTTAATTATTATTTTAATTATTTTTTTTATTTTTTTTTGAATTTTTGAAATTTAGTTTTATTTTATTATATTATTGTATTTGTTTCATTAAGATTTTTTGAGATTTTCCACTTTTTATAAGAACAATATTTAATTTGTTACAAATTAATATTTTGATTTATTATTTTTTCATATTAACAATTTTTGGTCATTTTGTATAATTTTTTAATAAATATTTTTAAATTTTAATTTTGCCACATATATATTTTATTGTTTTCATTTCATTCAAGTATTTCATGTTAATCGAATTTTTTTCTATTTTTACAATAAAAATATTTTGATAATCTAAGATAATTGTTTTTTATTATAACTATTTTTATTTTTGCTATAATTTTTATATTTTTATTTTTATATTATTTATTTGTTGACAATTTTGTATCGTTGTTATTTTTATAATTATTATTATTTTATATAAAATAATTATTTCATAGTGTTTTATGTTGTTATACCCTCCACCATTGTATGGAGTCTATATTAAGTTTGTCATTCCGTTTGTAACACCTCGAAATATACAATTTAGGCCCCACAAAGTATATATTTTATCGATTTAGACCGTCTATCCGCCTGTCCGTTTTGTTTTTTTTTTTCAAAAATCGTTGACAATTTTGTGGTTTATAATTATGTTTTTCTTCTTCTTCTTCTTCTTATTATTATTATTATTATTATTATTATTATTATTATTATTATTATTATTATTATTATTATTATTATTATTATTATTATTATTATTATTATTATTATTATTATTATTATTATTATTATTATTATTATTATTATTATTATTATTATTATTATTATTATTATTATTATTATTATTATTATTATTATTATTTTATATAAATGAATTATTTAATATTGAACGAAAAGTTGTACGTTGTTTTCTTAAAATGTTATTATTTTATATAAATAAATTATTTTAACCACTTTTATTATTACAAGGATTTTTTTTTAATTTGTTGACAAATATTACTATTCACGGACTCATTTTTTTAAACTATGTAATTTATTTTAATATATTGTTTTATTTATTATAATGTAATGATCAAAAATGGTTGTCAATTTTGTAAAATTATTATTATTACTATTATTATTATTATTATTATTATTATTATTATTATTATTATTATTATTATTATTATTATTATTATTATTATTATTATTATTATTATTATTATTATTATTATTATTATTATTATTATTATTATTATTTTATATAAATGAATTAGTTCATATTGATCGAAGAGTTTTAAATTGTTTTCTTATATTATTATTATTATTTATTAAAAAATCGTTTACTACTTTGGCAAAGATTATTATTCACGGGTTCATATTAATTTATTATTTCATAATTAATTTTAATATATCACATTTTGTGCTCAATATTTTATTATTTTAAATTAGTTGATGAGGAGTGCTCTATATATTTGTCATATAGCCATTTTTTAATGTTTTTAATATTATATTATTATTTTTTGCACATTTTCTTTTATATATTATTTCAATTTAACACATTTAATTTTTTTTTTAAACAGGTTTTTCAATATTTTTTGTAGTTATGAATTGTGTTTAACTTTTTTTTTGATTTTTTGGCAATCTACCCAACCAACGTGTATGTGCCCACAATTTCCACCTCTTTGGGGTATATATGTTTTTTTTTTTTTTTTTTTTTTTTTTGGTGAACAACTTTTCCGACGATGTTTTACCGTAATTTTTCCCAATATTGACGTGCGAACGTTATGAATTCTCCGTGCTTTATGAGATCAATTTGAAAAACTCACGCATGTTTTTGGCTGCTGGCGACCAAATTGGAAAACATGCTTTTTTGGGAGCTCTTCAGATATTCAGCCATTTAAAATCGAAATACAGTTTCTCTAAAGGAAATTTTCTTTTCCTGGTTCTCCTCGCAACGCTTTGATGTCAAAACAAATTCAGCTATTTTAAGATGAACGAACTGAAAAGATCAGCAATCTCAGTGTTAATTTCTCAACAAAATGAGACTAGTCTCTCTCGGCGTACACTCTCTCACTACTCACTTACACCAGAGTCTAATATGAGCTATTCGAAGAGATTTTTCACGGCAATGATGAAGGGACTATTGGCCATAATTTAATTTTACTGATTGATTTAGAATCCCCTTTTTGTTAAGTATTTAAAATATTTAAACTATTTTTAAAAGGGGGAATATTGGAAAAGAAAGAGGGAAAGGGAACCATAATTTTGATAATGCATTCAACATATTCTGTATTTATAGATGTTATGTGGAAAGAGTTTAAAAGATCTCTGGGAAGTAACCTAACGATAAAAGGCACATAACTTAAAGTAAAGTCCCTGGAACCAGAAATAGGTCCTTATCAAAGATCCTTATAAATTTCAAAGCTCTATCCTCAATATTGATAAACATATCTGAAACTATAGGGGTCCCTTTGTATATGATCAAAACTATAAAAAGCCTTAACAACATTTGGTCAAAGAACCCAGAACTCCTTTGGGGTTTCCTTTAAAATAAAAGGTGCTATCGAGGCGACTTGGCATTTTCCACAACCCAGACTGGTTTCTGTACAGTGAAATTATAAGAAACGAACTAGGGAATAATCCTGATTTTTTCAGAAATAAACAAGGTTTTTTATTAACAAAATATATGCTATTTTTTCATGGTAAATATTAAATATACAAATTTCCTTTGTTCAGAGGCTTGCATTGAAATTTAATCTAGAAAAATTCTTGCTTTGACACATTCCCCAAAAAATGAAGTATAAAGGGAATTTTCGACACGGACTGGATACGTATTAAATTAACAGTAAAAAGGCAAAGACAGAATTTTTACATTTAGTTACATACATTATGTATGTAATTTTCATAAAACTCTTGTATATAGAATATAATTTATTTTGAGATTTATAGTGAATTTTTGTGTAGAATATTTCTTTTATCGAGATCGTTCGCCTAAAACGAAATTTTATGTAACATTCCTGCGTCAACTCGAAAAAGTACTTGGAAAAACATTAGGAAATATTTTCCGTTTTTTTTAAACTGGATGCAATTATTTTTTGAAATGAAAATAGAGTATTCTTTTCTTCGGTGACTAATAGTAAATTTTGATCAAGAATATGTATGTCTTTAAAGAATTTAGTATTCCAGGTGAAAAAACATAGTTCTGATTTTATACCCTCCACCATACTATGGAGGGTATATTAACTTTGTCATTCCGTTTGTAACTCCTCGAAATACTCATGTCAGACCCATCAAAGTATATATATTCTTGATCAGCGTAAAATTCGAAGTCGATTTAGCCATGTCCGTCTGTCTGTCTGTCCGTCTGTCTGTTGTAATCACGCTCCCTTTCGAACGAATTGAGATAGAAGGCTAAAATTTTGCACACGTGTTTATTTTTCCAGTAGGCAGTTTAAGTTCGTAAATGAGCCATGTACGTTTTCATATACCCCCATATAACGGTACTTCCCGTTATTCGGTATTTTGATTATTTTAGTGACATTATTCACCGGAATTGTTTCAAATTTGGTATTTGAAGTTCGAAATGGATACTACAGCCTAAGGCAGAAAATTGTCCGCGCAGGTCTACGTCTTCGTATAGCCCCCATATAACGGTACCTCCAAAAATTCGGTATTTTGGTGATTTTAGGGACATTATTCACCGGAATTGTTTCAAATTTGGAATTTAAGATTCGTAATGGATACTACAGCCTATGACAGAAAAATGTCTGTGCAGGTTCACGTCTTCGTATAGCCCCTATATAACGGTACTTCCCAAAATTCGGTATTTTGATAATTTTAGCGTCATTATTCACCGGAATTGTTTCAAATTATGTATTTAGAGTTCGTAATGGGATCTATACCCTGTGATAGAAAATTGTCTATGCAGGGAGAGGTCTTCGTATAGGCCCCATATACCAGTACCTCCCTATATTCGGTATTTTGACGAGTTTATGTACAATACCTACCGAAATTGTTTGAGACGCGTATTTGAAGTTCGTAATGGATGCTATAGCCTATGACAGAAAATTGTCTATGCTGGTTCAGGTCTTCACACAGCTCCGATATAACGGTACCTCCCTATGTACGATATTTAGATGATTTTAGCAACATTATTCACCGTTTATTTCAAGTTTCGAATTTAAATATGGTAATGACTTATGACAAACAATGCCTATGTAGGTCCACGTCGTATAGACACCAACATAACGGCTATATTCGGTATTTTTAAAATTTTAACAGAATTTTTTAAGGATTTTATTTTTTGAAAATTTCCAAATTCGTTCCAAATGGTGGAGGGTATTCAAAGTTCGGCACGGCCGAATTTACTGCTTTTTAACTTGTTCTCATTTTACTCATTTTTATGTTAGTGGATTTTTGATTAATAGCATGATACAGCTGATACAGCTTCTACCATTTTTGTGTTTGCAATGGATGATTTTTAGCTATAATCTTTTTGGCAACTGCTTTCTTGTATTGCAAACTCAATGGGATTCTAGATCCTACAAATATGTTTCTTTAACCAAACTTATTTCAACGATTTTCTTTTGAAGAGTATCTTATCTTTTTAACGCACATTACTTTTGTTATTATCTCTCTCAGATGACGTTCAGCATCAGCATTAACACTTTTCACTCTCACTTTCAATCACAACTGTATTAATGAGATTTTATTTCACTTTTTCAATTTCTCAACGAATACAATTTCCAGATAAAACTTCTAACGCATTTCTTTTTCAATCATTATTTTTCAATCCTCTTTCCACTAATTTTATCATTTTCATTAGAAGATGATGATGACTTGTTACTCCACACAATTGATTACATTTATTCGATTTATATTTTCCGTATGACCCGGCGGAAGACAATCATTCGATGGACCACTAGAGAGAAACAACGCATTGTTGCGTCGGTCGGCCGTTCGCTAAAAAACTGATCAAGGCGTTTAGAACAACTAAACATCTGTTTTAAATTTTCGAACAAAACTCATTACGCCGCAACAACAACAACAACGTCAACATTAACATTTTTGCATTCACAGACAAGAACGGAGGCGCGCGTTTGGGATGTTGGCGTCCGGCGAGATACGAGACAGCAACGGTACATTCTTACATCTCCCACATCCGTTGATGTTTTGATGTTTAGTTGATTCTATTTGTCTCACTCTCTTGATCTTGCACATACACTCTTTCCGCCCATCATCATCTCAGCATCATCACATCATACACTCTGACAATAGTTCTCTGCGTGCTTCGTTTTTTTTTCTTTTGTATTAATATTCTGTCATATTTTTGCTGTCAGCTCTTGTTTTTGTAATGAGTGTGTGCGTGTGTGGGGGGATAAGAGAGTGGATACTCAAAACTATTTGCTTTGCTCTCCCCAATCATGTTCAATTGTATTTATTTTGGTTATCATTGATTGCTGCTGCTGCTGCTGTTGTCATTGTTGTCTTTTCGTGTGGTTGCTGTTACTACCGTTGTTGTCGACTTCTTGTTCTCCCACTTGTGTTTGGCGCGCGAGTCAAGTGAGTTGTTGTTGTTGCTGTTGTTGTTATTGCTCATTTACATTTCAATTTCATTATTCGACATTTGCACAAAACGCGCCAGTGGAAGTGAATTTTATTTATAATTCTATTCTGTATTGCGTTCATGCTATGTTGTTGTTATTGTTGGTGCTGGCGTATGATCGTACTTCTTTATCCATGGATTCGTGTGTCTGTTCAAATAGACATTTTTTGTTACAGCCGAGGGCCAGTGAATTGAGATGACAGGTTTTGCAAACATTGAATATCATTTACTGTAATCATATGCATATACCGAATAACTGATATTAGCTTCGCAAAAGTGAAGGCGTTTCAAAAATTTTACAAATTGTAGATACGTTTTTTATGTTAATGCTAATGCCTGACCTGAAACATATATCTTTGGCATTTATATGAATTTCGATAAATGGATTAATGGAGCAATACAATTTGGATCGAAGTTTTCGCAAACGATTGATTTTCTAAATGACAATCCAAGAATGGCGTCCAATTGCAAATTTGTTTGTTCAAATATCAGATAATTTGAGTAGCATAACTGAAATTTGAATAAGAGTGAAGCCCAAAGGAAAATAAGCTGAAATCACAACAAATGAAATTGCCTCCGTCACCTTAGAAGCTGACCAGTAGTATGTGTAAAATTATTTGAAAAGCCAACCATTCTCTGCTGCCGAAAAATAAAAAGATAACCGGAAATAGAAAGTGGCCAACTCATATGCAAAATGACAGTGTTGCCAGCCACGAATTAAATTAAAGCGAAAATGCAATTCTGTACAATGTGTAGGGATCTGTAGGTGCGTATAAAGTAAAAAACAAATTGACGATAAAATATATAAGACGGGCATCGTTTTCATCTTCAAATCGTTAACCCTCAACGGAGTGGGTTCCGAAGGAATAGACCAATATTGTCCATTTCGTATTGGACCTAAATAAATATGATATAAATATTGCGACGTCCCAGGTTTAAACTATATTTTTTACTTCCATCATTTTATATGAGATATGTGATAATTTTTAGAAAATATTAAAATGTGCGTGAGATACCAGATACAGGCGACCGAAATATTAAATTTTCACACTTCATATAATTCAGATAAAAATATTGGTTCTGGGCAAACTTACAATAACATCGAACATTTATATCCAATTTTTTGCGACATCATAAATTCCATATTTATCTCAAGTTTCCAGTTGAGAGAAATTTTTAGATATAGCAAGTTGTAAAGACTCGCCGACTTGTTTCGCAAAGTTATGACAGCTAAAAGTATTGAAAATTGTGACCCTTTGTGGGTGACAGATCTTGTGTTGATAGAAATAATGAGATGTGCCAAGCCTGAATGAAATCGGATGTTAATTTCGCGTTATATGAGCCTCATGGATATTCCAAATTTTGAACCTTTGTGGGGGAGGTGCAAGAAGGAGTTGGCCGTTACCTCCCATCTTTACAGCAGATCTTGTAGAAATAATAGGATGTGTAAAGTATGAAGAGAACCGGATGCTTATTTCGGATTTTATAATCGATTTGGTTATTCAAAATTTTTACCCTATCTTCACACCAGACCTTAAGCTAATAAAAATATTGTGATCTGTGTAATTTGAAGACAATGGGACTCTTACATCACATTTTCAAAGAGTTATAAATACATCAGCGCTAGATGTTAATATTAAGATTTGCAAAGTTGGAGTAAAGTCGGTGGCCATTGTGCTCTAGAAATGAAGAGAGGAAGATTATTTTGTACACATTCTTGGGTGGCGCGTACTGATTCCTGTTGGAATGTCCAAGGCCTGCGGCCAAAATATTTGGGTGCCCAAGGCTTTAATACACCCTCCAGAATATTTTCGCGATAATATTCGGCATTTGTTCTGATGCCACGGTCGATTAATACGAGCAGAGAGCTACAATCGGCTGTTATGGCGGCCCACACCATCACCATGGCCGTCGCTTAAGTTCTGGTGGCCAACCGAAGGTGCACATTTTACGATGACCTCTTTGGCAAGTAAGCACGATCATTTTGTTGGTTTACAAACTGCTGGACATCGAATATTTTCTCATCGGAGAAAACCAAATTCGACAGTTCACCACTTTCGGCCAAGCGAAGCTACTCTTTAGCTCTTTTGGGTCTATTTTCTTTCCGGTGCGGTGTAAGTTCTTGCACTTTTTGGAATTTCAATGGCTTTACCCCGAGCTCATCTTTCAATATTTGCCGAATGGAATATTGCGATATGTTCAGCTCACGAGCCATTTTTCGGCCATTGCGACGCGGGCTTCGATCAAGTCGCTCCTTTACTTTTCGAACCAATTCTGCTGATGTTGCTGTTTTCTTCCGTCCACTTCCTTGACGTCGGGCTACACTACCAGTACCACGGTAACGAGCGATGGTACGAGACACAAATGATTTATTCACATTTAAATGCTGGAGTGCTCTAACGATAGCCACTTTTTCACTTTGTTTTTGCAGCCAAATATAAAGAAATCACACTATCACGCTTGAATTCCATCCCGAAAAACTTTTTTCTGGAAAATAAAATGCTTTCGTACGCTTGTTAACAATATAATGAGGTGTAACTGGAATAATTTTAACAGCTGTCGGACGAGTGTCTTAGAAATGATAGCAGTCTGAAGTTGGTTAAAGTTTTTTCATCTCACCATGTAGATAAATATAAATTTCTCTTTATTTTTTTTTAATTTTTTTTTTTTTTATTTCGAAAATTTATTTATTACATAACTAAAAGAATACATTTGTAAATGTATGCGTATTTTCATGTTTTTTTTTTTAATCATTAAATGGTAATATAAAAGAACATTGCTATTTTTTATTTAGGTTTTTTGTTTAATTTTATTATTTTTTTGTGAACCTATTTAAAAATATATTTTTAATTATACTGATTTTTGTTCTAACAAAATTGTATAATTACAAATATTTATTTTTCATTTTTTTCGCATATTATCTAAACTCATTAAAATAGATTTTTTGTTTATTTTCCTATTTCCTAAAACATGACAGGGAGTTGGGGTGGGGGAGAGAGAAAAGGATGACGGAGATTTTGTTCCTATTATTTTTAACAAAACTAAATCAGGAATATCGCAAAATTTATAAGAGACCTTCGGTTTGTAACAATGAAATCAAAAAAAAAAAAACTTCTTATGATTATTTTGGGTAGAAATGGATTTTTTGTTCTTTTTGTTGTTATTTATAAATACAGACTAATTAATATTTTTTTTTTTCAAATCGTCGTTTTCGCCAATGAAAACTTAACTCTACTCTCTACTAAGTAGGCAAAGAACAGTGTAATAAGAACCAAAGAATTTAGAAAGGAAGGATAAAAACTTTTAACAATTGAATGTTGGAACTGTAGTGTGTGGCGCCCAATTAATCGCATTCCAATTCGTTTACTGCGTTGCACGAACTTTTGTTGTCTCACTATCTTCACTGTCATCTGTGGTACTTTCATTACTGCTATTGACATTTTCATCCTTACGTATGTAGATGGGTGGCGATTGACCCTTAACACAGGCCGAAGTTATATGTACAGTCTTGATATCGGAGCCGGGAACTTCGAACATGGGATCGAGTAAAAGTTGTTCCTGTAACGGGAAATAAAGAAAGTAAAAGTTAATAAAAATACGTCAATGAATTATATGACAGGATAGTCTTTCAAGAAAATTTAGAAAATTCATATGGGAGTGATATGGAAGAGTTGATAGATTTAACTATTTTAAAATAAGACGTAGAAGCTCTTCTAAAATAAAATCAGAAAATATATTAGAAGACCAGAACGGCATTCTCAGAAATCGTATAACAGTTAAAAGAGTTCTGGTATAGAGTTGGTATAGAGTTGTAGAACGGCCTGAAAAAACAACGTTAATTGGCATTGGCGGCCATTTGGAAATGATTCTTATAAATCCACTTTTAACGATCAGTTCGTGCTTTTGGTGTAGCTAGGCCTTTATAAAATGTTTTCGATTTTTGAAAAATATTCTTCAGATCCATTGAAAAATATTCCTGTGAAAAATATTCTGGTCCATTGAAACATATTTTTAAAAATCCGCGACAATGTTGGCTTATTTGAATTGAATTGTATAAAATAAATGAAATTAAATGAGACTATTTGCCTGGTTGTTCCATTATAATTATTATTCAAAATCCATCTTTCTTTGGATAGACAGGTCCTTGAAAATATTCTTTAAAATCCACATTTTTTGTCGGTCTCCTTTGTCCATTGAAATATATTCCAATAAATCCCAGTTTACTGTTGTTGGTGTAGATCTTCTGGAGTGAGTTGGGTGGGTATGGCTGTGCAATCAAAGAGGTGCAGCATATTGTGCGGGCCTGTATCACACGCCGGGCAGACGTCACGCACATCTTCGTCAATACGTGCCCAATACGAATTGAGAAGACTACACTATCCTGAATGTAATTGCGCCAAAACTACCCTGGTTCGTCTACGCAGCTGCAATGGATGGGGGTGGACTCCGAGGACGGCATCGGCGACTGCGTCGGTATAAATGCCACTCAGGCCTGCCTGATAGGTTCAATGATCTAGAGGTTCTCTCTTATAGCTTTGGACCTCCCTCTCTAGATCGTGTATGTCCTTCCTGACACACCTGGATGGGGGAGATTTATCCACCATATGATGGTTGGGATGACTCACACGGTAACACCCAAGCAGGTACTGCAACGAAAGCATATGATTATGCTGACGTAAGGGAAGGACACTGGTGTTATGAGGAGGCACCCTGGGTGGTTCTCTGCATGTCCTCAAAAAGTATGGCATGATTGACCGTATCAGTTTTTTGGGCATGGTTGATCCTTTGAAAAATATTCTTCAGAATCCAGGTCTATTAGTCTCGTTGAAAAAATCCTAAAATTCCACGTTTATCGTCGGGTTAAACCATAAAAATTACTCTTCGAAATCCACGTTCTTTGGTCTAGTTGGTCCTTCGAAAAATATTCTGGAAAGTCCATGTCTATTTGCCATATTTATTCTTTAAAAATATTCTTGCTATTCTATTCTTAAACCTTCTCAAAAATCCTACGTTTTTGGAATGGTAGATCCGTTAAAAACTATTTCCCAAAATCCATGCTTTGAAAAATATTTTTCAAAATCCTCATTTATTGGCCTGGTTGATCCTTTAAAAACTATTCTTCAAAGTCCACGTTTATTGGTCCTTGGAAAAATATTCCCCGAAATCCATTCTTATAAAATTGTTGAACCTTTTGAAAATATTCTTCAAAATCTGTGTTTATTGATCAGGGTAATTCTTTCAAAATATTGTGTAAAATCCACGTTTATTGGTCTAGTTGATTTTTTTTTCTTTTCAAATATTATATTCTTTTCAAATCCTCGTTTATTAGCCAGGATGGTCCTGCGAAAAAATCTTTTAAATCCTTTGAAAAAGATTCTTAAAATCCCTTTTTATTGGCCATTATTTATTGGCCCTATTTTGTTTGAAAAATATTCTCCAAAATCCATGTTTATTGGCCATGATGGTCTTTTAAAAAATATTACTCGTCTTCCCCTTAAAAGGCCAAAAATGGGACAGCCTCGACAAAGTGGGGATTCTTAGAAAAAGACTAAAGACACGTAATCGATGAGTCGAGAAGCTCTTTTTTTAAAAAAACGTACAAATGTGTGGAGTAGAAACCCCCCCTAAAAACATCCCAAAATCTCCGCCATAAATAGCCCAAATATTCCTATTCAAATTCTTACCATTATTGAACGTAAACCTCTGGCACCGGTTTGACGTTCCATGGCCAAGGCGGCAATGGCTTTAATGGAGTTCTCTGTAAATGTCAAATCGACATGATCCAAACCGATTAGGGCCTTATACTGGGGAATTAAAGCATTTTTGGGTTCAGTTAAAATGCGAACCAACATATTAACATTAAGGCTGTGGAACGGCACAATAACGGGAAAACGGCCAACGAATTCCTAAAGGAGGAATGAAGAAATTTAGATTGTATAATAGAAAACCCTTAATCTGTTTCTCATACCGGTATCATGCCAAATTCCACGAGATCACGAGCTTGTACTTTTGTCAAACATCTATCACGTTCCTCCTGATCATCGTCCATGGGACTGGCGGCTGATTGGGCAGCACGGCGACCAGACGAGCCGGAAGTGGGAGCACCAAAACCCAAATACTTTAGAAAGAGACATAAACAGGGAAATATGAACAAAAAATGTATTTAGCAAATAATAATGAAAATTATTTGTTTTTCTATACAGACCTTTTCATTGAGCCTTCTTGCAATGAGACGATCCAGCCCGGTGTAGGCTCCCGAGGCAACAAAGAGTATATTTGTGGTATCCACCTGTACGGTTTCACCACGCAGTTTACGCGGTGAATTGCGTTCGGGTACATTGACAATTGTGCCTTCCAACATTTTGAGCATGCCCTGTTGTACACCCTCACCACCAACATCGCGCAACTGATGTATACCAGGGACGGCACCGATTTTGTCTACCTCATCCAAGAACACAATGCCTGTTTGGGCACGTTCCACACTAAAATGAAAAACATATATTAATTCAAGATCAATTTAAAAAAATTATCCACAACTTACTTATAATTGGCATCCTGCAGCAACTTTGATATAACACTCTCAATATCCTCGCCCACATAACCGGCCTGTGTCAATGTGGTACAATCACAGATGGCAAAGGGTACATCCAAACACTTGGCTATGGTCTGGGCTATTAGGGTCTTACCCGAACCGGTGGGTCCCAGCATGATAATGTTACTCTTTTCCAATTTGATTTCATAGTTTTGTTTATCCAAGATCTCCGAGCCCGAATCATGGCCACTATGATGATGTCCACCTGCCCCGCCGGCATTCTGTGCCTGTTTGGGTGGTAATTCAGTACCCGATGAAGCAATGGTGTGACCAATTCCCGTAATATGCAACAAATCAGTTCTCGTGCCCATTGGATCGTTCATCATGCCACCATTCTGTGACATCTGTTGTTGTTGTGGACTCACCTGTGGCAAATTGTGATGTATACGTTTGTAGTGATTGTATACGGCCACGGAGAGAACTTTCTTGGCAAAATCCTGACCCACAACATGTTTATCCAAATATTCCATAATTTTCTGTGGTGGTGGTGGGGGTTTTCTTTGATTTTTTGTTTCTTCTTTGATATTACGTTTTGTATCAACTTCGGAGAGTACGACAAAGAAATGATTGCACTTGGCACATTTGACAAAACGGGTCGAGCTAACAAATGTTTCCACTTGAGTACAGGGACTGCCACATTTTGGACATTGTAAAAAGTTCTTATCATTTGGAGGTTCTCCTGAGCTAGAACCACTATTCGAACCGCCACTACCTCCCGAAGAAGCTGAGGACGAAGAGGAATTACCACCGCCAACAGTACCACCAGCACCGGTACCAATGCCACCACTACCGGCACCGGCAGCATGTGCCAGAGTTATGTCAATTCGTGGATTGGTGGCAATGTGAAGACAACGTGTCGCCAAGGCTGATAAACATCCCGATTGGGCATGATGATTGGGACAATAAAGACCTGAAATGAAAGTAGAAATGGAAAATAAATTTGCAAATTATCTACAAGCTGTATGAACACATAGAGGTAGCAAATAATAGAATTTTTAAGATAAATATATTTCATTTAAAGGATTTAAAAACTGATTGTGGTGGCTTATCATAACAACTGATATGTTCTGCCAAATTTTTAGCAAATTGAGCCTCACTCTTATATGGGGTAAAGATAAGATTTTAGAATCTGGATTAGAAGATGATCTCTGATTGAAAACTGTTCTACAGACGACCGTTGACCCCGATATTCTAGGGGACCGCAATCAAGCAAAGCCGACTTTAAAAAAAAAAGCCAAAACAAAATAAAAATATTTATAGGTCTTAAAAAAATCTGGAAAAATACAATAAGAAATCCACCAGTGCCCCATATCGAAAAGGATGCAAGGGATTTGGACAGGATACATATCGACAAGGATGCAAGGGATTCTACAATATAAACTCTCGCCATTGCAAATAACTCAAATGACCAATGCTCTGACACTGACATCATCCGGTCAAGTAAAACACTTGCTGGGGACCCCTACGCTTAGTTCCCAAAAAGATTGTATCTAAGACCATGGACCTGTAGAAGGTAGTCCAGAGATACGTAGGCAAATCCGTCGAAGAGAATATGTCCATTATGTCGATTGATAGCGCCATTCATAACTGTTGGAACTGTGATCCGGCAATATCCGACAACTTCATTTGTCAATTTTTTTTTTTTTTTTGTGAAAAATCATTTCTGCTTCCCGAAACTTGGAAGGCTTAAATAGGCCTCTTTTCTGTGAATATGTTCAGGTGATCGAGGAAACCCTTAGTTTTCTTAAATTAAAATATGAAGTTTAGAGCTAAAAGACTTCTCTGAGACTATGTCAGAGGTGTGTATTCCCCAATGTTTCTGACAGCTCACTTCTGTCCGAAAAAATTAATATAACCGTCATCTCAACATCTTGGCGTTTAGATGAACTGATCACACCATTGAAGGATTGTTTTTCAAAAAGAAAAAGACAGTACTGGTCAGTCCTTTGTCACCTCATGTAGATGGTCCACTGGTGTCATGAGGAGGCACCCTGTGGCAGGCAGACCTGTATATTCTTCCACTGCGTAGGACTTGTATTCGAAGACCAAAACCTTGGCCGCATAGGGCTTTGTCAGCACCAAAGTTCTGCCGGCTAGCGACTTATGAACTTTGTTGCTCTTTCCAATTTATTGCAAATAATTGTGGATTTCATTGATATCATGTTGTGGACAGACTGGATGGCTTCCTCTTAGACTGAGGAGGAGCAACGCCCTAAGAGTCTCCGCTACTGGCGCCTGTATTTATAAATATAAATAATTGTGGATTGGTGTAATATAAAGTTGCGGACATAATCCGTGTTGATGAACAGAAACTGGATAGCTTACTCTTAGACTGTAAGCCTCATAAGTTTCCGCTACTGGCGACAAAAGTGGAATCTAAGCGACCTGTCCTGGCAGCTTGTAAAAATCTCTTTTAGTTGATTCCAATTGTAATAAGTAAACGGAGATTTCCTTTTGTTCGTTTATAGCGAGTTATATTACTTCATATTATTTAGTTCATTATGAGTAATTTCTTTTCATATAGCTTGAATACGACGATTATGGGATAATTACCACAAATCTGATCTGATCTGCCTTTAATTTTAATGTAGAATCTTATTCAATCAGCAGATTCTAATAAGTCAAAGATTTTAGTTTATGGGCTTTCTGCCTTGTTCATCACTCTAATTACACTATCATTGATTGCCTTAGAGCTAATTAGAATTTTATCAGGTTGGAATGTTTCCAGGATTATTATATTTCCTCAAGCTCATATATTGATTTCGGTGTATTTTTTGTGTATAGTTCATGACAAGTTAGAAACAAGAGAAACTCTCAAACTTAATCCATTACAGATTATATGGCCAGTTGCTAAAAATACAAAAGAAAACCGGTGAAAAATTACATATGTAATGAAAAATTGTTTTCAAATGGCACGCATGCCCATTATTAATCCCATACCCCCGCCTCATAATAATGATTTGTTGACACTTTTTTTATTGCCTTGAGACGAGGTTGTGTTTTTGTTGCTTCATAGTGCAATGAGGAAATCATAGAGGAAGTTATGGTCACCAGCTTATGTGTGCGGTTGGTAGGTACGACATAAGAGGGCATAAAACCAATCTCATAAATAGACAAGTGTTGAAATATCTCATTCCCCCTTCAAACTTGACTTAATAAAATCAAGTTGAGCCACACTTTACCGCGCCATTGTCATATGGGTAGGTAATCAACAACGTCAAAGTTAAATGACCAGCTGGAAAGGTCAATCGTTTGCTTCTTCAATCGTAGAATGCATATGGAAATGATGAAAGTTTAAAAAAAAAATAATAAAACGTGTTCGTTCTGGGCTTAGAAACCTGTTAAATATTAGGAAGTTATTTATTATTTACTTTTTGATTTTTTCGAGATAACCAAACCAAGCTAATCTAGCTAAAAAAAAACAACCAAATACGTCAAATTTTGTTGAGACAACAAACAATCACGAACACTCAAACACACATGTGCTCTCACGGCATTACCAAAAGTGTCACCTAATACAAGAAACAAACAACAGAGCACAAAAACACACAGAGCATATGGTCTGTGACACCGAGACAGTGGGAGTGAGAGAGGCAAATAAAATAAATTAAAAATCAGGAATACAAACATCCAATCAAAAGGCGATGCAGCAAATTGATTGAAAAACAGAATAAATGTCTCTACGTAAAGGCATTTTAATGACCTTGATTTGATAACACAAATAAATAATAAACGCAATACTTGCAAGCAAACTAACTGAACGGTCAGGCAAATGGGAAGAGAGCAAGAGACAACAAAAATTAAGACAAATCAGCTGATTTACATGGAAAATAAGAGCCAAGACCTCCAACAAAACCCACACCAACAAAAAAATGGGGAATTTTTATTTAAACAAATTTTCTTTTGAAAAGCTCAATGCACTTGCTGCGGCTCTACTGGTGTGGATTACTTTGAATAATATTTGCATAAATTATTTCTAGAACAAAGACAGACAACAAAATGCGATTTTAACAAAAAATCAATCAACATTGTCAAGAAAAAAGCAAACAAAGCCTTTTGGGAAAAATGTATTTTGGGAGGACAGGTTTTTTCTTAGTCATGGCCGAGGAGTTCACTAACCCATCATCCATCCACCGTACACAAGCGATTTTTTGCTGTGAAAATGATTATGAAACCCCTTGGTTTGGAAGATGATCATCAGCAAAACAAACTTACCTCTTAACCAACAATGATGGACACCAGCTTTCTGCAGCTGGGATAGTAACACTATGTGGCGGGCTACACTCATAATGAGGCTGGGAATCGAAGTTTTCTTGGTTGCCTCTTTGTTTTGTAATGTTGGGCCGTTGATCTGTTATCTCGGCCTGTTGTTGTTTGTTTTGTAACGAAGCGGCGGCTAATTTAAATTACGTTGCCTGGCCGAAAAATTTTCCAAATATTTTTATTGAATTTTGTTTCTTTTTTTCTTTCCTTCTTTGTGATCACTTTATTTCTTCTTTAGCGACACACGTCGTCTTCCAACAACATACTATAATCGCCACCAACACTACTACTACGCACCACAATTATTATGGTTGGGATGTGGTGGAGAATTCCAATTCGATTGAAAATTGTTTACGTTTTTTATGGTTTTCTTTGCCTTTCAGTTCATTTGCCTCACAAAATCAAAGACGCAATTTTCCTTTGAAATGTTTTTAGATGTTTTCGTTCTTTCCCGTTGCTTTAATTTGCTTAAATATATATTTTTCTTTTTTTACTTTTTGGCCTCTGTGTGTTTTTTTCTTGCGCGACGACTACTACAACGACGATTTTGTTTTTTTCTTCTTCAAGCGGAGAATGACATTTGTTTGTCGTGGCGTATGTTCAGTTACTAGGTCTCTTGACAGGTTATTGCGACGAGATAAACATATGTCAAATATGGAACAAGTGGCAACAGTTGGTCTTGGAAACAGTGGTCAAATGAATGCTGTTGAAAATTTAAACCGAAATTTTGAATTAATTCTTTTCCAAAAGAAATCCAATTGATTTGTTAACTAATCAAATTATAGGGTTACCAAGGCAAAAGTATGTCATTTTGCTAATATATTTTCACAGGTTACGTTGCTAAAAGTGAGTAATAACTGAACATACCCCACAGTATTATTTCATTACTATGAAGTTTAATTGGATCCCCAATAAAACCTTTGCATAAACATTCAAAACAAAATATACTGGCTTAAATATTTTTAAGATGTATCTAATTGGTTTATATATTAATGACTTGAACAGTAATCAACTACTAGGTGGTGGTATGTTCAGTTAATTCATTTTACAAGTTATGCTCTTTAACGGCTTTGCGTTTATCAAATGATTGGTTGGGTATATTCAGTTACTGCCTTCTAATACGTTAGGTTCTGCAGTCTACATTTATACAGCACAGGATCTCAGTTACGAGAAATTATATCCTACAAAAATGTTTTTGCATTTTGAAAATAGCAAAGCATTCTACACTCACTTGGCTTATTTTCAAATATTTTGGCGCACACAATTAATATCTACATTAGTGCTTTATATCACCAGGTAGTTGTTTCCCACACTGCTTTGTTTGGTAGACGAAATCGTCAAAGAAGGTAATTTATTTGGTCCAATACCATTCCTTGTTTTGGGAATACAGACAAAAACACCTTCCACATTTAATGGTCCAAAATAATAACGAGATATTTGGTTTCTACATAGAATCTCAGCGATATTCCAACCTGCGTTTGTAAGAACTGAACTGGACTGAAACATATACCTAATGAATTATGTTCTTTGGACCATCCCATCAAAAAAATAAAACAACACCCTTGTTTTTTTACAATTTTTCCTAAAATCTAACATTTTATTAAAAACCAGGTATAACTCTTCCCTTCTTTGCTGCCTTCTTAAGCTTATTCTTTTGTTTATCCTTTGAACGTTTATCCAAGTTCTCTTGACGTTTCTTCTGGCGCGCCGCAATGTCTTTCTCCACCTTTTGTTTGCGTTCGGTCCATTGTTTCTTGGCCTTCTTCTTTTCCACTTTACGTTTCTTGATGGCCTTGTACAAGAGTTTTGGATCATCTTTAACCTTTTTACCTTCGACCTTGTCGAAAGCCTTCTTCCATGCCAGCTCATTTTTCATTTCCAATGCTTTCTCTACCTCTCCGGACTCCTTAAGTTCATTTATCTTCTTATCAGTGGCCTTTATTTCCCGCAAGATTTCTCGGGGATTTTTGTGTGATTTCTTTTTCTTTTGGGCAAAATCGAATTTGGAGAAGACAATTTTACCCTCTTCATTGAAAACAGGTTTGGGTACGACGGGCTTAATATCCTTTTTGGACTCTTTTTCATCATCATTGCCGTCGCCTTCCCCAAGTTTGGCTTGTTGATTTTTAATTGATTTGGCTGCGGTTACGAGTACTTTTTTAAATTCTTTATTTTTCTTTAGTTTTTTAGCTTCTTTCTTTTTCTTGGCCTTTTCCGATTGTGGTCCCTTCTTTGTTTTCATTTTATTCTTTATACGGTCCAGACGTTGTTGCAGTTCATCAATTGAATCGGAGGCAGCATTTTGTTTATTGGGAAACGATTTGGCAGCTATGGTTTTACTTGTTGTTAGAAGATAGTCATCTGTATCATCGGCTGGAAGAAACGAAAAAATGGAGAACTTAACAAAAATAGTTGCAGATGGCTGGTAATCCCTACATTAATAATTAATTATATAAAAAAGAGATGCATTTATGGTTCTGTACGAGCATTAACGAGAAAGTCAACATAGGTTCCAGTCTAGCAAAGCAGCCGTACTTCGGTCTCCCATGACAAAAATACATTTGTACTTAGCCAACGAATGCCACCTCAATCCACTATTCTATTTGTCTTCCACAAGAAGACATCTTTTTCTATCTCAATTGTATACTCTTTCTAATTACTAGAGCTCCCCCACTTACCTTCAATCGAATCGGGTACATTGAATGTCAACAATAAATCCATAATTTTCTCATTTTCTGAACGCATAAACGTCAGTAAATGTTTTTTATCTATTTGTATTGTCATTTTGTTTTAAATTTTATTAAGAATTAACTATTTAATGGAAAAAAGATCAAAACCAACACGTGCAATGTTTTCTCAAAGCAAAACATAAACAGAGGCCAGCGATTTTTGACATTTGTGGTCATGGGATGTGTTCAGTGAGTTCAATTCATGAAGTATGTTCAGTTAGTGTAATACTTATACAGAGTTGTTTCTTGCACAGCCATAATGTTTTTAATTAATAGAACAGTGTGGCTTGTTTGTTCGGGATACCGTAGTATTTTGTTGTTGCAAAATGGTTTGGCTTTATCCCTTTATTGTTGTTTTTATAAAAACAACGTTTGTTTATTAGTGGAGAACGATGGTAATGTTTACCAGGGGGTAAGGCAGGGAATACCTAGGTTTCGGAAAGAGCCACCAATCCTCATCAGTTCCCTTGTTTTTGTCTGGGATATTTTTTTAATTAATTGATAAAGAAAATAGGGGGATTATATTAATTAAAAAAAGGATTATAAAATTAACGGAAAATATATTATTTGTTACGTAGTGTTAAAGTTCTTGGGCTCGATTTCTATTCTATGTGTACCATAAATTTTTAAAGCAAAAAAATTCCAAAATTTTATTTTTTGACATCGTCTAGTTTTTTACTGTCACCAACAAAATCAGAGCTTTTAATTTAAAAAGTGAAATAAAATTTATCGACTGTTCTGCTCAAGTATCTAAGAATCTACTGTTTTCGCTATCTTTTTATAATAAAAAAAATTGGCTATTGGTCTGTTCCAATACTGTAAAAGTTTTTACTACGATAACCGATTTTCCCTTTATGATATACTGCAAAACTAGTAAACTGGAACAGAGCATATATATAGTATGGCCTATTTTATAGCATGTTTCCATTGGAAACCGAACAACGTTGTTCGCTCTCAGAATTAGGTACACGAATTAACCCGTTCATACTGCACGATTCGTAATTCATAGTAAAATAATTCCTTTTTTCAAAAATTTTGTTTGTTAATTTTAATGGGAATTTATACGAAAATACATGAAATTCTCACTAATATGAATAGAAGAAATTATTGTTTTCCTCCCAAAGATTTATTATATCATTAATTTTACAATTTTCATTCACGTTTTCAACTTTTTGTGCAAATGTTGACATTTTGAACATATTTTTGTGTTGTTCCATTTTTAAATTCTGGTGAAGAGACAATTGTCAAATATTTTTTCTGCCGATACAAATATTTTGAAAATATTGCCTCTTTTGTTTGCAGTTTCCTGTGGAAATTTCAACTCGTGGACAAAATGCGCACCTCGGATGAGAGAGAAAACAAAATGTACTTTCGTTTGAATGTACATACGCCATTCAACATTGTAGTTTTCATTCATAATTTTCAGTCTTCCCAAAAAATTTTAAAATTTCATTATATTTTGCTATTTTTAATTTTTAAATGCCATAATTTATTTTTTCGATAAATGCTCTCATTTGTTAGGGATGGGACATATTTTTTCGTTGTTCTGAGAGTGATTTGATTTGAACAACGTACAAATATGAGTGTTCGCTCAGGAAATTTTGTGTGAAGAATTAGATAGTTTTTTCATAGTTAAGGGCCAAACAACGAATAGAGAGCGAATCAAGTGCAGTGGAAACGCCACATTAGAACTGCAAGAATGTAAAAGTTTCTACAACAATAACCGATTTTCACTTAGTGATACCAAAAAAATAAATAAACTAGTAGATTCTTACGGGTTCAGGAACAGCCCTGTGATAATATTTTTACATTCTTGCAAGAATCCACAATTTTTTCGTAGTAAAAACTTTAACATTTTTGTAGTTCTGGAACAGACCAAGAATTGCAATTTTCTGTTCCCGAAGTTCTTCAACCATGGAATCATTGCAAGGCTACCAATGCATATAAAAAAGTCACATTTTGGTGTGTTTTTTTTTAGGCTGTTTACATCGTCGAACCGTACTTTTGTAGAGATCCTACGAATTGGAACGTAACTGTGATTGTTGACCGTTCTCATGAGATGATAGCCAATTTTGTCCAAAATGACTAGAATGGTATGCGGTTTCAACAAGACGGAAACACATAACACACAGCATGCGTAATTATTGAGAGACGTGTTCGTTAAATAATTACATCGCGTTCAGCAATGGTCAGCTGACCACTTAGATCGCACTTTAACGAGTTTATGCTTTTCATGTTTTAGATTTTCATGTAACATAGATATTGTTGTTTCAGAATTAAAAAGGTTGCTTTAAAAATTGAAAGAAATAAACTAAAGTTAAAGTTTAAACTAAAGTTTATTTCTTTGAAGGGCTAAGTACATAAGAAGCTTGAAGTCATTGCACGGCCTATTTTGTGACATTTCACAAAGGAATTACAGAGCCGCACTAAAATCCAGCCGTCGTTTTCCATTATAATTTGACATTAATATGCCTAGCCATGACTTCAAGCTTCTTATGTACTTAGCCCTTAATGCTATTTTTCTAAAGTCACATTATCGTTCGGTTGCAAGTCGACATACGTATCCCTATTTTCATCTGTCATTGAAACATCGATTGCTCGATTTAACCAACGTCTTAAAAGTCGATTAGTCCGAAGTCGACCTACGTAGCTCTATTTTCTTCTATTATCACAGAATGACTAATTTTCGTGAGTGTTTTGTTATTTAAAAATAAGAATTACAATAAAAATTCAATTCCATAACACGGAATAAAAACATATTCGAAAAATTATCGGGTTTACGAGAAAAACAACAAAACGTTAAGTTTATCCAAAAAAAATAGGATTTGTGGTGCGGTTGCGGTTGTGTTTTCCTCTCTGTTTCGCTACAAAATATAAATAAAACGATAATTAAAAACGGCAAAGCAAAATGAAGAAACAATTTACGAAAATTAAAATAGCAGCTGAAAATCTTTCAAGGTAATGCTTGTTTTTCTCCATTAAGTCGGGGAGACAAGGTGTCGTAGTCGGTTCGCATAAAATTGAGCAAAAAAAAGCTTGAAAGTGCGCTGATGATGGTTATATGGCATTTAAGTGTTTCGACAACAAAAACAAAGTGGTTAAGGAGACAGAGGAGTGGCGGCATGAGCATCATCGCCAGTCAGTCTTGCAATTTGAGATAAAAACCCCTAAATACGACATTAGCAACAACAGCAATGACAACGACAACAACGGCTATAGAAGTCCCCCCAAAAATATCTTGAACATTTCATAGCCTCAATGTTGTGGAATGTTGTATGTGTTTGTTGTCGCCGTCGTCTGGCTTATAATTGAGCGCCACTGCAGGCAACAACAAAAACAACAAGTACACCACCCCATTCCAATGGTATAGTGGAATGGCGATAAGGGCGTTTCACTAGGCCTTTGTCCTTTTTGCCAACAGTTTGTTTGAATAGCCTTAACGTCTACCCCCACTACCCCTCGCTTTGAAAGGGTGGTGCTGGTTGCTGGTGTAATGGCTGCTGATGATGCGCCAGCCATGTTGCGCTTTGTCTCGTTCCACTTTACTTCACATGTTATGTCATTGTTGTGATTAAATTTTGTGTTTGTTGCCTTGTTTTCCGTCTTAAGCAATTCTAATGATGACCCTCCCTCCCCTCTTTTTTGCAGATCGAATAAACCGGATCGTAAAGATTGTGAATTGGAATTGATTGAAAAACAAGTGGAAAAATATCGTGATGTACTCGATAAAATGGTCAAAAAATTGCCCGCGGGTTCAGCCGATATTCAAGATCGCGATAAACGCATTAAAAAACAAAGTCATTATAAAATTGGGCAAGCCCTTGAGGAATCATCAAAAGAATTATCAACAGATATGCCACTGCATCATGTTCTTTTAAATAGCGGTGAGTTGTTGGCTTTTGGCTATAGCTAGCTACCTACCTACCTTTCTATCAAAACAAGATAAACTCTTTACTTTGACACCAAAGAAACGAAGCAATAAAAAAATTAAAGAAAAATGGGCACATATCCACACACATATACGCACCTCTCCACACATATCCCCCATTTAAAACACTATCACCACCATCGTCATCATATCACCCATATATGCGATATACCTATAAATATAGTAAAGTGTAGAGTAAAATATAAAAAAAAAAACAACACGAAAAAGATAAGAGCCACCAAAAACCAACAAGAAGTAAGACAACAACGGAAAACATTCAACCATTCAACACACAAATCAACCAAACTTCTTTCTATTAAATCAGCTAGAGTCGCGGCCAATGTTGACTCAGAATTCTTTGTTAAGTTATGGCAAATCAAAGTGATTACAAATAAGAGGGGTGTATGCGGAGTCAAATTCCAATTGGTTTCCTCATTGCAAAAACGGGAAACTTTATCTTTGACATTTCGGATGGCTTGTTTTTCGATGACATTTTCTATAGAAAAGTTGTTTTTCGATGACAACGTCGTCCGATAACGATATTTTCTATAAAAACGTTGTCCGATAACGATATTTTCTATAAAAATGTTGTTCGATAACAACATTTTCTATAAAAATGTTGTTCGATAACAACATTTTCTATAAAAATGTTGTTCGATAACAACATTTTCTATAAAAATGTTGTTCGATAACAACATTTTCTATAAAAATGTTGTTCGATAACAACATTTTCTATAAAAATGTTGTTCGATAACAACATTTTCTATAAAAATGTTGTTCGATAACAACATTTTCTATAAAAATGTTGTTCGATAACAACATTTTCTATAAAAATGTTGTTCGATAACAACATTTTCTATTAAAATGTTGTTCGATAATAACATTTTCTATTAAAATGTTGTTCGATAATAACATTTTCTATAGAAAAGTTGTTCGATAACAACATTTTCTATAGAAAAGTTGTTCGATAACAACATTTTCCATAGAGAAGTTGTTCGATAACAACATTTCCCTTAGAAAAGCTGTTCGATAACAACATTTTCTATTAAAATGTTGTTCGATAACAACATTTTCTACAGAAAAGTTGTTCGATAACAACATTTTCTACAGAAAAGTTTTTCGATAACAACATTTTCTGCAGAAAAGTTGTTCGATAACAACATTTTCCATAGAAAAGTTTTTCGATAACAACATTTTCCATAGAAAAGTTTTTCGATGACAACATTCTCCAAAGGAAAGTTGTTCGATAGCAACATTTTCCTTACAAAAGTTGTTCGATAACAACACTTTCTATAGACAAGTTGTTCGATATCAAAATTTTCTATAGACAAGTTGTTCGATAACAATATTTTCTATAGAAAAGATGTTCAGTAACAATATTTTCTGTAGAAAAGTTGTTCGATAACAAACTTTCTATTACAACTTTTTTATAAAGCTTTTCGATAACAGCCTTCTCTATAGAAAATATGTTCGACAACATTGCTTGGAAGTGAGAATTTTGTCGATAAAAGTCTTCTCTTCGAAAGTATTTGTTGTAATTTAAATTTGAAATAGACGTTACTTCCCATGGGGAAAACACAATAGTTCTTAAAATTATCATACTACCCTCGTTGTAAGCGAATGAAAAATGTATTAATAAAATCCAAGCCATATTATCGTAAATACATACATTTTTTCTACATTTTACAAAAAAGGGTTTATCGGTTTGCGTGCTAACTGGCCATATTTGCATTGAGTTTTTTATTGCTCTTGGTCACAAAACTTGGCGAACAATGGCGTTGGTGGTGGCGGCAGCGGTGATAAAGACATAGAGACGCTTTTTCATATCCTCACCTTTCAAACGAATCGAGTAGCGAGTGACCAACCACCATAATGTGGTGCATTGTGTCATGTGAGGTTGTGGTATTGTTTCACTTTTCTAGTTCTTTTGTGAGGGTATTTTCCTAGTATTTTCATGGATTTGAAAACAGAAACTATTTTTTAGGAGGATAAACATGAATGACAATATACAAGTAGACGCTGAAAATAAGCACTCGTCGCTGTTTATTTTTGTCTAGTAGGCCTCACCTTAACTTGGTCAACGTTGACAATTTGACCTTGTTGAACGATATTCGTTGGCCCTGTAAAGGTGAGTGGGGGGAGGAATGGTGTGAGGTGTAAATAATTAATAAGGTAGCAAACGGGTGGCGTACTACTAACCAAATAATATTCGTGATTTATTGTAATACAACAAAAAATCGGAAGATTGACTGACAGACATATTGCGCCCGCTTGCCTTATGTATTTGTTGTACTTGAAATGACTTTGTTGTCGATTTTTTCTTTGCTTTGGAATTTTGCTTTTCAAATATTTTCCTTTACAAATAAACGCTTTCTTGTTAATTGAGTTGTTGGCGAATTGGTTGGACAGCACCATGCTCAAATGCTTGACGATAAACTTTTCTGAGATACTTACACAGACACACTCATGCTTACAAATCATAACTGATTTTTGATGGTCTTTTGTTTGTTTTGCTTCACACCTATGTTGTGAACTCTTTAAGAGCTAAAGCCAATAATTGGTTTATATGTGGCGGATTAATGATATAGACTATTGTTGCCCTTCGTTCGGCATGTCATGGCTTCAAAAGTGGCCTGTTATGTAAACAATGACAATGAGACTTCTGGTCAATGGCTGTATTTACATTAAACGAATTTCGAGGAGTGTCATATTTGAATAAGAATGGCTGCATGGTATGACAAAGGTCTATTATGGAACTATGAAAAAAAAAAAGAAAAATGGAGCGTTTTGTTATGGGAGAAAGTAAATGTGGAGGAAAAGGTGAATGGGTATTTTAGATAAATTTATTCAGTTCAACTTCTCAGTAGGACGTTTTTATCGAACAACTTTATACGAAATATGTTACCAAACATAATATTTTTTATAAGAAAGATTTCTGGAAGAACATTTGTTGTTGTCAAACAAATTTTCGATAACAATGATATTTGATCCCTATAAATATGTGATTTTTTATGGAAAATGGTGGTTATCGAACAATACAAAGAAAGTATTGTTATCGAACGATTAACATGATTTTTTTCTGTAGAAAATGTTATTGGACAAATTTTCTGTGCAACATGTTATCGAACAAATTTCTTATAGAATATGTCGATATCTAATAAATTTTCTATAGAAAATTTTTTATCGAACAACTTTTCTATAGATAATATAGTTATTGAACAACTTCTCTGTAGAAATTGTTGTTATCGAACAACTTTTCTATAGGAAATGTTGTTATCGAACAACTTCTCTGTAGAAAATGTTGTTATCGAACAACTTTTCCATAGAAAATGTTGTTATCGAACAACTTTTTTTTATAGGAAATGTTGTTATCGAACAACTTTTCTATAGGAAATGTTGTTATCGAACGACTTTTCTATAGGAAATGTTGTTATCGAACAAGTTTTCTATAGGAAATGTTGTTATCGAACAAGTTTTCTATAGAAAATGTTGTTATCGAACAATTTTTCTATAGAAAATGTTGTTATGGAACAAGTTTTCTATAGAAAATGTTGTTATCGAACAAGTTTTCTATAGAAAATGTTATCAAACAACTTTTCTATAGAAAATGTTGTTATCGAACAAGTTTTCTATAGAAAATGTTGTTATCGAACAAATTTTTTATAGAAAATGTTGTTATCTCAACAAGTTTTCTATAGAAAATGTTTTTATCGAACAAGTTTTCTATAGAAAATGTTGTTATCGAACAATTTTTCTATAGAAAATGTTGTTATCGAACAAGTTTTCTATAGAAAATGTTGCTATCGAACAAGTTTTCTATAGAAAATGATGCTATCGAACAAGTTTTCTATAGAAAATGTTGTTATCGAACAATTTTTCTATAGAAAATGTTGTTATCGAACAAGTTTTCTATAGAAAATGTTGCTATCGAACAAGTTTTCTATAGAAAATGATGCTATCGAACAAGTTTTCTGTAGAAAATGTTGCTATCGAACAACTTTTCTATAGAAAATGTTGTTATCAAACAACTTTTCTATAGAAAATGTTGTTATCAAACAACTTTTCTAGAGGAAATGTTGTTATCGAACAACTTTTCTAGAGGAAATGTTGTTATCGAACAACTTTTCTAGAGGAAATGTTGTTTTCGAACAATTTTTCTATAGAAAATGTTTTTATCGAACAAGTTTTCTATAGAAAATGTTGTGGTCGAACAACTTTTCTAGAGGAAATGTTGTTATCGAATAACTTTTCTAGAGGAAATGTAGTTATCGGACAACTTTTTTAGAGGAAATGTAGTTATTGAACAACTTTTCCTTTGGGAACCTTGTTATCGAGCAACTTTTGCGTAGAAAATATTGTTATCGAGCCACTTTTCCATAGAAAATATTGTTATCGAGCCACTTTTCTCCATAAAATGTAGTTATCGAACAACTTTTCTCCATAAAATGTAGTTATCGAACAACTTTTCTATAGAAAATGTTGTGATCGAACAACTTTTCTAAGAAAATGTTGTGATCGAACATCTTTTCTATTGAAAACCTTGTATCGAACTACTTTTCTATAGAAAATGTTATCAAACAACTTTTCTATAGAAAATCTTGTTATCGAATAACTTTTCTATAGAAAATGTTATCGAACAACTTCTCTATAGAAAATGTTGTTATCGAACAACTTTCCTATAGAAAATGTTATCTACAAACTATTCGATGGAAAATTATGTTATCGAACAGCTTTTCGATTGAAAGGTCTGCCTAATCTGCAGTACGCCTGAATACCATTTTAGAAAAATGTAATATTTTTCTAACTCTTTGTTCTCCTCCGTTTCATTTCAATTGGTAGTCTCATCTAATAAAACACAACAACACTTTATTTAATGTTATTAATTGTTTCTATAGAAAATGTTGTTATCTCAACAAGTTTTCTATAGAAAATGTTGTTATCGAACAACTTTTCTATAGAAAATGTTGTGATCGAACAACTTTTCTAAGAAAATGTTGTGATCGAACAACTTTTCTAAGAAAATGTTGTGATCGAACATCTTTTCTATTGAAAACCTTGTATCGAACTACTTTTCTATAGAAAATCTTGTTATCGAATAACTTTTCTATAGAAAATGTTATTATCGAATAACTTTTCTATAGAAAATGTTGTTATCGAATAACTTTTCTATAGAAAATGTTGTTATCGAACAACTTCTCTATAGAAAATGTTGTTATCGAACAACTTTCCTATAGAAAATGTTATCTAAAAACTATTCGATGGAAAATTATGTTATCGAACAGCTTTTCGATTGAAAGGTCTGCCTAATCTTCAGTACGCCTGAATACCATTTTAGAAAAATGTAATATTTTTTAGGTCTGTTAAGATAAATTCCGAATTTAACTAGGGAAGACACAAACCACGAATTTAACATAGAAAATAACAGCGCTCTGTTAACGTTAACAGAGCCAAATGAATATAGTTTTTTCCTTAAAAATATTAATTTATATTAATTTTTTATATAAAAAGGCAAAATAATAACCATATCTACACATCATAAATTATTGTTACAAAGACTGCAAGGTTACAACCATCCATTAACTTGTAACACAATCATATGTGGCAGGACATACTTTCAACCCACAACGCCTTCCAGGATCTTTCTTCCGGGTCAACATACATATCAATGGAAAGCTTACGAAGAGCACTATCCATTGACATCATAAAAAGTTTAGAATTTTTGGATAGTTTCCGAGGTATTTGGCCATTTCTGGTGAAATCCTTTGAACAGGATAATTCCATTGGCCAATACGCTTTCCAGGATCTTTCTTCCGGGTCAATATACATATCAATGGAAAGCTTACGAAGAGCACTATCCATTGACATCATAAAAAGTTTAGAATTTTTGGATAGTTTCCGAGGTATTTGGCCATTTCTGGTGAAATCCTTTGAACAGGATAATTCCATTAGCCAATACGCTTTCCAGGATCTTTCTTCCGGGTCAACATACATATCAATGGAAAGCTTACGAAGAGCACTATCCATTGACATCATAAAAAGTTTACAATTTTTGGATAGTTTCCGAGGTATTTGGCCATTTCTGGTGAAATCCTTTGAACAGGATAATTCCATTGGCCAATACGCTTTCCAGGATCTTTCTTCCGGGTCAACATACATATCAATGGAAAGCTTATGAAGAGCACTATCCACTGACATCATAAAAAGTTTAGAATTTTTGGATAGTTTCCGAGGTATTTGGCCATTTCTGGTGAAATCCTTTGAACAGGATTATTCCATTGGCCAATACGCTTTCCAGGATCTTTCTTCCGGGTCAACATACATATCAATGGAAAGCTTACGAAGAGCACTATCCATTGACATCATAAAAAGTTTAGAATTTTTGGATAGTTTCCGAGGTATTTGGCGATTTCTGGTGAAATCCTTTGAACAGGATAATTCCATTGGCCAATACGCTTTCCAGGATCTTTCTTCCGGGTCAACATACATATCAATGGAAAGCTTACGAAGAGCACTATCCATTGACATCAAAAAACCTTTGGCGCAAAGACAGCTTGAGTTATGCACAAACATAGATCATTCCTATGTTAATAACATTCTCAAAATGTTTTCTTTTTTTAACATTAAAGGGTATTATCTATAGAATTTTTTATATTCTATTCTGAGTTTGAAAAAATCTATAGGAAATGAATTCTTTCGAACATTGCAAAACTTAGTATCCATTCCACCCATCGTAAAATGTATAGAAAGTCTGGATAGATTTCGAGGAATATGGTAATTTCTTGTGAAATACTTTGAACAGGATAATTCCATTGGCCAATCAAAATTAAATTTTTCAATAAATCAAAACATCTAATTAATATAACAAACAATATTTATTAATAACAAAAACAATGATTATTATTATGATGACCAGTTTATATATATATATATATATATATATATATATATATATATATATATATATATATATATATATATATATATATATATATATTAACTTTTAAGTAAGGAATTCAGGTTTGATTGTGTTAATTTCAATGTGAAACACTTATAAATTTAACAAAAATAAATAGTTATGTAAGTTATTAGTTATGTAAAGTTGCACTAACCAAATCATTATGACTTTTTATACGTGCGCGATGTTAAAGACTTTTGTGTAATGGCCAGAACATTATTTTCTACGTGCAGGAATGGTTCATTGGATAAAGATACGAAATAAATTTATTTACAAACTTACGATGTGCCAAGGAATGTATTCAACGTCGGAACGACAGATGCACTCTTAAAATGGTGTATGTTGGGTTACATTGCCGTTTTTATAGAAAAGGATATAGCAAAACGGTACATGCACAGATTGGAGCAGAGTATTAATAAATAATGTTAGGTTAACTGTTAAGCATATATTTAAGCTGTGTTGCAATTAGGAAATTAATGAACAAAAACGAAGGTAGTCATCCTACAGATGGCTGAATAAGACAATGGCTGAAAAGAACAATAAACAACAGTTTTTGTACACTTTTATGCATTATAAGCGGAACAAATTAATATTCGGTAAATATGGCTAAAAACAGTAACATTTATTTATGAAAATGTAGAGTTAACTTAAATGACAAAGTATAAACAAATATTATAATTCAAATCTTTGTTGGCCTATATTAAAAAATATGTCATATATTGACAAATTATATGGTAATTGTGCTTTATAGAAAAAAATAAACACGAGTGATTCCAAGAGATCATTGACATTGTTTTCAAATAGGTACAAAAAGTGCAATCCCAACTTTTAGGGAATCATCAGACAATGATTATGTTCGTATATGGAGAAAAAGTAGATGTAAGATTGCAGGAGGCTGATGAGATTGTAGTAGACTTTTTCAGTTGAAATAATAATTACGGGATCAATACAGTAGATTATAAAGAAGACTTAATGATTGAAGGCATGTGTATCGGTGTATGAATGTTGTTGACGCCTAGGTGTAATATATAAAAATCCTTTAAAAGTCTGGTAGCCAGTCAGAACTATTCAGGTCAAGAACTCAAAATAATTCGGACTGGGTTACAAACAATGACATTATTAGAAAGTTTGCATCGATTTGACAAAAATATTGAAGCATATAAATTTTGAATGTAATTTTCATAAGATCTCTGGCTAGATCTGAGGTGATTTTTGAAATTGTTTGTTGAGTATATCTAATTTTATTGCATCAACTCGAAACAAGATGTTGTCTTTAATGAATTTGTAGAATATTTTTACCGTGATTTGTAGGAAATTTTAAACCGTATATTAAAAAAACCAACATTTTTTGACCAAAAGTTTTGTGTATTCCAAAGAATCTTAATTCGAAAATTTTAAAAGTTACAGAAGATCGGGAACATGTGTCTCTATTTAGGTTACTTTTTTATATTCAAAGCGCTGATACACTCGTTGTCTATTTTTTGCTCTACGTTAATAATCTGCGGGATTTTCTTTTTAATTATTGAAAAAAATAATTTTTTCGCAAAGTGTAATGGAACTATATACATGCGAAAAATAGTATGTTAAAGTTAAAATATCTCTTTAACTGTAAATTTTTGCAAAGCAAAAAAGGCATTTATCGAAATTTTCATTCTCAAAATTACGCTTTAAATGACGCTTAAAATAATGCTTAAAATAAAAGTGACAACACCCATTGCATGAGGGGCGTGAACAGCAACTACATACATTTTCATTACAATCAATTCCGCAGTGCAAGCAAACTTCTGTCATGTCATCCGAATTTTTTAAAAACGCCTCCTTCATATCTTTCCTGTATAAGCTAGGTGCTTTAAGCTTTGTTAAGTCTTCATTATTTAAGAACCCTGCAACATATTGACACACGAATACACCACAGTTTACATCATCGGTTTGTAAACTGTGCTGTAAACGAGAAATGGTATAATCTTCAAGTTTTGTAAAGTTTTTAAAAGTTTTAAAAAATGATCCAATTTTCGCTTGAGATTCTCCTAGTGAGTTAAGGTATGAAAATGTTTTCATTTCAGTATCTACGTACACCAGAGTGAAGTGCCCTGGCTCGAACACAGGTATGAAAATATAAGTAAACTGTTGTAATATACTAGCATAATTTATATGAGTTTTCTTTTCTATAAAGATGTTAGCTCCTTCTTCACAAGAAAAGGCGTAACATTTTTTATCCGAATTGAGAAGCAGAATTTGAATGTATAAATCTATAATATTTTCATACAACCTAGTATGCCCATTTAAAGTTTTAAATTCCTGCAAGTCGATGGTAGGTGGTGATATTCGTTTGATATTTAACTTTTCTTGGACGTTTTTGAACCTAAGTAGTATATACCTATATTCTACAACATTTCTGGGGAGAGAACTCACGTCGGACACAGCTTTTTTTATAAGTTCTTCTTTTGTAATTTTTTTCATGGCTTTTTTTGGCGTCCGTTTCCATTTTTCTTCGTCCATTTTCACTTTTGTAAAAATGGGCTCTCTAATTTCCATTTTAAAACTATCTACAATTTCTTCAGCTTCCTTTAGTCGAGCTTCCACAAATGTCCTAGAAATGCGAACATATTCCGTAGGCCTCAGATTCCTGTTAAAGTTCAGATTGATATTTTTATTTAAATTAAAGTACGACTCCACAGAACTGTTAGAAACACGCGTATGAGTTTTATCTATAAAGGCACCCATCATATTTGTCCATATGGGGAGATACGGAGCATATTTTTTTAAAAATAAGGATGCAAACGTTTCCGAAAAATATTCATTTTGGGCACCTTCAAAATCGTAGACGATTTCTACATTTTCCAAAATACGTAACGAATCTTTGTAAAAAGGGCTGTTTTTGTAAGCAGCGTTAACCCCAGGATCATCTTGAAGGGTGGCTTCGTATTTTTCTTTTGTTTCTAATTGACTTTTCAGGCCGTTTTCTATGGAGTCAGAAAAAACATCTCCGCTTTGAAATTTCCTTAAAAATAAAATTGAATTTTCTACTGCATCGGTTTTTTTTTCATTGCCTAAAACTGTAAAAAAATGTCCCACCCAATGGAGGTATGTTTCATAATAACTTATATTAAGACATTTCCATATTTGCACTTTAATAAATTTAACTGTTTCTACATTTGTATATACCGATTTTATGTCCTTTTCAACCATTCGTATGAAATGGGCACAACAAATCTGCAAAACAACTACCTTTGGGTTTTCATTATTTGTACAGTAATGATAGCACTGTTTAATATATAATTCTAAATTGCAGCTATTTATACCTTTCATTACTGCGTTCATTAACACAGTGCTCCAATCTGTGCAAATGCGCTTCGAAATCGGCCACCGTATTCCATTTATATTACAAAATGTCTCCAAAGACAACAGGAAATTGGTGACATTATTTGCGTAATGGCTTGTGAGAAACGCCTCCGCTACGGGCAATATAATTCCTTCCTTTTTTTCATTACAAAAACGTGCCACCAATGTATATAAAAAAACCCTTTTGCTATCTGGGTCATATTTTTTTAAAATACTTCCCGTTGAGTCGAAGTATAGTGTTTCATGACTCATGTTTATTAATAAATTTTTTTTAGTGTGCAATATCTTAATTTGTCGTTTAGACGTTAAATACATTTCTTGGGGTAGCGCTACTTTATAAATATACTCTTTCCAATTTTTATCTCCATACATTTTTACTAAATCTATATGGATATCCGTATCCCTATCTAGTGAGCGCATTTCCTCGTGTTTTATCTTCCTTGCTACGCTTCTCGAAGGAACATCCTGATCATTACCTAAAAGCCTAAGTTGTCTCGATTGTTTGGCAAGTTGCTTGTCCCGAAAAACAGCGGGCTTAATATTTTTTAGATCTAGTTTAGCGATTTCTCGTCGCTTCCCTCTGATCTGATAACATTTTTTTACTTGTGGGTGTTTTACTTCTTTACTTGTGCTATATATGTCAACTGACATTCTAGTAGTTTTTAAGTGAATAACAAACTTGTGGCTAGCACAACCATACTTGTAATATTTACACCTAGCGTACAATAGTAAAGTTCCTTTATTTTTGCTGTACTTAAAGGAACAGTAATTTAATTGGCATACATTATTAAAATATTGATATTTAACACGAACAATGTCTTCAAAATATTTAATGGGCAATGGATCAGCGTTATTTTTAAAAAAAAGTTCTTCCTCTTCTGTAAAAGTTATTTCTTGATCTTGTTTAATGTATATATTAGGCGTTTGTTTCACTTCTTCCGGTTGTACAATTATCACTAATTTGTTGGGCTTTTTACTTATTTTATGTTTGCTTCTAATAAGTGCGTATTGTTCTAATACTGTAGTATCTTTTTTTGACACTTCAATTTCATCACCAATATTTTGTGTACACTCCATCGACGAATTATGATTTTCGTTTATATTTTCGACGGTATTTTCGAAAGATATCTCAATGTTGTTATTTTCCAAATATTTGGTTGAAGACAAAATTACATCTTCATTAAAAATTTCGATGCTGTTGGTAATTGGTACTTCAGCATTATTGTAAAAATATTGGGTTTCTTTATGTTCTTCCGCGGCATACTGTATATCTTGAAAATTTTCCTTGTCGGGTTCCAACACGTTTAATTTCATTACGTCGACTTTGTGACTATTGTAATTAATTTGCAAGACATGCAACATTTCATCCAAGATATTTAGAGCATTATTGTCGATTGCATGTCGGTGTGCTTCGTCCAAAATCTCTGCTAAGGTTGCATATTTTGAATCCTATGAAGAATTTTCAGTTAAATGAAAGCAAATAAGCACATATATAAGATGTAAAGATAGTTATTTACGAAAGTAATTAACAAAATCTAAAAAAAGGATTTGGAGTTGGACCGGGACGAACGTTTGGTACACTTGTCTATGGCGACTTTAATTTCCCACATAGAAGGGAGTATTATCAAACTTAGGTCGAGTTCGAGATTGGGCAATATCTCCGCCACTCCTAATACCTCCGCCACAAGGGGTCAAAAATTTTCATATATAAATAAAATTTGAATATATATATATTACAAACTATTTTCGGGAGAGGTTGCAGAAATAGTGAATCGGTATTACAAATGTAAGGGACTTAAACACCAAATCGGATGAAACATATATATAGGGGCTATACCTACAACTCAACCGATTTTCTTTAGATTTACTTTCTTCTAGAATTCGGCCGGATGTGCCAAAATTCAGGTCATTTGGGCTAATAGAAGCCATTTGGTGCACAATAAACCTGAAATCGGACGAAGATATATATGGGAGCTATATTTAAATTTGAACCGATTCTCACTAATTTCAATAGGGTTCGTCCTTGGGCCAAACAAATATTGTTTGGAAAATTTAAACTCAATCGGGCAATAAATGCAAACTGTACTTTGTTTACAAAAATACATGGACAGATAGACAGACGGACGGACGAACGGACATGCATAAATCGACTCAAAATGTGATTCTATGCAGATAATCAAAAGGAACTATGGGTCTATCTCGTTTCCTCTCAATGTTACAAACAAATGCACAAAGACTTAATACACTTATCACTATGTGGTCAAGGGTATAAAAACGTTTAAATACAATATTCTCATTTAAAAATTAATTATAACTCTTTTAAATGTGGATTCTACACTAATATTATCTGCGAAAATGTCTGGTCCGCCTCACGCCGACAAAAATGTAACTTTCATCATTGGACCTAACAATCACCAAACCTTTCTCATATTTTCAAGAACAAAATTAACTACAATATGCTGCTAACGTCGGTACTAATATAGGTATTAACAGCACATAGAAAATTACTAGTGACCTCACGTGTATGTTTAAAATGTATATAGATAAAACAATACTTACGGCGTATTTAAACAAATAAAACAATTTCTTTTTATGGGCGTCACTCTCGCCAAAACTCTTTAACCCTTTCAACGAGGACAGCTTTCTTGCCTTAGAAAAAAAATCGTCAAATAGTGGATTATTTTTCCACATCAAAAAATCTTTTAGTTCAATTCCTTCTTCCTTTCTTTTTAAATAATATATTTTTCCAAAAGAACGGAAAAAATTCGCCATTATTTGTTGATTCATTTTTGGTACAAAAAAATACAAAATATTATGAGAGAAAATCTAATGGAATAATGAAACTGCACGGAGAATATTGCCTTTGCAAAAAAAACTCTTGATATTCTTACATGTTCACCAAGATTTTTATTTACATTCATAATCCAGCAAAGAGAACAAGACAGGTTTACTCATTGGAGTTTGAGAGAAAAGTTGTTAATTTGTATACGATAAACTTTATTGAATAAAGCAATGATTTTCACATATGCATTAGTAGTGGTGAGAGACTCTCTCGTAATCAACAACAAACGAAAATCGTGAGAGAGTACATGTTTGTTTGTTGATATCAATAATGCTCACGATATATGCATTAGTAGTGGTTAGGGATAATCGATTTTCAACAATCGATTTTTGAAAGTTTGTAAAAAATCAAATATCGACTTCTTGAAAGCCATAGGAAATTGATTACTCAAGTTTTTGTCGACTAAAAATCGAGTTGATAAAAAAAAGAAACGATACATGAGCCGAAATTGTTAGTTGTTGTAAGTGAATTTTGGTTTACTTGTTAAATATTTTACGTGACCTATAGTTTATACTATTATCTAAAATTAAGGACATGATGGACCCATGTCCATGCAACTGGCGGTGGTTTAAGACGTTATTACAGCAGACTTACCGAACTAACCAAAGTTTAACAATAACCACGTAATTTTAGGTTTATGCTGCTAAAATGGTCGAGTAATCTCTTTTCTCCCAGTCCATAGTCGAGTTCGAGTTTCACAACTTTGATTACTAAAAGTCGATTAATCGAAAGTTGATTTACCTATCCCTATTAGTGATAAGAGACTCGCTCGTAATCAACGCAAATGGAAATCGAGAGAGAGAGTACGAGTGGTTTGTTTATAGTATATATGATGTGCATAACAAAATGAAAAGTGATCTAAAATAACTTTTCATGAGCGTAACTGAAAATTCACCATCAAAAATCGCTGACGGAAATAGAGTAAAGAAATACGCCTATAAGCAGTTTCGCAGACAAACGTTTTTGGCAGTGTTGCCACCACACACGGAGGATGGGAATCTTACACATTTGAGAATAAATTAACATATCTTTTTTTATTTTTAAATAATAATTACTATTAAGCATAAAAAAACAGATTGTATCAATTCGAATTTATTGAGTCTTCGTTTTTATCACGAAAATTGACAATTTAGAAGTATTTAATGACAAACATTTTATTACTAAAAAATGTAATTCCAATGAGCGTCATTGTATAAAATACGATTAGTACTTCAAACTTGATTATGCATTTTTAGGTTCAAGATTAAAGCATGTATTCCTACACATGCCTTTTTAAAATAAAATCTATGCAAAATTTTTTTAATTTTTTTTTAAATAAGTTTTGCAATTATTTCAAGTGCTATACATTCTTTATGCAGAAGCATTTGAAAAGGGAAGGATTGAAAGAAAGTTAACAACGTCTTGTAATGTTCGAAAGAATTCATTCCCTACGGATTTTTTTAAACTCGGAATAGAATATAAAAAAATTCTATAGTTAATGGAATTATCCTGTTCAAAGGATTTCACCAGAAATGGCCAAATACCTCGGAAACTATCCAAAAATTGTAAACTTTTTATGATGTCAATGGATAGTGCTCTTCGTAAGCTTTCCATTGATATGTATATTGACCCGGAAGAAAGATCCTGGAAAGCGTATTGGCCAATGGAATTATCCTGTTCAAAGGATTTCACCAGAAATGGCCAAATACCTCGGAAACTATCCAAAAATTGTAAACTTTTTATGATGTCAATGGATAGTGCTCTTCGTAAGCTTTCCATTGATATGTATATTGACCCGGAAGAAAGATCCTGGAAAGCGTATTGGCCAATGGAATTATCCTGTTCAAAGGATTTCACCAGAAATGGCCAAATACCTCGGAAACTATCCAAAAATTGTAAACTTTTTATGATGTCAATGGATAGTGCTCTTCGTAAGCTTTCCATTGATATGTATATTGACCCGGAAGAAAGATCCTTGAAAGCGTATTGGCCAATGGAATTATCCTGTTCAAAGGATTTCACCAGAAATGGCCAAATACCTCGGAAACTATCCAAAAATTGTAAACTTTTTATGATGTCAATGGATAGTGCTCTTCGTAAGCTTTCCATTGATATGTATATTGACCCGGAAGAAAGATCCTGGAAAGCGTATTGGCCAATGGAATTATCCTGTTCAAAGGATTTCACCAGAAATGGCCAAATACCTCGGAAACTATCCAAAAATTCTAAACTTTTTATGATGTCAATGGATAGTGCTCTTCGTAAGCTTTCCATTGATATGTATGTTGACCCGGAAGAAAGATCCTGGAAGGCGTTGTGGGTTGAAAGTATGTCCTGCCACATACGATTGTGTTACAAGTTAATGGATGGTTGTAACCTTGCAGTCTTTGTAACAATAATTTATGATGTGTAGATATGGGTACTATTTGGCCGTTTTATATAAAAAATTAATATAAATTAATATTTTTAAGGAAAAAACTATATTCGTTTGGCTCTGTTAACGTTAACAGAGCGCTGTTATTTTCTATGTTAAATTTGTGGTTTGTGTCTTCGCTAGTTAAATTCGGAATTTATCTTAACAGACCTATATTTTTTTAACTCTTTGTTCTCCTCCGTTTCATTTCAATTGGTAGTCTCATCTAATAAAACACAACAACACTTTATTTAATGTTATTAATTGTTTCTATAGAAAATGTTGTTATCGAACAATTTTTCTATAGAAAATGTTGTTATCGAACAACTTTTCTATAGAAAATGTTGTTATCGAACAAGTTTTCTATAGAAAATGTTGCTATCGAACAACTTTTCTATAGAAAATGTTGTTATCAAACAACTTTTCTATAGAAAATGTTGTTATCAAACAACTTTTCTATAGAAAATGTTGTTATCAAACAACTTTTCTATAGAAAATGTTGTTATCAAACAACTTTTCTACATAAAATGTAGTTATCGAACAACTTTTCTTCATAAAATGTTGTTATCGAACAACTTTTCTATAGAAAATGTTGTGATCGAACATCTTTTCTATTGAAAACCTTGTATCGAACTACTTTTCTATAGAAAATGTTATCGAACAAATTTTCTATAGAAAATCTTGTTATCGAATAACTTTTCTATAGAAAATGTTATTATCGAATAACTTTTCTATAGAAAATGTTATCGAACAACTTTTCTATAGAAAATGTTGTTATCGAACAACTTTTCTATAGAAAATGTTGTTATCGAACAACTTTTCTATGGAAAATGTTGTTATCGAACAACTTTTCTATGGAAAATGTTGTTATCGAACAACTTTTCTATGGAAAATGTTGTTATCGAACAAGTTTTCTATAGAAAATGTTGTTATCGAACAAGTTTTCTATAGAAAATGTTGTTATCTCAACAAGTTTTCTATAGAAAATGTTGTTATCGAACAAGTTTTCTGTAGAAAATTTTGTTATCGAACAATTTTTCTATAGAAAATGTTGTTATCGAACAAGTTTTCTATAGAAAATGTTGTTATCGAACAAGTTTTCTATAGAAAATGTTGCTATCGAACAACTTTTCTAGAGGAAATGTTGTTATCGAACAACTTTTCTAGAGGAAATGTTGTTATCGAACAAGTTTTCTATAGAAAATGTTGTTATCTCAACAAGTTTTCTATAGAAAATTTTGTTATCGAACAAGTTTTCTATAGAAAATTTTGTTATCGAACAATTTTTCTATAGAAAATGTTGTTATCGAATAAGTTTTCTATAGAAAATTTTGTTATCGAACAATTTTTCTATAGAAAATGTTGTTATCGAACAAGTTTTCTATAGAAAATGTTTTTATCGAACAAGTTTTCTATAGAAAATGTTGCTATCGAACAACTTTTCTATAGAAAATGTTGTTATCAAACAACTTTTCTATAGAAAATGTTGTTATCAAACAACTTTTCTAGAGGAAATGTTGTTATCGAACAACTTTTCTAGAGGAAATGTTGTTATCGAACAACTTTTCTAGAGGAAATGTTGTTATCGAATAACTTTTCTAGAGGAAATGTAGTTATCGGACAACTTTTCTAGAGGAAATGTAGTTATCGAACAACTTTTCTATAGGAAATCTTGTTATTGAACAACTTTTCCTTTGGGAACCTTGTTATCGAGCAACTTTTGCGTAGAAAATATTGTTATCGAGCCACTTTTCCATAGAAAATATTGTTTTCGAGCCACTTTTCTCCATAAAATGTAGTTATCGAACAACTTTTCTTCATAAAATGTTGTTATCGAACAACTTTTCTATAGAAAATGTTGTGATCGAACAACTTTTCTAAGAAAATGTTGTGATCGAACATCTTTTCTATTGAAAACCTTGTATCGAACTACTTTTCTATAGAAAATGTTATCGAACAACTTTTCTATAGAAAATCTTGTTATCGAATAACTTTTCTATAGAAAATGTTATTATCGAATAACTTTTCTATAGAAAATGTTGTTATCGAATAACTTTTCTATAGAAAATGTTGTTATCGAACAACTTCTCTATAGAAAATGTTGTTATCGAACAACTTTCCTATAGAAAATGTTATCTAAAAACTATTCGATGGAAAATTATGTTATCGAACAGCTTTTCGATTGAAAGGTCTGCCTAATCTGCAGTACGCCTGAATACCATTTTAGAAAAATGTAATATTTTTCTAACTCTTTGTTCTCCTCCGTTTCATTTCAATTGGTAGTCTCATCTAATAAAACACAACAACACTTTATTTAATGTTATTAATTGTGGTTAATTTATTTTAATCTGCCAACATTCATGCAGCAAAAAACGGATAGAGTATGATGCACTTGCTGGAGTTCCCAGCTCAATTAATGAAAGAAAACAATAGTTGTTTTGTATGCAAAACCGCAAAACAAATTTCTTTGCATTCCACCATAACCTTGCCCTATGATAAGGCCACAGAGAATGGAAATATGAAAACAGTATTTTTAGACACCAGTTTTATTTATATTATTTTAATGATTATTTTGAGAATCTGCGTAAAGGCTGCTTTAATAATAACGCTTGTGGATATCACTCCATCCAGTTGGAGCTAAGGGGTTTCTAAAGCAGAAGATCTCTATGAGTGTTTCTAAAGCTTGAGGGCGTTTAAAAAGACTACATTTTTTTTATTGTATGGATGGCAGATTTTTAATCTATCTTCCATGTTTGAAAAAACTAGAAGACATCTTCTGTATATTATTTTACATCAATTGTCTAAGTTTGAGCATTTTGAATGTCACTTTTCAATAAAAAAAAAGGAAAAGTGTCAGCCAGTCTATCATTCATATTTTCGAAGTCTACAAGTATTTTAATACACACTTCCTGTCATAATGACGGATTATTATTGCTTGGCTGGTTGGCTGATGGCTTCGTTTGGTTGATTGTTTAGCTATCCCCCCCAAATATCCATGCATCATCATGACAATCTTCTCTTTTTCTCTCCACTTTTTTCTTCATCTGACATCGCCAAACATTTTCTCCATTTATTTCAACTTTTATTTTAATTTCTTCAACTTATTTTCTGTGTTTTCTTGTATTTCTTTGTCACCTCTTCACGGTGGACCCCAAATTGAATTGAATGAAATGGAACCATCGTCATCTATCTACCCATCTGCTGGTGCTTCGAACACATGCAGGCGATCTTGAAAAGTCATTGGCTGAATGCATTGTCGACAGTGAATTGGAGACAGAGAGTAAAGTGGTGCGGCGTCTTAAATTAATTTTAGACAAGGAAATACAAGAGATCTCAACGTTGAAACGTAACGTGTCACGTACATTGCAAGAATATGCCTCGATAACCAGAAATTATGAGGTAAGTAGCAACAATAACAAAAACAACAGTATTAATAATTATTGCAAATTGTTGATTTCTTTTCATTCCATCATAGATAAATGTGAAATCAGGGCACAGTCTAGATTTGTTATTCACAAAAAAATTACTTGAAATTGCCTCCGAAACTGATTTTTAATATGAAGACAGAACATAAATTCAAAAAGAAAAAAAGTCGCTGGGTCTCTGGCCCCGGCTTTTTTAAAAAAAACGCCCTAGACAGAAGGTTCCGATTTTTTTTATAGAAAAAAATTTGCCCTGGACCAAAGACCCCAATTTTTTTTTTGAAAAAATTCAACCCTGACCAAAGGTCCCATTTTTAATATACAGAAAAAAATTCGTCCCGGACCACAGGTTCCAATTTTTTTTACCGGAAAAAATCGCCCCGGACCACTGGTCCCGACTTTTTTCTACAAAACCCCAGAACCAAAAGTCACAATTTTTTCTGTAGCAAAAAAATTCGACCTGGACCAAAGGTCTCAGTTTTTTTCTATAGAAAAAAATTCGCCTTGGACCAAAGGTCTCAGTTTTTTTCTATAGAAAAAAATTTGCCTTGGACCAAAGGTCTCAGTTTATTTCTATAGAAAAAAATTCGCCCTGGACCAAAGGTCTCAGTTTTTTTCTATAGAAAAAAATTCGCCCTGGACCAAAGGTCTCAGTTTTTTTTCTATTGAAAAAAATTCGCCCTGGACCAAAGGTCTTAGTTTTTTTTCTATAGAAAAAAATTCGCCCTGGACCAAAGGTCTCAGTTTTTTTTTTCTATAGAAAAAAATTCGCCCTGGACCAAAGGTCTCAGTTTTTTTTTCTATAGAAAAAAATTCGCCCTGGACCAAAGGTCTCAGTTTTTTTTCTATAGAAAAAAATTCGCCCTGGACCAAAGGTTGCAGTTTTTTTTTCTGTAGCAAAAAAATTCGACCTGGATTAAAGGTCTCAGTTTTTTTCTATAGAAAAAAATTCGCCTTGGACCAAAGGTCTCAGTTTTTTTCTATAGAAAAAAATTTGCCTTAGACCAAAGGTCTCAGTTTATTTCTATAGAAAAAAATTCGCCCTGGACCAAAGGTCTCAGTTTTTTTTTCTATAGAAAAAAATTCGCCCTGGACCAAAGGTCTCAGTTTTTTTTCTATAGAAAAAAATTCGCCCTGGACCAAAGGTCTCAGTTTTTTTTCTATAGAAAAAAATTCGCCCTGGACCAAAGGTCTCAGTTTTTTTTTCTATAGAAAAAAATTCGCCCTGGACCAAAGGTCTCAGTTTTTTTTTTTTTTCTATAGAAAAAAATTCGCCCTGGACCAAAGGTCTCAGTTTTTTTTCTATAGAAAAAAATTCGCCCTGGACCAAAGGTCTCAGTTTTTTTTCTATAGAAAAAAATTCGCCCTGGACCAAAGGTTGCAGTTTTTTTTTTCTGTAGCAAAAAAATTCGACCTGGATTAAAGGTCTCAGTTTTTTTCTATAGAAAAAAATTCGCCTTGGACCAAAGGTCTCAGTTTTTTTCTATAGAAAAAAATTTGCCTTAGACCAAAGGTCTCAGTTTATTTCTATAGAAAAAAATTCGCCCTGGACCAAAGGTCTCAGTTTTTTTTTTCTATAGAAAAAAATTCGCCCTGGACCAAAGGTCTCAGTTTTTTTCTATAGAAAAAAATTCGCCCTGGACCAAAGGTCTCAGTTTTTTTCTATAGAAAAAAATTCGCCCTGGACCAAAGGTCTCAGTTTTTTTCTATAGAAAAAAATTCGCCCTGGACCAAAGGTCTCAGTTTTTTTCTATAGAAAAAAATTCGCCCTGGACCAAAGATTCCAATTTTTTTTCTATAGAAAAAATTCGCCCTGGACCAAAGATTCCAATTTTTTTTATAGAAAAAAACTCTCTCTGGACCAAAGATTCCAATTTTTTTATAGAAAAAAATTCACCCTGGTTCCGATTGTTATACCCTCAGCCATATGGCCAAGGAGGGTATATATAATTTCATATGGCCAAAACGAAATAAAGGTTTTAGACCCTAGGTCTCTTTGGACCAAATCCGTTTCTGGACATTTGGAGTCGATCTAGCGATGTACGTCCGTCCGCCTCTTTGTCTGGTTGGTGCGCACGATAACTCTCGAAGGGAGTATCCTATTTGGTCCAAACTTGGTACATCCTAATATTATTATCAAATTTAGATGGAGTTCGGAGATGGGCAACATCGGTTCATTTCTTCTGGTACCTGCTCCACAAAAGGTCGAAATTTTCAAAAAAAAAAACATCACGCATAACTTTTTTTCTGGAAAATGCTCACCAAAATGGTTTTGTCCGCTGTCACTGGAATAGTTTTAACAGCTGTCGGTCGAGTGGTTAAGAAAAGACACCAGTCTGAAGTTGGTTGCAGTTTTTTCATCTCACCCTGTATTTCTTGTAGAAAAATATTCAGAGGCCCCAAGGGCTGTGTTTTTTTTATAGAAGACTTCAAATCCGCAAATACTGAGAAATTGAAAGTTTATCTACCTAATATGTTGATACCCAAACAGGAAATTAAAATTTGTTGGAACTTATCTCCCATACGCAAGTGTTTTCCAAGTTTTGTTTTCCATAGACTGCTTTCCAATTTAGATTAAACGAATATCATGCCCAGAAGTCTCAACGGAATTTTTAATTAGATTTTTTTTTAGTTTCACGTGCCATTATTGCGTGAATGCGATTTAAATGCCATGAAAGCAATTCAACTATCTTTGGGTAAAATCGTCACTGCCAGAGTCGTCCGTCGATCGTTGCGACATCCACCGATCGACCACCAATTCATTTGCTATCAATTAAAAAGTATCTTCATTTCAATTTGATTTGTCCACAGATAGTTTTGTGTGTGTGTGCGTGAATTTGTTTTGGACTGAGGTCGTCTTGGAATTGTGTTGTGGCTGTTGATATCGTTCTTATCATATCTCTGGAATGTCCATATATATTTTTTTATTAAAGGAAATATTTATGATAACTTATTGAACATAAATATTACACCGTGTAATATTGTTCCAGACACTGGGCTAGAGAGGTGGAGGTGGAGGGACAAACGTGTCATGTTACGTTGTCAATATAAAGTCAATAGTGTGTCAGTAACGATGTTATACAAAGTAGACATGAATCATTTGTGGGTAGGGGGTATAAAAGCAAGACATATACCATTTTTGGGAATTCGTCCAATGGGCCTTTTCCCGTAACACAACATCTCAAGGTATCTTGGGACCAAAGACTGGCCAATTTCAAATACACTTTGATCTTCTGCGCCGTATTTATTTTTTTTTTTTTGGGTGATTCCCTACATTTCTTTTATACACTCTTTATCGATAGCGTTTTAAATTGTAATAAACTTTCAATTGCATAGGGAGTCTTCCCCACACCCTTCCCCCATTTAACACTCATTCCCTACAATTTCTATGAGCTCTCGTTATAATTTCATTATTATTATTATTATTATTTGTGGCGTTCGTTTTGATTGTTGTAGTTGAAATTTGAACGCCAGTTAATTGGAGAAGAAGTCAGCCCCTCACCTCACATCGAACCTCACCTCACCTTCTCCCATCAAAATGCTATCGTAGCAAAGTGTAAGTGTCAAAAAATAATCTAATGGAATTTTATGACAATATCACGTTTATGAATTTGTTTAAGCCGCAAACAATGGAAGAAAGCAAGATGCGAAGGAGAAGGGGGAAGGTGACAGATTTGAAGAAACAAATTTCAAAAATGACACATTCTTGAAGACGCTGTGACAGCGAACAGCAAATAAGATAATTCAATTAAATAATAACTACACAGCAACAACAACAGTAGAATTGAAGCAAATTGCAACAATACCAGGCATGCACAAATTATTTGTTGTGTCAAACACTCGGATAGTTTCGTAGAGGAGAAAATAAAAAACGTTAAACGGAACTTGAAATTCTTTTCTATAGAAAAAATCAGTTTGATGCTCCGGCGACGAAAAATCAGCGCTGAGATCCAAGCAGAGAGATTCAGTTCTGTGGCCTGGCGAATTATTTATTCGAATTTTTATACCCTGGAGGCATAAAGCTACAGAGGGTATATATCATTTGATACCGCAAAAAAGTCTCTCATCAAATGAGGTCCCTTTGGACTAAACCCATTTCAGGACATTTGGAGTCGATCTTGGGGTGTCCGTCAGTCCTTCTGTCTGGTTGGCACGTCGTAATATTATTATTATACTTAGAACGAGTTCGGAGATTGTCAATATCGGTCCATTCCTTCTGGTACTTCCCCCAGCGAAGGTAAAAATTTTCACAGAAAATTATTTACCTCATAGGACAAGAAAGGATCATCCGGTTTTGTTCAATCTTTTCAAATCCTAATATTCATATCAGTCAAGTGTGAACATTAAAATGGATTAACCTCTCCTTCTGGTACCTCCCCACAAAAGGTACTCATAAAATGCAAAATAAGAATTCCGGTTCTTTTGAAACACCGAGGTACATCTACAATCACAATATCTGGTGTTAAGATAGGATATGACTAACAACTCATACTACCTGTATATGTTGTTGACCCACAAAGGGTCAACATTTAAAGTACTTATAATCCCTGTAACATGGAAACAAGTCAGTGATACTAAATCTGATGTGAATATGGGAGGTTTTGACCCACTCCTTGTTTTATCTACCCCACAAGGGGTCAACATCTATCGAAAAAACTTCATCCTGCGGCCAGACGAATTTTTTCCTATAGAAAATACTTCGTCCTGTGGCCAGACGAATTTTTTCCTATAGAAAAAGCTTCGTCCAGTGGCCAGGCGAATTTTTTCCTATAGAAAAAGCTTTCTACTGTGGCAAGGCGAATTTTTTCCTATAGAAAAAACTTTGTTCTGTGGCCAGGCGAATTTTTTCCTATAGGAAAAACTTCGTTCTGTGGCCAGGCGAATTTTTTCCTATAGAAAAAACTTCGTTCTGTGGCCAGGCGAATTTTTTTCTATAGAAAAAACTTCGTTCTGTGGCCAGGCGAATTTTTTTCTATAGAAAAAACTTCGTTCTGTGGCCAGGCGAATTTTTTTCTATAGAAAAAACTTCGTTCTGTGGCCAGGCGAATTTTTTTCTATAGAAAAAAACTTCATCCTGTGGCCAGACGAATTTTTTTCTATAGAAAAAAACTTCATCCTGTGGCCAGACGAATTTTTTTCTATAGAAAAAAACTTCATCCTGTGGCCAGACGAATTTTTTTCTATAGAAAAAAACTTCATCCTGTGGCCAGACGAATTTTTTTCTATAGAAAAAAACTTCATCCTGTGGCCAGACGAATTTTTTTTCTATAGAAAAAAACTTCATCCTGTGGCCAGACGAATTTTTTTCTATAGAAAAAGCTTTCTCCTGTGACCAAGCGAATTTTTTCATATAGAAAAAACTTCGTCCTGTGGCCAGGCGAATTTTTTCCTATACAAAAAACTTCGTCCTGTGGCCAGACGAATTTTTTTCTATAGAAAAAACTTCATCATCCTGTGGCCAGACGAATTTTTTTCTATAGAGAAAACTTCATCATCCTGTGGCCAGACGAATTTTTTTCTATAGAAAAAACTTCATCATCCTGTGGCCAGACGAATTTTTTTCTATAGAAAAAACTTCATCATCCTGTGGCCAGACGAATTTTTTTCTATAGAAAAAACTTCATCATCCTGTGGCCAGACGAATTTTTTTCTATAGAAAAAACTTCATCATCCTGTGGCCAGACGAATTTTTTTCTATAGAAAAAACTTCATCATCCTGTGGCCAGACGAATTTTTTTCTATAGAAAAAACTTCATCATCCTGTGGCCAGACGAATTTTTTTCTATAGAAAAAACTTCATCATCCTGTGGCCAGACGAATTTTTTTCTATAGAAAAAACTTCATCATCCTGTGGCCAGACGAATTTTTTTCTATAGAAAAAACTTCATCATCCTGTGGCCAGACGAATTTTTTTCTATAGAAAAAACTTCATCATCCTGTGGCCAGTCGAATTTTTTTCTATAGAAAAAACTCCCTCCTGTGGCCAAGTGAATTTTTTTCTATAGAAAAAACTCCCTCCTGTGGCCAAGTGAATTTTTTTCTATAGAAAAAACTCCCTCCTGTGGCCAAGTGAATTTTTTTCTATAGAAAAAACTCCCTCCTGTGGCCAAGTGAATTTTTTTCTATAGAAAAAACTTCATCCTGTGACCAGTCGACTTTTTTTCTATAGAAAAAACTTCATCCTGTGACCAGTCGAATTTTTTTCTATAGAAAAAAATGCGTACTGTGGCCAGTCGAATTTTTTCCTATAGAAAAAACTTCATACTGTGGCCAGTCGAATTTTTTTCTATAGAAAAAACTTCATACTGTGGCCAGTCGATTTTTTTTCTATAGAAAAAACTTCATACTGTGGCCAGTCGAATTTTTTTCTATAGAAAAAACTTCATACTGTGGCCAGTCGAATTTTTTTCTATAGAAAAAACTTCATACTGTGGCCAGTCGAATTTTTTTCTATAGAAAAAACTTCATACTGTGGCCAGTCGAATTTTTTTCTATAGAAAAAACTTCATACTGTGGCCAGTCGAATTTTTTTCTATAGAAAAAACTTCATACTGTGGCCAGTCGAATTTTTTTCTATAGAAAAAACTTCATACTGTGGCCAGTCGAATTTTTTCTATAGAAAAAACTTCATACTGTGGCCAGTCGAATTTTTTGCTATAGAAAAAACTTCATACTGTGGCCAGTCGAATTTTTTTCTATAGAAAAAACTTCATACTGTGGCCAGTCGAATTTTTTTTCTATCGAAAAAACTTCCTCCTGTGGCCAGTCGAATTTTTTTTCTATCGAAAAAACTTCCTCCTGTGGCCAGTCGAATTTTTTTTCTATCGAAAAAACTTCCTCCTGTGGCCAGGCGAATTTTTTTTCTATCGAAAAAACTTCCTCCTGTGGCCAGGCGAATTTTTTCTTAAAGAAAAAACTTCCTCCTGTGGCCAGTCGAATTTTTTTCTATCGAAAAAACTTCCTCCTGTGGCCAGTCGAATTTTTTTCTATCGAAAAAACTTCCTCCTGTGGCCAGTCGAATTTTTTTCTATCGAAAAAACTTCCTCCTGTGGCCAGTCGAATTTTTTTCTATCGAAAAAACTTCCTCCTGTGGCCAGTCGAATTTTTTTCTATCGAAAAAACTTCCTCCTGTGGCCAGTCGAATTTTTTTCTATCGAAAAAACTTCCTCCTGTGGCCAGTCGAATTTTTTTCTATCGAAAAAACTTCCTCCTGTGGCCAGTCGAATTTTTTTCTATCGAAAAAACTTCCTCCTGTGGCCAGTCGAATTTTTTTCTATCGAAAAAACTTCCTCCTGTGGCCAGTCGAATTTTTTTCTATCGAAAAAACTTCATACTGTGGCCAGTCGAATTTTTTTCTATAGAAAAAACTTCATACTGTGGCCAGTCGAATTTTTTTCTATAGAAAAAACTTCATACTGTGGCCAGTCGAATTTTTTTCATACTGTGGCCAGTCGAATTTTTTTCTATAGAAAAAACTTCATACTGTGGCCAGTCGAATTTTTTTCTATAGAAAAAACTTCATACTGTGGCCAGTCGAATTTTTTTCTATAGAAAAAACTTCATACTGTGGCCAGTCGAATTTTTTTCTATAGAAAAAGCTTCATACTGTGGCCAGTCGAATTTTTTTCTATAGAAAAAACTTCATACTGTGGCCAGTCGAATTTTTTTCTATAGAAAAAACTTCATACTGTGGCCAGTCGAATTTTTTTCTATAGAAAAAACTTCATACTGTGGCCAGTCGAATTTTTTTCTATAGAAAAAACTTCATACTGTGGCCAGTCGAATTTTTTTCTATAGAAAAAACTTCATACTGTGGCCAGTCGAATTTTTTTCTATAGAAAAAACTTCATACTGTGGCCAGTCGAATTTTTTTCTATAGAAAAAACTTCATACTGTGGCCAGTCGAATTTTTTTCTATAGAAAAAAACTTCATACTGTGGCCAGTCGAATTTTTTTCTATAGAAAAAACTTCATACTGTGGCCAGTCGAATTTTTTTCTATAGAAAAAACTTCCTCCTGTGGCCAGTCGAATTTTTTTTCTATCGAAAAAACTTCCTCCTGTGGCCAGGCGAATTTTTTTTCTATCGAAAAAACTTCCTCCTGTGGCCAGGCGAATTTTTTCTTAAAGAAAAAACTTCCTCCTGTGGCCAGTCGAATTTTTTTCTATCGAAAAAACTTCCTCCTGTGGCCAGTCGAATTTTTTTCTATCGAAAAAACTTCCTCCTGTGATGAAGTTTTTTCTATAGAAAAAAATTCGTCTGGCCACAGGATGATGAAGTTTTTTCTATAGAAAAAAATTCGTCTGGCCACAGGATGATGAAGTTTTTTCTATAGAAAAAACTCCCTCCTGTGGCCAAGTGAATTTTTTTCTATAGAAAAAACTCCCTCCTGTGGCCAAGTGAATTTTTTTCTATAGAAAAAACTCCCTCCTTTGGCCAAGTGAATTTTTTTCTATAGAAAAAACTTCATCCTGTGACCAGTCGACTTTTTTTCTATAGAAAAAACTTCATCCTGTGACCAGTCGAATTTTTTTCTATAGAAAAAAATGCATACTGTGGCCAGTCGAATTTTTTCCTATAGAAAAAACTTCATACTGTGGCCAGTCGAATTTTTTTCTATAGAAAAAACTTCATCCTGTGACCAGTCGAATTTTTTTCTATAGAAAAAAATGCATACTGTGGCCAGTCGAATTTTTTTCTATAGAAAAAACTTCATACTGTGGCCAGTCGAATTTTTTTCTATAGAAAAAACTTCATACTGTGGCCAGTCGAATTTTTTTCTATAGAAAAAACTTCATACTGTGGCCAGTCGAATTTTTTTCTATAGAAAAAACTTCATACTGTGGCCAGTCGAATTTTTTTCTATAGAAAAAACTTCATACTGTGGCCAGTCGAATTTTTTTCTATAGAAAAAACTTCATACTGTGGCCAGTCGAATTTTTTTCTATAGAAAAAACTTCATACTGTGGCCAGTCGAATTTTTTTTCTATCGAAAAAACTTCCTCCTGTGGCCAGTCGAATTTTTTTTCTATCGAAAAAACTTCCTCCTGTGGCCAGGCGAATTTTTTTTCTATCGAAAAAACTTCCTCCTGTGGCCAGGCGAATTTTTTCTTAAAGAAAAAACTTCCTCCTGTGGCCAGTCGAATTTTTTTCTATCGAAAAAACTTCCTCCTGTGGCCAGTCGAATTTTTTTCTATCGAAAAAACTTCCTCCTGTGGCCAGTCGAATTTTTTTCTATCGAAAAAACTTCCTCCTGTGGCCAGTCGAATTTTTTTCTATCGAAAAAACTTCCTCCTGTGGCCAGTCGAATTTTTTTCTATCGAAAAAACTTCCTCCTGTGGCCAGTCGAATTTTTTTCTATCGAAAAAACTTCCTCCTGTGGCCAGTCGAATTTTTTTCTATCGAAAAAACTTCCTCCTGTGGCCAGTCGAATTTTTTTCTATCGAAAAAACTTCCTCCTGTGGCCAGTCGAATTTTTTTCTATCGAAAAAACTTCCTCCTGTGGCCAGTCGAATTTTTTTCTATAGAAAAAACTTCATACTGTGGCCAGTCGAATTTTTTTCTATAGAAAAAACTTCATACTGTGGCCAGTCGAATTTTTTTCTATAGAAAAAACTTCATACTGTGGCCAGTCGAATTTTTTTCTATAGAAAAAACTTCATACTGTGGCCAGTCGAATTTTTTTCTATAGAAAAAACTTCATACTGTGGCCAGTCGAATTTTTTTCTATAGAAAAAACTTCATACTGTGGCCAGTCGAATTTTTTTCATACTGTGGCCAGTCGAATTTTTTTCTATAGAAAAAACTTCATACTGTGGCCAGTCGAATTTTTTTCTATAGAAAAAACTTCATACTGTGGCCAGTCGAATTTTTTTCTATAGAAAAAACTTCATACTGTGGCCAGTCGAATTTTTTTCTATAGAAAAAACTTCATACTGTGGCCAGTCGAATTTTTTTCTATAGAAAAAACTTCATACTGTGGCCAGTCGAATTTTTTTCTATAGAAAAAACTTCATACTGTGGCCAGTCGAATTTTTTTCTATAGAAAAAACTTCATACTGTGGCCAGTCGAATTTTTTTCTATAGAAAAAACTTCATACTGTGGCCAGTCGAATTTTTTTCTATAGAAAAAACTTCATACTGTGGCCAGTCGAATTTTTTTCTATAGAAAAAACTTCATACTGTGGCCAGTCGAATTTTTTTCTATAGAAAAAACTTCCTCCTGTGGCCAGTCGAATTTTTTTTCTATCGAAAAAACTTCCTCCTGTGGCCAGGCGAATTTTTTTTCTATCGAAAAAACTTCCTCCTGTGGCCAGGCGAATTTTTTCTTAAAGAAAAAACTTCCTCCTGTGGCCAGTCGAATTTTTTTCTATCGAAAAAACTTCCTCCTGTGGCCAGTCGAATTTTTTTCTATCGAAAAAACTTCCTCCTGTGGCCAGTCGAATTTTTTTCTATCGAAAAAATTTCCTCCTGTGGCCAGTCGAATTTTTTTCTATCGAAAAAACTTCCTCCTGTGGCCAGTCGAATTTTTTTCTATCGAAAAAAACTTCCTCCTGTGGCCAGTCGAATTTTTTTCTATCGAAAAAACTTCCTCCTGTGGCCAGTCGAATTTTTTTCTATCGAAAAAACTTCCTCCTGTGGCCAGGCGATATTTTTTTCGAAAAAATTTTGGCACAAAATAAAACATTTATTAAAAATCATATCACTCCGAACATAAGCCAGACTTGAGACATACTTACCCAATATTTGACATATTGCAAACATATTGTGTGTGACCCTGCCAACAACTGCCACTGATGTCTAAGTTTTAGAATGTCTTTGAAAGTTTGACACAAAAGTGTTAAAAACCAACAACAATTGTTTTCAATTGTTATTGATTTGTTTTTGTTGTTGCATGAGCCAAGTACTGCTTAGCTGTTTGGTTTATTAGGTCATACTCATGGCCCGTATATAATAAAATCTCACACTCACATACAATACAGTTGATTGTTTTACAACAACAATAACAACAAGAAAAACCACAATAACAATATCAAAACATTGATAACCCAATAACAACCATAATTCCACTTTCAAATTATTGATTTACCATTTCATTGTCTTTGTTTTCTCCCCCTCCTCCAGGCAGCCAAACGTTTGGATGAGCCTCAGGCGAAAATAAACAACATCAAAGACCAGCAGGAACAATGCGAAGTGAGATTGGAAAAGGAACGCGATATGTGGGCGGCACAAATGTTTGAACTGATTGCCAAAGAAGATGTCATAGTCCATTGTATACGGGACTATGTGCTCAACCAAAGAAACTATCATGAACGTGCTCTGCACAAAGTCAACACCTCACTGGCCAATATTCAGGATATTATTGAGTCAACAGTCAAGTCACGATTCGGTACCTCACTCAACGATCATTTGGCCTCGACGAATCGTCAAATATCCTACATCATTGAGTTGTGTGTGTGCTGCTTGGTCGAGAATGGCCTGCACGAGGAGGGTCTGTTGCGGGTGGGCTGTGCCAGTACCAAACTGCGACGCATGAAACATGCTCTGGAGGCACAACATGTCAAAACCCCACTCTCTGTGGACTATCAAGACCCGCATGTTATCGGGTCCATACTCAAATTGTATTTGCGAGAGTTACCCGAACCGTTGCTGACATTTAAACATTACGATGATTTTATCCGGACCGTGGAAAGGCATTCGGAACAGGAACGCAAGGCTGCCATTAAGGCCACATTGGAAAAATTGCCCAAGGCAAATTATGACAACTTACGTTATCTCACCAAATTCCTGTGGTTGGTTACCCAAAATGTGGAATACAATAAAATGAGTTCGCACAATTTGGCCATTGTCATGTCACCGAATATGCTGTGGCCACGCCGAGATGAAAACAATCCCGACGACTATATGGGCCAGGTGAATAGTTCATCGGCCGTCAATATCATTATCGATCTGATGATTAATCATTGGGACTATTTCTTTGAGGGTGATGTGGATTTCTTTGTTACCCTGCAGCGGGGTAAATTGTACATGGAGGATAAAAGCAAATCGAATTCTTCCAATGAGAATTTGGATCGTCATGACAATGGTGAGTAGTGAATAGAATATACATTGTTCCCAATAAGCTTTTAATGTTTTCTTATATTTTGCTTTTGGTTAAGGTTATTATTGGCACATGTTTTAGTGTCGTTTCTATCTACTTCTACTACTCCTCTCCTTGTTGTTTGCTGTTGTTGTCTGTCCGCTTGGAACGCTTTGAGTATTTTATTTTTTTTTTTAATTATGTATTCATATTTTGTATTTATAGTTTCGATTATTTTTAAGTTTTGTATTATTTTTTTATATATATTTTTGTATTATATAATGTAGTAGAACCCCTTTATTGTTAACTACCAATAACTATATTTTTGTATAGTCAAGACTTACCATAAATATTTGTAAAAAACACAAAAATATCTGACAATATTAAAATAAGCTTTCGCAATATTAAACCAAGCCCCTAACAACCCTATTTTGTTTCTAACTTCGAGTTTTCTTTTATATTAAACCTACCAAATTGCTTCTAACTATACTGTAAGTAATTTCTGTTTAAGAAATAATAGTATCTTGTCAACGAATGATGTCCAATTCTACTTTTTTGTTACTTTCAAAACACCTCTAATTATTCGCTGAAGGCCTCATATAGTATTTGCAAACCCAAATCAACGTAGAATTCTAAAAATACGTTGAAGTTTTACAAAAGCACTTGTATTAATCCTGGAAGCAATATCCCACCTTTTGGCATTTCGCTGTCAAATGGATAGAGAAGTTTTTGAGTAAAACAATACTGTCAATTTTTTCTTTAAATGCCTTTAAAATTTAAAAAATTTTAAAAAGTGAGCCTTTTGTCCAAAGTTTTAGTTTCCTTCTGTGTACCCCAACACAAGCGGGAAGAATTATATATTTTTTTTTTCGGGGGATAATTTACGTCTCTGGACATCGTTAGATTTTATTATAAAAAATATAAGGTTCCAGGATCCATTTGACACATAGATAGTCGCTGGTAAAGTTTTTCCCGATATACCGAGGGTCTAAAGCAGTTCTACTGTCCAATAGGAAATATAGCTACTCGAAAGTACGTTTCTCATCGTAGAAGAAGGCACGGCAACCGTGGACCTACATAAGGAACTTCGTCCGTTTCACTCGTCTCTCCTAGACATTAAGAGAGCATGAATTATAATTATGCGGACTGCTTACCACCGACACTGATCAAAGTATTATACCACTTAAGGACAAGTCTGTCAATAGCATTCAGAGATGTTTGACTCCTCTGAAAATGGAAGAATTTCGAATCTAAGAGTAAAAAAGTGGACAATCTAGCCCCATTCATCATTTAAAGTCTCACATGGCGTAAAATCTAACCTGCTTGTCTTCAGAGAAAATTCGCTTAATTCAGATTCTTGTAAGATTAAATCTACTGTTCCAAAGGCTCAAGGGACCGTATATTGCTCCCAATTCTTTTCTCAGTAATAGTCAATACAAATCGAAAGTTTATTTAATAATAGGCCGAAACCCCACGTCATTTGGAAGAGTACGTTTTTCACGGTGGGCACGATAATCTCAGCACCTAGAGAAGAACTTGAATAGTAATTATACGACCTGCTTATTGCCGACTCTTGATCATATTAATATACAACTCAAGGATAAATCTGAAATAGACCTAAATGTCACAGTCATCCAGAGGCAGACTCCGCTTAAAATGTAAATATTTCTAATCAAAGACTAAAAGTTAAACAATCTAGTCCTATTCTTCCCCAGTTTTAAGAAAGTTTATGCCATGGCGTGTCTTAGCATAGAAATCTGATCTTGAGATCCTTTTTTCTAACGTTGGATTTAATTTTCTAGGTTGTCTCCTGCTTTTAATTTAAGATGATTTTTTCAATAGAAAAAAATTCGCCTGGCCAAAGGACGAAGTTTCTTCAATAGAAAAAAATTCGCCTGGCCACAGGACGAAGTTTTTTCAATAGAAAAAAATTCGCCTGGCCACAGGACGAAGTTTTTTCAATAGAAAAAAATTCGCCTGGCCACAGGACGAAGTTTTTTTCAATAGAAAAAAATTCGCCTGGCCACAGGACGAAGTTTTTTTCAATAGAAAAAAATTCGCCTGGCCACAGGACGAAGTTTTTTTCAATAGAAAAAAATTCGCCTGGCCACAGGACGAAGTTTTTTTCAATAGAAAAAAATTCGCCTGGCCACAGGACGAAGTTTTTTTCAATAGAAAAAAATTCGCCTGGCCACAGGACGAAGTTTTTTTCAATAGAAAAAAATTCGCCTGGCCACAGGACGAAGTTTTTTTCAATAGAAAAAAATTCGCCTGGCCACAGGACGAAGTTTTTTTCAATAGAAAAAAATTCGCCTGGCCACAGGACGAAGTTTTTTTCAATAGAAAAAAATTCGCCTGGCCACAGGACGAAGTTTTTTTCAATAGAAAAAAATTCGCCTGGCCACAGGACGAAGTTTTTTTCAATAGAAAAAAATTCGCCTGGCCACAGGACGAAGTTTTTTTCAATAGAAAAAAATTCGCCTGGCCACAGGACGAAGTTTTTTTCAATAGAAAAAAATTCGCCTGGCCACAGGACGAAGTTTTTTTCAATAGAAAAAAATTCGCCTGGCCACAGGACGAAGTTTTTTTCAATAGAAAAAAATTCGCCTGGCCACAGGACGAAGTTTTTTTCAATAGAAAAAAATTCGCCTGGCCACAGGACGAAGTTTTTTTCAATAGAAAAAAATTCGCCTGGCCACAGGACGAAGTTTTTTTCAATAGAAAAAAAATTCGCCTGGCCACAGGACGAAGTTTTTTTCAATAGAAAAAAAATTCGCCTGGCCACAGGACGATGTTTTTTTCAATAGAAAAAAATTCGCCTGGCCACAGGACGAAGTTTTTTTCAATAGAAAAAAATTCGCCTGGCCACAGGACGAAGTTTTTTTCAATAGAAAAAAATTCGCCTGGCCACAGGACGAAGTTTTTTTCAATAGAAAAAAATTCGCCTGGCCACAGGACGAAGTTTTTTTCAATAGAAAAAAATTCGCCTGGCCACAGGACGAAGTTTTTTTCAATAGAAAAAAAATCGCCTGGCCACAGGACGAAGTTTTTTTCAATAGAAAAAAATTCGCCTGGCCACAGGACGAAGTTTTTTTCAATAGAAAAAAATTCGCCTGGCCACAGGACGAAGTTTTTTTCAATAGAAAAAAATTCGCCTGGCCACAGGACGAAGTTTTTTTCAATAGAAAAAAAATTCGCCTGGCCACAGGACGAAGTTTTTTTCAATAGAAAAAAAATTCGCCTGGCCACAGGACGAAGTTTTTTTAATAGAAAAAAAATCGCCTGGCTAAAATATCGTATATTGTCGATTAACGATTTAGTTTTGGCTTGTAACACCATTAAGGTTGTCTTGGTAATTTACTCTAGAAATCAAATGTTAACACCCCAAGATACGCTTTGTCTTAGATCAAGCTAATAACATAAATTACACCAAATCACTCACACTCTAAAAATTCAATATTCTTCTTTTTCAGATGTTGCCGAAAGTCCACGTTACGGTACGATTAGACGGCAGAAGCCCTGTGCACCATCGCCTCCCATGAAACTGCAAAATTTAATGGTTAGTTCCGATCCCAATGGTAGCAACACAACGGAGGCAAGCAAAAACAATGGAGAGCAACACAATAATCACCAAAGAGCCAAGGAATTATTTCCTTCCAATGCGGACGGTGGTAATAGTCAACAGAATAATATTTCACCCAATAACAATAATGGCCATAGTGAAAAACCTGAGATTCCTCCATTACCCAAACAACTGATACTGCAGCAACAACAACAACACCAGGACAATTCATCGACAAATGCAAATAACATAAGTGGCCCCCAGCAAAATACTGGTCCACCGCCACCGTTATCTGCCAAACCCGTACCCATGACACGTACCCAATTCTTTGGTTTAGATACCTTGCCCTCACCCACAGCTGATCGTAAGAGTAATGACAGTGTCAATTCGTTGACCTTCAAACCAGATCTCCCACAAAAGCCAAAAATTCCCAAACGGCCAATGGTCTTGGGCCTGACATCCGTTACAACAACAACAACGAACGCCAGCAATCGGGGAAGTGATGATGAATCCACCATGGCGACGACAACACAAATTAATAATGCCACAACAAATGGTTCATTCCGAGGCAATAAAACAGCCGAACAATTGGTGCAGGAACATTGTGATAATGTAACAGCCTTACAGGCCAACATAGGCAGTAGTAACACCTCCATACCCTCAGCCATATTAAAGGAGGCCAATCATAACAATCATAATTCGGCAACGCATGATGCTGTCAATGCCAATCAGCAGCCACCACCACCATCTGTAGTCAATAAATTGACAACATTTAGTTATAACACCCCCTCGGCCACCAACAACCTCCTTCACACATCCCAATCCTCCGCAAATTCCAATCAGCACAATGTTGGTAGTAGTGGTGATCAAAATCAGAAAACCGCAATGGAGACAACGCGTCTAACGCCCACCACCCCGGTATCACCCAATATGATAATGACTCCCAAACGACCAACAGTGCCTGCTCCACCCCCGCCTGTTATTGTTAAGAAACCCGTAGAATAAGATGCACTATTTTAGTTTAGTGATCCGTGATTTACATTTTTCATTTATGTTTTGAGTGTTTTTTGTTGTGCGTACGCATTTCTCTTCGTTTTGCACTTCAAAATTAATTTTGAAGAAAAGGCTGGATTTGTTTTCGCAAAATTGAGAAAAATGAAAGGGAAAGTTTTATATTTACAGGATATTAATATCATACGAAAGATAAATACATTATTCTGTATTCTTTTATTACTTGGAAGTATTCAAACCAGGAGTTTTAAAAATTTTTAATCTGCTAAAGCAACAAAGTAAGCTTAGGTCCGAAAAACAATTCTAACTAGCCATGTAATTTTATAAAAATAATATTTTAAGTCAACTGAGTAATTGGGATGACCCAGTGAAGATTTTGTAAAATTTTCCTTTGGGTCATTGAATAACTCTTTTAAATTCGTTTTACAAAATTTTTGAAAATATGTAAATAAAACGAGCAAATTATAATATTTAAATATATTAAAGCATGTCTCTTATAAACGCCGCTTTATTTCCCTAAAGAAAGGTTATGTTTAAATTGACAACAAAAAAATCGCTCAATGTCAATGTTCCTGGGGCGAACAATAAAGTCAAACTCAAATAGAATTTTAATAAATCAATTTAAAATTGATGTTCAGAGATTGGGTTTTAGTTTAGACGTGAGGTTACGGACCATATCACCTCTTTAAAATCTCTGCTCCATGTTCAGAGATTGGGGTTAAGTTTTAAACTAAAAAAATGTGAGGTTACGGACCACATTAACCTCTTTCCACATTAATCTCCGTTCCATGTTCCAAAAATAATGTCCCAAACTAAAAAAAAAAACTGAAATTATGGACCATATTAATATTTTATTTAATAAATTTGTTATCTAAATTTTAATTAATTTTAAATTCGATATATCTTTTAAGATGCCTTTATTTCTTTTTTAAAAAGTGATGCTATTTTCATTTCTTTTTTTAAATTTTACTTACAAAAATTTGATGTCGTGGACTCAAATAGAAAACTCTAAACATGTACCTAATCTGTCCTTATAAAGTACTGAACGTTTTTTCTAAGAGGACTATAAAAAATGAGACATGGATTTATGCAGAGAGGCCAATGTACATTTAGGGTTCACTTTTGAAGGAAATACGTTGACCTGTTTTATGCAATTAGTGTTTCTCTAGGAAACTTCAAAACGTCTTTCCAAAGAAATAAAAAATAGTGATATTTTTGTACTCTGTAAACCGTAAAAGGTGGATTGTTCTCGGGCTGTAAACTATCTAGTCGGCCATACCTTGTAATTATTGTAGCATGGTCCTAGAAACGTCCCAGAACAAAATTTCTTTATTACGAACACACAAATTGTTCCCCATTTCCACTTTTATGCCCTCCACCATAGTATGGATCAAATATTACGTTGTCCCTCGAATGTATATTTTAAACCCACAAGGTATTTATATTTTTGATCAGCTTAAATTTCTAAGTCGATATAAGGATGTCCGTATGTCTGTTTGTCCAGCCGTCTGTGGAAATCACTTTGGCTTCCGAACGAAATGAATTAGGTTGATAAAATTTTACTCAGGTGTATTTTTTATCTGGAGAATTTTTGCAAATGGGTCATGTAGGCGCATTTAAGAGTTTTTTGTTCTAGTCACAATTTTGAACCGAATTTGCTGTAAATTAATAGTTTGTGTTTCCAGTACAAAGAAAATGACTATATAGTCCCAGGTGCATAAAACTGACTATATGGGTGTAAGTTTAGGTATAACTCTTATAAAACTGTAGACACACTTTCCACGAATAATTTCAAATTCGCAATGGGCACTAGTTCCTATTCCTCTTTCCTTTACAGGAAATTTGCTTTGCGTAACCCCCATATAACGATACATAAAAATATTCGGTATTTTGATGATTTTAGCCTCATTATACCCTACACCACAAGGTGGTCAGGGTATTATGTCTTTGTTTTGTAACAGGTGAAAGGAAACGAGATAGACCCATAGTTTCTTTTGATGATCTGCATAGAATCACATTCTGAGTCGATTTATGCATGTCCGTCCGTCAGTCCATGTATTTTTGTGAACAAAGTACAGTTCGCATCTATTACCCAATCCAGATGGAATTTTACACAAATCATTTGTTTGGCCCAAGGACGAACCCTATTGAAATTGGAGATAATAAGTCAAAAAAAAAAAAAAAAAATAGCTCCCAAATATATCTTCGCCCGATTTGCTTTTTTGTGTGCACCAAACGTGTACAATCAGCCCGAATAGTATGGAATTTTGCATATACCACCAAATTAAGCCTGAAAATAAGTATGCCAAATTTGATCGAAATCGATTCAGATATAGCTAAAGCTAATTTGGTCCCTAGAGTCTCTCCCCCTAAAAATGTCCTTCAAAACCATCAGGGTTGTAATTGCCGGCAATGCCTTTCCTTTTTCAATTTTTCTCACAAATCCAGCCTTTCTAATTTTTGTTTCGTGTTCTGTTTCTATTGCTACAATTTCGAAATGAAAAAAAAAAAAACTGAGTCCTTATAGTTTCTAAAACCAACCCATCTACCTTTAATTGTTTTTTAATGCTTTTTAATTTTTTTTTATTCCATGTTCCTTTTAAGTTTTTGTATAAATATTTTAAGCAAAAAAAAAAAATAATAACTTCAGTTTACTTAACGCACAATAATGCTAAGAAGACAAAGAAGGGCAAAACAATTTCTTTTTTTGAAAAAAAAAAAACTATAAAAAATTTCTAAAATAATTTTTATTAAAAAACTAATGAAAATGTAAAAGAAGTATTCTTCTAAAATAACAAACAGCTGTAAAATTTGTACAATTTGATTCGAATGGATTTAAATGAGTTATGACTTGGTTTCTACGCAAATGATTAATTAAATTTTGATTTTGAATCGTTAAAATTAATGGCATGTTCCCCTATGGCGATACGAAAGTAAATTCGAATGAAACACATAAATTAAAAAAAATCCAAAATAATTGAAATGAGTGAAAAAATCTGTCCGGCCGAGCCGAACTTTAAAAACCCTCTACCATTTGGAACGTATTTGGCAAAAAAATAAAATCCGTTAAAAAATCTTAAAAATACCGAATGTAGCCGTTATATTAGGGTCTATACGACGATGTGGGCCTGCGTAGGCAACTTTTGTCATAAACCAATGCAATATTCACATGCAAAATTTGAAAAAAAAATCGGTGAAAAATGTCGCTAAAATCATCAAAATACCGTATATCGGTAGGTACCATTATGTGAGGGCTATACGAAGAGTTTAACCTTCACAGAAAATTTTCTGTCATAGGCTGTAGTATCCATTACGAACTTCAAATACCAAATTTTGAAACAATTCCGGTGAATAATGTCGCTAAAATCATCAAAATACCGAATATCGGGAGGTACAGTTATATCAGAGCTATACGAAGACGTTGACCTGCAGGGAAAGTTTTCTGTCATAGGCCGTAAAATCCAATACGAACTTCAAATAAAAAATTCGAAACAATTTCGGTGAATAATGTCGCTTAAATCACCAAAATACCGAAAATATGGGGGGTATACGAAGGCCTGGACATGCATGGCCCATTTCCAATACCAAAAGTCCTGCAGAAATATAATACATTTGAGTAAAAGTTTATCAACCAACTTCATTTCGTTCGGAAACTAGAGTGATTTCCACAGACGGACGGTAATCGCGAAATCTACATAGAATTTTATGCTGATCGAGACATTTGTACTTTGAGAGGTCTAAAATGTATGTTTCGAGGTATTATAAACGGCATGACAAACTTAATATACCCTCCATACTATGGTGGATGGTATAAAAGGAAACATCCAAGGAATGGCTGTTTTTTCTTTTGAGTTCTCTTTTGTATTGCCATAGAGAAATAAGCCATTAATTTTAAGGACTCAGGAATAATTTTTTTTATATATTTATTAATTCATTGAAAATCATAATTGAGAAATCATTCGTTTCAAATTTTCCAAAAATCGTAGGCTGTTACAAAAAACTCATTGGCATTTGAAGAAAGCATTTTTCTCAGACAACAAGAAAACCGAAAGCAATTTATTCAGCATCATCACAATAATATACATATACATATGAGGAAATTATAATAAGACATATAAAATAAAATGATGATTCATAAAACATTAAGTGCTATATATTATTACTATTATTTATAAATAAATAATACATTTTTTTTTAAATTGCTTATATTACTAAAAACAAACCAACTACATTTGCTGTCATAGTCATATCTTTAATGAATTATATTTATATACTTTCTATATATATACATACTAAAAAATATATACATACTATAACTCTGTCATAATACATAAAACATATATAATACATCATTAATTACAATATATAAATATTTTCAAATAGTAATACAACAAATCTTATACTTTGATGCGTATTTGATTCGCATTATCATCAAGAATATGTAATACGAAGAAAAGAAATGACATTATTCAAACAAACACACATATATATTTAACACATTTAGTACATATACATATAGACCATGTGTATGTTTCGTATATTAACTAATAACTACATAATAATATTAAATAAAAATATTTATATATCTACTATGAAAAACAAACTATTATCAATGTCTGTATGTCTGTCAAAATAAAAAGTTGACTTAAATACTTGTCCTGTATTATGTAGAAGTCCTATTTTCTTCTTCCTTCCTTCCTATTTTCTTCTTCCCGTTATTATTATTTTATTTTCCAAAAATGTATTATTTTTTTTTACCAATTTTTTTGTTTTTAATTTTTTTGTATATATCGATGTTTCATTTTTTTTTAATAATTTTAATTTTAATTTCTTCTCAAGAAAATTATGTTTGTAATGGATTATATTCCTAAAGGACATTATGGTTGTGTTCTTTGAAGAAATAAAAAGAAACGCAAAATAAAAATAATATTATTTACTTATAAATTATGATTTCGGAAATTATTTTTTTAGTTTAGAAAGTGGCCAAATAATATAAATAATAATGCAAGGAGTAGCAAGAGTGATTTTGAAGGGCTGAAACAGACCAATTCAGAAAAAAATCATTTAATCTTTATTTGAGTTTGATAGTTAGGTCCATAGAATTTTATGTTTAAAGATTATTTTATTGCAAATATAGTACAATTTTGGCATACTCTTTCTAAAATTTCGGTTGGTATCTCACGAATAAATGCTTCAATGATGTCTTTCAATGCGTCAATTGAAGCTGACTCGTCCGTATAGAAATGAGCTTAGTGAGAACCAAAAAAAAAAAAAAAAACAGTAAAGAAAGTCTTAAAGTCGGGCGGGGCCGACTTTATGATACCCTACACCACTTTGCTAATTGAGTAGAGCTCCAAATAACAATTAAAAGTTTTTATGGGAGAATTCAATCATACACGCTATGATTATAATTATAACTTAAAGTTCAAAGGACTAAATATGCCGAAGAATTTGTATCTTTTAAATTCGGAATTGTATTGCCCATTTGGTGCAAAATTAATTTGAAATCGGATAAAGAATCGAACCAAATCTGAACCGATCTCGATAAAATTTGGCAAAGATATTTCTGAACTGTATTTGATATATTTCCCTGAATATCGTTGTTACGGAGTGCATATTACGGTTGTGGGTAACAAATACAACAAATCGGATGAATAATATATATGGAAGCTATAGCTATATCTGAACCGATCTTCACCAAATTTGACATACTAGCTTCTAGACTCAATTCGGTCGTAAGTGCCAAATTCCATCCCATTTGGACAAATATTAGACGCTTGGTGCACAATAAAAGGTAAATCGGACGAAGTTATATATGGGAGCTATATCCAAATCTGAACCGATCTCGATAAAATTTAGCAAAGGTATTTCTGAGCTGCATTTTATATATTTCCCCAAATATTGTTGTTGCAGAGTGCATATTACGGTGGAGGTGGACAAAAATAACAAATCGGATGAACAATATATATGGGAGCTATAGCTATATCTGAACCGATTTCGATCAAATTTGGCATACATATTTTCAGGCCTAATTTGGGTGTATATGGAAAATTCTATACAATTCGTGCTGATATTTCACGTTTGGTGCACAATAAAAAGCAAATCGGACGAAGATATATATGGGAGCTATATCTAAATTTTGACCGATTATCTCCAATTTCAATAGGGTTCGTCCTTGGGCCAAACAAAAGATCTTTGCAAAATTTCTTCTGGATCGGGCAATAAATGGGACCTGTACTTTGTTTACAAAAATACATGGACGGACGGACATGCATAAATCGACTCAGAATGTGATTCTATGCAGATCATCAAAAAGAACTATGGGTCTATCTCGTTTCCTTCTGCCTGAACAAACAAACAAATGCACAAAGACATAATACCCTGACCACCTTGTGGTGTAGGGTATAAAAAGTTGGATATCATCTCATTGTAGCGCTCAGCATTCACAGTTACATTACGATTTACAGCTTCTTTAGAGAAGTATGACCCAATGATGTCACTAGCCATAAACCGCACCAAACTATGACTTTTCCTGAGCGTTTTTCTAGCTTCTGTATTGCTTGTATAATGAAATATAAAAATTCAATCGACGACTCCCCGCATCAGTATGCATTATATGGTACCAGGTCATGCGAACATTAGAGGTAACAAGATTGCGAACTCTCTCGCTAAAACAGGTAGGGATTTAGCAACAGTAAACTTGGACAATCCACAGCCCCTTAACGTGTAACGTCTAGCATTAGACCTAGGCAAAACCACAAAAAAAGACAGAGATTACGTGGTAACAGGCATCCTAACGGACCACCTGGGTCAACAAGCTCATTTGTACAAGTTACGATGTAGAGATAACAGCATATGCAGGGTATGCGGGGAAGATGATGTAATGTTGGAGAATTTACTCTGTCAATGCCCAGCCTAGTTTGGAAATATCAGATCCCAATTCATAGGGAACGACTCTATACCAGTCCTTAATCAGATCATGGTAAATGAAATGAAACAGTTAAGGCAACTGAATTCCTGACATAATAAACTGTAAACGGCCTCTCTTCTCTTAATAACTTTAGTGTAGAGCGCACAAGAGGCCTATACTGACTTAAGTGTATGTCCACTGACCCTCCTTTCAACCAAATCTACTGCTTTTAAAAAGACGTATATTTTCAAGAATTTCCAATAAAAGTTTTATGAAAAGAATTAATCATTTGATAGGTCAAAACGTGCCTTGTCGAAATAACGGTTTTAGACCCTAGGTCTCTTTGGGCCAAATCCGTTTCAGGACATTTGGAGTCTATCTAGCGACGTCCGTCTGGCTGGCTGGTGCCCACAATAACTCTCGAAGGGAGTATCCGATTTGGTACATTGTAATATTCTTGTCAAACCTAGATTGAGTTCGGAGATGGGCAATATTGGTCCACTCCTTCTGGTAGCTCTTCCACAAAAGGTTGAAATTTTCACAAAATATATTTTCTCCACAGAACGAGGAACAATAATCCCATTTTGCAACAACTTTGCAAATACAAATATTTGCTTCAGTGCAATGTCAGGCGCGAAAATGGACATAGCCCTGTCTGTCCGCCCGTCTGTTGTAATCACGCTACAGTCAAAACGAATAAAGATAGAAGCTAAATTTTTACACATATCAGTCTTTTATGTGCAAATAGGTCAAGTTCGAAGATGGTCTATATCGGTCCACGAATACCCCCGATATTCGGTTTTTGATGATTGTAGCCAAAATGTTCAATATAATTGTCTAAAGATCCCTCTGCGTACTTTACCCCCTGGAAGAGAAATGTCTATATAGGTCCACGACTTTCCCCATATAACCGTACCTCCCTATATTCAGTATTTGGATGATTTTAGCCTCATTTTTCAATGAAATTGTCTAAAAGAGAAATGTCTGTATAGGTCCACGCTGTCGTATAGCCCACATACAACGGTACCCGACGATATTAGATATTTTAACAATTTTAGGAGCATTATTAACCGGAGTTGTTTCAAATTTCGTATTTAGAGTTCGTAATGGGTACTACAGTCCATGACAGAAAATTGTCTTTGCAGGTCCAGGTCTTCGTATAGGCCCTCCCTATAGTCGGTATTTTGAAGATTTTAGCGACATTATCCACCGGAATTGTTTCTAATTTCGTATTTCGAATTCGTAATGGGTACTACAGCCTATGACACAAAATTGCGTACGCAGGTCAAGTTCTTCGTATAGGCCTCATATATAAGTACCTCTCTTTAGTTGGTATTTTGACGATTTTAGCGACATTATTCTCCGGAATTGTTTCAAATTTGGTATTTGAAGTTCGTAATGGGAACTACAGTCTATGTCAGAAAATTGTCCATGCAGGTCCAGGTCTTCGTATATACCTTCCCTATAGTCGGTATTTTGAAGATTTTAGCGACATTATCCACCGGAATGGTTTAAAATTTCGTATTTCGAATTCGTAATAGGTACTATAGCCTATCACAAAAAATTGCGTATGCAGGTCAAGTTCTTCGTATAGGCCCCATATATCAGTACCTCTCTTTAGTTGGTATTTTGACGATTTGAGCGACATTATTCTCCGGAATTGTTTCAAATTCGGTATTTGAAGTTCGTAATGGGAACAACAGTCTATGTCAGAAAATTGTCCATGCAGGTCCAGGTCTTCGTATAGGCCCTCCCTATAGTCGGTATTTTGAAGATTTTAGCGACATTATCCATCGGAATTGTTTCAAATTTCGTATTTCGAATTCGTAATGGGTACTACAGCCTATGACAAAAAATTGCGTATGCAGGTCAAGTTCTTCGTATAGGCCCCATATATCAGTTCCTCTCTATATTCGGTATTTTGACGATTTTAGGTACAATTCTCACCGAATTGTTTGAGATATCGTATTTGAGGTTCGTAATGGATGCCACAGCCTGTGTCTGTGCAGGTCCACGTAGTCGTATAACCCCCATATAACGGTATCTCCCTATATTCGATATTTTGAAGGTTTTAACTACATTATTCACGGGATTTTTTTTCAAAATTCGTATTTGAATATTAAAATAGCTTATGACAAAAGTTGCCTATGCAGGTCCACGTCTTCGTATAGACCCCAATATAACGACTATATTCGGTATTTTTAAGATTTTAACAGAATTTTTAGCGGATTATTGCTTTTTATATCCTCCACCATACTATGGAGGGTATATTAATTTTGTCATTCCGTTTGTAACTCCTCGAAATACTCATGTCAGACCCAACAAAGTATATATATTCTTGATCAGCGTAAAATTTAGCCATGTCCGTCTGTCTGTTTGTCCGTCTGTCGGTTATAATCACGCTATCTTTCGAACAAATTGAGTTAGAAGGCTAAAAATTTTGCAAACATGTATATTTTGCCAGTAGGCAGATTAAGTTCGTAAGTGGGCCATGTTGGTCCAAATTTTCATATAGCCCCCATATAACGGTACCCCCCGATATTCGGTATTTTGATGATTTTAGCGACATTATTCACCGGATTTGTTTTAAATTTGGTATTTGAAGTTCGTGATGGATACTTCAGCCCATGCCAGAAAATTGTCTGTGCAGGTCCACGTCTTCGAATAGCCCCCATATAACGGTACCCCCCGATATTCGGTATTTTGATGATTTTAGCTACATTATAAACATATTTTTCTTCATGTTTCGCATTTAAATATTGTAATAACTTATGACAAAGGTTGTCTATGCAGGTCCATGTCCTCGTATAAGCATTCGGTATTTTTAAGATTTTAACAGAATTTTTAGCAGATTTTATTTTTTGAATATTTCCAAATTTGTTCCAAATGGTGGAGGGTATTCAAAGTTAGGGCTGGCCGAACTTATTGCTTTTTTACTTGTTAGCTATACTTTCATAATCTACTGGATAGGGAGTTGGCCAGCTCCAAGGGCAATTGCTGGTTGCTAAGTAACGATGACTATGTCTGGTAAATTGCGAGACTTTCTTCTAATTCAAGTAAAGGCATACAATTTTACAAAGCTCTGCCGGCAATGATTCCGTCTGATAGGTATTGCCTTAAAAAGACGGTCTAATTAGTTCTTTGGGAAATCTTTGATAGCATTTCACGAATTTTGCAATACAAGTTTAATCAAACGAATGGATTGATCCTGAAAAAAATATATATATTTTTTATTTAATAATTGATTTTCTTTACTAAATTAATTTATGGTTGTGATTTATTTTTTAATATCAAAATCTTGCATAAAAATGCAATTTAAATAAAAATTTCCCTTTTATCATTTATCCTCTTAATTTCCCTCACATACCATAATTATAATGATTACCATAATATTATTAATTAGATTACAACATATTCTTAGACATACTCAACACCTCACTAATTGTATGAGAACAGTAGACCAACAACACACATCAATAAACAAAAAATAGGGACTTAGTCGGTAGAAAGAAAGAAATAATCTAAGCAGAAACCCAAAAACAAAAAATAAAATCTATACTTTTTCAAATAAAAAATAAACCCCAACAACATGTTTTCACTTTACCTTCTATTTTCCTGTACCTCAAACCAATTTAGGTTAGGAGGAGATCCAAACGTCGCAGCAGCAAATTAGTGAGGAAACCATAAAAGTGGTCACCCAGCCAACCAATGACCACATAAACAACAATTGCCTATGGAAATTCTTGCAATTTCTTTCATTTTTTTCGGTTTCCTTCATTCAGTTGTCGTGTGGCTATCGAAAATGTAACATCTCTGGAAGATGGTCGTCTTCTACTCAATTTGATTTCTAATAATTGGATAATTTTTTTCCGGAAAATCATGAAAACTTCCAAAAGTGGTGGGGCATTTGCCAATTCGGCCACGGGTTATGGTAAAAAACCAAACAGTGCATTTTCCGCTTCATCCTCACAAAGACATTACTCGAAAAGTGCCGCCAAAGACGAAGTGACTAAAGTTGTGACCAAAAAAGACGATAAACCCAAGTGTGAACATCACAAACTAGTCGATGATGATGGCAATGAATTGAATTCAGGATTTGGTGCCTATTTGAGATCCAGTGAGGGTGAGTATTTAAGAAAATAATACTACATAAGTCTTTCATGGATAGAAGACTCTTAACACAATTGGTGGTGTCCGAAAAAATAGCCACATGTCCTGTCGGATATACACTTAAGCCAGTAAAGGTCTGTTGTGTTATTGTATTAGGAATCCAGTTGTCTTAACCAAATTCCTTAAATGTTTTTATACCCTCAACAACAAAGTCAAAAGCCATAATTTTTACATTTTTTTTTTAAATTTTATTGAATGAAAGAAAAAAAATGGCGGAAATAGCATCAAATTTTAGAATAAGTTTACGTTTGTTCGAATTGATCACCTTTGGCACGAATTATGGCCTTCAAATGGCCAATGAAACCGTCACACGCTGCCCGAATGCTGCTCTGCGGTATTTTGGCCCATTCCCGGCGAAGCGCTTGTTGGAGGTGATCGACACTTTGGTATTTTTTAGTGCCAACCTTGCTTTCCAAAATACTCCAGACCAGTATGCGCTGGAAATGAAGCGAGAAACCTCATTTTGTAACCATTCTCGGGTGGCGCGTGCTGAGTGTGATGGTGCTGAGTCCTGTTGGAATGTCCAAGATCTGCGGCCAAAATGTTTGTGTGCCCACCTTCCAGAATATTTTCGAGATAATGTTCTTTATTTATTTGTCGATTAATACGAGCGGAGAGCGACCATCCGTTGTTATGGCGGCCCACACCGTCACCATGACCGGCGCTTAAGTTCTAGTGATCAACCGAAGGTGCACATTTTTAGCTGACCTCTTTGGCAAGACGATCATTTACAAACTGCTGGACAATGAATATTTTCTGATCGGAGAAAACCAAATTCGGCAGTTCACCACTTTCGGTCAAGCGAAGCAATTCTTTAGCTCTTTTGAGTCTATTTTCTTTCTGTTGCGGTGTAAGTTCTTGCACTTTTTGGAATTTCAATGGCTTTACCCCGAGCTCATTTTTCAATATTTGCCGAATGGAACATTGCGATATGTTCTGCTCACGAGCCATTTTTCGGTCATTGCGAGGCGGGTTTCGATCAAGTCGCTTCTTTACTTTTCGAAAAATTTCTGCTGATGTTGCTGTTTTCCTCCGTCCACTTCCTTCACGTCGGGCTACGCTACCAGTATCACGGTAACGGGTGATGGTACGAGACAAAAATGATTTATTCACATTTAAATGCTGGAGTGCTCTAACGATAGCCACTTGTGGTTCTCACGCCAAATATAAAGAAATCATACTATCACGCTTGAATTCCATGACGAATATGTTGGAGGAGTGGCTTCGAAATGACAGCAGTTGGTTGCAGTTCTTTCATCTCACCCTGTACCACATTGACCAACAGCTTCGGAACCTCTTCATAAAGGGTGAACAGATTGAATAATCATACCTCAAGGCTGGGGGTATACATCTGTCGGCAAAACCGACTGATACTATTTCACTCGTTTTAAAATATGGCTATTGTTTGACTTTTTGTTGATATTATAAGTTAATATTTGAGGTTGGATTAATTTTGAAAATTTTTCTCCGCTCCTTGGGGTTTTTCTTCTAAATTCGATTAACTTTAAATGCAAATATGTTAAAAATTGACTTCAAGTGTATTCTAAAGTTACAAGTTGGTTGCAGTTCTTTCATCTCACCCTGTACCACATTGACTAACAGCTTCGGAACCTCCCTCATAAAGGGTGAACAGATTGAATAATCATAACTTAAGGCTGGGGGTATACATTTGTCGGCAAAACCGACTTATACTATTTTACGCGTTTAAAAAATGGGTATTGTTGGACTTTTTGTTGAGATTATAAGTTAATATTTGAGGTTGAATTGATTTTGAACAATTTTCTCCGCTCCTTGAGGTTTTTCTTCTGAATTCGATTAACTTTAAATGCAAATATGTTAAAAATTGACTTCAAGTCTATTCTAAATTCTAAAGATATATACGGCATTTTTCTGACATAGGTCACAAACTGGTTTCTTTTTGATAAAAGAACAATTATAAAAAAATGTGTATTCATTTTTTCAATAACTTTTAATTTAATTTTTCAATTGCAGGTGTTGAAATGATGAAATTATTTGTCTTTGCCAATACTATAATGTTGATACTTACCATGGCCTGGCCACAGTTCAAACAGCAATATATTTGGTTAATGCAGTGGTTGGATACTTTCCGAGAAGATTGAATCTCTGCAAGAAACTAAACGCAATACAAAGAAAATCAAAAAATTATTTCAAATACAAAAGAAATCTCTTCCCAGGAAACTCTTACAAAATGGTGGTTGGTCCATTTGCCCAGGGCATATTTCTAATGGGTATCATTTATTGGTATTCCAAGGGACTGATGAATTTGATCAATGACTACTATCGTTCGGAGTTTAATCGCAAACTAAAAACTAGCGCCGTGGATCAGAAAAGTTACGATATGAAAAGAGATATCTACGATTTGGATGACATGGATGAGTTGATACGTTTGGAACGTCTAAAAGATATGGAAAGGCAAATGGCAAATGGAAAACAAGTGGTGGGTGATATTGTGGAGCCCATTGAGGAGTGTACTGATTCGGAATACAAAGGAACTTGTGAAAATGAGGGATTTTTCAATGATTCCCGGCAATGTTATTATCCAAACTTGAAAAACTTATTTTTAAATATTCTCTTACAATTTGAAGATTGTCACCTTAATAGTAGGGAAAAGTATACTATTATTAATTATCCCATGTGTATGTTAAATGAAGGTGTTACTTAGTTCTTAAGATTATTTATTAAGCTTTATTGTTTTTTTAGGACATAACAAACAAAAGAAAATATGCTAAGTCTTAAAATAATCCCATTACAAGTTTCATTTTTAGTTCTTAACAAGGTAAGTACTTTTCCAGGTTGTGAATTTGTTTCCATGAATTTTAACTTCCTCCAATTAGAGTATCCAATACAGGATTACTAGAGAAAAGAAGACATGCAGAAATATCCAAAACCAATATAACCTGGAAAGAGATAGAAAACAAATAAAACAAGTTAAAAAGAAGTACGTTCGGCCGGGGTGAACTTTGAGTACCCTCCACCATTTGGAACGAATTTGGAAATTTCTGATAAAATCTTAAAAATACCGAATATAGCCATTATATTGGGGTTTATACGACGTGGACCTACATAGGCATTGTTTCTCATAAGCCATAACCATTTCAAATTCGAAACTTGTAATAAACAGTGAATAATGTAGCTAAAATCATCAAAATACCGTATATACGGAGGTGTCGTTATATCGGAGCTATTCGAAGACCTGGATCATAGATAATTTTCTGTCACAGGCTGTAGAATCCATTAAGCAGGCCACCCACAGGCGAATTTGTTCGACGAGCATGTGTTGTTTACATCGTTTGTGTTAGTGAATTTTGTGTTCGTCGTTTTGTTCGCCAAAAATTAAAAAGTTTCAATCTTTTCTGTGTTCGATCGAACATTTGACACAGTGGGTGGCAGTGTTTGCCGAACATCAGTTGAAAAATATTTTTTTAGAGTGAAGACGTACTTAAAATGTCACAACAATTTCTATCGGAATTTATCAATTGCCTGGAAAATGAACCAGCATTGTGGTAAACAAAAAGCGACATATATAAAAATAAAAATGCTAGAAACAAATCTTCCCACGTTTTATTAAATAAATATAAAAATGTGGATGAACATGCGTCCAAGACTCTAAGAAGAAATTCCAGTTAAAAAATTTAAATTTTCGTAGCTTTGGCCAAAAAGCGCAAAATCGCTGAAAGCCTTTCATTTGCACTTATTGCTTCTCTCATTGTAGTATCCTGTCGATGAATTTCTGGAGCTACCAAATTTAATAGAGCTGTATATGTTCAGCGTCCATTCTAAGAAAATTCTTTAAATCCACCCGAGAACTTTCTTTCAGTTCCTTTAAGAGTTTTGTATGTGTGAACTGTTGGCGCTTTGCATACCATTCTTTCATCCATATGCTGTGTTTTCTTTTTTAACTTCCTCCTTATTTTTTTTCCTCAAAACAAACATGTATTGCCATCAAGGCAATGACTGTGTCGCGGTCGCTGTCTGATGACATGTTTACTCGATGAAAATTGTATACAAATGATGTTCGCGAGCATGTTCGCACTCGTTGGTGGGCAAATGAAATTTTTGTTCGACGAACAGTTCGTCGAACAGATTCGCCTGTGGATGGCCTGCTTTATGCTAGGAACACAATTGGAGCGAACGACGAATTTTTTCGCGGCGTATGTTCGTCGTCAAAAATAAAACACATATGTGTATATGGAAGTGCACACAATCACGGCACCGGCGAAAATTTCGTCGGTCGCCGCGAACTCAATTAGCTTTATTTCTATTTCATACGCCGGCGACCGGCGAACAAAACAGTACAAGGTGGCCATACTTGTACGAATTTTATGTGTTTTAGTAAATAAAGTTACTTTTTACTTTAAAATTTGTTATGGTCACTCTACTATCTGTTACTCGTATAAAAAAAACATAATTAATTTGTTTATTTATTTGTGTACTTGCGCCTGAGTGAAGATGGATATCAGTGAATTTATAATAGAGAAGATGGACATAAGTGAAATTATAATAGAGAACGTAAAGAATTATGTGTTCTTGTATAATTCATTGTAGTCAACAAATGAGCAAAAAGTAAACAACTTCATCAGCTGTTTTATAATTTCGTCGGTATTGTGTTCCATACGACGAATTTTCGCGGCTTATTTTGTCGCCGCGTAGGGCGAAATTCGTCGTTCGCTCCAATTGTGTTCCTAGCATTACGAACTTCAAATACGACATTTCAAACAATTTCGGTGGGTGTTGTACCTAACATCGTAAAAATACCGAATATAGGATATATGGGGCCTATACAAAGACCTGGACCTGCATAAACATTTTTCTGTCACAGATTGTAGTTCCCATTACGAACTCTAAATACGTAATTTGAATAACTCCGGTGAATAATGACACTAAAATCATCAAAATACTGAATACCGTTATAATGGGGTATACGAAGACGTAGACCTGCACAGACAATTTTCTGTCTTAGGCTGTAGTATCCATTACGAACTTCAAATACCGAATTTTAAAAAATTCCGGTGAATAATGTCGCTAAAATCATCAAAATAACGAATATTGGGAGGTACCGTTGTATGGGGGCTATATGAAGACGTGGACCTGCACAGACAATCTCCTGTCATAGGCTGTAGCATCCATTACGAACATCAAGTACCAAATTTGAAAGAGTTCCGGTGAATAATGTCGCTAAAATCATCAAAATACCAAATATCGGGAGGTACTGTTGCTTGGGGTCTATACCAATACTTGAACCTATACCTTCAATGTTTCGCCATCGGAGCTAGAACCCATTATGACCCACAAATACCAATTTTTAGACAAATCCGCGAAAAAATGTGGCAAAAACATCAAAATACCGAATATCGGGAGGTACCGTTATATGTGGGCTATACGAAAACGTGGACCTATACATAAAATGTTTCGCCTGTGAAAATAGAACCCATTATGACCTACATATACCAATTTTTAGATAAATCCGTGTAAAAATGTGGCGAAAATCATCAAAATACCGAATGTCGGGAGCGACTATACCAAAACGTGGAGCGATATATCTCATTTTTAATACCAACCATCCAAGACACATTACAAATTGTTCTGGCAAATTTTGAAGGTCTACGTCAAATAATGTGGGCTGTATTGTGATTTAAACAAACTCAAACAAAATAAACTTCCCTTATTTGGCCGATTTTATGACAGACCATCCTAATTTGGCCAAGAACAAACTTTCAAATTGTTCACAAGCGAGAGCGACGGTAAGTCGACTTTGAAACAGTTTAACGACTAAGCTGAATGCTTCTGGCCTTCCTGTTAAAACCGCAGCTACATATGTGGCGAAAGGTATGATTTTCCGATTAAATGTGTCAAGATGTTAATTGATTTATTTTTGTTAGGTTTACACTGACCAGAACCATCGGGTGAAGAGAAAGTTATCTTTTAACAAAACTTCCAAGAAGGAAACCGGTGGGGGACCTTTCAAGGAAAAACTGTTAAGTGCTGCCGAAGAGGAGATAGTTGAGGCAGATGGATCAATCAATGAATACCGACGAAATCCTAGAGAAATAATGGAAGACTCAAACCATGAAGACGAGAATTTAGCTTCCACAGAAAAAAATGATTTGATAGATTTTACTCCAGACACGAGTGCACCTCGAAAAAAAAATGGCAAAAGTCACAAAAACAACACTCTTGGAAAAAAAGTGTGGAAAAAAGGACTGAATGGAGATCAGAGATGAAAGAATTATTAATTTCAATTCGTGATATAAAAGAGAAAGAACTTAAGATTAAGGAGGAAGAACATGCTTTGAATCGAAAACTATATCGTCTCAAAAAGGAGGAAAATTCACTTCGTTTAAAGGACCATAAAATGAGAGCAGAAGAGCATGCCGCAATAATAAGCGTGAACAAAGTGGACCTGGAAATAAAAACACTAGAACTGGAACTGGCAAAGATTAAGATTTGCTTTTATTGCGGATTTGTTTTCTTAAGATGTTTACATTGAAATCATCTTCTGAATCCAACGATGACATAAAAAACACAATTCCTCAACCATTTTTGCAAAACTTCACATTTTCGCCAAATAAATAACAACATGTTTTGTTCATTTTTAAAGATAGCAAATTTGACATTTTCAAATGTAACAAAATCGATAAATTCGATACTAAATTACGATCGAATGAAATCATCCCAACTATAAATTCGGGTCGTAATTTATGTCGATACGATTCAGCATTCGATAGCGGATGCCGTATTTAGACCCCTGATTATGAATATATATACTTTATGGGTCTACGATGAATATTTAGGGATGTTACAAACGGAATGACAAAGTTATATACCCTCCTTTTCAAGGTGGGGGTTACCAAAATTAGGTCAAGTAAGACGGAAATCTTTAACGAATTAGAATAGTAAACAAAGGGATTGCATAGAATTTCTCTGGGTCAGCGAAAATAAAGCCTTTTTTGACTGGCTTCTTTTTGATTTCACTTAAAAATTATCCGATTTCAAGTATTTGATTTCATTTCACAACTTACTTGGTGATTTGGTATTTATTGGAATTTTCACGAAACCGCTCGTTGTGCAAGTATTTCTGAATACCAATGACGAATTTACGAATATACATTTCATAGTCCAAAGAATTTAAATTCCAATAGAGGCTAGGAAATGCTCCTGCCTGCAGCATCTCTTCGTAATAATGACGGCTGTTATTCAAGAATATCCATTCATTCAAAGAGAAACATTTTCCTAAAAAGAAAATAATAAAATATTTAAAAATTTTATTTAATTATCCAAGCTTGTTACTTACCTGCCAAACAGGCCTGCCGAAATTTCTTCGCTATGGGCAACACCATTCTCCTCTTTCCGCCCACAAAGAGACCCGTTAAATCCATCATTATGGCTGGAACATAATGCAACAGATACACGGCAATATCATGCATGAGGAAACTTTTCCGATATTGAAAATAGGGAAACATAAACGCCTTACGTGTCGGATAAATGCGTGACCATTTAAGGGTTAAGCGTCCCAAACGTTGCCAGGTTATGGGATTTGTAACGCCCGAGGTGCAGTTGGATATGTAGATTCTTAAAAATAATAATGTTATTATCAAGAATATTTCTTGATTGACATTGAAACCCTTAACCCTGACAATTGAGTCTGTGGCCAATTTTCACGGAAAGATTTTCAATGTAAACCATGTCTAAGAATAATAATTTGAGTTTGTTTACCTCCCCAGTGTAGCCCTTGGCGCCGTCATTATCATTGAATTTACCACAAAATCCACAGGAATTATATCGCATATCACATTCTTGTCACCCAAAATGCTGCTGATCGAACCCTTGCCAATTTCCATCATTATTCCTGTAATGCCCTGAATATTATCAATCCATCCCGGATAGGGTTCACGATATGATGCGGTGACAATCGATGGCCTCACTATGACAATGGGCAGACGATCTTTATAGTCGTTGACAATTTGTTCGGCAATTGATTTGGTAAAGGTATAAGTGTTGGGATGAGGACCCTGAAAACATAAAGAATTGTTGCATTTAAAAATAATATTTATCTATTATATCTGGAACATTTTGACCAAACTTACCGTGATGTAACTTTCCAAACTGTTAAAATATTCATCGTTTACTTTTAGGGCACACTCCACGAAGTATTTCCAGTTAACCGGTGGTAAAGTGGGATAGATTTCCTCGTCAACATATTTGCGTCCAGGATTACAATAGGCCGTCGAAACGTAAACAAAGCTCTGGAGAAAAAAAAACAAGTTAAAAACCAGTAAAGAAAGTCTTAAAGACGGGCGGGGCCGACTTTATGATACCCTACACCACTTTGCAAATTTAGTAGAGCTGCGCATAACAATTAAAAGTTTTTATGGGAGAATTCAATCATACACGCCATGATTATAATTATAATTTAAAGTTCAATAGACTATTTGTGCCGAAGCATTTGTATCTTTTAAATTCGGACCTGTTTTGCTCATTTGGTGCAAAATTAATTTGAAATCATATAAAGATATATATGGGAGCTATATCCAAATCGGAACCGATCTCGATAAAATTTGGCAAAGATATTTCTCAGCTGTATTTGATATATTTCCCTGAATATGGTTGTTACGGAGTGCATATTACGGTTGTGGGTAACATATATAACAAATCGGATGAATAATATATATGGAAGCTATAGCTATATCTGAACCCATCTTCACCAAATTTGACATACTAGCTTCTAGACTCAATTCGGTCGTAAGTGCCAAATTCCATCCCATTTGTACAAATATTAGACGTTTGGTGCACAATAAAAAGTAAATCGGACGAAGTTATATATGGGAGATATATTCAAATCTGAACCGATCTCGATAAAATTTAGCAAAGGTATTTCTGAGCTGCATTTGATATATTTCCCAAAATATTGTTGTAACAGAGTGCATATTACGGCTGCGGAAGACAAAAATAACAAATCGGATGAACAATATATATGGGAGCTATAGCTATATCTGAACCGATTTCAAATTTGGCATGCTTATTTTTAGGCCTAATTTGGTTGCATGTGCAAAATTCCATACTATTCAGGCTGATATTATACGTTTGGTGCACAATAAAAAGCAAATCGGACGAAGATATATATGGGAGCTATATCTAAATTTTTACCGATTATCTCCAATTTCAATAGGGTTCGTCCTTGGGCCAAACAAATGTTGTTTGGAAAATTTCATCTTAATCGGATAATAAATGCGACCTGCAATTTGTTCACAAAAATACATGGACAGACGGACGGACGGACGGACAGATGGACTGACATGCATAAATCAACTCAGAAAGTGATTCTATGCAAATCATCAAAAGGAACTATGGGACTATCTCGTTTCCTTTTGCCTGTTACAAGCAAATGCACAAAGACATAATACCCTGACCACCTTGTGGTGAAGGGTATAAAAATGCTTTCAAAACCGGAGCATTGGAATCGCAAATCTAGCTGTAGTCGTGAACAAGTTCGTCTCCGACTTAGAATATAGTTTTCGACTTTGAATATAATTAAATTTTTTATTACGCATAGAATAAAGATCGAAGTATTACTGTATTTAACATATTTGCATTTAAAGTTATAAGAAATATAATCGGCCGAGGTACGGTTGTCGTTTCTATAGTCGTCGACGTTATATGCAAGTCGCCACCGCCGTCGCTTCGTATATTTTAAAATTCAATATTTCCAAATTGTTTTGCTGTTGTTATTTTCCTGGCCAAATATCAAATACAAAATGGTTACAATCGACAACATCGACTAAAAAATACAATATCGTCGTAATTTTTTACAGCGACAGATAATCTCAAAAATCGACTTCACGTCGACTGTTGTATCGACAATGATAATAGCAATCATTAATCGCTATCGACAGAAAAACGACAACTTTGCGACGACGAAGACAACCGTAATAGGGAAGAATAAAAATAACCAAACTTACCTATGATACAGAGGGAAACCAACTGGTTTTCCCATCCTCCCTATCACAAAAATGTTGCTTACCTTCAGCAATGGCATATCCTTGCACATTTCCAAAAGATTCCATGTGGCCACGGAATTTACCAGGGCTGCCACCTTTAGACGTTCATTGAAACGAACCGTTGCGGCACTGTGAAATATTATGTTCACCTCGGCGCATAAGACTTTCTTGTCGACATTACTGAGGCCTACAACGAAACAAAAAATACCACTTATAATAGTCTACATTCCATTTCCACTTTTCAACATACCGAAATCCTCCTTTTCAATATCTCCCGCCAAAAAGCGCAGCTTACGTAAACGCTGCGGATAATGTTGGCGAAGACGCTCGAAGATTTTATGTTGACAAAACTCATAGAAACGTTGTTGGGCTGGTTTGCCATTTTTCTCGCGTATCAAAATGTAAACACAGCTCAGCTGTGGACAGCTCCAGAGAAGCTTTTCCAGCAGAGTCTTGCCCACAAAACCGGTGGCACCTGCGTTGCAAAAGAGAGAAAAAAAAAACAAGAAATCTTGTGTTAAACTTGATTCGAAATGAGGGGGATTCAAATAGCGGATTGTTGTTGTGGCATGATCTGACAACATGTTGATGATGATGACGATGTTGCATGATCCACGTTGAAGTCATCCAATTGATAACACTCGCTCGAAGCCAAGTGATTATGAAAGTTATTACTGAAGCGGGGAAAAGGGGAGGAGTTGGATGTGGTGGTTTTGCAAAAAGAAATTCCACTTCGACATTGGATAAGAAGTGAAATTGTCAAAAGTGAAATAAATAACAAGTAAAAAAACAGTAAGTTCGGCCGGGCCGAACTTTGAATACCCTCCACCATTTGGAACGAATTAGAAAATTTTCAAAAAAATTAAATCCAATAAAAATTCTTTTAAAATCTTTAAAATATCTAATATAGGAATGTGCCGATATATGGGGGGATATACGATATTGTGGACCTATAAAGACAAATCTATGTCTGCGTGTAAAGTACTCACAAGGAACTCCTTGTATGGATTTTCAGATAATTCCATTGGAAAAAGTGGCTAAAATCCGTTTCCGTTGAAAAATGTGGGTAAAATCATCAAAATACCGAATATCGGGGGGTACCTTTATATGGGGGATATACGATATCGTGAACCTATATAGACAATTCTTTTTGAGGAGGTAAAATGCCCATAAGGGACTCCTTTTGTGGAATTTCAGACAATTCGATTGAAAAACGTGGGGGTACCGTTACATGGGGGCTATACGATATCGTGGACCTGTATGGACAATTCTCTGCCGAGGTATAAAGTACCCACAAGGAAATCTTTGTGTGGATTTTCAGACAATTCCGTTGAAAAATGTGGGTAAAATCATCAAAATACCGAATATCGGGGGTACCGTTACATGGGGGCTATACGATAGTGTGGACCTATATAAATAATTCTCTGCCGAGGTATAAAGTACCCACAAGGAACTCCTTGTGTGGATTTTCAGACTATTCCGTTGAAAAATGTGGGTAAAATCATCAAAATACCGAATATGGGGGGTACCGTTATATGGGGGCTATACGATATCGTGAGCCTGTATGGACAATTCTCTGCCGAGGTATAAAGTACCCACAAGGAACTCCTTGTGTGGATTTTCAGACAATTCCGTTGAAAAATGTGGGTAAAATCATCAAAATACCGAATATCGGGGGTACCGTTATATGGGGGCTATACGATATTGTGGACCTATATATACAATTCTTTATGAGGGGGTAAAATGCCCACAAAGAACTCCTTTTGTGGAATTTCAGACAATTCCATTGAAAAATGTGGCTAACATCATCAAAATACCGAATATCGGGGGTACCGTTATATGGGGGCTATACGATATCGTGGACCGATATAGCCCATCTTCGAACTTAACCTGCCTGCAGACAAAAGAGAGATCTGTGCAAAATTTTAGATTCGTATCTTAATTCGTTTAGACTGTAGCGTGATTACAACAGACGGACGGATAGGGCTAAATCGTCTTAGAATTTTACGCTGATCAAGAATATATATACTTTGTTGGATCTAAAATGATTATTTCGATGAGTTACAAACGGAATGACGAACTTAATATACCCTCCATACTTTTTTTGGTGGAGGGTATAAAAAGAAAGAAGGATATCTCTGCTGGAGGCTGATGTATTGCAACTAAAGGAAGATTTGCTCATATTTGCAGAAGACATTCATAACGTCCGAAATCCAGGCCGATAAATTAGCTGCAAAATTAGCGGTCAATATCAACAAAGATATGATAGTTGAAGGGGCTCTTATAGAAGTATCCAAATGTCAAAAGAAGCAAAATGTCATGTCGAATAAACTGTTTGCCATCGAGATAAAAAAGAAGAAGGGTATCCATCTGTGTCACTGGGGCAAAATGATGCTCAAGGAAGCGCAAGATGCCATGAAGATGCCTGGTGGAAATGATGCAGCTAGAAAACAACAGGCTGGAGTGAGAAGGAATTATGGGCGCTTGTAACGCTAGAACGATAGGCTGTCCAAGGACTGTAAGATGACACTGCCAGACAAATATCACACCATTGACTTAAGAAGGAAGACGACTCATGAAAAATATTCAGCGTGGAGATTGAAGGATGCAGATAAAGGAGGTGGGACGATCAAGAGAGAATACATTTTGCTGTTATTGGCATATAATCAATATAAAATATGGCAACATGGTTTGGCCTTTTGCTTATCGGACAGTCCATATTTAAATTAATCTTATAATAACGAAAAACGATTTATTTGTCCGACAACATCATGTTTTGTCTATCGGAAAGATGTAATAACCGGACTAAGTGGAGTAATGAAATCACGAGAATAGCAGGGGAAATATTAATATGAATTTAGCTTCACTTTCAACTTTTTAACTGTAGGACGAATTCCATCCTTGGCGAGATCATACTGATAAAGAAGCAGGGCTTATCAGTAGTAATTTAAGAATAACATGCGATATTAATTTCCTTTATCCAGATAAATCCCTTGATACTTATATCATCTATCCTTATTTTTTCAACTTACCTGTCACAAATATAACCGCATCCTGATAAAATTCCATAACTTTGCCTTAACAAAACATCTATGAAACTCGCTCAATTTTTAAATCAATGAAAATAAATAATTGTCTTATTTGTTGGTTATCCGCTTATTTAATTGTGACTTTCTTTTCTTCAATGTTTGCACAGTCTGAAGTCTTTGAGTAAACTAAAGGAGATTTCATTGCATCGCAAAAGTATTAGCCAAAGCTTTCTTTCTTTCTCTGATCGTAGCCAAAACCAGATCTACTGCATTGGACAGCTCAATTTCATTGGACAAAACTTAATACTGGGAAATGTTGATTACGGTACAAAAAAAAAAAAAAAAAATACAATGGAGTTAATATTTAAACAAAATTTTAATAACTAAGCTATTAAATTCACTTAAATATAATCCGAAGCATATTAAAAACTTACACACCGAGAGAAATGTTTGTTTAGTAAAAAATAAGAAATTATATTTGAAGATAGAGAGGATGTCTGAAATATATGACAAAGGAATTTATAGTTGCTATTTGCTAGGAAAAATAGATAAAGATGTAGAAAATCTTAGGGAACACTCTTCTGGGAAAATTTTCATTGGAATATCTGTGATATGGGGTGTTTAGCGAATGGTAAATTCAAGTTCGATGTCGTGACGTCAAGACACTACAAGGTTCGATGTTGAGTAAAGATGTCCAATTATGGAATGACATACTCAGTGCGATTTCCCTTAAAATACAAACAAGTAAAAAAGCTGTAAGTTCGGCCGGACCGAACTTTTAATACCCTCCACCATTTGGTACAAATTTGGCAATTTCCAAAAAACATCCGTTAAAAATTCTGTTAAAATCTTAAAAATACCGAATGCTTAAACGACGACGTGGACCTGCATAGGCAACTTTTGTCATAAGTTATTACAATATTTAAATGCGAAACTTGAAGAAAAATCTGTTTATAATGTAGCTAAAATCATCAAAATTCCGAATATGGGGGCTATACGTAGACGTGGACCTGCACAGACAATTTTCTGGCATGGGCTGAAGAATCCATTACGAACTTCACATGCGAAATTTGAAACAATCCCGGTAAATAGTGTCGCTAAAATCATTAAAATATAGTATATCGGGGGGTACGGTATATGAGGGCTATATGAAGACGTGGACCTACATGACCCATTTTCTGTTTTATGCTCTAGTATCCATTACGAACTTCAAATACCAAATTTGGAACAATTCCGCTAAATAATGTCGCTAAAATCATCAAAATACCGAATATCGGGGGTACGGTATATGAGGGCTATATGAAGACGTGGACCTACATGACCCATTTTCTGTTTTATGCTGCAGTATCTATTACGAACTTCAAATACCAAATTTGGAACAATTCCGCTAAATAATGTCGCTAAAATCATCAAAATACCGAATATCGGGGGGTACCGTTATATGGGGGCTACACGAAGACGTGGACCTGCACAGATAATTTTCTGTCTTACGCTGTAGTATCCATTACGAACTTCAAATGCTAAATTTGAAACAATTCCGGTGAATAATGTCGCTAAAATCATCAAAATACCGAATATCGGGAGGTACCGTTATATGGGGGCTATATGATAACTTGGACCTACATGGCCCATTTACGAACTTAACCTGCCTACTGGCAAAATATACATGTGTGCAAAATTTTAGCCTTCTATCTCAATTCTTTCGAAAGATAGCGTGACAGACAGACGGACATGGCTAAATCGTCTTAGAATTTTACGCTGATCAAGAATATATATACTTTGTTGGGTCTGACATGAGTATTTCGAGGAGTTACAAACGGAATGACAAAATTAATATACCCTCCATAGTATGGTGGAGGGTATAAAAATAACCACATAGAGGTAAGGGTATTATGTCTTTCTGCATTTGTTTGTAACATGGAGAAAGAAGCGAGATAGATCCATAGTTACTTTTGAGGATCTCCATAGAATCACTTTCTGCGTTGATTTATCCATGTAAGTCCGTCTGTCCGTCTGTCCGTCCGTCCGTCTGTCCATGTATTCTTGTGGGTCGCATTTATTATCCGATTGAGATGAAATTTTGCACAAATCATTTGTTTGGCCCAAGGACGAACCCTTTTGAAATTGGAGATAATCGGTTAAAATTTCGATGTAGCTCCCATATATATCTTCGTCCGATTTGCTGCTTATTGTGCACCAAACGTGTAATATCAGCCCGAATAGTATGGAATTTTGCACATACAACCAAATTAGACCAGAAAATAAATATGCCAAATTTGATCGAAATCGGTTCAGATATAGCTATAGCTCCCATATATATGTTTCATCCGATTTGTTATTTTTGTCCTCCGCAGCCGTAATATGCACTCTGTAACAACAATATTTGGGGAAATATATCAAATGCAGCTCAGAAATACCTTTGCTAAATTTTATCGAGATCGGTTCAGATTTGGATATAGCTCCCATATATAACTTTGTCCGATTTACCTTTTATTGTGCACCAAACGTCTAATAATTGCCCAAATGGGAGGAAATTTGGCACTTACAACGGAATTGAGTCCAGAAGCTAGTATGTCAAATTTGGTGAAGATCGGTTCAGATATAGCTATAGCTCCCATATATATTGTTCATCCGATTTCTAGTATTTGTTACCCACAGCCGTAATATGCACTCCGTAACAACGATATTCAGGGAAATATATCAACTACAGCTCAGAAATATATTTGCCAAATTTTATCGAGATCGGTTCAGATTTGGATATAGCTTCCATATATATATGTTTATCTGATTTCAAATTAATTTAGCACCAAATGGGCAATACAAGTCCGAATTTAAAAGATACAAATGCTTCGGCATATTTAGTCCTTTGAACTTTAAATTATAATTATAATCATAGCGTGTATGATTGAATTCTCCCATAAAAACTTTTAATTGTTATGTGGAGCTCTACTTAATTAGCAAAGTGGTGTAGGGTATCATAAAGTCGGCCCCGCCCGACTTTAGGACTTTCTTTACTGGTTTAAATAAAAATACTTGAAATTAAGGTTTTCCCTTATAAAGTTGAAATAAGTAAAAAAGCAACTAAGTTCGGCGGGGCCGAACTTTTAATACACTCCACCACTTCGAAGGAAATTGAAAAGTTTCAAAAAAAAACCAAAAACTACCCCGAAAATGAAAACTGTTCTATGGAGACTATACGAATACGTGGACCTGCATACGAACTTTTTTTTGTCATAGGTTGTAGTGCCCATAACGAACTGCAAATACGACATTAGCTACAATTACGGTGAATAATGTCGCAAAAATCATGAAAATACGGAGTATCGGGAGGTACTCTCATATGGAGGCTATACGAAGATGTGGATCTGCATACGATTTTTTTTTGCCATAAGTTTGAGTACCCATTAAGATCTTTCAATACGAAATTTGAAACGATTCCGGTGAATAATGTTGTTGAAATCGTCAAAATACCGAATATCTGTAGGTACCGTTGTATGGGGGCTATACGAAGATGTGGACCGGCATATAAACATTGTTATCATAGGCTGTAGTACCCATTAGGAACTTCAATTACGAAATTCGAAATAATTCCGGTCGCTAAAATCATGAAAATACCGAATATCGAGAGGTACCGTTATATGGTGGCTATACGAAGATCTGAACCTGCATACAAAAATTTTTGCATAGACTGTAATACCCATTGGTATCTTCCAGTACGAAATTTGAAACGATGCCAGTGAATAATGTTGCTGAAATCATGAAAATACCGAATATCGGGAGGTACCGTTTTATGGGGGCTATACGAAGACTTGGACCTGCATACAAACATTTTTGCCATAGGTTGTAGTACCCAATAGGAATTTCCAGTACGAAATTTGTAACAAATCCGGTGAATAATGTCGCTAAAATCATCAAACTACCGAATATGGGGACGTACCGTTATATGGAGGCTATTCGAAGACGTGGACCTGCACAGGCAATTTTCTAGCCCAATAGTCTTCTCATTGAAGTCCAGAAGAATGTCTTCTCTTGGAAGACCAGAAGGTCTTCTCTTGAAAGACAGGGTATTCTTTCGAAGCACCAGAAGTTCCTCATTTGGAATACCAGAATGTCTTCTCAAAAAAGGCCAGAAGGTCTTCTCATAGAAGACCAGAAAGTCTTCTCATAGAAGAGCTTAAGGAGGTCTTCTCATAGAAGAGCTTAAGGAGGTCTTCTCATAGAAGAGCTTAAGGAGGTCTTCTCATAGAAGAGCTTAAGGAGGTCTTCTCATAGAAGAGCTTAAGGAGGTCTTCTCATAGAAGACCAGAAGGAGGTCTTCTCATAGAAGAGCTTAAGGAGGTCTTCTCATAGAAGACCAGAAGGAGGTCTTCTCATAGAAGACCAGAAAGTCTTCTCATAGAAGAGCTTAAGGAGGTCTTCTCATAGAAGACCAGAAGGAGGTCTTCTCATAGAAGAGCTTAAGGAGGTCTTCTCATAGAAGACCAGAAGGTGGTCTTCTCATAGAAGACCAGAAGGAGGTCTTCTCATAGAAGACCAGAAGGAGGTCTTCTGATAGAAGACCAGAAGGAGGTCTTCTCATAGAAGATCAGAAGGAGGTCTTCTCATAGAAGACCAGAAGGAGGTCTTCTCATAGAAGACCAGAAGGAGGTCTTCTCATAGAAGACCAGAAGGAGGTCTTCTCATAGACTGTAGTATCCATTCTCATAGGCTATTGTATCCATTTCGAACTTCAAATACCAATTTTGAAATAATTCCGGTAAATAATGTCGTTAAAATCATATAAATACCGAATATCAGGAGGTGCAGTTATATGGGGGCCATATCAAAACCTGCACCTACATGGCCATTTTCAATACCAAAAGTCCTGCAGACATAATATACGTTTGAGTAAAATTTTATCAATCTACTTTCTTTCGTTTGGAAGCTAGAGTGATTTCCACAGGCGGACAGACGGATAGACGGACAGGCGGACGGACATCAATAAATCTACTATACTTTATATGCTTTGTGGGTCTAAAATGTATATTTCGAGGTATTACAAACGGAATGACAAACTTAATATACCCTCCATACTATGGTGGAGGGTATAAAAAGGAACTATTTTTGAGTTTTTTTTAGAACTATTTTTTGGATTTACAATGAAAATGGAGATTTCCTTTTTTTGGAAACTTCTAGTGAAATTTAATGAGGATTATTTTTGTCTTTAGCGTCATCCTTCTAAAATCATGCTTTATAGGAGAATTTAGCCTAAACTCACCTAAAGTACTGCTTTAACCCTAAAATGTGTTTTTAATGAATATAGATTCCTGGCGTTTAGGTAAGATTTAGACTATTGATGACTTCTGAGACCTATAGTAGAATTTTATGACAAATAATTTTGTAGAATATTTTAACTTGCTACCATCCCATTTAAAGGGAGTTCTTACCACATTTTGAAAAAAGGACCAAGAAGACCCATTTGAAAAATTTTGGTCACAATTTTAACCCTCAAATTGTCGACCAAAATGTCCTCGATTTTTATCCACAATGTAGCCGAAGACACTATATACCTGAAATGCACGGATTCCGTGGACTTTTAATCTGAGAATTTCCAAAAGTGAGGAAGAGGGAAGAACTTGCCCCCTCATATTTTGCATGGACCTTGCGTGAACTCTTGTAAATCAAAATTTCTATGGACACCAGGAAAAAATTCAATTGTTTATATTCGATATTGTATATTTCATCACATTCAATAAAAATGTATATTCATTGTAAAAAATACTTATATACAAGGGAAAAAACTGCAACAACAATACTCTTCCGAGTTTTAAGTACACTTCGGTAACAACTTTTCTATCACTTTCATCTTACAGACTATTTTAACTACTTATTTTGTGCTAGAAAATTTCATTTAGGATCCGATTAGGCACTGCCTTTATTCCTCCCTTCCATCTCTTCGTATATCCTACAGCTGAGTATTACTGATATCCACGGTAAAGACAGGTTTCGTTAGGGGAGATATATCTTTCTTTGCCGCCGCTGGATCCTGATCCTGATTTTGTGGCGTTGCATTGGTGCTGCGTGGTGTTAACATTAGACAGGTACAAATACCACCAAATATACTCAGAGCACAATAGGAGCTCAGGGAGAGAGCAACATCGATTTTCTTTAGGACATTTATAAAAGGTGCCGAGAGTAGCCAGACGCGAGCCCAGGTAACCACGGAGAAAACATATGGTACCTTCTTATTTGCCGGCATAACTTCAGCCATACAGGCCAAAATCATGGACTGGGCACAGGAGACACCCATTTTGGGTATGGTGGCAATTATCATCCACAGGGTGACTTTCAGTTCGGGATTCACTGAAAATAGAGAATAAAAAAATTTGATAAGTAATCTTGAAGTTGTGGGTATTTGGGAGACCTTCTAGGGGTCTTTTATGTCTAGAAGGCCTTCCGGAAGCCTTCCACATGAAAAAGACTTTCCAGAGGTCTTCTATTCATCAAAGATCCTCTAGCGGGCTGTTCGATGTTTAGGAAGCCTTTCCAAAGGCCTTTTTTTCTTCAAAGACCCTCCCGAGGTCCTAATATCTGTTGTCCTTCAAGACGTGGAAAAATGTTTACTTACTTTCCGTTCGACTAAACAGCCATCCCAGGCATCCAATCAGGCCAGCCACAATATTGAAACCTCCAGCCCACTGCCATTTCCATTTGTTGTGTTTCAGGGTGAAATGCAAAGCCAGGAAACAGCCAAAGATTTCCGAGAAACCTAAAATACCCAAATACAATTTTGAATCCTAAGAAATTTCCGATTCCTTTCCCAAACTCACCCATTGCCACAGTGTTGGGCACCAAATAATCCCGACCAAAGGAACGAATATTCAGCAGCATACCCATGAAATTGATGATAAAAGCCGACAGTGCCAAATGCGCAGCAATCATGTGTACCTTGGCCCTTGGACCCTTCCACAATTCCAACCACTTAGCGGGTGCTGGGGCAGAACGCATTTTTTCTCTCAAATTCCTTAGCTGTTGATGGAAGTCAGGTGGAATTTTACACAGGCGATCATTAATGCTAGCTCCCTCCCGGACGATAGCCTCTACTCGGTCCACATCTTTGTCACAGCCATTTTTCAACAACCACCTAGGAGATTCTGGTGTCCATTGAAGTAGTAGTGTTAGGAATAAGGTGGGAAATGTAATACCCAAATAGATGTGAGTCCAACTGTTGAAGAAAGCACTCAGTGAGGGTAGGAAGATGACACCCAGCGACCAAAAGGTGTCGTAGAGTATTATGGCACCAATGCGATAGATGCCCGAGGTAATGTCAGCAACTGGAAAGGAGAAAAGAAAATAAAAACATTTTCAATCAAACAAAGAGAAAGAAACCCCATTTGTTGGGGAAACAACTTTCAAAGCATAGTTTTAGGCGCTTTTGCGTTTTCATTGAATAATTCCTGTAAAGGAACTAAAATCCCAATTGATGCAATTACCACTAATTATACCAATGTCAAATAGCAACCAGTAAAGAAAGTCCTAAAGTCGGGCGGGGCCGATTTTATGATACCCTACACCACTTTGCTAATTTAGTTGAGCTCCACTTAGTAATTAAAAGTTTTTATGAGAGAATTCAATCATACACGCAATGATTATAGTTATAAATTAAAATTCAAAGGACTAAATATGCCGAAGCATTTGTATCTTTTAAATTCGGACTTGTATTGCCCATTTGGTGCGAAATTAATTTGAAATCGGATAAAAATATATATGGGAACTATATCCAAATCTGAACCGATCTCGATAAAATTTGGCAAAGATATTTCTGAGCTGTATTTGATATATTTCCCCAAATATTGTTGTTACAGAGTGCATATTACGGCTGCGGAGGACAAAAATAACAAATCGGATGAACAATATATATGGGAGCTATAGCTATATCTGAACCGATTTCGATCAAATTTGGCATACTTATTTTCAGGCCTAATTTGGTTGTATGTGCAAAATTACTATTATTACTATACTATTCGGGCTGATATTACACGTTTGGTGCACAATAAAAAGCAAATCGGACGAAGATATATATGGGAGCTATATCTAAATTTTTACCGATTATCTCCAATTTCAAGAGGGTTCGTCCTTGGGCCAAACAAATGATTTGTGCAAAATTTCATCTGGATAGGACAATAAATGCGAACTGTACTTTGTTTACAAAAATACATGGACAGACGGACGGACGGACATGCATTAATTGGCTCAGAATGTTTTTCTATGCACATCATCAAAAGGAACTATGGGTCTATCTCATTTTCTTTTGCCTGTTTTAAACAAATGCACAAAGACATAATACCCTGACCACCTTGTGGTGTAGGGTATAAAAAGAGCAAGAAACCCCTTTGGTTGGGGAAACAACTTTCAAAGCATACTTTTAGGCGCTTTTGTGTTTTCATTAAATAATTCCCATAAAGGAACTAAAATACCAATTGATGCTATTACTACTAATTATAGCCATACTACTTCAAAAATGTCCCTAAGCAATGCTACGGAGAAAGCCTTGGTTGTGGTCATATAAATCAAATAAAAAATCGAAACTTTCTCAATTAACAAAAACCAGAGAAAAGTTATATTTTTTTTTAAGAAAACAACAACAAATCAACGGAAAAACCAGAAGATTAGAAAAGAAAATCCAAACATAGAAGACATGGTTATCGGAGTTTGGGTAGTCTACAAAGCAAAATAAACTAACTGGAGGGTGTAAGTTCCCCCTTTTCCACATTTTTGGGAATTTTCGGATAAAGATTCCTTGCGATCCTTGAATTTCAGGTATATAGTGTCTTTGACATTATTACTGATACCAATACGGGGTTTATTTTTTTCAAGAATTTTTACCCCCAAGCAAGTCACTAAATGGGACTTTTTGGTCCTTATTTCAAAATATAATTAAAAACTCCCTTAAAACGGGATCGTAGCAACTACAAATATTCAACAAAACGATTTGTTATTAAATTCTACTATACAGGGTGAGATGAAAAAACTGCAACCAACTTCAGATTGCTGTCATGTCAGCGACAGCTCATTATATTGGTTAGAAGCGTATACAAGCATTTTGGTGAGAATTTTCCAGAAAAAAAATTATTCGTGATGGAATTCAAGCGTGAGCTCTTTATATTTGGCTGGAAATCCACAAGTGGCTATCGTTAGAGAACTCCAGCATTTAAATGTGAATAAATCTTTTGTGTCTCGTACTATCGCTCGTTACCGTGATAGTGGTAGCGTAGCTCGACGTCAAGGAAGTGGACGGAATAAAACATTAACATCAGCAGAAATGGTTCGAAAAGTAAAGAAGCGACTTCATCAAAAGTCGCGCCGAAGTGGCCGAAAAATGGCTCGTGAGCTGAACATATCGCAATATTCCGTTCGGCAAATATTGAAAAATGGGGTCGAGGCAAAGCCATTGAAAGTGCAAGAACTCACACCGCTACAGAAAGAAAATAGACTCAAAAGAGCTAAAGAGTTGCTTCGCTTAGCCGAAAGTGGTGAACTGCCGAATTTGGTTTTCTCCGATGAGAGAACTTTCGCTGTCCAGCAGTTTGTAAACAAACAAAATGATCGTGTTTACTTGCCAAAGAGGTCAGCTGAAAATGTGCACCTTCGGTTGGCCACCAGAACCTAAGCGCCGGCCATGGTGATGGTGTAGGCCGCCATAACAGCCGATGATGGCCCTCCGCTTGTATTAATTGACCGTGGCATCAGAATAAATGCTGAATATTATTGCGAAAATATTCTAGAGGGTGTATTAATAAAGCCTTGGGCATGCAAACATTTTGGCCGCAGACCTTGAACATTCCAACAGGACTCAGCACCATCGCACTTAGCACACGCCACCCAAGAATGGTTACAAAATGAGGTTCCTCGCTTCATTTGCAGCCCACAATGGCCACCAAAATCTCCGGATACCAATCCGTTGGACTATTGTGTCTGGAGTATTTTGGAAAGCAAGGTTGGCACTAAAAAATAGCAAAATGTCGATCACCTCAAGCAAGCGCATCGACGGGAATGGGCCAAAATACCGCCGAACAACATTCGGGTAGCGTGTGACGGTTTCATTGACCGTTTGAAGGCCATAATTTGTGCCAAAGGTGACCAATTAGGAACAATTCTAAACTTATTCTAAAATTTGATGCAATTTCCGAATTTTTTTGCTTTCATTCAAAGAAAACAAAAAAATGTAAAAATTATGGCGTTTGACTTTGTTGCCGTTTTTTTTATCTCACCCTGTAATGGAAATACAGAGTTCTTTTCTTCTGTGACTTATAGTGAAATTTAATGAAGAATATTTTTGTCTTTGACGTCATCTCTCAAAAATCTTGCTTTGAAGTAGAATTTTGCATAAACTCCCATGAAGTACGGTTTTAACCCTTAAATGGCTTTTGAATATTTAAAATTCCTGGTGTTTGGGTAAGATTTAGACTTTTGACATCATCTGGGACCCATAATAGAATTATATGACAAATGATTTTGTAGAATATTTTGACTTGCTATGACCCTATTTAAAGGAAGTTTTTAATATTTTCTTAAAAAAGGACCACAAAAAACCCTTTGATGTCCCGCTTGAGGTTTAAAACAAAATAAATTTATTTTCCCACCCACCCCTCCTCTATCTTCTGTTGCTACTTACATATGGCTTGTCCCGAGGTAAACATGATGGCACAGCAAACGGCTGACAGACAACGAAAGGCACAGTGCAGGCTAAAGTCTCGGGCATATCCGGTTACAACACCGCAAACGATTTGGGCCATTTGTCCAATAAAGTACACATTGCGGGGACTGACACTACGGGGAAAAAAGTGTCGCACAACAACAACAATCAATTAATTGAAATTTAACATTTGTTTTCCTAAATTACTTACAACAACATCATTTTTGTGGCCACCACACCACCCACCAGGACACCAAACAAATGCCAATACTGGGTCCATGCCACAAAAATATCACGCAGGCAAACCAAATCAAATTCCATAATCAAAGATTGAAAATCAAAATTGTACAGGAATTGGGTGCATTCTTGCCGATTTGAGGTCTGCGGATCTTCGATGTAACACTGATTGGGTGTGATGGTTTGATTTGCTGTCAACGCCGTGGGATCACATTCGAACTCGGTTTGAGGATATAGCTCGGGAGCGGTGAAAATTATACAGGCCATAAACCATGAGGCTGGTATTTTGCAGAGGAATATTATGAGCACGGTGCGTAGTTGCCAGACTCCAAAGTCGCCAATAATTTGGCCAATTATATCCGAGGGTGGTGTTGCTGAGGAGGAAGGAGATTGAGTTGTCTCTGTGGCGGTTGGAATGTGAAATTGATTTGCGACCTCCTTGTGATTGGCCTCATTTGTCTCCCGGACATAGGCCATGTTGTGTTGGCCCATTTTGGGGGTTTGATTGGGAGAAACCCTCCTGGTACCGTTCGATTGTGACATATTTTTTTTATTTCTTTTTTATTTTTTTTTGAAATTTCACTTTAAAATCCCTTTTAGCTGAGTATTTTCATGCGCTGCCCTATTTTTTTTCCTTCCTCAGACTTCCATGATTCTAAAAGAGCTACTGAAATGTGAAAAAAATTGAATTCAATGTTCAAACTTTCGTTTACAATTCATTTCAATTAACATCAATTGATTCGATTTATAAAAACAATTAACAAACACATCGGAATCTGTTGCGGTTCGAAGTGGTGCCATCAAACCACAAACATATCTTGTGATAGGGTAAGGAATAGTTTTAGCATGGGATAACCTTGATTTGTTGTATTCAAATTGAAAAAAAAAACACGAATAGTTTTATTTGATAGGCAAATAATTTCCATATTCCGCATTTCAATTCGATTAGAACTCGAGGCGAGAAAGGCGAAATGATGTAATTTATTTAAATATTTAGAAAAAAACAAGTAAGCAATTGCTACAGTCGAGCAGGGCCGACCGTTGTATACCCTACAACACTATAATAAACGATACAGTTTATATAGGCGAGATACTCGAAAGAATTCCACCAGATATTGTGACAAATAATAAAAGAAAACGATCAGGTTTCGTTCTCTAATTTTCGAATAATAGCAACTTAAACTAATTTGCTCATTTGGTAGATGTTACACTTAAATGGTCTTCCTTGATCTAGAAACTATATTTACCAAAGACCTATAATCTCTCAAAAGTGGCAGGAGATTAACATTTATTATTGGTTTTTGACTAAAAGGCATCTATCTGAAATACAGACATTTGACTATATTCTTCAACGAAATCAGCGCTAACGAAATAGTCAGAAGTGCGTCTTTCCTGTATTTGTGAATTCTCCAAAAAGTCGCTGGAATGGACATTTTCGTATTTAGTCTACAAAAGTTGGCAAACTATTTCGCACATTGAATATTTTTGGATGGCCATCCAAAACTGCTTGGCTTTTGCAATGTCCGGTAACCCCCATTCAAATGTGCGTGAGGATCGGGCGATAATTACGACCTGCTAACAATTTTGCAGTTTTTTGGTCCATGTCAACACCTAAATATATGGCGATCATCTCCAAAAAGAGAAGGCTTCTATTCTGACCCTCACCTTATCCCCATGCAAAATTTCGTAAGGATCGGGCCATAAATGCGATCTGTATATGATATCCTGATATCCTAACTACTTAGTTTTGTTAGCTGTAGAAATATTACCAAATGTTTAATTCAAAATGAAAATATGCCAAAAATATGACAAAATTGAAAAAATATGAGAAAATATTACAAAATCAATATTTTCATCTTTAGAGAGATATTTTTATGCGATTTTTTTAGACGTTTCTTTCTTTCCTGCCAAGAGGCCATTCTGAATTAATGAGAACTGTCAAAATCAGTTCAGCCATATCTTCTTTGATAGACATATATATCGCACATATTTTGCTATATATCCGATTTGTTGGATGTTAACATCAATGTAATGATCAGCCTTGTCATGGCTTTGTGATTTCGACGGGATTTAAAATATTGGCGGTTTAATGAAAAGTTTTGAATTTTTTCAACCCAAAAGATATGGTCTATTTTAACCGCTAAATATTATCCGATGACCACCGAATTTGGTAGGCTTCTTCCCCGCCCTAAACTCTAGCTACATGCGAAATTCCGTCGATTGGTCTATAATTGCGACCTGTATAGCTACTGCAAAATCCGACATTTTTTCAGTATTTGGTCCATTTCAACCCCTAAACATTTGGCGATCATCACCAAAATAGGGTTCTATTCTGACCCTAACCCCACCTTCGTGCAAAATTTCGTTAGGATCGGGCCATAATTGCGAGCTGTAGCGTGATTACAAATTAACATGGACAGACGGACGGACGGACATACATAGCTAGATCGACTCAGCTCGGCGAGCTAGGAAGATCCATATATACTTTCCTACGTGGGAAACCAATATTTCGAGGTGTTACATAATTTTTGGCCCAATCAAACTTATAATACCCCCAACACATAGTGTTGTAGGGTATAAAAAGTCAAAAGTCGGGCGGTATCGACTATATGATACCCTACACCACTTTGCATATTTAGTAAAGCTCCCGTAAGAAAATAATCTATTTGAAGTAGATCATACCGCATATCAGCATTAAATCAGTTATAGTTTGGGGTCAGAGGGAAGTAATACCGGAGAGGCATAAGGGAGCTTTACAGATGCATATTGGTGTAGGTTATCATATAGTCTGTCCCGCCCGATTTTTGACTTTTCCTTACTGACTTTATATATAGCGGGGAGGCATATCCAATTCTGAATCGATTTCATATATATATATTATTTGCACAATAAACCTGAAATCCGATTAATTATATAAATATGGGAGCCATATGCCAATCTTAGCCGATCTCGTTAAAATTTGGCAAAAGTTATTTCCGAGCTCTAAAGATATCTGGTATCAAATATCATTGTTGTCGAATGCATATTACGAATGTGAGGGACCAAATCGGGTATACAGGGTGAGATGAAAAAACTGCAACCAATTTCAGACTGCTGTCATTTCTAAGCCACTCGTCAGACAGCTGTTCAAATTATTCAAGTGACAGCTCATTATATTGGTTACAAGCGTACAGACGTCTTTCCGGTGAGAATTTTCCAGAAAAAAAGTTATTCGTGATGGAATTCAAGGGTGATAGTGTGATTTCTTTATATTTGGCTGGAAAACCAAAAGTGGCTATCGTTAGAGCACTCCAGTATTTAAATGTGAATAAATCTTTTGTGTCTCGTACCATCGCTCGTTACCGTGATACTGGTAATGAACCCCAACGACAAGGAAGTGGACGGAAGAAAACAGCAACATCAGTAGAAATGGTTCGAAAAGTAATTAAGCGACATGATCGAACTCCGCGTCGCAGTGGCCGAAAAATGGCTCGTGAGCTGAACACATCGCAATATTCCATTCGGAACTTATTTTGGAAAGCAATGTTGGCACTAAAAAATACCAATGTGTCGATCACTTCAAGCAAGCGCTTCGCCGGGAATGGGCCAAAATAGCGCAGAGTAACATTCGGACAGCATGTGACAGTTTTATTGGCCGTTTGGAGGCCTTAATTCGTGCCAAAGGTGACCAATTCTAAACTTATTCTAAAATTTGGTGCTATTTCCGACATTTTTTGCTTTCATTCAATAAAGTTTAAAAACAAAAAAAATTAAAAATTATGGCGGAGCTATAGCTACTTCTAAACCGATTTTCACCAAATTGCTTCTAGACTGAATTCGGTCGGATGTGCCAAAATCCAGGTCATTTGGACTGATATGGGCTATTTGGTGAACAATTAACTCGAAATCGGTTGAACATATATATAAGGGAGCTATATTCTAATCTGAACCGATCTTGGCAGAAGTATTTCTGAGCAGTATCTGATGTCCGGTACCAAATATCATTCTTCTGGAGTACATATTACGCATGTGGTGGACTTAAAACCCCAAATCGTATGAAATAGATATATCCGATTTTCTCCAAATTTGATGTACATTCTTCTAGTCTGAGATCGGTGAGATGTACCAAAATTCAGAGCATTAAGACTTATAATGGCTATTTGGAGCTATATCTAAATCTGATTTCTTTAAAAAAAATCCACACTTTTTATACCCTACACCACAAGGTGGTCAGGGTATTATGTCTTTGTGCATTTGTTTGTAACAGGCAAAAGGAAACGAGATAGTTCCATAGTTCCTTTTGATGATATGCATAGAATCACATTCTGAGTCGATTTATGTATGTCCGTCCGTCCGTCCGTTCGTCCGTCTGTCCATGTATTTTTGTAAACAAAGTACAGTTCGCATTTATTGCCCTATCCAGATGAAATTTTGCACAAATCATTTGTTTAGCCCAAGGACGAACCCTATTAAATTGGAGATAATCGGTCAAAATTTAGATATAGCTCCCATATATATCTTCATCCGATTTGCCTTTTATTGTGCACCAAACGTGTAATATCAGCCCGAATTGTATGGAATTTTGAATATGCACCCAAATTAGGCTTCAGGCCAAATTTGATCAAAATCGGTTCAGATATAGCTATAGCTCCCATATATATTGTTCATCCGATTTGGTATTTTTGCCCACCGCCGCCGTAATATGCACTCCGTAACAACAATATTTGGGGAAATATATCAAATGCAGCTCAGAAATACCTTTGCTAAATTTTATCGAGATCGGTTCAGATTTGGATATAGCTCCCATATATAATTTCGTCCGATTTACCTTGGATTGTGCACCAAATGTCTAATATTTGTCCAAATTGGATGAAATTTGGCACTTACGAGTCTAGAAGCTAGTATGCCAAATTTGGTGAAGATCGGTTCAGATATAGTTATAGCTCCCATATATATTGTTCATCCGATTTATTGTATTTGTTACCCACAGTATTCAGGGAAATATATAAAATACAGCTCAGAAATATCTTTGCCAAATTTTATCGAAATCAGTTCAGATTTGGATATAGTTCCCATATATATTTTTATCCGATTTCAAATTAATTTCGCACCAAATGGGCAATACAAGTCCGAATTTAAAAGATACAAATACTTCGGCATATTTAGTCCTTTGAACTTTAAATTATCATTATAAACATAGCGTGTATGATTGAATTCTCCCATAAAAACTTTTAATTATTAAGTGAAGCTCAACTAAATTAGCAAAGTGGTGTAGGGTATCAGTTGTTGAAAAAATATTCCTTAAAAAATTCAGAGTAATTAGACATTGAAATTTTTTTTCTTAAAATAATCCATGCTTCTTTGTCTCTTGTTCCTTGAAAAATTATTCTTTAGAACTCCACAATTATTATATATACGATTTTTTATTATCTATTTCTGCCGTATGTTCCTGCGTTATATTCTGTCACGTGGGTTCTCTCCAAATGCCTGATGAAATCCTACCTCAAACAAAGGAAACATATTCAAATATTTGTATAATTAATATCAAATATATTTAATTTGTTTTTTTTTTTATTTTTAGCCGAGTGGCTGGATGGCAGGCATACCATGCCGACCGGCCGGCCTGGCGGTTGACCGGCTCCAAGTGATTTTATTTTAAGATATACAATTATTTTAGGTTTAATGTTTTTTTTTAGTCTCACCACTGTCTACATTGTTGTTATTTCGTTGTTGTTGCCAAAATGAAAACAGATGATATTTTGGTATTTTATGGCGTGGAAAGGAGGATGGCAGGAGAAATGTCACGTGTAGAAAGATGAAAAAAAATTATAAAAAACAAACGGAAATTTAGTTAGGGATGCCAAATCAGAGGTATTTTGAAGACTTTGAAATCGATTCGAGTTCTCTTGTAAACTTTTCAAATCGATGCAAATTCTAACTGTTTAGGTGATATGATTTATAAATTCCAATTATTTTTTAACGCGGGTCATTGAGCCCCCCCATCGTTGATTTCGACACCTTTTTATACCCTCCACCATACTATGGAGGGTATATTAATTTTGTCATTCCGTTTGTAACTCCTCGAAATATTCATGTCAGACCCAACAAAGTATATATATTCTTGATCAGCGTAAAATTCTAAGACGATTTAGCCATGTCCGTCTGTCTGTCTGTGTGTCTGTCTGTCTGTCTGTCTGTCCGTCTGTCTGTCTGTCTGTCTGTCTGTCTGTCTGTTGTAATCACGCTATCTTTCGAACAAATTGAGATAGAAGGCTAAAATTTTGCACACATGTATATTTTCCCAGTAGGCAGGTTAAGTTCGTAAATGGGCCATGTAGGTCCAAGTTATCATATAGCCCCCATATAACGGTACCTCCCGATATTCGGTATTTTGATGATTTTAGCGACATTATTCGACGGAATTATTTCAATTTTGGTATTTGAAGTTCGTAATGGATACTACAGCTTAAGACAGAAAATTATCTGTGCAGGTCCACGTCTTCATATAGCCCCCACATAACGGTACCCCCCGATATTCGGTATTTTGATGATTTTAGCGACATTGTTTATCGGAATCGTTTCAAATTTGGTATTTGAAGTTCGTAATGGATACTTCATCTAAAGTCAAAAAATGAGCCATGTAGGTCCACGTCTTCATATAGCCCCCATATAACGGTACCCCCCGATATTCGGTATTTTAATGATTTTAGCGACATTATTTACAGGGATTGTTTCAAATTTCGCATGTGAAGTTCGTAATGGATACTTCAGCCCATGCCAGAAAATTGTCTGTGCAGGTCCACGTCTTCGTATAGCCCCCATATAACGGTACCCCCATATTCGGTATTTTGACGATTTTAGCTACATTATAAACGGATTTTTCTTCAAGTTTCGCAGTTAAATATTGTAATAATTTATGACAAAAGTTGCCTATGCAGGCCCACGTCGTCGTATAAGCATTCGGTATTTTTAAGATTTTAACTGAATTTTTAACGGTTTTTTTTTTTGGAAATTGCCAAATTTGTACCAACTGGTGGAGGGTATTAAAAGTTCGGCCCGGCCGAACTTACAGTTTTTTTACTTGTTTTTATTATTTATTTTTTATATTTAATTCAACTTTTTTTTCATAACTCTCAAATAGGTTAATAACGATCTGTAGAAATGTTAACCAGTTGCCACATTTTGATTTATGGGTAGGTACTAATTTTATTTTTTGTCAAGTTGCTAATTAATAAATCAAATATTTGCACGTGTTCTGCTCTATTAGCGAAATTAAGATATAAGTTTTTGCGCAGTTCCTGCAATAGAAGAAAAAAAGTAACTTCCAATTTGCACTAGTTTTTTAAGAAGAAATAAATATATACATATGTACTTAGATATTGAAATAGTGGTATAAAAATAAATTCGATAATTGTAGGAGCCGAAAATTAAATAGTCTCGCCCATTGCAATAATTTTGTTAATCAGATGTTAATTGAAATTTGGAACCTAAAGTTGTCAACTGTGACGCTTTTGAAGAGAATTTGTTTTAAAAATTATGAGAAATCACATTGAGATTTTTTAAGCAATGGGTGTGGGTTATACAAAAAAAAAAAAAAAAAAACTAGTAAAAAAGCAGTAAGTTCGACCCGGCCGAACTTTGAATACCCTCCACCATTTGGTGCGAATTTTGACATTTTCAAAAGGATTACATCCGCTAAAAATTCTGTTAAAATCTTAAAAAGTTTAAATATTGTAATAAATTATGACAAAAGTTGTCTATGCAGGTACACGTCGTCGCATAGGCATTCGGTATTTTTAAAATTTTAACAGAATTTTTAACGGATTTTATTTTTTTTTTTTTTGGAAATTGCCAATTTTGTACCAAATGGTGGAGGGTATTAAAAATTCGTCCCGGCCGAACTTACAGCTTTTTTAATTGTTTTCCAATAAGCAAAGGATTGTTTTAAATATATTTTATACCCTCCACCTTGGAAAGGAGGGTATATTAACTTTGTCATTCCGTTTGTAACACCCCTAAATATTCGTCGTAGACCCCATAATGTATATATATTCATAATCAGCATAAAATTCTAAGACGATTTAACGATGTCCGTCTGTCTGTCTGTCTGTCTGTCTGTCTGTCTGTTGAAATCACGATACAGCCCTCATTATTTGACGTAGAGCGTCAAAATTAAGCAGAATAATTTGTATTGTGTCTAGGATGGTTGGTATTGAAAATGAGATATATCGGTCCACGTTTTGGTATAGCCCCTATATAACGGTACCTCCCGATATTCGGTATTTTAATGATTTTTGCCACATTTTTTCATGAATTTGTCTAAAAATTGGTATTTGTTGGTCATAATGGGTTCTAGCTCCGGTGGTGAAACTTTGCATGTATAGGTCCACGTTTTGGTATAGCCCTATATAGCGATGATTTTTGCCAAATTTTCCCACGAATATGTCTAAAAATTGGTATTTATGGGTCTTAATTGGTTTTAGTGTTTCCATTACCCTAAGGTGGAGGGTATTAGAGGTTCGGCCCGGTCGAACTTAATGTTTTTTTACTTGTTTTTTTTTTAATCAACAAGAAAAATTGCATCAGTCGGGTTTTCCGACAGATGTATACCCCCAGCTTTGAGTTACGATTATTCAAACTGTTGACCCTTTATGGGAGAGGTTCCGAAGCAGTTGGCTAATTAATTATTATTAATTCGTATCTGATCTAATACTGATATAAATATTACAACGTGCCATATTTGGACTACTTCCTAAACTTTGGAAAATGTGGAAATATGCGTGAAATATCAGGTATAGCAGACCGAAGTATTCAATTTTCATACTTCATCTTTATAACAGATCTTATGTTGATAAAAATATTGAGATGTGCCAAATCTGAATGGAATCGTTTGTTAATTTCGCGTTTTGTTAGCTTTATGGATATTCAACATTTTGACCCTTTGTGGGAGAGGTACCAGAAGCAGTGGACCGATATATCCCATCTTCACACCAGACCTTGCGTTAATAAAAATATTGTGTTGTGTGTAATTTAAAGACAATCGGAATATTAAATCACATTTTATAAGAGTTATAATTATTCGAAATTTTGATACTTTGTGGGGGAGGTACTTGATCGAGTTGACCGATATTGTTCATTTTCGCACCTGGCTTAGCACTGGTGCAAATATTAAAACTTGCAAAGTTGGAGCAAAATCGGATTATCCTTTCACTTTCTGTGCAGTAAAATACTTGTTTGTTGAAATTTCGACATTTTTGGGGGAGGTACCAGAAGAAGTGCCCATCTCCGAACTCGATTTATGTTTTATAATAATACTAAGATGTACCAAGTTTTGGCCAAATCGGATACTCCCTTCGAGAGTTATCGTGCACACCAGCTAGACGATCGAACGGACATCGCTAGATCGACTCCAAATGTCCTGAAACGGAATTGGTCCAAAGAAACCTAGTGTTTAAAACTGTTATTTCTATGAGGCACCTTTTGGCCGTATCAAATCTCTATCCTCTCTATCCATATGGCTGAGGGTGTAAAAATCATTTTAAGGACCTAAAATGAGGATTTAATTGAATTATTATTTTTTTTTTCTTCAAACCAGAATGTCGTAGAGTTTCTAAAAAATATATTCCGTTTCCAAAAACGAAATTTTGTGAATTTTTTAAAAATATTTTTGTTTTTTTAAATCAAAAAGACGTAATTTTTTTTCCAAATATTCACAAAACAATCAATCATGGATTTTTAAAGAATGTTTTTCCAATGACAGATAGCTTACAATTGGGGATTTTTAAAAATATCTGTTATTTATTTTCCAATTCAGATGTGGCAGCTCTAAATAAATATTTTTTTTTTAATTTTGTTCTCCTTACACGCGACATTTCTCCTGCCATCCTTCCTTCCACGCCATAAAATACCAGAATATCATCTGTCTTCATAATGACAATAGCAACAACAATAATAAAAATAAAGTAAACAAAAAACATCTAAGTTTGTAACAATGTAGACAGTGAGAAACTTAAAAAAATATTAAGCTTTAAATACTTTTTTTTTTTCTTCTTAAAATAAAATCGCTTGGAGCCGGTCAAGCGGTCGGCCGGCCGGAATTGCATGCCTGCCATCCAGCCAATCGGCTAAGAATAAAAAACAAATTAAATATATTTGATATTAATTACTCAATTATTTCAATATATTTTCTTTGTGAGGGAAGGATTTGAAATTTCATCAACCACGTGACAGAGGTCAATGGAAGAGAATATATCAAAATTAGATATCAATAAACACCAAAGGCCAAAAGTCGGGCAGGGTCGACATTATGATACCTTATACCATTTTGCATATTTAGTAGGGCTACCTATAACAAATAAACGTTTTTATGGGGAAATTATGAGAATTGACTGATACTAACTATAATCGTTTCTGAATGAAAAGGAACTAATATATGGGAGATATATCTTCATCGTAATCGATTTCTGCTAAATTTGGTCTAAACCGATTTCCACTAAATTTGAAGTATTTGCTTCTAGGCTCCGAATTCCATCCTATTACTCATTTGGAGCACAATAAAAAGCAACTCGGGCGAAGATATATACCGGATCTTAATCTAAATTTTGACCTGTTATAAGGTTCGTCCTTGGGCCGAAAAAATGATTTGTACAATTTTCAAGGCTCAACGTTCCCGTTTTTTAAGGATATTATTTTTCGAGGTTAAAAAATCGTGTATTTTTATACCCTCCACCATACTATGGAGGGTACATTAATTTTGTCATTCCGTTTGTAACTCCTCGAAATACTCATGTCAGACCCAACAAAGTATATGTATTCTTGAGCAGCGTAAAATTCTAAGACGATTTAGCCATGTCCGTCTGTCTGTCTGTCTGTCCGTCTGTCTGTCTGTTGTAATCACGCTATCTTTCGAACAAATTGAGATAGAAGGTTAAAATTTTGCACACATGTATATTTTGCCAGTAGGCAGGTTAAGTTCGTAAATGGGCCATGTAGGTCTAAGTTATCATATAGCCCCCATATAACGGTACCTTCCGATATTCGGTATTTTGATGATTTTAGCGACATTATTCACCGGAATTATTTCAAATTTGGCATTTGAAGTTCGTAACGGATACTACAACCTAAGACAGAAAATTATCTGTGCAGGTCCACGTCTTCATATAGCCCCCATATAACGGTACCCCCTATATTCGGTATTTTGATGATTTTAGCGACATTGTTTACCGGAATCGTGTCAAATTTGGCATTTGAAGTTCGTAATGGATACTTCACCCTAAGTCAAAAAATGAGCCCTGTAGGTCCACGTCCTCGTAAAGCCCCCATATACCGTACCCCCGATATTCGGTATTTTGATGATTTTAGCGACATTATTTACCGGGATTGTTTCAAATTTCGCATGTGAAGTTCGTAATGGATACTTCAGCCCATGCCAGAAAATTGTCTGTGCAGGTCCACGTCTTCGTATAGCCCCCATATAACGGTACCCCCCATATTCGGTATTTTGATGATTTTAGCTACATTATAAACAGATTTTTCTTCAAGTTTCGCATTTAAATATTGTAATAATTTATGACAAAAGTTGCCTATGCAAGCCCACGTCGTCGTATAAGCATTCGGTATTTTTAAGATTTTAACAGAATTTTTAACGGGATTTATTTTTTGGAAATTGCCAAATTTGTACCAAATGGTGGAGGGTATTAAAAGTTCGGCCCGGCCGAACTTACAGCTTTTTACTTGTTTAAAATAATTTTTTTTCAAGAACAATTTGTTATAGGATATTTGTTTCAATGACCAATAGATCAATAATCGCGGAATTATATAGCCACATAGCTGGACTTCTTGATTTTTGAAAATATTTCTTTAGTTTTGAATTCATCGTCGCTTTAGGATCAATTTAATAAATTCATGATATTTGATTTAAGTGTAGTTTTAATTTCAATTTTGCCAAATTTATTGTCAACCGACTGAGTCATAGAATGAGACTTCTATGATCTATTATTACCGACAAATGACCTAATTTTAGCGCGTGTGGCGTTGATGATAGCATTCGATATCAAATCGAAATTTATTGGGGGTCTCTAGTTTTATTGGCACGTCACAAAAATTGCGGGTGGGCTTTACACTTGAAGAAATAGAAGAGAGAGAGAAATGGGGTTTCAGGGTTTTCGGTGCATTTGACGGACAATTGTGGAGCCTAGGCCGAGGAACGTATCTCCACTTCGATTATGGGTATTAACAATTTTTATTTTAATATTTTTATTTTCGACACAAGTTCATGTCGATGGTTATTAGTTTTTAAGTACCTTTTTAGTAAAATCGTCAACAAAAACATATCAAATGCGCATGTATAACAGTTAATGAAGAATAATAACAATTTCAAATTTAGTTGTAGTACCTTATTACTAACACTTTCGTACATATAATTGCTTTGAAAACTGTTATACTATTAAAAACTAGTATACGAACATGAAAACCATTTGTTATCTTTGGGTAAAATTAATTTGATTACTTAAAAAAACACACAGTTTTCGGCCAGTATAACAGTTTGATTTTTTTTTTGTATAATAGTTATGAATGTCCCAATTTTAAAGTGAAATTTATGTATGTAATAGTTACTTTGTCCTCAATTTTAATGTCATTTGGATTTTTTCAAGAATACATAATTAAAATCCATTTATAAATGTTACTTGGAAATTATAAGAGTTTTCAGATTTCAGTTCTAATCCTTGTTTTTAATACCTTGTGTATATTATTATTTTATTGTTATAATTTTTATTATCCATCAATAAGTAAAGGTTGTGAAATACTCCATTTTGTAAACTGTTATACAAATTAGAAACTGTTATACAAACATGAACACCATTTATTGTATTTGAGTAGTTGTTAAATTAATTTGGTTTCACGACCAGTATAACAGTTTGATTTTTCTTTTGTATAATAGTTACTTTTCCCCTCCATTTTGATTTTTTCAAACATAGATAGTTAAAATCCCTGTATTAATATTAGTGGGAAATTATAACAGTTTTCAGAGTTCAGTTCTAGACCCTTATTATTAATACTTTTGTGTATATAATTTTTTGTATATTATTTTAATGTTATAATTTTTATTATCTCTCAAAAAGTAATTTTTGTGAAATAACCCATTATGTAAACTTTTATACAAATTTGAAACTGTTATATAAACAAAAATGTCATTTATTAGCTTTGAATAACTTTTAAATTAATTTGATTTTTGGAAAAAACACAATTTTCGGCCATTATAACATTTCAATTTTTTTTTTGTATAATAGTTTCGTATGCCCCAATTTTAAAATGTCATTGTTACTTCTCCTACACTTTTAAAGTGTCATTTAGATTTTTTCAAGAATACATAATTAAAATCCATTATTTAATGTTACTTGGAAATTATAACAGTTTTCAGAATTCAGTTCTAATCCTTATTTTTAATACCTTGTGTATATTATTATTTTATTGTTATAATTTTTATTATCCTTCAATAAGTAAATTTTGTGAAATACTGCATTTTGTAAACTGTTATACATATTAGAAACTGTTATACAAACATGAATACCATTTTTTAAATTTCACGACCAGTATAACAGTTTGAGTTTTCTTTTGTATAATAGTTACTTTTCCCCTTCATTTTGATTTTTTCAAACATACATAGCTAAAATCCTTGTATTAATGTTAGTGGGAAATTATAACAGTTTTCAGAGTTCAGTTCTACACCCTTATTGTCAATACTTTTGTGTATATAATTTTTTTATATTATTAATTTAATGTTATAATTTTTATTATCCCTCAATAAGTAATTTTTGTGAAATAACCCATTTTGTAAACTTTTATACGAATTTGAAACTGTTATATAAACTGTTATATAAATGTCATTTATTAGCTTTGAATAACTGCTAAATTAATTTGATTTAAGGAAAAAAAAAACACAGTTTTCGGCCAGTATAACATTCCAATTTTTTTTGTATAATAGTTTCGTAGGCCCCAATTTTAAAATGTCATTGTTACTCCTCCTATACTTTTAAAGTGCCATTTTGATATTTTTTTTTTCAAGAATACACACTAAAATCCGCGTATTAATATCAGTGGGAAATTATAACAGTTTTCAAAATTCATTTTTCATTCGTGTATATGTTTAATTTATTTGATTTGATGAAAATTATCATTTTTGTATAACATGTGCCTTAGCTCTAACATTTAAAGATTTTTGTCTTCACTTGTAATTTATTTTTAGAAAATATATATACCAGTTTTAGAAAAATTATAACTGTTTCCAATTTGGTTACAGTTCTAAGTTGTCAGAATTTTTATGTTTTTAATAATTTTAAATTTAAGATTTAATATAAAACTTGCAAAAATAACAAATTTTATAAACTGTTATACAATTCAAACACGGTATTTTAAACACCAAGGTCGTTTATTTTTCAATATGCAACTGTTTCACTAACTAATAATAAGATTATTCCACATTTAAGATTGTTAAACGATTTTATTAACTGTTATACGAGTGTTTTAAAAATATTTTTGCATTTAGTTTTGCTTTTTTTTTATAAAAATGCTTTGTAGGAACTTATTACTGTATCTGTATAACAGTAAAATGCAAAATAAAAGGCGTCATACCAAATCTTACTACAATGGCTGTATATTCGTAAAAATGTATTAATAATATTCTTCAATGTTTGAAATTTGTATATCCATATACAATTTTGTCTAGAACTGTTATACACCATTTAAAGCTATTTTTTCGTAAAAAAAACCTCTAAACAATCCTCAAAACTATTTAAATGGTTTACAGTTAGCAATTACAAAACATTTTTAATGTTATATAACAGTTAACCAAACGGTATAGCAGAGTTATTAACGACCCTTTTTTAGGAAAAATGATTATTTTATATATTTGATACTTTGGCGAATTTTAAATTAATAAAATTTTATAACAGCTTTAAATTCTATTAATAGAATAATATATATAGCAATAAAGAGTACACATTTGGAACTCATTTTGACTCCATTTCTAATTCCGAATCACTTTGTCGAAGTTTCTGTGTAAAGTTTTACGTTAAGATTAAAATTTCCGAAATAATATACATATATAACAGCCCTATCCGCTAGCTCTTATTTAAAGTTTTTCATCACAAATTTTTTTACCATCAAATATTTTTTCCCGGTGTATGTTATGTTAAATTTATTAAATGCACAATATTTTTTCGTTTCGTTGCTAATTCATTGACGACAATTTTGAATTATTTACTTGAGTTAATTTTCTGTCGATTTTTTGTTTTGTTTTCCCTACACAAACAAAAAACTACAACATTTTCTATGCAAAAGTTTGTTGTTTTTATTGTTGATTTATTTTTAAAACTTTTGTTGTTGTTGCTCTTTTTCTAAGAACTTTTCACGAGATAATCTAAGAATGTTCACTTTAGTCACTTGAAAACGATTCGTAATATTGTTGAAGGTATTGCCGGCGTCTAGAAGGTGGTTGTTGCGAAGTGATGTGCGGTGACGATGTCCAATGCGGAAGGCGGCCAAAATGGCCATATGAACTTGATAATGAAATAGATATGTGGGACTAGAACAAGTATTAAAGTGTTGTTGATTTGGGATTACGGTAAATACGGATATAAACAATTTTTTGTAATAAGAAACTATCGGTTATTTTAAAGTTTATTTGGTGGGGAGAATAAATTTTATATTTTTTACCATTAACAATAGGATTAGTATCATTACGCTGTTAAATAATTACAGGAAAAATCCAGTAGATTATAAAAGTAGAGATAAAAATAGAAGACACATGTATATGGATCTTGAGAGGTTACATAGCAAATTAACATAAGAACAAGTAAAAAACATTAAGTTCGGCCGGGCCAAACTTTTAATACGCTCCACCTTAGGGTAAAGGAAACATTAGAAGAAATATGGCGAAAACCATCAAAATACCGAATATCGGGAGGTACCGTTATATGGGGGCTATATCAAATCATGGACCTATACTTACAATGTTTCGCCAACGGAGCTAGAACCCATTATGATCTACAACTACCAATTTTCAGAGAAATCCTTGAAAAAATGTGGAAAAAATCATCAAATTACCGAATGTCTGGAGGTACCGTTATATGGGGGCTATACCAAAACGTGGACCTATAATTACAATGACTCGCCACACGAACTGGGACCCATAATGACCTACAACTACCAATTTTCAGAGTAATTCTTGAAAAAATGTGTCAAAAATCATCAAAATACCGAATATTGGGAGTTACCGTTATATGGGGACTTTATCAAAACGTGAACCTATACATACAATGTTCCACCACACGAACTAGAACCCATTATGACCCACAAATACCAATTTTTAGACAAATCAGTGAAAAATGTGGCAAAAACCATCAAAATACCGAATATTGGGAGGTACCGTTATATGGGGGCTATACCAAATCATGGACCCATACATGCAATGTTTCGCCACCGGAGCTGGAACCCATTATGACCAACAAATACCAATTTTTAGACAAATTCGTGAAAAAATGTGGCAAAAAAAATTAAAATACCGGATATCGGGAGGACCTTTATATGGGGACTAAACCAAAAAGTGGACCCATACATGCAATGTTTTGCCACACGCACAGGGTCCCATTATGACCTACAAGTACCACTTTTCAGACAAATCTGTGAAAAAATGTGGCATAAATTATCAAAATACCGAATATCGGGAGGTACCGTTACATGGGACTATACCAGAACGTGGACCGATATATCTAATTTTCAATACCAACCATCCTAGACACAATACAAATAGCTCTGCTAAATTTTGGAGCTCTACGTCAAATAATGTGGGATGTATCGTGATTTCAACAGACAGACGGACAGACAGACGGACAGACAGACAGACAGACGGACATCGTTAAATCGACTTAGAATGTTATGCTGATTATGAATATATATACTTTATGGGGTTTACGACGAATATTAAAGGATGTTACAAACGGAATGACAAAGTTAATGTACCCTACTTTCCAAGGTGGAGGGTATAACAAGGGGCAAGTTCCCCCCTCTTCTATATTTTTGAAAATTCTTTGATTAAGATTCCCTGGAAACCGTGCATTTTAGGTATAAGTGTCTTCGGCCATATACAATTTTAGAATTCCAGCTCTATCCTGAGACCAAATCGCGAATTTAGTACCATACTTTTCATACAGTTATACTACGCATGTCCAAAACCTCCTCCTTCTCTCCACCCTTGATACCAACATAGACCTCAATACCAAATTTCAGAATTCAATTTATATCCCAATACTCAACGACACATTTTGTGGCATTTTGCACTTTAAAAACCCTAATCCTTCTCTCAACAACCCCCCCCCCCCTCTCTTAACTACAGAAATTAACAGTGACATTCATATGAAATTAGAGGATTCTAGCCCTATCCATTGACCCAAATTGGTATATTACAATTTTGTACTTTTGAAACAATTATAGTAAGCAATACCAGATCTCAATTCCACAAGTAAACAATATCAAATTTTAGGATTCTAGCCGTATCCCTTCACCCAATACCAAATTTAGTACCATTTAGTTCGAACAACTATACTACGGAAATTTGTTTCCCTCCTCCCTCCATATCTAAACTAAGGAGTCTAACGCTGATCTCAATATCAAATTTGGGGATTCCAGCTCTATTATTTCATCCAATACCAAACCTAGTACCATATAGTACTTTTTGTACAAATATAGGACGCATTTCCAAACCACAGCCAAATCTCAAACGCAGATACCACATGTAAACTAAATATCAAATTGGAAAATGTTATCTCTATCCCTACACCCGATACGAAATTTAGTACAATTTAGTACTTTTCGTACAATTATAGTACAAATTTCCAAAACTACCTTCTAATCGTAACCACAGGCACTAACAGTGACATCTATATCAAATTTGAAGATTCCAGCCCTGGTCTATAAACCAAAAACAAATTTAATACTATTTAGTACCTTTTGTACAATTATGGTACACATTTCCAAAACAACCTCTATATCTCAACCCCAGCTACCAACAGACCTTAGTATCGAATTTCGAGATTTCAACTCTATCCCTTCCCCCAACACTCAATTTAGTACTATTTAGTACTTTTCGTGCAAATATAGTACACATTTCCAAAACCAGCTTTATATCTCAATCCCGGATACCAACAGAGACCTTATCATCTAATTTCGGGATTCTAGCTCTATTGTTTTTATGTATCTATCCCTTTCCCCAACACTCAAATTAGTACTATTTAGTACTTTTCGTACATATATAGTACACATTTCCAAAAACCAGCTTTATATCTCAATCCCAGATACCAACAGAGACCTCATCATCTAATTTCGGGATTCTAGCTCTATCCCTTCATCCAATACCAAATTTAGTACTAAGTAGTACTTTTTGTAAAAATAAAGTACGCATTTTCTAAATCACAAATCATATTTCGAAATTTAATCTGTATTCCTTTACCCAATCTCAAATATAATACCATTCGAAACCTCATCTTTATCACAAACCTACCGCCAACAGGGACTCCAATACAAAAATCTTCAAATTCCAGCTTTATCCGTTCACCCTAAACCAAACTGTTCCACATTTAGTACTTTTGGCACAATTATGGTACACATTTCCATTACCACCTCCATATGTCCAGGCAATATATGTTAATACCAACTTTAGTACTAGTAGTAGTACTTTTTGTAAAAATAAAGTACGCATGTTCTAAATCATATATAGCCTGGACATATGGAGGTGGTTATGGAAATGTTTACTTAGTACTAAATTGGGTGAAGGGATAGAGCTAGAATCCCGAAATTAGATGATAAGCTATCTGTTGGTATCTGGAATTGAAATATAATACCTAATTTCAGACTTTAAGCAATTCTACCAAGTAAGGTACTTTTTAGTACTTTTCGCACACGTGTAGTACATATTTCCAAAATCAAATATTTATCACTAAACTTGAACCAATAGGAATATCAAATTTTAAAATGTTAGTTTCACCATTTGATACATCTATCCTGCAACCCACCACACAAACCCAAATTGAACTAAATTAAGCACCATGTAGTACAAATATGTACGAATTTCTAAAAATCCCTACCTACCCCAATCCTACACACCTACAGTAATCCATATTTAAAATTTCAGAATTTTAAACTTATCGGTTCGCCCAAATACAAATTGTGCCAAATTTAGTACAATTCAGTACACTTAGGTACAAATTTTCCTAACTTCCTACATCATACAGTCCAATAGAAATCTTATGTTTAAATTTTAGGATTTCAACGCTACCGCTATCAAAATTTAAAGTATACCAGAATTAGTACCGTTTAGTGCACATAAGTACGAATTTCGAAAACTACCTACATTCCTCAGTCCTGAAATGCAATAGTAATCTTATTTCTAAATGTCAGCATTTCAGCTCTATCGGTTCACCCAACTCGAAATTGTACCAAATTTAGTACCATTTAGTACACTTAAGTACAAATTTTCATAACTACCTACATCGTACGGTCCAATAAAAATTTTATTTTCAAATTTCAGGCCAACGCCACCGGTTCTACCAAATTGTACCAAATTAATTAGTATCAGTACACATAAGTACGAATTTCGAAAACTACCTACATTTCTCAGTCGTAAAGTGCAATAGTAATCTTATTTCCAAATTTGAGAATTCTAGCTTTATTGGTTCTCCCAAAATTTAAATTGTACTAAATTTAGTACCACGTGGTACAAATATGTACGAATTCCCAAATATGCCTACATACCCCAATCCTACACTTCTACAGTAATCGCGATTTAATATTTCAGAATTCTACCCCTATCGGTTCGCCCAAAAACGAATTGTGGCAAATTTAGTACCATTTTGTACTTTTCGTCCACATATGTACAAATATCGAAAACTATCCCCACATCCCAATTCTACACTTAGCCAGTAATGTTAATATGAGATTTCAGGATTCCAGCTGCATCCGTTTCTCCAAATTCAAATTGTACCAAATTTAGTACTGTTTAGTACTTTTCGTATACATGACTATACATTTCCAAAACTACCTCCCTACATCGACCCTACTCCTCAACCTTGATTGCCGTTCACAATTTCAACTGTTCACATGATACGAAATAGTACCAAATGTAGTACATTTTAGTACTTTTCCTACACTTATAGTGTGAGTTTTCAAAAACTCTTTGGTACATCCATCAGTAAACCTCATTCCAAATTAAGTTCTAGCTCTACTGGTTCGTAAAATAAAACATGTACCATATTAAGTAAGTCATTTAATCACTTCATTATATATTAATAGAGATTACCGTTATTTTTAATTATAATTATTATTATTGTTATTATTATACCCTACACCACAAGGTGGTCAGGGTTTTATGTCTTTGTGCATTTGTTTGTAACAGGCAGAAGGAAACGAGATAGACCCATAGTTCCTTTTGATGATCTGCATAGAATCACATTCTGAGTCGATTTATGCATGTCCGTCCGCCCGTCTGTCCGTTCGTCTGTCCGTCTGTCCATGTATTTTTGTAAACAAAGTACAGGTCGCATTTATTGCCCGATCCAGATGAAATTTTGCAAAGATCTTTTGTTTGGCCCAAGGACGAACCCTATTGAAATTGGAGATAATCGGTCAAAATTTAGATATAGCTCCCATATACATCTTCGTCCGATTTGCCTTTTATTGTGCACCAAACGTGTAATATCAGCCCGAATTGTATGGAATTTTGCATATACACCCAAATTAGGCCTGAAAATATGTATGCTAAATTTGATCGAAATCGGTTCAGATATAGCTATAGCTCCCATATATATTGTTCATCCGATTTGTTATTTTTGTCCTCCGCAGCCGTAATATGCACTCTGCAACAACAATATTTAGGGAAATATATCAAATGCAGCTCAGAAATACCTTAGCTAAAATTTATCGAGATCGGTTCAGATTTGGATACAGCTCCCATATATAACTTCGTCCGATTTACCATTTATTGTGCACCAAACGTCTAATATTTGTCCAAATGGGATGGAATTTGGCACATACGACCGAATTGATTCTAGAAGGTAGTATGCCAAATTTGGTGAAGATCGGCTCAGATATATTTATAGCTCCCATATATATTGTTCATCCGATTTATTGTATTTGTTACCCACAGCCGTAATATGCACTCCGTAACAACGATATTCAGGGAAATATATCAAATACAGCTCAGAAATATCTTTGCCAAATTTTATCGAGATCGGTTCAGATTTGGATATAGTTCCCATATATATTTTTATCCGATTTCAAATTAATTTCGCACCAAATGGGCAATACAAGTCCGAATTTAAAAGATACAAATGCTTCGGCATATTTAGTCCTTTGAATTTTAAATTATAATTATAATCATAGCGTGTATGATTGAATTCTCCCATAAAAACTTTTAATTATTAAGTGGAGCCCAACTAAATTAGCAAAGTGGTGTAGGGTATCATAAAATCGGCCCCGCCCGACTTTAGGACTTTCTTTACTGGTTTTTAATTAATTTTTTAATAGTGGGTATTTAATTTTTTTTCTTTTTCACAAATTTATTTTTCTTCTCTTCTTTCTTTTTCTCGGGAACCATTTCTATATTAAGTCTCACAATAATTTATTTTTAAAATTTATCATATCTCCTTTTTACACCCCCTAGGCATATTGGCCCACTTCTTCGATAAAAGTTTATAACGTTCAAATTTAACCGTTTTACTGCACCGCCTCATCGAGGTACAACCGAGCAAAATCACATAACCACTTTCTTTATTGATCGCAATAAACTTAAAACCAAAAACACACACCCGTTGTCGTATCGTCTTTTTCAGCAATCCCGTTAAGGCGTCGAACTCTTCCACCAAAAAAAAAAAAAAGAAAAATCCGTAAATCCGCGTATCTGCCAATAATTTCGGACGACTTCGACTCGTAACACCACTCTGACCCAACCGTTTGATATCCGTTCTAAAACTGGCTGAATGATTTGAATGTTGAGGCGTTTTCATTCAATCAACAACCATTCAGCAGCGACGCCGAAGACGAAGCAGAAGGTTTTCACGAAGAATTCGAATGAAAACACAACACACAACAGCGAGAACAAGTGACGAAACAACAGACGGTTAACAGAACAAATAACAGCGACAGAGAACAAAAGCGACAGCAGTCTTATTCAGTCATCAACTTGTGATGGATAGATGCTACCACACACACAACACTTGCTTGTGGGGAGGAAAATAAACGTTAACGTCAATGCCTGCGTCGACGTCAATGTTGGCGTTACTGTTACTCTTGCAGACAAAAACAAGAAAGGCGTAACGTTGACAAACGAGGTTCAAGTAGCGTATGATTGCTTTTCATTGCGTGCGTGTGAGTGTTTGACAATCCATTGATGTTAGTGTTGGACTTAAGGGGAGAAGGAACAGGCCTCAACCACAATGCTTTTAAAGATATTCGAAAACCTGCTAGGGTTCTCCGTACACAGATGAGACTGTAGAAGCCACATCGCTGTAGACGTGCTAAGGGCCAAGAAATTTCTATAGACGAGCTGAATTCTCCCTATAAACAATCTGATGGTCAGGAAGTCGTTGTAGACGAGCTAACAGCCTGGAGCCAACACATAAGATCTTCGTACATTTATCTCGATATATGTATATTAATAAAAGAGTAAATTAATTGACCATTCGTACCGTTTTAGTAAAAATTTCAAAAAAAAAAAAAAAAAAAAAAAAACAGTAAAGAAAGTTAAAGTCGGGCGGGGCCTATTTTATGATACCCTACACCACTTTGCTAATTTAGTTGAGCTCCACTTAATAATTAAAAGTTTTTTTGGGAGAATTCAATCATACACGCTATATATATTATAGTTATAATTTAAAATTCGAAGGACTAAATATGCCGAAGCATTTGTATCTTTTAAATTCGGAATTGTATTGCCCATTTGGTGCGAAATTAATTTGAAATCGGATAAAAATATATATGCGAACTATATCCAAATCTGAACCGATCTCGATAAAATTTGGCAAAGATATTTCTGAGCTGTATTTGATATATTTCCCTGAATATCGTTGTTACAGAGTGCATATTACGGCTGTGGGTAACAAATACAATAAATCGGATGAACAATATATATGGGAGCTATAACTATATCTGAACCGATCTTCACCAAATTTGGCATACTACCTTCTAGACTAAATCCGGTCGTATGTGCCAAATTCCATCCCATTTGGACAAATATTAGACGTTTGGCGCACATTAAATGGTAAATGGGACGAAGTTATATATGGGAGCTATATCCAAATCTGAACCGATCTCGATAAAATTTAGCAAAGGTATTTCTGAGCTGCATTTGATATATTTCCCCAAATATTGTTGTTGCAGAGTGCATATTACGGCTGCGGAGGACAAAAATAACAAATCGGATGAACAATATATATGGGAGCTATAGCTATATCTGAACCGATTTCGATAAAATTTGGCATACTTATTTTCTGGGCTAATTTGGTTGTATGTGCAAAATTCCATACTATTCGGGCTGATATTACACGTTTGGTGCACAATAATAGGCAAATCGGACGAAGATATATATGGGAGCTATATCTAAATTTTTACCGATTATCTCCAATTTCAATAGGGTTCGTCCTTGGGCCAAACAAATGTTGCTTGCAAAATTTCATCTCAATCGGATAATAAATGCGACCTGCATTTTGTTCACAAGAATACATGGACAGACGGACGGACGGACGGACACGCGGACTGACATGCATAAATCAACTCAGAAAGTGATTCTATGCAGATCATCAAAAGGAACTATGGGTCTATCTCGTTTCCTTTTGCCTGTTACAAACAAATGCACAAAGACATAATACCCTGACCACCTTGTGGTGTAGGGTATAAAAATGCACAAAGACATAATACCCTGACCACCTTGTGGTGTAGGGTATAAAAAACCCAGCCCTATCTGATCCCTTCGAACCAAGATAGAGATCCTCACCTAAAATTTCAAGATTCTTGCTTTAGTCGTTTCGTATAGGCGTTGATGAATCGGTTTGTCATTCATCAGCACCCAGACGAAACGAATGAAGCTAAAAACTTGAAATTTTGGTTCGAAGGAATCAGATAAGGCTGGGTTTTTGGAAACTCGTAGAATGGTACGAAAAGTATTAAAAGGTACTAAAAATGTTACCCTTTGTATTTGAGGAAGCAATAGATCTAGAACTTTAAATTTGGAACGAGGGTCACTGATGGAGTGTATGGTGGATGTACCAAAGGACTTTTGGAAAAACGTACTATAAGTGTACGAAAATTACTAAAAAAAATTGAAAATTTAAACTAATATTACTGACGCAGGGTAGGATTGAGATATGAAGGAAGTTTTGGAAATTTATATTTATGTGCACGAAAAGTACTACAGGGTACTAAATTTGGTACAATTTCGATTTGGGTGAACCAATAGAGGTGGAATTCTGAAATTTAGAAATGAGATTACTATTGCATTCTACTACTGAGGTTTGTAGGTAGTTGAAACTTAGTACTTATGTGTACTAAATGGTACTAAATTTGTTACAATTTAAATTTTGGGTGGAGTTGGAATCTTAAAATTTAAAAATAAGTTTTTTATTGGACTGTACTAAATTGTGCTAAATTTGGTACAATTTGGTATTGGGTAAACCAATATCCTATATATCCTGTATTGAACCATTTGGTGAACCAGGATACTGGAAAATTGGATATAAAATTACCGTCAGGGTGTAGAATTGGGATATGCATGATATACTAAATTTGGTACAGTTGGATTTAGGTGCACTGATAGAGCTGTAGGAGTACTTTTTGTAATTTTCTGTACTATATAGTACTGAATTTCGTACAATTTGAATTTAGGTGAACCGATAGAGCTATAATCCTGAAATAGGCGTGTACGATTGGGTTATGTAGGAAGCTTTGGAAATTCGTACTTTTCTGTACTATATTGTACTAAATTTGGTACAAATTGGATTTGTGATGAACCGATTGAGCTGGAATTCTGAAATTTTTAATATGAGCCACTGATAGAGTGCAGAAAAGATGTATCAAAGGGTTTTTGGAAATTCGAACTTTAAGGTTACGAAAAGTTCTAAAATGGTACTAAACTTCCAACATGGTACCATTTGATATTATGTGTAGGGATTAGGCTAAAATCTTGCAATTTGGTATGAGAATCAAGATTGAAAAGTAAGTTTGATATATGAAAGTGGTTTTGGAAACATGTACTAAGTGAGGGAACTGTACTAGATGGTACTAAATTTCGAACAGTTTGGTTTGGGTGGACGGATGAAGCTGGAATTTTAAATATTTGTTATAGAGGTCCCTTTTGCAGGTAGCATTGTGATAAAGAGGTTGTTTTGGAAATGTGTACCTCAGTTATACGAAAAGTACTAAATAGCACTATATTTAGTACAATATGGTATTGGGTGAACAGATAGTGCTTGAAATCTGAAATTTGGTATCATGTGTAGCCAGGACGTATGTGTAGCCAGGACGTACTATGTTTGTACGAAAAGTACTAAATAGTACTATATTTGGTATTGGGTGAGGAAATAGAGCTAAAATCCTAAAATTTTATGTATGTGGTTAAGATATGAAGGGAGTTTTGGAAATATGTACAGTAGTTGTACGAAAAATACTAAATAGTACTAAATTTGGTGTTGGGTGAAGGGCTACAGATAAAGTTCTGAAATTTAATATTTCGATTATTAATGGTATCTGTATTTGAGATATGGAGATAGTTTTGGCTTAACGTCCTATAATTGTGCGAACAGTACTAAATGGTACTAAATTTGGCATTGGGTGAAGGGATAGAGCTAGAATCCCGAAAATTGATACTGAGGTCTCTGTTGGTATCTGAGGTCTCTGTTGGTTGGTATCAATTGTATGAAAAATACTAAACCAAATTGGATGCAACTACGAAATTCTGGTGTTGAAGTCTGTTGGAGGTTCTGCAAATGTCTAATATAATTGTACTAAATGGTACTAATTTTGGATCATTGTTGGTGTCTAGGTATTGATATTTGATATAGAGCGGAAATTCTAAATTCGATCAAATTCGATTGATTTCAAGGTCTTACATATATAGATATGGGAAAATTCTTTCTGCCAGAACAAACTTGAATGAAATATAAAACCTTCAAAGTCGGAAAATTAAGTACGAAACAAATTGTGCATTTTGAGTACTAAAAGGGACTAACATTAACTTTTGAAACTAATCTATATTTTTAAGGTAGGCTTTTTTCTGATATAATATAGCCATTGTTCCCATTGAAACAGGACCTTTTTTAAGACCCTTTCACATGCTCCACGTGTGACCCTTTCTTTAGCAATTTACTTAATAAATTTGCAAAGTTTATATTTATTCGAATGCGTAAAGTTAATTGGCATCACTTCGATAATAATAAATTAAAATAAACACACAGAAAGAAGGGTCTTTTATTTTTCTTGTTCGGTCTGGTTGACATATTGAAATGTCAACAAAACTGCGAACAGTAATTGGGTCGGTTGTAGTCGCATTGTAAAATACAGCGAGTAAATGGGGAGTGTCAGAATAAAAGAGACAAAATGTTATGTTGCTAGACAAGGGGATGAAGATAATTAAAAATTATCTTTATATAGACCCCCTGGCTAGCCAACCAGCTGGTCTATGTGTATAGACTCCCTGGCTAGCCAGCCAGCTGGTCTATGTATATAGACCCCCTGGCTAGCCAGCCAGCTGGTCTATGTATATAAACTCCCTGGCTAGCCAGCTGGTCTATGTTTGACCGCAAGGGTATTCTCGAAAGAGAAAACGGGCGTAACGACCCCGCGGACCCCAGTTTGGTTTGCAGCCAGATTCTGCAACAAAAAATCCAGCAGCGTCTGACCCATAGTGGGCGGCTCGCTGGTCTGCGTCTGACTCCAGGAGGAGCGGCAGTAACTTAAATTATCCGTCATTGTTGGCATTAAGATCGAGACCAGTAAGATCTTAATTATGGCATACTGGAACACATTATACGAACTAATTATCCCCTGGCCTGACAGTGGTTGTATTCTGGAACCTCAGTACGTAGAGTGACATCTTACCGAAATGGCTTCTAGGCTAATGCTACCCCTGCCTCCGTCCTATTAAAACTTGGGAAGTCTTGAAGTACGCTCTCAGTTTCGTCATCATTAGGTTGTTGGTGTAGGTTCAGTTGACTTTGTCCTGATTTATACGGGTCCGGCTCTGAACGCAATTTCCCATAAGGACTTTGCGTCAACCCTTGCATGGCCTCCCTGCTTGCAAAGACAACCATGGGACCAGATAACGTAACTACACATCGAACTGAGATAACGACTTCAAGTTTGGACCCACTAACCAAACCATGAGCAACAATAACAACATAATTATAAATGATGAAGCAGAAGTGAACGTAGCGCTTTTTAACCCATTTAAACCTAGCGCGACTGTCAAGAGAACCCCGCCAAAAACAGCGGCTGTGGCAACGCGAAAACCTTCTAGCTCTACAATTAATGCAGATGACGATGCGGGTTACATCGGGCGTCTGAAAATAGCAGAAGAACAAGCGTTTGTGAAACTTGGAAGCAAATTGAGCACAATGAACAGCATAGTTAGTGAAGCGAAAAATATTCACAAAACTATTCGCGACAACCTGATGCAAGCAGTCGCTTTGTACCAACAGCTCAGAGAAAATCGAGAAGCGATAGCATTGAGCAATGTTATAGGTGACTCACAGAAATATAGTGATATACAAACGCAAAACAAAGAGGTCCAAACCGAGATAGAGGTAATACCAAAAGCCAAACAAAAAAGGACTGCGTCCATCTCTCCCGAGAAAAGTAAAATAAATAAAAAAGTGCGTACTGGAGAACCAGAAAGAAAAGAAACAAAAGGAAAGGAATCAGAAATAAGTGAAAATAAATCTGAAAGTAACTCCCAATGGTCAATGGTAGAACGCAGAAAGGCAAAAGTTAAAAAAAGAGTGAAAGGAACAGTATTAGACGAAAAGGAGATTCCATTACAATTCAAAGCGGCAATTCCACCTATGCAGATATTGTTAAGAAAATGAAAACTTCGATAAAACCCGAAGAAATTGGATTTGGAATCCAAAAAATCCGTAAAACCAAGGAAGGAGACGTCCAGATAGTGGTAGGAAACAGAGACGGAAATGTCAAAAAGCTAGAAGATATCATTAAGTCATCACTTGGCGAAGAGGTCAGAATACAAACCCGAGTTGAAAAATTTTTCATCGATATAAGGGATATGGAAGAAACGACCGATGAAGAAGAAATCATTAGCAGTATAGTGGAAGCTGTCAATGATACAGAGGCTAGGAGTAATATCCAAGTGCGCAATATCCGGAACTTTTATGGAGGAACTAAGCAAGCATTAGTAGAAATACCAGCCAATATTGCTGCTACACTCTTAAAAAATACAAAGATTAGAGTGGGACTGGTTCAATGCCGTATACGGCGAAAAATTTTTGCCAAACATTGTTATAGATGTCTAGAACAAGGTCATATTGCTCGAAACTGCCAAGGTAAAGACCGTAGCAAGATGTGTAGAAAATGTGGGATTGATGGCCACAAGTCAAACTCATGTCCAAACCAGATGAGATGTGTTATATGCCTTGAGGCTAAACAAGAGAATACACATCACTATATGGGAACAGGCTCATATTGTAGGTATGCGATTTAAAATCCTACAAATTAACTTAGGAAGAGGACGGCAAGCTCAAGATCTAATGATAAAAAATGCCTCTGAAATGGAAGCTGATATCATTCTAATCAGCGAGCAATACAAGAAATGTGAAGGTAAACTGTGGTACCAAGACGTCAGTACAAAGGCGTCGATATATGTCAGAAATTCAGGAATAATTATACAAAGCGTTGAGGAGAACAATGAAAATTTCGTTGTCATACACACAAAGGAATTGAGCATATATAGTTGCTATTATTCGCCAAACATGGAGCTACAAGAGTTTTTAAAAAAAATCTGTGAACTGGAAAGGCACATAAAATTACAGCATACACCCGTCTTAATTGCTGGAGATTTTAACAGCAAATCGTCCGAATGGTACTCACGGATAACTGACAAAAGAGGTTTAGCAGTCAGCGAGATGATAGCATCACTTGGGCTAGCTATACTCAATAAAGGTAATACTCCTACTTTTATGAGAGGCAACGCCACTTCAATCATCGACATTTCATTGGTCTCAACAACAGTTGCACCGACAGTACTAAACTGGAAAGTTTTAAGTGACGAATCACTAAGTGACCACCAATACATATCGTTTGAAATGGACCATACGATGTCTGCGACAAACACTACTAGGCCCAGGTGGAACATAAGGAAACTAAACACTTCCAAATGCAAGAACAAAATTATTGATTTAAAGGGTAGTGTCAATCTCAATGAATACGATGATGTGAACAGTGCAAGCAAATTGCTTGTAAAGGTTCTCACACAAGCATGCGAGAATGGGATGATAGAAACAAAGCCAGTAGTTAACAACAAAAAGCATGTCTACTGGTGGAATAACGATATTGCTGATTTGCGAAAAAAATGCATCAAAGCAAAAAGGGTAGCAACGAGAAAAAAAGGAGACATAGAAGCTGCAGGCCTATATAAAGTCGCTAGGAAAAATCTTCGCTTAGCAATAAAAAATGCAAAGAAAAAATCGTGGGAGTCACTAATTAATGAAGTGCAAAATGACCCTTGGGGTCTCCCATATAAGATTATCACAAAGAAAATTGGAAATAGAAGTGCTATACCAGGGATAAGAGATCCACAGTGGGCTTTAACAATAGTTGAAACTCTTTTTCCGAAGTGTAACAACAGAAGGGAAATATTTCCCGAACAACAGGAGAGAAACTATGAGTCCCTTACCACCGCAGAAATCATAGAGACATGTCAAAAATTAAAGAAAAGGAAAGCAGCAGGACCTGATAGAATCCCAAACGAAATAATATCTCTTGTTGGAACAACGTGGCCAGAAATATTCCAACATGTTTTCAATCAATGTTTAAGGAAGGGCGAGTTTCCACCAGTTTGGAAAATGCAGCAGTTAGTGTTGCTACGTAAGAACGACAAACCGTTAGACAATCCGTCGTCGTACAGACCACTTTGCATGCTAGACACATGTGGCAAATTCCTAGAAAAATTGTTGTTAAACAGGCTAGAACAAGAAGTACAAATAAGCGGTGGTTTCTCGCCAATGCAGTTCGGTTTCATCAAAGGAAAATCCACCATAGATGCTATAAGGGATGTCGTTGATTGTGCAAAAATGTGTTTGAATCAAATGAGATACTGTGCGATAATCACCTTAGATATCAAGAACGCATTCAATTCTGCGGACTGGGATGTCATAAAACACACAATAAGGATGCGTAACATATCAGGATACCTGATCAATATTATCGATAGCTACCTGGAAAATAGAACTCTGTTGTATGATACAGAAAAGGGTATCAAGCACTATAAAATAACATCTGGGGTCCCTCAAGGTTCCATCTTGGGTCCCTTCCTGTGGAACCTCATGTATGATGGCTTGCTAAACATAATATTACCAAAAGGCGCAAAAATAGTTGGGTATGCTGACGATATAGCTCTTATCGTCGACCAACCATCAACAGAACTAGTCGAAATTACAGCAAACGACAGTTTGTCAAGGATCTCAAGGTGGCTTGTATCTAAAAAGCTATCCCTTGCCCCCCATAAAACTGAGGCGATTCTCATAACTCGAAGGAGAAATTTTAATCTTCCAAAGCTATTAGTTGACGGATATGATATTAAAATAGAAAACTCACTAAAATATCTAGGAGTAATTCTCGACAATAGGTTGTCTTTTACACAACACGTCAAAACAGTATCTGAGAAAGCAGTTAGAACTGCAAACAAGCTAGTTAGAATAATGCCCAACATTAATGGCCCAAACCAACTAACCAGGAGATTAATTGCTTCTGTAGCGTACGCTCAAGTTACGTATGCCGCACCAATCCTAAGCGATGTCATAGCAAGAAGCAAGAATTTACGTGGGCACCTAGAAAAGGTGCACCGTTTGTGTGCATTACGAATTGCATCCGCTTATCGCACTACGTCCACAGCAGCGTTGGCTATCCTAGCTGGAGTGCCTCCTATTACTCTAACGTTAGACGAAAGGAGATACATATATGAAAAGAGAAAATTATTACCAATCGGATACACAAAAAGAGATGTGTCTCAAATAAAACGACAAGCCAGAGATATACTATTTGCACAGTGGCAATCCATATGGAATAACTGTGAAAAAGGTAGATGGACTTTCAAGATAATACCTCAATTGGAAAGGTGGATAAATAGAAAACATGGAGAACTAAATTTCTATTTAACTCAAGTTCTCAGTAGCCATGGAAACTTCGGTAGTTACCTGTATCGCTTTCATTTAAAAAATGAAGCAACCTGTGAAATATGTCACGAAAGCGAAGACAACGTGGAACACACACTTTTCTGGTGCAAACGCTGGGAGAACGAAAGAAGCGTCTATAATATATCGACTCAATGGTCCGTTGAGGATCTAGTTAAAAACATGTTGGAAAGTAAGGAAAGGTGGTCGCAGTGCTCAATCTTCATTGAAAAAGTATTGACCGAAAAGGTGAAGTACCTGAACAGATATGAATCGAACCCCTAATTACAATCGAATGGACGGGGGAATAGAAATAAGCTGAAAGCCGTATGATCGGTTCACGAAAACCACCTCGAAGTAATGCGAAAGCGGTCCCGGGTGGTTGTTCCTGTGTAGGACCACTATTGGTAGTGCGCTATCATTACGTCCAAAAAAAAAAAAAAAAAAAAAAAAAAAAAGCTGGTCTATGTTTAATAGACCCCCTGGCCAACCAGCTGGTCTATGTATAATAGACCCCCTGGCCAGCCAGCTGGTCTATGTATAATAGACCCCCTGGCCAGCCAGCTGGTCTATGCATAATACACCCCCTGGTCAACAAGCTGGTCTATGTATAATAGACCCCCTGGCCAGCCAGCTGGTCTATGCATAATAGACCCCCTGGCCAACAAGCTGGTCTATGCATAATAGACCTCCTGGCCAACAAGCTGGTCTATGTATAATAGACCCCCTGGCCAGCCAGCTGGTCTATGTATAATAGACCCCCTGGCCAGCCAGCTGGTCTATGTATAATAGACCCCCTGGCCAGCCAGCTGGTCTATGTATAATAGACCCCCTGGCCAGCCAGCTGGTCTATGTATAATAGACCGCCTGGCCAGCCAGCTGGTCTATGTATAATAGACCCCCTGGCCAGCCAGCTGGTCTATGTATAATAGACCCCCTGGCCAGCCAGCTGATCTATGTATAATAGACCCCCTGGCCAGCCAGCTGGTCTATGTATAATAGACCCCCTGGCCAGCCAGCTGGTCTATGTATAATAGACCCCCTGGCCAGCCAGCTGGTCTATGTATAATAGACCCCCTGGCCAGCCAGCTGGTCTATGTATAATAGACCCCCTGGCCAGCCAGCTGGTCTATGTATAATAGACCCCCTGGCCAGCCAGCTGGTCTATGTATAATAGACCCCCTGGCCAACCAGCTGGTCTATGTATAATAGACCGCCTGGCCAGCCAGCTGGTCTATGTATAATAGACCCCCTGGCCAGCCAGCTGGTCTATGTATAATAGACCGCCTGGCCAGCCAGCTGGTCTATGTATAATAGACCGCCTGGCCAGCCAGCTGGTCTATGTATAATAGACCGCCTGGCCAGCCAGCTGGTCTATGTATAATAGACCCCCTGGCCAGCCAGCTGGTCTATGTATAATAGACCCCCTGGCCAGCCAGCTGATCTATGTATAATAGACCCCCTGGCCAGCCAGCTGGTCTATGTATAATAGACCCCCTGGCCAGCCAGCTGATCTATGTATAATAGACCGCCTGGCCAGCCAGCTGGTCTATGTATAATAGACCCCCTGGCCAGCCAGCTGATCTATGTATAATAGACCCCCTGGCCAGCCAGCTGGTTCTATGTATAATAGACCCCCTGGCCAGCCAGCTGGTCTATGCATAATAGACCCCCTGGCCAACCAGCTGGTCTATGTATAATAGACCGCCTGGCCAGCCAGCTGGTCTATGTATAATAGACCCCCTGGCCAGCCAGCTGGTCTATGTATAATAGACCGCCTGGCCAGCCAGCTGGTCTATGTATAATAGACCCCCTGGCCAGCCAGCTGGTCTATGTATAATAGACCCCCTGGCCAGCCAGCTGGTCTATGTATAATAGACCCCCTGGCCAGCCAGCTGGTCTATGTATAATAGACCGCCTGGCCAGCCAGCTGGTCTATGTATAATAGACCCCCTGGCCAGCCAGCTGGTCTATGTATAATAGACCCCCTGGCCAGCCAGCTGGTTCTATGTATAATAGACCCCCTGGCCAGCCAGCTGGTCTATGTATAATAGACCCCCTGGCTAGCCAGCTGGTCTATGTATAATAGACCCCCTGGCTAGCCAGCTGGTCTATGTATAATAGAACCCCTGGCCAGCCAGCTGGCCTATGTATAATAGACCCCTGGCCAGCCAGCTGGTCTATATATAATAGACCCCCTGGCTAGCCAGCCAGCTGGTCTATGTATATAGACCCCCTGGGTAGCCAGCCAGATAGTCTATGTATATAGACCTCCTGGCTAGCCAGCCAGCTGGTCTATGTATATAGACCCCCTGGCTAGCCAGCCAGCTGGTCTATGCATATAGACCCCCTGGGTAGCCAGCCAGCTGGTCTATGTATATAGACCCTCTGGCTAGCCAGCCAGCTGGGCTATGTATATTGACCCCCTGGCCAGCCAGCTGGTCTATGTATAATATACATTTCTTTTAGCGTCATGTTTTAACAAACTTCGCAAAATATATATGCACTTATCGTAATCAGACCATGGCCTTCGACAAATATTGAATGTCGTAAAAAATTTACACGTTTTACAAGATTATGGCGGTCTCAGAAAAAAAGAACAGCAAACGTGGTAGTGTTTCCTCGCCTTTATGGCGGGGAAATGCAAGTTAACTAAACAAATACTGATAAACTGTTGATTTAATTTTTTTTTTTTTCAAATATTAACGCAGTGTCATGCATTATTTGAATTACGTTATAATTGAAAATTCATTCAAACACCCAGACATACGCACGTATTTTTAGACCTGTCGTAAAAAACCCCATGGTTTATGGAGTAAAATTCTCCGCATTGGTAGTGGGGTGTGTGGTATCAGGTTGAACAGGTGTATGATGATGACAAGAACAGCAAAAACAACAAACAATTAATATTAACGGCCTTTACATTGCTGGCCATATTTTTATGCAGATTTTTGTAATAAGCTAGTTTTGAAAATTTCTATAAACACTGTTCAGATAATCTTGTAATTGCAACGAATCAAAATTTGTTGTGGCAGAATAACCTTGGATCTGAGCCAGGACTTCGCCTTCTTCATTTTCGTCATGCCCTAACAGCCTTGAGTCAAAATAATCACCACCAAAGGCTATATTTATAACCAAAAGATATTATTTCTAAAGTAATTTCAAAATATTTTCTCAAAATGCTTGAACTTCTTAAAAAAAACCATTTCCAATGGCTTAAATAATGTCAAGTACTTCATTTCCCCCCCAATACCACTTTCGCAGTAATTTCTCATAACTTCGAAGTCTTCGAAGTTCATTTCTAGATCGATCGACAACGTCATTCTTTCTTTGGGTTTTTTCACACCTCCAAACGAACAGCTTTTAGACTTGTTGTTGAAATTATAAATTATGATGCATAAATAAATATTTATTATTTAAATATGCGTTGGTGTTGCAACTGAAATCAAGTTTAAGGAAATCTAGTCTAGAATAAATTCGAATTTTCTGATATTGTGCTAAAAAGTCATTAGTAACTAACAACAACAATAGTAATAAGTACGGGTTGATTAGATGCATTTTACTACACCCTACACTCTAGGGTTTTGAACTTTGGACATTTTGACCCCCCAACAATGCACCCTAGAAACTTGGTGTCAATAAAGAAAATGTTCGCCAACGAATTTCATTAGGGGTGCCCAAAAAACAGAAATCAGTACGCCTCATAGATGTTTCTCAAATTGCAGGATAAATTTGGGTGTAAATTTGGGATAAAATACTAGCAAGTGGCCGTTACTTCTTCAGCAAAAGGTTCACCTCAAAATTTTAGATTCGTTCCAAAATTTCGGGTTAGGCCTTTTTATACCCTCCACCATACTATGGAGGGTATATTAATTTTGTCATTCCGTTTGTAACTCCTCGAAATATTCATGTCAGACCCAACAAAGTATATATATTCTTGATCAGCGTAAAATTCTAAGACGATTTAGCCATGTCCGTCTGTCTGTCTGTGTGTCTGTCTGTCTGTCTGTCTGTCCGTCTGTCTGTCTGTCTGTCTGTCTGTCTGTTGTAATCACGCTATCTTTCGAACAAATTGAGATAGAAGGCTAAAATTTTGCACACATGTATATTTTCCCAGTAGGCAGGTTAAGTTCGTAAATGGGCCATGTAGGTCCAAGTTATCATATAGCCCCCATATAACGGTACCTCCCGATATTCGGTATTTTGATGATTTTAGCGACATTATTCGACGGAATTATTTCAATTTTGGTATTTGAAGTTCGTAATGGATACTACAGCTTAAGACAGAAAATTATCTGTGCAGGTCCACGTCTTCATATAGCCCCCACATAACGGTACCCCCCGATATTCGGTATTTTGATGATTTTAGCGACATTGTTTATCGGAATCGTTTCAAATTTGGTATTTGAAGTTCGTAATGGATACTTCATCTAAAGTCAAAAAATGAGCCATGTAGGTCCACGTCTTCATATAGCCCCCATATAACGGTACCCCCCGATATTCGGTATTTTAATGATTTTAGCGACATTATTTACAGGGATTGTTTCAAATTTCGCATGTGAAGTTCGTAATGGATACTTCAGCCCATGCCAGAAAATTGTCTGTGCAGGTCCACGTCTTCGTATAGCCCCCATATAACGGTACCCCCATATTCGGTATTTTGACGATTTTAGCTACATTATAAACGGATTTTTCTTCAAGTTTCGCAGTTAAATATTGTAATAATTTATGACAAAAGTTGCCTATGCAGGCCCACGTCGTCGTATAAGCATTCGGTATTTTTAAGATTTTAACTGAATTTTTAACGGTTTTTTTTTTTGGAAATTGCCAAATTTGTACCAACTGGTGGAGGGTATTAAAAGTTCGGCCCGGCCGAACTTACAGTTTTTTTACTTGTTATACCCTCCACCATACTATGGAGGGTATATTAACTTTGTCATTCCGTTTGTAACTCCTCGAAAAACTCACGTCAGACCCAACAAAGTATATATATTCTTGATCAGCGTAAAATTCTAAGTCGATTTAGCGATGTCCGTCTGTCTGTCTGTCCGTCTGTCTGTCTGTCTGTTGTAATCACGCTATCTTTCGAATGAATTCAGATAGATGGCTAAAATTTTGCACACATGTTTATTTTTCCAGTAGGCAGGTTAAGTTCGTAAATGGGCCATGTAGGCCCACGTTTTCATATAGCCCCCATATAACGGTACCTCCCGATATTCGGTATTTTGATGATTTTAGGGACATTTTTCACCGGCATTGTTTCAAATTTGGTATTTGAAGTTCAAAATGGATGCTACACCCTAAGACAGAAAATTGTCTGTGCAGGTCCACGTCTTCGTATAGCCCCTATTTAACAGTACCTCCAGATATTCGGTGTTTTGATGATTTTAGCGACATTTTTCACCGGAATTATTTCAAATTTGGTATTTGAAGTTCCAAATGGATACTACAGCCTAAGACAGAAAATTGTCTGTGCAGGTCCACGTCTTCGTATAGGCCCCCATGTAACGGTAGCTCCCTATATTCGGTATTTTGATGATTTTAGCGACATTATTCACCGGAATTGTTTCAAAATTGGTATTTGAAGTTCGTTATGGGAACTACAGTCTATGAAAGAAAATTGTCTATGCGGGTCCAGGTCTTCGTATAGGCCCCATATATCAGTACCTCCCTATATTCGGTATTTTGATGATTTTAACGACATTATTTACCGGAATCGATTCAACTTTGTTATTTGAAATTCGAAATGGATACTACAGCCTATGACAGAAAATTGTCTGTGCAGGTCCACGTCTTCGTATAGGCCCCATATAACGGTACCTCCCTATATTCGGTATTTTGATGATTTTAGCGACATTATTCACCGGAATTGTTTCAAAATTGGTATTTGAAGTTCGTTATGGGAACTACAGTCTGTGACAGAAAATTGCCTGTGCGGGTCCAGGTCTTCGTATAGGTCCCATATATCAGTACCACCCTATATTCGGTATTTTGACGATTTTAGGTACAATACCCACCGAAATTGTTTGAGATGTAGTATTTGAAGTTCGTAATGGATGCTACAGCCTGTGACAGAAAATTGTCTATGCTGGTCCAGGTCTTCGCACAGCCCCAATTTAACGGCACCTCCTTATATACGATATTTTGATGATTTTAGCTACATTATTCACCGTTTATTTCAAGTTTCGAATTTGAATATGGTAATGGCTTATGACAAACAATGCCTATGTATGTCCACGTTGTATAGACCCCAATATAACGGCTATATTCGGTATTTTTAAAATTTTAACAGAATTTTTTAAGGATTTTATTTTTTTAAATTTTCCAAATTCGTTGCAAATGGTGGAGGGTATTAAAAGTTCGGCCCGGTCGAACTTACTGCTTTTTAACTTGTTAGTACTCGAAATGCATAATTTCAGCTCTAATTAAAACAATCTACATCTCTCCATCCTAAATATCAACAGTGATCAAAAATTATGGTACAAATTTTCGAAGAATTATACTACATAGTTTCAAAACTACCCCCATATCTCAACGCCAGATACCAAGAGAGACCTCAATATCAAATTTCAAGATTCCAGCCCTATACTTCCCCCCCTGCATATCTGAACCACAGACAACAACAGTCACATTTATATCAAATTTCCGAATTTCAGCTCTATTCCCTCACACAATACCAAATAAAGTACAGTTTAGTACTTTTCGTACAATTATAGTACATGTTTCTACAATCACTTCCATATCTCAATCTCAGATACCCACACAGAGACCTCAATATCAAATTCCGGGATTCCAGCATTATTCCTTTACCAAATACCCAATTTTGTACCACTTACTACTTTTCGTACAATTATAGTACACATTTCCAAAGCCAATTCCATATTTCAATCCCAGACCCAGAGACCTCAATGCCAAATTTGAGGATTTCAGCCCTATATCTTCACCCAATATCCAAATTTGTACCATTTACATCTTTCGTACAAATATAGGACATTGCACATTTCCAAAACCACCGCCATATCTTAATCCTATATACCAACACAATATTACTATCTTTTTTCGAGATTCCGAATAGCAAATTTAGTGTCATTTGATATTTTTCGTAAAAATTTAGGACTAATTTCCAAGCCACCGCAAAATCTCAAATACAAATATCATCAGTAATCAATGCATCGAATTTGTGAATGTTATCGCTGTCCCTTCACCCAATACCAAATGTAGTGCCATTTAGTACTTTTCGTACAATTATAGTACACATTATCAAGGATACACAAGAACAGCGACCGTAATACAAAATTAAAGATTTCAAGCCCTATCTGTTCACCCTATACCAAATTGTACCTAATATAGTACTATTTAGTACTATTCATGTTCATGTAGTACACATTTCCAAAACGACGACTTTTTCACAAACCGACCATCAACAGGGACCCCAAATAGAAAATTTCAAAATTCCAGCTTTATTCGTTCACTCTAAACCAAATTGTTCCAAATGTCGTACCATTAAGTACAGTTCGCACACTTAGTACACATTTCCAAAACCACCTCCATATATCAAACACTGTTTCCAACCTTAATTTTCAAAACCAAATTTTAAGTTTTTACCTTTATCCGTTCACATAATACCAATTGGTACCATTTCAGATTTTAAGTACCATTTTAGAACTATTCGTAAGCTTAAAGTTCGAATTTCCAAAAAGTCGTTGGTACATCTATTTTGCACTACATTGATGACTTTCATTCTGAATTTCCGTATTCCAGCTGTTTCCGCCGCACAAAATGGTATTATTTTTGAAGTTTAGTACCATTTTAGAATTGTTCGTAACCTTAAAGTTCGAATTTCCAAAAAGCCGTTGGTACATCTATCTTGCACTCTATCAGTGGCTCGCATTCCAAATTTTAGAATTCCAGCTCTAGCAGTTCATAACAACTCCAATTTGTACCAAATTTAGTACCATTCAGTACACATAAGTACGAATTTCCTAAGCTTTCTACATACCCCAATCACTTTTAAACACTTCCACAGTAATCCGAATTCCAAATTTTAGGATTCCACTCCTGTAGGTTCGTCCAAATATAAATTCTGTTTTATTTAGTACATATAAGTACGCATTTCAAAAAGTTCGTACACTCCCAACCCTGCACTCCTCCAGTTGTGTCAAATCCTGATGCCAACTCTATCAGTTCACCCAAATCGAAATTGTACCAATTTAGTACGATTTAACTACCAATATTCATAGCAACCTACTACTACGTACAGTCCACTCCGCCAGTAATGTTAATTTCAATTTTCAGGATTCCAGCTCAATCCGTTCCTTCAAATGCAAATTATACCAAAGTTAGTACCATTTAGTAATTTAAGTACAAATTTTCATAACTACCTACATCGTATAGTCCAATAGAAATCTTATTTTTAAGTTTCAGGATTCCAACTCTATCGGTTCACCCAAAATTTTAATTGTACCAAACTTAGTACCATTTAATACACATAAGTACGAATCTCCAAAACTACACACATACCTCAATCCTAAAATGCAATAGTAGACTTATTTCTAAATGTTAGAATTCCAAGTCTATACGAAATCGAAATTTAACCAAATTTAGTACCCTTTAGTACTTTTCGTACACATAAGTACAAATTTCGAAAACTTCCTCCATATCCCAATTCTACCCTCCGCCAGCAATGTTAATTTCAAATTTCAGCATTTCAGCTCCATTCGTTCCTTCGAATTCGAATTGTACTAAATTTAGTACCGTTTAGTACTTTTCATATAAAAGAGTATACACTTCCAAAACTACCTCCCTACATCGACTCTACTCCTTAACCTTGATTGTCATTCAAAATTTCACGCTTTTAGCTCTAACTGTTCCCGTGATATGAAATGGTACCGAATATAGTACATTACGTACACTTATAGTGCGAATTTCCAAAAACAAATTTGGTACATCCACCATGCACACCATCAGTGACCCTTATTACAAATTTAAGACTTCTAGCTCTAAAGGTTTCTCCCAATGGAAATTGTACTAAATTTAGTACCGTTTAGTACTTTTCGTATACATGAGGGCACATTTCCAAAACTACCTCCTTACAAAAACTTGGTTTTTACCTCAAACTAAGTTTTTACCTCAAACCCTTCACATGATACGAAATGGTACCAAATGTTTTACAATTTAGTACTTTTTGTACACTTGTAGTGCGAATTTCCAAAAAAGTCTTTGTTACACCCACCATACACACTCCATCAGTGACCCTCATTCCAAATTTAAGAGTTCTGGCTCTACTGCTTCCTCAAATACAAAAAGGGTACCTTTAAATACTTTTCGTAACCGCTCTAGTACGAATTTCCAAAAACCCAGCTTTACTTGACCCCTTCGTACCAAAAGAGAGATCCTCTCTCAAAACTTCAAGATTTTAGCTTCTGCCTTTTCGTCTGGGCGTTGATGAATCGTTAAGACAGTCAGTCAATTATTTTACTCTAGTGCTTCCTTAAATGCAAAGGGTACCACATTTAGTACCTTTTAACGCTCTTCGTAACTCTTCGTAGTACGATTGTTTAAAAACCCAGCCTTATTTGAACACTTCGAACCAAGAGAGAGAGAGAGAGAGAGAGAGAGAGAGAGATCCTTTGATCAAAACTCTAAGATTCTAGCTTCAGCCGTTTCGTCTGAACTTTACTCTGCCGGTAATCGGGTATCACAATGTTGGTAATCGGGTTGCAGACGATTTGACGATAAACGGGAACTGACTACCTATACGGGGATTTGGGATTTTGTCTGATCTGTACAGAACCCTTTTTATACCCTCAACCATATGGATACAGAGAGTATATATCATTTGATACGGTCAAAACGTGCCTAGTCGAAATAATGGTTTTAGACCCTAGGTCTCTTTGGACCAAATCCGTTGCAGAACATTTGGAGTCGATCTACCGATGTCCGTCCGTCCGCACGATAACTCTCGAAGGGAGTATCCGATTTTATCCAAACTTGGTACATCGTACTATTTTTGTTAAACTTAGATCGAGTTCGGAGATGGGCAATATCGGTCCACCCCTTCTGGTATCTCCCACACAAAATGTCGACATTTTCAAAGAAAATAATTTATTGCACAGAAAGAGAAAGGATAATCCGATTTTGCTCGAACTTTGCGAATCCTAATATTTTCATCAGTGCCAGGTCAGGTGCGAAAATGGACAATATCGGTCCACTTCATCAAGTACCTCCCCCACAAAGGGTCAAAATTTTGAATAATTACAACTATTATAAAAAGTCAAGTAAAAGTCCGATTGTCTTCAAATTTCACATATCCCAATATTTTTATTAACCCAAGGTCTGGTGTTAAGAGGGAATTCAATATATATAATATATTTTTTGCACAGAAGGAGAAACGGTTACCCGATTTTGTTCTAACTTTGCAAATCCTTATATTTGCGTCAGTGCTAGGTCAGGTGCTAAAATGGACAGTACCGGTCCACTCCATCAAGTATCTCCCCCACGAAGGGTCAACATTTTGAATAATTATAACTCTTATAAAATGTGATGTAAGGATCCGAAAGTCTTCAAATTTCACACATTGCATTATTTTTATAAACCCAGGATCTGCTGTTAACATGGAATGTATCGGTCCACTCCTTCTGGTACCTCCCCCACAAAGTGTCGAAATTTTGAATACCCATGAAGCTCATAAAACGCCAAATTAACATCCGATTCCATTTAGACTTGGTACATCTCAATATTTCTATCAACACAAGATCTGTTATAAAGGTGGTATAGATCGAACCATTTCTTCTGGTACCTCCCCCATACTTAGGGTTCAAGATTTCGAAAAACAAAACGCTCAAATAAAGTGTAAGAAGCTTCCAAATCTCTTCAAATTTCACGCATAAAATTTTTTTGCTAACACAAGATCTGTTATGAAGTTGATATATATCTGCGAACCCCTTCTGGTACCTCACCCACAAAGGGTCACAATTTTCAAAATTATTGAAAATCTGTCATAATTTTCGAAACAATTTAGCAATTCTTTACTACTTGCTAAGCTCAAATATTTCTCTCAATAAGAAGCCTGATACGAATATGACATTTATCGGAATTTATGATTTCGCATAAAATTGGACATAAATATCCTTTCTTGTAATTTAGCCCAATATTTCGCTCAATATTCTTTATTTGTATCAGATGAAGTATAACAAGTTAAAAAGCAGTAAGTTCGGCCGGGCCGAACTTTTAATACCCTCCACCATTTGCAATGAATTTGGAAATATTCAAAAAATAAAATCCTTAAAAAATTCTGTTAAAATTTTAAAAATACCGAATATAGCCGTTATATTGGGGTCTATACGACGTGGACATACATATGCATTGTTTGTCATAAGCCATTACCATATTCAAATTCGAAACTGGACCCGCACCGACAATTTTCTGTCACAGACTGTAGTTCCCATAACGAACTTCAAATACCAAATTTTAAACAGTTCCGGTGAATAATGTCGCTAAAATCATCAAAATACCGAATATAGGGAGGTACCGTTATATTGGGGCTATACGAAGACGTGGACCTGCAAAGACAATTTTCTGTCTTAGGCTGTAGTATCTATTTCGAACTTCAAATACCAAATTTGAAACAATTCCGGTGAATAATGTCGCTAAAATCATCAAAATACCGAATATCGGGAGGTACCGTTATATGGGGGCTATATGAAAACGTGGACCTGCACAGACAATTTTCTGTCTTAGGCTGTAGTATCTATTTCGAACTTCAAATACCAAATTTGAAACAATTCCGGTGAATAATGTCGCTAAAATCATCAAAATACCGAATATCGGGAGGTACCGTTATATGGGGGCTATATGAAAACGTGGACCTACATGGCCCATTTACGAACTTAACCTGCCTACTGTAAAAATAAACCTGTGTGCAAAATTTTAGCCTTGTATCTCAATTCGTTCGAAAGATAGCGTGATTACAACAGACAGACGGACAGACAGACAGACAGACAGACAGACAGACGGACATCGCTAAATCGACTTAGAATTTTACGCTGATCAAGAATATATATACTTTGTTGGGTCTGACATGAGTATTTCGAGGAGTTACAAACGGAATGACAAACTTAATATACCCTCCATAGTATGGTGGAGGGTATAAAAATGGAATATTCCGGTAGACTCTATATGGTACATCACTCACATTTTAACATTTTCTAAAAATTATTACATATCTCATAAAAAGTGAGGGAGTGAGTCAATATAATCCATACCAGGAACGTTGGAATATTTATATCATATTTTTGGGTCTGATACAAAATGGACAATATTGGCCCATTCCTTCGGAACCGGCTCTATGATGGTCAAACGTTTGAATAATTGTAGCACTAGTCAAATATATTTCGATTATTTAATCGAACATAGGCTGAGGGTATATATCTGTCGGCAATACCGACTGATACTTTTTAACTTGTTGGGATCCATTTCGATCCGGCTTTACAGCTCGTCCATTTTTACACTGAATACCTCCTTAGTTTGCAAATTTCACACTGACCTGGTGCAGGCTCATCTTGAACAATAATAATATTCTCTGGCGTAACACAAGGACTGCATGCCAGGTCACTAGGAAATTTGCAGTGTATAAATGGAATGGACGAGATGGATCCCATAAGAGGTTCTGTACAGATTATAAAAAATCCTAAATCCCCGTTTAGCCAGTCAGTTCCCGTTTATCCTCAAATCGCTTTACTCAGAATTCCATTGATCCTTTATATCGTCCACATAAAACACATATCGCTTTCAGATTCTATGCTGGTCTAAATAAACTTCCTACCAATTCAGTTCCTCAATAAAGACTTCCTGTCACATCAGAAGTTCATGGCTCTTTTTTATGAGAAGTCCTTTTAGTACGGCTTGAATGCCTCACAGACTTTAGAGATCGGATTAGGGCTCTGAAAAGCCTCTATAGCAGTTACTTATACCTTTATAAATAAAAATCAAAACAATCTTGAGAATTTTCCCAAAGGCAATAAAAAACAAATTCTGGCAAATTATGTTAATCAGTTGCTAATAATAATTATGAATTAATTATTGAAATTATAAAAAAAAAACTAACAACAAACAATATTACCTCATTGACTTGCAGTTCTCCCACATCCATTTCTATACTTTTCCATTCTTTACAAATGGTGGCGCTATTTGGATAATGCATTTTCAATTCAATTAAATTGAAATTCTTATTCGAATTATTTGTTTCTTGTTATTACTGCCATTGCGGTGTTTATCTTATTTGCCTTCCCCCCTTGTTTGTCCATTAATAAATAATAAATTTTTATATTTTTATAGCTTCCTTGTCTTGGCTGCGCATTTTACAGACAGACAGACTAAAGGATTGCCAAGACATGCAAGCGGAAATTGAAAATTGTCGGCGCGATATCATGTAACGCTGGGCCAGTTCATTACGCCAAGTAATGTCAACGTTAGTTTGCCGCTCAAATGTTTACCCTGTAAATATTTAATTAAAGTCGGGAGGTTTTAGTGTTAATTAACCCATTTGAAAATGAAATTTGTTGAAAGTGGTTTTAAAGCGATTAAAATGACGATGTTAAAGGTGACAAGACTCTCTTTGTATTTGAGCGAAGAATAGAGAGAGAGAAAGGAGAGAGAGGGAGAGAGAACAAATGAATGGGTTTATATGAATATATGAAAAATATATGGGAAATATAGGCTCGTCTCGATGACCAGCTCGTCTATAGAGACTCCCCGATGACCAGCTCGTCTATAGAGACTGTCTGATCACCAGCTCGTCTTTAGAGACTGCCTGATCACCAGCTCGTCAATAGAGACTCCCTGACGACCAGCTCGTCTATAGAGACACCCTGACGACCAGCTCGTCTTTAGAGACTGCCTGATCACCAGCTCGTCAATAGAGACTCCCTGACGACCAGCTCGTCTATAGAGACACCCTGACGACCAGCTCGTCTATAGAGACTCCCTGATCAACAGCTCGTCTATAGAGACTCCCTGACGCTTCAGCTCGTCTATAGAGACTCCCTGACGCTTCAGCTCGTCTATAGAGACTCCCTGACGCTTCAGCTCGTCTATAGAGATTCCCAGACGCTTCAACTCGTCTATAGAGACTCCCAGACGCTTCAGCTCGTCTATAGAGACTCCCAGACGCTTCAGCTCGTCTATAGAGACTCCCTGACGCTTCAGCTCGTCTATAGAGACTCCCTGAAGCTTCAGCTCGTCTATAGAGACTCCCTGACGCTTCAGCTCGTCTATAGAGACTCCCTGACGCTTCAGCTCGCCTATAGAGACTCCCTGACGCTTCAGCTCGCCTATAGAGACTCCCTGATAACCAGCTCATCTATGGAGACTCCCTGACGCTTCAGCTCGCCTATAGAGACTCCCTGACGCTTCAGCTCGCCTATAGAGACTCCCAGACGCTTCAACTCGTCTATAGAGACTCCCTGACGCTTCAGCTCGCCTATAGAGACTCCCTGACGCTTCAGCTCGCCTATAGAGACTCCCTGACGCTTCAGCTCGTCTATAGAGACTCCCTGACGCTTCAGCTCGTCTATAGAGACTCCCTGACGCTTCAGCTCGTCTATAGAGACTCCCTGACGCTTCAGCTCGTCTATAGAGACTCCCTGACGCTTCAGCTCGTCTATAGAGACTCCCTGACGCTTCAGCTCGTCTATAGAGACTCCCTGACGCTTCAGCTCGTCTATAGAGACTCCCTGACGCTTCAGCTCGTCTATAGAGACTCCCTGACGCTTCAGCTCGCCTATAGAGACTCCCTGATCACCAGCTCGTCTTTAGAGACTCCCTCATCCCTCAGCTCGCCTATAGAGACTCCCTGATGACCAGCTCGTCTATGGAGACTCCCTGACGCTTCAGCTCGCCTATAGAGACTCCCTGACGCTTCAGCTCGCCTATAGAGACTCCCTGACGCTTCAGCTCGCATATAGAGACTCCCAGACGCTTCAGCTCGTCTATAGAGACTCCCTGACGCTTCAGCTCGTCTGTAGAGACTCCCTGACGCTTCAGCTCGTCTGTAGAGACTCCCTGACGCTTCAGCTCGTCTGTAGAGACTCCCTGACGCTTCAGCTCGTCTGTAGAGACTCCCTGACGCTTCAGCTCGTCTATAGAGACTCCCTGACGCTGCAGCTCGTCTATAGAGACTCCCTGACGCTTCAGCTCGTCTATAGAGACTCCCTGACGCTTCAGCTCGTCTATAGAGACTCCCTGACGCTTCAGCTCGTCTATAGAGACTCCCTGACGCTTCAGCTCGTCTATAGAGACTCCCTGACGCTTCAGCTCGTCTATAGAGACTCCCTGACGCTTCAGCTCGTCTATAGAGACTCCCTGACGCTTCAGCTCGCCTATAGAGACTCCCTGATCACCAGCTCGTCTTTAGAGACTCCCTCATCCCTCAGCTCGCCTATAGAGACTCCCTGATGACCAGCTCGTCTATGGAGACTCCCTGACGCTTCAGCTCGCCTATAGAGACTCCCTGACGCTTCAGCTCGCCTATAGAGACTCCCTGACGCTTCAGCTCGCCTATAGAGACTCCCAGACGCTTCAGCTCGTCTATAGAGACTCCCTGACGCTTCAGCTCGTCTGTAGAGACTCCCTGACGCTTCAGCTCGTCTATAGAGACTCCCTGACGTTTCAGCTCGTCTATAGAGACTCCCTGACGCTTCAGCTCGCCTATAGAGACTCCCTGATCACCAGCTCGTCTTTAGAGACTCCCTCATCCCTCAGCTCGCCTATAGAGACTCCCTGATGACCAGCTCGTCTATGGAGACTCCCTGACGCTTCAGCTCGCCTATAGAGACTCCCTGACGCTTCAGCTCGCCTATAGAGACTCCCTGATCACCAGCTCGTCTTTAGAGACTCCCTCATCCCTCAGCTCGCCTATAGAGACTCCCTGATGACCAGCTCGTCTATGGAGACTCCCTGACGCTTCAGCTCGCCTATAGAGACTCCCTGATCACCAGCTCGTCTTTAGAGACTCCCTCATCCCTCAGCTCGCCTATAGAGACTCCCTGATGACCAGCTCGTCTATGGAGACTCCCTGACGCTTCAGCTCGCCTATAGAGACTCCCTGACGCTTCAGCTCGCCTATAGAGACTCCCAGACGCTTCAGCTCGCCTATAGAGACTCCCAGACGCTTCAGCTCGTCTGTAGAGACTCCCTGACGCTTCAGCTCGTCTGTAGAGACTCCCTGACGCTTCAGCTCGTCTATAGAGACTCCCTGACGCTTCAGCTCGTCTATAGAGACTCCCTGACGCTTCAGCTCGTCTATAGAGACTCCCTGACGCTTCAGCTCGTCTATAGAGACTCCCTGACGCTTCAGCTCGTCTATAGAGACTCCCTGACGCTTCAGCTCGTCTATAGAGACTCCCTGACGCTTCAGCTCGTCTATAGAGACTCCCTGACGCTTCAGCTCGTCTATAGAGACTCCCTGACGCTTCAGCTCGTCTATAGAGACTCCCTGACGCTTCAGCTCGTCTATAGAGACTCCCTGACGCTTCAGCTCGCCTATAGAGACTCCCTGATCACCAGCTCGTCTTTAGAGACTCCCTCATCCCTCAGCTCGCCTATAGAGACTCCCTGATGACCAGCTCGTCTATGGAGACTCCCTGACGCTTCAGCTCGCCTATAGAGACTCCCTGACGCTTCAGCTCGTCTATAGAGACTCCCTGACGCTTCAGCTCGTCTATAGAGACTCCCTGACGCTTCAGCTCGTCTATAGAGACTCCCTGACGCTTCAGCTCGTCTATAGAGACTCCCTGACGCTTCAGCTCGTCTATAGAGACTCCCTGACGTTTCAGCTCGTCTATAGAGACTCCCTGACGCTTCAGCTCGTCTATAGCGACTCCCTGATGCTTCAGCTCGCCTATAATAATCAAAAAGAAAATTTTAACTTAGTTGATAAATAAATACTGTAAATTTTATTTAAGTTATAAATATTTAAAAATTCTCTAAAATTTAATGAAATACTTTAATTGTCTTCAAATAACAATGAAGATCGCTTGCGATATCCACCATTCTGTGCAGGAACTGAACCCTTCTTAACCTCCGAATTTTGATAATAGCGATTGAAGTAACACAGCATCAAGCCACTACTAATGGCGGCGGTTGCAAACATTGTCATCGGCAGGAGATAGTGGATTTTTCCCACAACCAATGAAAATGGTACCACGGTTAACCAGAACTTACTGAAGCATCCGGTGGATAGCATAAGCATTGGTCGTTTTTCGACCGAAACCATTTCAGCGGTACGAGTGGATAAGACGACCAACACTGCGGAGTTCAGCATTTTCAGGATGAGCCAAAAACACAGTTCATAGCCAGCTTTGCGAGACTCTTTGACTGAAATGAAAATAGCTTTGCAACTTAAAATTTCCAAGACCTTTGGCAGGCAATAGCCTTACCTCCATCCGGGGAGAGCCATATAAAGTAAGTAGTAAAGCCAGCAAAAATCAAGAGAAATCCAGAATGCAGCCAGTGTCTTCTGGTGTAGAGGATAATGTAGAGGCCCATTGCAATGCCCAGCATTTCAGCAAAGCCTAAAAAGGAGAGAGATCAAATGATTGGCATAATCGGAATATATACAATTTTTATGGAAAATAGAGACTTCAGATTGTAAATGGAGACTCCCTGGCCTTTAGGTCGCCTATAGAGACTTCATGACCTTTAGCTCGTTTAAAGAATCACCTTTGGCCTATATAGGCTTCCTGGGCTTCAGCTCGTCTAAAGATATAAAGACACCCTAGGCCCGTTTGTTGAGACTTCCTAATCTTCAGCTCGTATATAGAGATTCCCTAGCCTTCAGTTCGCCCATAAAGACTCCCTGCCCTTCAGCTCGTCTATAGACACACCCTGGCTTTTTTGTGAGACTTCTTGGCCTTTCAGCTCGCCTATAGAGACTTCCTGCCCTTCAGCTCGCCTACAGAGACTCCCTGCGGCCTTCAGCTCGTCTATAGAAATTTCCTTTACTTCGGCTCGCCTATAGAGACCCCCTGGACTTCAGTTCGCCTATAGAGACTTCCTGACTTTCAGCTGACCTATAGAGACTCCCTAAACGTCTGCTCGTCTATAGAGACTTTCTGACCTCCAGCACGTCTATAGAGACTTCCTGAAATTCAGCTCGTCTATAGATACTCCCTGATCTTCAGCTCGTCTATAGATACTCCCTGACATTCAGTTCGTCAATAGAGACTCTCTGACCTTCAGCTCTTCTGTAGATACTCCCTGGCCCTTCAGCTCGTCTATAGGCACTCCTGTGCCCTGGAAACTCTCTGGCCTTCAGCTTGGTCCTTCTGTAAACTTACCCAAACAAAATGTATTCACGTGCATATATTTAACACCCAACAGGCGTATCATCAAAATCATCACAGTATAGACAACCACCGATACCGACCAGTTCCAGTGGAGCATGACGATAAAGCGTCTCGGCGTTTTACCATCCCAGATGGTCCAATATGAGGGTGAGCGACTATTTCGCATTTGCCAAGATTTTTGCTCCAAACGTGACAAAACATCGTTGGGAATTTCTCGACAGTTGATGGTGGCTGCTTCAGATAAAATTCGAAGGGTTTCATTCATATTTCCCTTTTTGAGATGCCATCGTGGACTGTCGGTTATGAATCTGAAATGAAAGAGAAACTTTTAAAAACTCTTTCACGAGTATTTGTAGGATGTAGTGTAGGTCTACCTGTGTGGTATTATGAATAGAAGAAGCGATGAAGATATGGCTATGTAGAGATAGGTCCAGCTATCACAGTACATAGAAACTCCTGGCAGCAGGATGAGGGCAATCGATGCAAAAAGTTCGGATAATACAAGTATGATGGTGCGTTGTTTACCCGATGTGATGTCGGTAACTGGAATGAGAAGATTTAAAAATTGGGATATTTTAAATTTATTTCTGATGTACTCTTTAATATTTAAAGCGGGCTGTCAGAAGAGATTAAAACACAGAAATAGACTCATGCTGGGTTCATTGGTTAGCCCAAGTCTCTATCCAAACACTGATGGAAATTCATATTCCATTTTAAGCCTTAGAAAGGAAGGAGTTTCCGGTTGTTCCGGTTGTTAAAGTTCTGTTTAGCCACACGTATTGATTTTTTTTTAATTGGGCACCATCTTTATAAAATGATTTATAAAATACGTCCTTGCAGTTCATCAGTTGTTTGACACCTTGCTACCATTGCATTTGCTGTATCGATAGGTAAATGGCGTTTCGAATTATCCAGTTTGGTCGGAATGACACTGGGTCTATATACATTTTTTAAACCAGCATGGAGTGCCGGAACGTACACTTATGCATCTGCCATGAAGTTGGGTGCAATTTTACGATGAATTGAAAAACTACGACCATGGAGGTTCTCAGTGGTTATAACCTTTACTAATATTGCAGATGTTACATTGCCCAGTAGGTGGCGCGTCGTATAAACTATTTGGTGTCCAATATTTTTTTTGGCATACAGTGCTGACATCTACGGACCACTTAAATTGCCATTTGATAAATTCGGCGATTTAGGTCGTGACCTTAGATAACCCTGGAATTATTTGGGAATTAATTACAGTTGTTGTTGTTCTTACCTATAACCTGACCGGAGACCGTCATAAAGGAACAAAATGCCGCTGTTAAACATCGATTATAAACATGGAGTATGAAGGTGGACACTAATCCAGTTAGATTTCCACAAATGATTTGACCAATAATGCCGTACATCATCAGGCGCTTCGGGCTAACACTGAAAGGAGAAAGAAGTTGTGGATATAAAGTCTTTTCAAAGTACTGGTAGAGATTTAAATCTAGGGTTCCACTATAAAGTAAAGGAGAGGGTGATAGTCTATTCATAGACGAGGTGAAGCGAACCAGAGTTTATATAAGAAAGCTGAATGATACAGACGAGTTAGAGATAAGGGAGTCTCTATCGACCAGAGAGTCCCTATATAGGAGCTGGCGATCAGGGAGTCTCTAGAGAGGAGCTGAAGAGCCAGGGAGTCTCTATAGGCGAGCTGAAGGCCCAGGGAGTCTCTATAGGCGAGCTGAAAAACCAGGGAGTCTCTATAGACGAACTGAAGGGCCAGAGAGTCTCTATAAACGAGCTGAAGGTCTAGTTCTATAAACGGGACTGAAAGTCTCTTCAGACGAGCTGATTGTCCTGGGAGTCCCTATAGGCGAACTGACGGTCTAGTTCTATAGACGAGCTGAAGGCCGCAGGGAGTCACTATAAATGAGCTGAAGGGCCTGGAAGTCTCTTTAGACGAGCTGGTGGCCAGGGGGTCTCTATAGACGAGCTGGTGGCCAGGGAGTCTCTATAGACGAGCTGGTGGCCAGGGAGTGTCTTTAGACGAGCTGAAGACCAGGGAGTCTCTATAGACGAGCTGGAGGAGCAGGGAGTATCTATAGACGAGCTGGAGGGCCAGGGAGTCTCTATAGACAAGCTGGAGGGCCAGGGAGTCTCTATTGACGAGCTGGAGGGCCAGGGAGTCTCTATAGACGAGCTGGAGGGCCAGGGAGTCTCTATAGACGAGCTGGAGGGCCAGGGAGTCTCTATAGACGAGCTGGAGGGCCACGGAGTCTCTATAGACGAGCTGGAGGGCCAGGGAGTCTCTATAGACGAGCTGGAGGGCCAGGGAGTCTCTATAGACGAGCTGGAGGGCCAGGGAGTCTCTATTGACGAGCTGGAGGGCCAGGGAGTCTCGACCTGGCGATCAGGGAGTCTCTATAGACGACCTGGCGATCAGGGAGTCTCTTTAGACGAGCTGAAGATCAGGGAGTCTGTACAAACGTGCTGAAGGGCCAGAGAGCCTCTATAAACGCGCTGATGAGTCTCCATAAACGAGCTAAAGGGCCAGGGAGTCTCTATAGGCGAGCTAAAGGGCAGGGACTCTCTATAGACGAGCTGGAGGGCCAGGGAGTCTCTATAGACGAGCTGGAGGGCCAGGGAGTCTCTATAGACGAGCTGGTGAACAGGGAGTCTCTTTAGTCGAGCTGGTGAACAGGGAGTCTCTTTAGACGAGCTGGTGAACAGGGAGTCTCTTTAGACGAGCTGAAGATCAGGGAGTCTGTACAAACGAGCTGAAGGGCCAGAGAGCCTCTATAAACGCGCTGATGAGTCTCCATAAACGAGCTAAAGGGCCAGTGAGTCTCTATAGACGAGCTGAAGGGCTAGTGAGTATCTATAGTCGATCTGGAGGGCCAGGGAGTCTCTATAGGCGAGCTGAAGGGCCAGTGAGTCTCTATAGGCGAGCTGAAGGGCCAGGGAGTCTCTATAGACGAGCTGAAGGGCTAGTGAGTATCTATAGTCGATCTGGAGGGCCAGGGAGTCTCTATAGGCGAGCTGAAGGGCCAGTGAGTCTCTATAGAAGAGTTGAAGGGCCAGGGCATCTATAGAGACGAGTTGAAAGTCCAGGGTATCTCTATAGACGAGCTGTTGGCCAGGGTGTCTGTACAGACAAGTTGAAGTCAAGGCAGCCGAGACGAGTTGGTGATCTGGGAGTCTCTATAGACGAGTAGGTGATCAGGAAGTCTCTACAGGCGAGCTGAAAGACCAGGGGGTCTCTATAGGCGAGCTGAAGGGCCAGGGGGTCAATATAGGCGAGCTGAAGGGCCAGGGAGTCTCTATAGACGAGCTGGTGGTCCGGTAGTCCCTATAGAAGACCTGGTGATCAGGTAGTCTGTCTGTATAGAAATCTTTATTTTTCTTACGGAAGCTATTCTTTTCCATGATATCCAACTTACAATTTCAAAATATTCATTGCCATCAGACCGCCAATGAGCCCACCGAGGGCATGAAAAGCCTGCGTCAACGAGACCAACATTTCACGCGAACACACCAAATCGAATTGTGTCACCACTGACTTATATTCCGCTCGATGTTCAAAATGTTCACATGGTACTTCGTCTAATTCCATCTCTGAATTACCAAACAGACCGCTTCTATTTCGTGCCGTAATTTTCCATTCATATTCCGTTCGATTTGTGCCATTCGTCAGACGATAGGTGTAACATTGATCAATGAAAAATTCACGGTCTGTTTTCTCCAACATTTCTCCCCCAACCGATGTTTGATTTTTTAGCCATAACTCAGCCGGATGCAGTGTGTGATGATCCACATCTCTCTCCGGTGGAATACAGAGAAACTCCGCCGTCTGTGGCACGGGTGCTGTAAAGCTAATGCAGGCCATAAACCAGGTGGCTGGAATTTTGCACAGGCAGATGAAAATCAAGGTTTTGAGTTGCCATTTTCCAAAATTTCCAGTAATTTGGGTTACCACGTCTTCGCTGTTCGGACTAGAGGTCATTGGCGAATCGAAAAGAGGGGGGATTTTTTTTATTTTTTTTTTTTTGTGTTTTTTTTGCTTTTCGTTAATTTCCGCTATTCGAATATTTGGTCACGCGTTCCGCAAGCTAGCTACTTTTCAACTAAACAAGTTTTGAGATTTATGCACGGCACACGCTTGAGAGTTGCTCCCAGCTCAGCTGTTTGCTTTAAACAATCTCGGTTTGTATAGGAAATTAATTTTATAATTTTTTGGGATTTGTTGTTAGCGCTATTGTTGTTGTTGCTGATGTTTGGCGGGAGAGGGCTTTCTTGTTTGTTTTCATACAATAAAAAAGTTTTGCACCTCCGCTTACCAGTTTGTTTTGGCGTTTTGTATACAAAACGTGTGGTTGGTCAAGAGTTTTGCTCTCAGCCAAAAAAAAAAAAAAAATATTTCTCTTGCTCGTAATATTAATTAGGAAGTCTGTGTGAATGCTACGAAGTTTGAATAAAAATTTAGTGGGTCGCACAGATTTTGCAAAAAAATCAGGTGAAAGTTAGTTAACACAGGTTGCAAATGGGCTAGGGAGGTTCAGTTGAATCGAATCGTTTACACGATATATAGAGTTGGGATGTAAGTGAGTAGAGGTCTTATATTGGACGAGCTGAAGGGCCCGGGAGTCCCTATAGACGAGACGAGCTGGAGGGCCAGGGAGTCTCTATAGACGAGACGAGCTGGAGGGCCAGGGAGTCTCTATAGCCGAGCTGGAGGGCCAGGGAGTCTCTATAGACGAGACGAGCTGGAGGACCAGGGAGTCTCTATAGACGAGACGAGCTGGAGGGCCAGGGAGTCTCTATAGACGAGACGAGCTGGAGGGCCAGGGAGTCTCTATAGACGAGACGAGCTGGAGGGCCAGGGAGTCTCCATAGACGAGCTGCAAGGCCAGGGAGTCTCTATAGACGAGCTGGAGGGCCAGGGAGTCTCTATAGACGAGCTGGAGGGCCAGGGAGTCTCTATAGACGAGCTGGAGGGCCAGGGAGTCTCTATAGACGAGCTGGAGGGCCAGGGAGTCTCTATAGACGAGCTGGAGGGCCAGGGAGTCTCTATAGACGAGCTGGAGGGCCAGGGAGTCTCTATAGACGAGCTGGAGGGCCAGGGCGCCTCTATAGACAAGCTGGAGGGCCAGGGAGTCTCTATAGACGAGACGAGCTGGAGGGCCAGGGAGTCTCTATAGACTGTGCCATAATAATTCATTTATTTCACTTCTTCTGGTACCAAATTTAGTAACAATTTTTTTACTCCATACATTACGCCTTTCCAAGTCCACATGCTAATCACGTTCACTGTTATCCTAATACAAACACTCATAATTTCTAGTTAATTTCCATGCCAAATTTTTGCAGCATTTTGTGCCAACTATGGTGCCATTTGGTACGATTGGTACACTTCAGCACACATTGCCTTGACCACCTCCTTGTATCAAGTATGCTTCTTAATTTTGAATACCATATAAAAATGCTCGATTTTATCTTAATCCGTTAAAAAACTTCATCCTACCAATTTGGAAGCTTTAATTACTTTTCGCACACATGCTGTTATTGTACCTAATTTTTTGTTCTCATCCCATTTGGAACGTAAATTTACGATAAATATCGTAAATTATGAATATAGAAAAAAAAAAACAATCTCAGTGGGAACATATTTTTAAGAATTTTGAGTAATTCTAGTAGTATCGACACGAACCAGTTGTTGGGGTTAGCAAATACTCGCTCTAATGGGCAGAGAACAGCATGAGGTTTGGAGGATGTTAAATAGATGGCGCTAAGCCATAAAAATTGCAACTGGTGGCGATAACATTTTTAACTCTTCTCAGACTATTTTCAGTTGGGGACAAAGATTTAATTCACAGCTGAACCTTCGACGGCAGGGTGAAGAAAATCATAGGACTCTACGTTATTATCGTATTAAGTATCAAATACTCAAGGTTTTTTAAAAGAGCCTTTGTGTATAGAACGGAACTCACCACGAGACCAATCTACTGGAATCTTACTGGACGAAAAATAGTTTATAACCCACTAAGGGTGTTCGTCTCGTGTCGGCACAATCTAAAATTAAAAACCCTCACCTTCGATTAAAACAACAACAAAATCAATTTTAAATTCTTAAAATTCTTTCATAACTAAAATACATTTTAAATACTGTTTTACACAATTTCCGAACTTCCTCCTTCTTATAAATACACACACTCTCCCTAAATACACGAATTCCTTCGTGTATTTGCCGCCACAATGGCATCCATTTTCAGAGAATCTTCATCGGGCAACTCTTTTGACATTTCCCAAAACTCCTCAATGCTAACCGACAGCGAGGGATTGTCACAACCCAAATCCGAATTGCTACCATCCGATCCATTGACTTCCAATACTGAACTAAGTCTTCGCAGCAGAATTGTCGAAGATTTCCTCCGATAAGTATTTGGTGTGGGTATCTTCTTTACTTTCGGTTGTTCATCGTTGCAGAAGTGAATGTTGAGGAAACACATAAGGGCACCGCTACTTAAAGCCAAGGTGGCAAATATTGTAATGGGCAGCAGCCGATGTATTTTGATGAGTACCAAAATAAATGGACCAATCGAGAGCCAAAAACGGCTAAAGCATCCCGTGGAGAGTGAGAGAATTGCTCTCTTTTCGGGCGAAACCAATTCTCCTGAGCAGACGGTCAGGATGACCAGCGATGCGGAGTTGACTAGTTTTAGGAATAGCCAAAATATCATTTCATAGGCTCCCTTGTGGGCGTCTTTTACTGAAAAGAGGGAAGAGGATAAAGTATTTTTTCTAATTTATACAGATGAATTGGATACTTAATTAAACTTATTCCGAAGAAGTACAAATTTAAATAACGTAGATACATTAGTCACATAATTTGAATAACATAGTCACATTGTGCGAATCGTCAACATCATTTGGATAACATATGTAGATGCATTATTCCTGTTATTTTGATGACGTAGATACATTATCCACGCTATTTGGATGACGTAGATACATTATCTATGCCATTTGGATAACGTAGATGCATTATCCATGTCATTTGGATAATGCAGATACATTATCCACATCGCTTGGATAAGGTAGATACATTATGCATGCCATTTGTATAACGTAGATACATTATCCATGTCATTTCGATAACTCAGATACATTATCCACATCATTTGGATAATGTAGATACATTATACTCATCGTTTGCATTGCGTAGATACATCATCCACTCCATTTGGATGACGTAGATACATTTCCACATCGTTTGGATACGGGAGATATATTATTCACCCCATTCAGATTACGTAGATACATTATCCACATTATTTGAATAACGTAGATACATTATCCACATTATTTGAATAACGTAGATACATTAAACACATTATTTAGATAACTTAGATACATTATCCACATCATTTGGATAACATAGATACATTATCCATATTATTTGGATAACGTAGATACATTATCCACAATTTTTGGATAAAGCAGATACATTGTCTACATCTTTGGACAACGTAGATACATCATTCACGTCTTTGGATAATTTAGACAAATTTTTCATACCTTTTGGAGAACGTAGATACATTACTCATGTTGTTTGGATGATATAGATACATTATCCATTCCATTGGGATAACGTAGATACATTAATCTCATCATTTGGATAACGTAGATACATTATTCTCATCGTTTGAATAACGTAGATACATTATCCACATCATTTGGATAGCATAGATACATTATCCACGTCATTGGGATAATTTAGATACATTATTCACGTCATTTGGATAACGTAGATACAGTATTTACGTTGTTTGGATAACGTAGATACATAATCCATGTCATTTGGATAACGTAGATACATTATCCAAGTAGCTTGGATAATGTAAATACTTAATTCACGTAGATACATTATCCTTATCATATAGATACATTATCCACGTCATTTGGATAATTAAGATGCATTATTCACTTTGTTTCGGTAGTGTAGATACAATATTCACGCCATTTGGATAATGTAGATACATTATCCATGACATTTTGATAAAGTAGATACATTATCCACATCATTTGGATAACGAAGATACATTATCCGTGTAATTTGGATAAGGTAGATACATTATCCACGTTGTTTGGATAACGTAGATACGTCATCCACGACCTTTGGACAATGTAGATACATTATCTATGTAATTGGATAAGGTAGATACATTATCCATGTAATTGGATAAGGTAGATATACTATCCATGTAATTGGATAAGGTAGATACATTATCCATGGCATTAAGATAACGTGGATACATTATTCAGGTCACTTGGATAACGTAGATACATTATCCACGCCATTTGGAGAATGTAGATACACTATCCACGTCATTTGGATAACATAGATACATTATGCATGTCATTTGGATACCATAGATACATTATCCGAAGATACATTATCCATGTCATTTAGATAAGGTTGATACATTATTCATTTTGTTTGGATAGCGTAGATACATTATCCATGTCATTTGGATACCATAGATACATTATCCACATCGTTTGGATAACGTAGATACATTATCCACGCCATTTGGACAATGTAGATACACTATTCACGTCATTTGGATAACATAGATACATTATCCATGTCATTTGGATACCATAGATACATTATCCACATCGCTTGGATAACGAAGATACATTATCCATGTCACTTAGATATGGTTGATACATTATTCATGTTGTTTGGATAGCGTAGATACATTATCCATGTAATTTTGATAACGTATATACATTATCCATATTGTTTGGATAACGAAGATACATTATCCATGTAATTGGATACGGTAGATACATTATCCATGGCATTAAGATAACGTGGATACATTATTCAGGTCACTTGGACGTAGATACATTATCCACGCCATTTGGACAATGTAGATACACTATTCACGTCATTTGGATAACATAGATACATTATCCATGTCATTTGGATACCATAGACACATTATCCACATCGCTTGGATAACGAAGATACATTATCCATGTCATTTAGATAAGGTTGATACATTATTCATGTTGTTTGGACAGCGTAGACACATTATCCATGTCATTTTGATAGCGTAGATAAATTATCCACATCGTTTGAATAACGAAGATACATTATCCATGTAATTGGATAAGGTAGATACATTATCCATGGCATTAAGATAACGTGGATACATTATTCAGGTCACTTGGATAACGTAGATACATTATCCACGCCATTTGGACAATGTAGATACACTATCCACGTCATTTGGATAACATAGACACAGTATCCATGTCATTTGGATACCATAGATACATTATCCACATCGCTTGGATAACGAAGATACATTATCCATGTCATTTAGATATGGTTGATACATTATCCATGTTGTTTGGATAGCGTAGATACATTATCCATGTAATTTTGATAACGTAGATACATTATCCATATTGTTTGGATAACGAAGATACATTATCCATGTAATTGGATACGGTAGATACATTATCCATGGCATTAAGATAACGTGGATACATTATTCAGGTCACTTGGACGTAGATACATTATCCACGCCATTTGGACAATGTAGATACACTATTCACGTCATTTGGATAACATAAATACATTATCCATGTCATTTGGATACCATAAATACATTATCCACATCGCTTGGATAACGAAGATACATTATCCATTATTCATGTTGTTTGGACAGCGTAGACACATTATCCATGTCATTTTGATAGCGTAGATAAATTATCCACATCGTTTGAATAACGAAGATACATTATCCATGTAATTGGATAAGGTAGATACATTATCCATGGCATTAAGATAACGTGGATACATTATTCAGGTCACTTGGATAACGTAGATACATTATCCACGCCATTTGGACAATGTAGATACACTATCCACGTCGTTTGGATAACATAGACACAGTGTCCATGTCATTTGGATACCATAGATACATTATCCACATCGCTTGGATAACGAAGATACATTATCCACGTCATTTAGATAAGGTAGATGCATATCCATGCTTGGATAACGAAGATACATTATCCACGTCATTTAGATAAGGTAGATACATATCCATGTAATTTTGATAACGTAGATACATTATCCATATTGTTTGGATAACGAAGATACATTATCCATGTAATTGGATACGGTAGATACATTATCCATGGCATTAAGATAACGTGGATACATTATTCAGGTCACTTGGACGTAGATACATTATCCACGCCATTTGGACAATGTAGATTAACTATTCACGTCATTTGGATAACATAAATACATTATCCATGTCATTTGGATACCATAAATACATTATCCACATCGCTTGGATAACGAAGATACATTATCCATGTCAGATAAGGTTGATACATTATTCACGTTGTTTAGATAGCGTAGATACATTATCCACATCGTTTGAATAACGAAGATACATTATTCACGTTGTTTAGATAGCGTATATACATTATCCATGTCATTTTGATAACGTAGATACATTATCCATATTGTTTGGATAACGAAGATACATTATCCATGTAACTGGATAAGGTAGATACGTTATCCATGGCATTAAGATAACGTGGATACATTATTCAGGTCACTTGGATAACGTAGATACATTATCCTCGCCATTTGGAGAATGTAGATACACTATCCACGTCATTTGGATAACATAGATACATTATCCATGTCATTTGGATACCATAGATACATTATCCACATCGCTTGGATAACGAAGATACATTATCCATGTCATTTAGATATGGTTGATACATTATTCATGTTGTTTGGATAGCGTAGATACATTATCCATGTCATTTGGATAAGGTAGATACATTATTCACGTTGTTTAGATAGCGTAGATACATTATCCATGTCATTTTGATAAGGTAGATACATTATCCACATCGTTTGGATAACGAAGATACATTATCCATGTAATTGGATAAGGTAGATACGTTATCCATGGCATTAAGATAACGTGGATACATTATTCAGGTCATTTGGATAACGTAGATACATTATCCACGCCATTTGGACAATGTAGATACACTATTCACGTCATTTGGATTACATAGATACATTATCCATGTCATTTGGATACCATAGATACATTATCCACATCGCTTGGATAACGAAGATACATTATCCATGTCAGATATTTCTGTTGTTTGTATAGCGTAGATACATTATCCACATCGTTTGGATAACGAAGATACATTATCCATGTAATTTGATAAGGTAGATACATTATCCATGTGATTGGATAAGGTAGATACATTATCCATGGCATTAAGATAACGTGGATACATTATTCAGGTCACTTGGATAACGAAGATACATTATCCACGCCATTTGGACAATGTAGATACACTATCCACTTCACTTGAATAACATAGATACATTATCCATGTCATTTGGATAACATAGATACATTATCCACATCGCTTGGATAACTAAGATACATTATCCATGTCATTTAGATAATGTAGATACATTATCTAAGTCCTTAAAAAAATCAATACTTTTTTCATTTTTTTTTTTTTTTTTTTTTTTTTGGATAACATTGTATTATATGACTCACTCGATTCGGGTATAAACCAAATAAGGTAGGTAATCCCGCCGGCAAACAACATCAAATAGCCGGACCATAACCAGCGATGCCGGGTGTAAAGGGTGAAATAAAGACCCAGGAATATTCCCAACATTTCGGCGAATCCTATGAAATAAAAAATTGTAATAGTATCTCCAATTCCATTCCATTCATCACCTCACCCAAACACGAAGTGTTCACATGTAGCTGCGTGGTATCTACGAAACGAATCATCACAACCATAACGCTGTAGATGACCACCGAAACAGCCCAGGCCCAGTGTATTAGAACGATGAAGAAGCGCGGTGATTTACCATCCCACAGGGACCAATAACCGGCAACAGGTTTATTTTGTAAATCGGTGGCCAACTGTTCCAGACGTTGTTCCATGTCCAGAGGTATCGTGCGATTATTGAATGCAGCCGATTCTAATAAAAGTTTGAGGGTTGTTTCGATTTTCTGATGCTGCAGCAACCATCGGGGGCTGTCGGCTATCCATCTGGGGGATCAATGAAAAATGAAATATATTCGATTTGAAATCTTGAGTTGGGACTTACCTATGCGGAATCACCAGCAATAGCAGTGACGATGATATGGCAACATACAAATGACTCCAGCTATCGAAAAATATTGAAATGCCCGGTAGGAGGATAAGGCCAATGGAGGAGAACAGCTCAGACAAGATTATTGTCATGGTTCGTGCCCTGCCCGCCGTTATGTCAGACACTAAAAATAGAAGGATATACACATTTTTGGATATTGGAGTAATCATTATATCGAAGTTATTTTAGATGATCGAAATTTATTGGTTATGGTATTAAAATAAAATGTTGAAGATCGTCAGAAAACGTTGATTTAATTTATAATTGAAAACCACTAAAGAAAGTCCAAAAGTCGGGCGGGGCCGAATTTATGATACCCTACACCACTTTGCTAATTTAGTTGAGCTCCACTTAATAATTAAAAGTTTTTATGGGAGAATTCAATCATACACTCTATGATTATAGTTATAATTTAAAATTCAAAGGACTAAATATGCCGAAGCATTTGTATCTTTTAAATTCGGACTTGTATTGCCCATTTGGTGCGAAATTAATTTGAAATCGGATAAAAATATATATGGGAACTATATCCAAATCTGAACTGATTTCGATAAAATTTGGCAAAGATATTTCTGAGCTGTATTTTATATATTTCCCTGAATATCGTTGATACGGAGTGCATATTACGGCTGTGGGTAACAAATACAATAAATCGGATGAACAATATATATGGGAGCTATAACTATATCTGAACCGATCTACCTTCTAGACTAAATTCGGTCGTATGTGCCAAATTCCATCCCATTTGGACAAATATTAGACGTTTGGTGCCCAATCAAAGGAAAATCGGACGAAGTTATATATGGGAGCTATATCCAAATCTGAACCGATCTCGATAAAATTTAGCAAAAGTATTTCTGAGCTGCATTTGATATATATCCCCAAATATTGTTGTTACAGAGTGCATATTACGGCTGCGGAGGACAAAAATAACAAATCGGATGAACATTATATATGGGAGCTATAGCTATATCTGAACCGATTTCGATAAAATTTGGCATACTTTTTTTCAGGCCTAATTTGGTTGTATGTGCAAAATTCCATAATATTCGGGCTGATATTACACGTTTGGTGCACAATAAAAGGCAAATCGGACGAAGATATATATGGGAGCTATATCTAAATTTTTACCGATTATCTCCAATTTCAATAGGGTTCGTCCTTGGGCCAAACAAATGTTGTTTGCAAAATTTCATCTCAATCGGATAATAAATGCGACCTGCATTTTGTTCACAAGAATACATGGACAGACGGACGGACGGACATGCATAAATCGACTCAGAATCTGCTTATATGCAGATCATCAAAAGGAACTATGGGTCTATCTCGTTTCCTTTTGCCTGTTACAAAAAAATGCACAAAGACATAATACCCTGACCACCTTGTGGTGTAGGGTATAAATATCAGAAATTTGGATTGTGAGCTACTCATGGAATGCAGGATAGATGTACCAAAGGGTTTTTCGAAATTCTAACATTAAACAGATAGGGATTAAACTTAATTTTTTATGAGAATTCAGATTGGAAAGTAAGTTTGAAATGGGTACTACTAATACACGAAAAGTACTAAATTGTACTGTATTAAGTATTGAGTAAAGTAATGGAGATAAAATTCTGAAACTTTGTATTTAGGTTATTGATGGTAACAGTGTTTGAAATTTGGCGGTGGTATGGAAATGCGTCCTATATTTGTACGAAAAGTACTGAATGGTACTAAATTTGGTACTGGATGAGGGGAAAGGGCTAAAATCCTTAAATTTGTTATAGATATCGCTGTCGCTATGGAGATGGTTTTGGAAATTCGTACTATCCGAAATTTGATACTGATATCTCTGTTGGTATCTGGTTGGTTGGTTGGTTGGTTTTGGAAATGTGTACTATAATTGTACGAAAAGTACTAAATTTGGTATTGTGTGGAGAAATAGAGCTTAAATCTTGAAATTCGATATAGGCGTCATATCTGAATCCCAAATACCAATAGAGACAGGCAACCTCCTTGGTTAAGATATGAAGATGGCTTGAAAAAACTGGGTGAAGGGATAGGGCTTGAATGTTCAAATTTGATATCGAGGTCTCTGTTGGTATTTGGATTTCAGATATGTATGTGGTTTTGGAAATATGTGCCATAATTGTACGAAATAGTACTATTTTTGGTATTGAGTGAAGTGATAGAGGTAAAATTCTGAAAGTTCGTATTTAGTTATTGATGGTAACTGTGTTTTAAATTTGGTGGTGGTTTGGAAATGCGTCTCATATTTGTACGAAAAATACCGATAATACTTGATTTTGAATTGGTTGAGGGGAAAGGGCTAGAATCGTCAAATTTTTTATAGATGTCGCTGTTGGTGTCTGTGGTTAAGATATGGATATGATTTTGGAAATTCGTTCTATAGTTGTTAAAATGTACTAAATTTGGTATTGGATAAAGGGATAGGTACGGAATCCCGAAATTTGATACTAATGTCTCTATTGGTATCTGGGGTTGAGATATGTAGGTGGTTTTGAAACTATAATTTTACGAAAAGTACTACAATTGGTATTGTGTGGAAAAATAGAGCTGTAATCCTGAATTTCGATATTGGTGTTACTGTTGGCCTCCTTGGTTAAGATATGGAGTTGGGTTGAAAATACGTCCTATATTTGTACGAAAAGTACTAGATGGTACTAAATTTGGTACTGGGTGAAGGGATAGGACTGGAATTTTCAAATTTGATATCGAGGTCTCTGAAGGAATCTGGAATTAAGATATGTAGGTGGTTTTGGAAATGTGTACTATAATTGTACGAAAAGTACTAAATAGTACTAAAATTGGAATTGGATGATGAAATACAGCTGAAATCCTGAAATTTGATATGGATATCATCAATGGTGCCTGTGGTTGAGGGGTAGAGCTGGTTTTGGATACGCCTACCATTACCGAACTAGATGGTACTAAATCTAGTAATGGGAGAAACTGAAAGAGTTGAAATCCAGAAATTCGATATTAAGGTTATGGTTCGTATTTGAAGTGTAGATTTGGAGATTGTTCTGAATATGTGTACTAGAACTATTCGAAAAATACTAAATGCTACGAAATTTGCCGTTGAGTGAATGGATGGAGATTGAATTCTGAAATTTGATATTGAGGTCACTGTTGGTTTCTAGGATTTAGATATGGCGGTGGCCAATTTTTATTATGAAAAGATGTTAAAATATTTTTAGCCAGAAAAATTAAATGTGGAAACATTGTGCAAGGATAACCTTTGGATGACTTAAAAACAATTTCCACATTCTTCGAATTAAATAAATATATTATCTACGTCCCTCGGATAACATAGAAACGTTATCCACGCCCTTCGGATAATATACAACTTTGTAGGAGGTGGATGATCCTCCAATGGATACGAATCAATTTTATCCACTTCCTTCGGATAGTATAAAATTATTATCCGCGTCCTTCGGATAACATAAAAATATAATCCACATCCGTCGGGGCAAAAATGCAAATTGTACCAAATTTAGTACCATTTAGTACACATAAGTACGAATTTCTAAAAACTACCTACATTCCTCAGTCGCAGAAAGCAATAGTAATCTTATTTCGAAATTTCAGAATTCTAACTCTTTTGGCCAATCCCAAATCGAACTTGTATCAAATTTAGTACTTTTTAGTACTTTTCGTGCACATAAGTACAAATTTCGAAAATTTCTCCCATATCCTAGTCTTAGACTCCGCCGTATTGTTTTTTCAAATTGCAGGATTCCAGCTCCATCCGTTCCTCCAAATTCAAATTGTACTAAATTTAGTACCGTTCAGTACTTTTCGTATACATGCGTACACACTCTACCAAAACTACCTCTTTACATCGACTCTAATCCTCAACCTCGATTCCCATTCCGAATTTCAACCTCGATTCCCATTCCGAATTTCAAATTTTTAGCTCTAAACGTTCACTTAATACGAAATGGTACCAAATATAGTACACTTTAGTAATTTTCGTACACTTATAATGCGAATTTCCAAAAACTCTTTTGTAAATCTATCATACACTGCATCAGTGATCCTCTTTCCAAATTACAGAATTCTATCCTATTTCAGGGTATCATAAGGTACCAATTTAGAAGTTTAGTACTAATTTAGAACTTTTCTTAAACTTAATGTTCGAGTTCCCAAAAACCTGTTGGTACATGTATCCTGCACTCCATCAGCGACTTTCATCTCAAATTTCAGAATTCTAGTTCATTTCATGGTACCAAATGGTAAAATTTTAGAACTTTAGTACAATTTTTAAACTTTTCCTAATCTAAAGACCGAATTTTCAAAAACCATTCGGTACGTCTATTAGTGGCTTTTATTCCAAAATGTCAATCCAAATTTCCAGTTCTAGCTTCCTCCGTTTGTCCAATATAAAGTATTCAATATTTAGTACTTTTCGTACCCTTTTAGTACGAATTTCCAAATTTCAGAATTCTAACTCATTCCGTAATACTTTGTTTAAACATTTTAGTACTTTTCGTGCCTTTTTATACCCTACACCACAAGGTGGTCAGGGTATTATGTCTTTGTGCATTTGTTTGTAACAGGCAACAGGAAACGAGATAGACCCATAGTTCCTTTTGATGATCTGCATAGAATCACATTCTGAGTCGATTTATGCATGCTCGTCCGTCCGTCTGTCCATGTATTTTTGTAAACATTTATTGCCCTATCCAGATGAAATTTTGCACAAATCATTTGTTTGGCCCAAGGACGAACCCTATTGAAATTGGAGGTAATCGGTCAAAAGTTATATATATACATATATCTTCGTCCGATTTGCCTTTTACTGTGCACCAAACGTGTAATATCAGTCCGAATAGTATGGAATTTTGCACGTACGATCAGATTAGACCTGAAAATAAGTATGCCAAATTTTATCGAAATCGGTTCAGATATAGCTATAGCTCCCATATATATTGTTCATCCGATTTGTTATTTTTGTCCTCCGCAGCCGTAATATGCACTCTGTAACAACATTATTTGGAGAAATATATCAAATACAGCTCAGAAATACATTTGCAAAATTTTATCGAGATCGGTCCAGATTTGGATATAGCTCCCACATATAACTTTTTCCGATTTACCTTTTATTGTGCACCAAACGTGTAATATTTGCCCAAATGGGATGAAATTTGGCACTTACGACCGAATTTAGTCTAGAAGATAGTATGTCAAATTTGGTGAAGATCGGTTCAGATATAGCTATAGCTCCCATATATATTGTTCATCCGATTTGTTATTTTTGTCCTCCGCTGCCGTAATAGGCACTCTATAACAACAATATTTAGGGAAATATTGCAAATACAGCTCAGAAATATCTTAGCCAAATTTTATCGAGATCGGTTCCGATTTGGATATAGCTCCCATATATAACTTCGTCCGATTTACCATTTATTGTGCACCAAACGTCTAATATTTGCTCAAATTGGATGAAATTTGGCACTTACGACCGAATTGAGTCTAGAAGGTAGTATGCCAAATTTGGTGAAGATCGGTTCAGATATAGTTATAGCTCCCATATATATTGTTCATCCGATTTGTTATTTTTGTCCTCCGCAGCCGCAATATGCACTCTGTAACAACATTATTTGGGGAAATATATCAAATACAGCTCAGAAATACATTTGCTAAATTTTATCGAGATCGGTCCAGATTTTGATATAGCTCCCATATATAACTTCTTCCGATTTACCTTTTATTGTGCACCAAACGTCTAATATTTGCCCAAATGGGATGAAATTTGGCGCTTACGACCGAATTGAGTCTAGAAGATAGTATGTCAAATTTGGTGAAGATCGGTTCAGATATAGCTATAGCTCCCATATATATTGTTCATCCGATTTGTTATTCTTGTCCTCCGCTGCCGTAATAGGTACTCTGTAACAACAATATTTGGGGAAATATAGCAAATTCAGCTCGGAAATACATTTGCTAAATTTTATTGAGATCGGTTCAGATTTGGATATAGCTCCCATATATAACTTCGTCCGATTTACCTTTTATTGTGCACCAAACGTCTAATATTTGTCCAAATGGGATGGAATTTGGCACTTACGACCGAATTGAATCTAGAAGCTAGTATGTCAAATTTGCTGAAGATCGGTTCAGATATAGATATAGCTCCCATATATATTGTTCATCCGATTTGTTATTTTTGTCCTCCGCTGCCGTAATAGGCACTCTGTGACAACAATATTTGGGGAAATATTGCAAATACAGCTCAGAAATATCTAAGCCAAATTTTATCGAGATCGGTTCCGATTTGGATATAGCTCCCATATATATTTTTATCCGATTTCGAATTAATTGTGCCCCAAATGGGCAATACAAGTCCGAATTTAAAAGATACAAATGCTTCGGCATATTTAGTCCTTTGAACTTTAAATTACAATTATAATCATAGCGTGTATGATTGAATTCTCCCACAAAAACTTTGTTATACGGAGCTCTACTAAATTAGCAAAGTGGTGTAGGGTATCATAAAGTCGGCCCTGCCCGAATGCTATCTGAATTATCCGCCTTTTTTGCAGATTTTTTTTTATAAACTTCCTTTACTTACATATCACTTGTCCCGACGTATACATAAAGGCACAAAATATCGAGGTCAGGCATCGATAGTAGACATGTAGCACAAAAGTGTTGACCAATCCCGTCATATTGCCGCAGATGATTTGTCCGATCATACCATACAACATCAAGCGCTTGGGACTTACACTGGAAAAAAGGGAGAAATGCTCTTATCATTCTCAAAGAGTGGAGAGGGGATCCGAACGTTTACCTCTTCAGTAACTTCACTGCCATAAAGCCACCAATCAATGCCCCCAGGGCATGAAACGACTGTGTCACCGACACCAACAGTTGGCGTGAACAAACCAAATCGAATTCCGTTACCAACGATTTATATTCGGCAATATGTTCGAAATGATCGCAAGGCACAATTGTAGCGGAATTTTGATCCCTCAGTGGTTTGTCAAAGGGATTCGTGTAGTTGGCAAGTTCTCCCGACGCCACAGGCTTATGGATATAACACTGATCAAATTGAAATTCACGATCTGTTTTCTGTTCATCTTCATGTGAGGGATATGTCTTTTGGATCCATGCCTCCAAATGGGATTGATTGGTATTTTCTCCCAAACCATTATCTATGGCGGTGGGTTTACAATAATAATCCGTTTTCTGAGGAACCGGAGCCGTGTAAATAACACAAGCCATAAACCAGGAGGTGGGAATTTTACACAAAAATACCAAAATAATGGTACGCAATTGCCAGCGACCGAAATTTCCCGTTACACTGTGGACAATATCTTCTTCATTGGCCATTTTCGAAATTTCTCTTTTTTTTTTTGGGGGGGGGGACCGTTCCGTAAAACCCGTTCCCAAGTTAACACTTTGACAACACCAACTAAGCGGTGCGTTCGCGGCGACAATTTCCAATCAACTGTGCAAAATCAGTCTCCCGCAACAAGAAAACAAATCTATGGAAAATTATTGAGATTTCCAGCCGAAGCTAGTCCTCCTCGCCGTCTTCTTCTTCTTCTTTTTTTCTTGTTGTTCTATTTAACATTTCAATTAATTATTGAAATTTGTGCTAATAAATTAAGTTATCTCCCGACACGGCGGAGCGAATAATTTGCACCCCAGCAGCAGCAGCAGCCAGAATCAGTCGCAGCTAGGGAGCAACACTCGCCGGCGAAAACGAAAAGTAAAGAAAATATTTCTAAAAATATCATCGCCGACACCACTCCGCCAAACAAGAAAGGTGTTAATTTGTTGATGTTCATATCGGCGTAGTTCCGCTCGAAAATAGTCGAGGGGATTGAATTGTCACACATTGTATTTGAATATAATAACTGTAGATTTGTGGTGTGATGTACCGAACATCTTTAGTACATTTTGGTCTCTCTAAATAAGGGTTATACGATTAAATAATATCCGTAACGTACCGTTATATGAGGGCTATACGAAGACGTGGACCTGCACAGAGAATTTTCTGCCATAGGCTGTAGTATCCATTACGAACTTCAAATACCAAATTTGACACAATTCCGGTGAATAATGTCGCTAAAATCGGAAGGTGTCGTTATATGAGGGCTATACAAAGACGTGGACCTGCACAGAGAATTTTCCGCCATAGGCCGTAGTATCCATTAGGAACTTCAAATACCAAATTTGAAACATTTCCGTAGAATAATGTCACTTAAATCATCAAAATACCGAATATTGGGTGGTGCTGTTATATGGGGAGCTATACGAAGACGTGGACCTGCACAGAGAATTTTCTGTCGTAGGCTGTAGTATCCATTACGAACTTCAAATACCAAATTTGAAACAATTCCGGTAAATAATGTCGCTAAAAATCATCAAAATACCGAATATCGGGAGGTGCCGTTATAATGGGGGCTATACGGGGGGGCTGTAGTATCCATTACGAACTTCAAATACAAAATTTGAAACAATTCCGGTGAAAAATGTCGCTAAAATCATCAAAATACCGAATATCGGGAGGTACCGTTATATCAGAGCTATACGAAGACGAGGACCTGGGCGGACAATTTTCTGTCGTAGGCTGTAGTATTCATTACGAACTTCAAATACAAAATTTGAAATAATTCCGGCTGTAGTATCCATTACGAACTTCAAATACAAAATTTTAAACAATTCCGGAGAATAATGTCGATTATATCATCAAAATACCCAATATCGGGAGGTGCCGTTGTATGGGGGCTATACGAAAATGTGGACCTGCACAGAGAATTTTCTGTATAGGCCGTAGTATCCATTAGGAAATTCAAATACCAAATTTGAAACATTTCCGGAGAATAATGTCGCTTAAATAATTAAAATACCGAATATCGGGAGGTACCGTTTTATGGGGGCCATACGAAGACGTGGACCTGCACAGGGAATTTTCTGTCATAGGTTGTAGTATCCATTACAGATTTCAAATACCAAATTTTAAACAATTTCGGTGAATAATATAGCTAAAATCATCAAAATACCGAATATCGGGAGGTGCCATTATATGGAGACTATACGAAGACGTGGACCTGTACAGGCAATTTTCTGGCTATAGGAAGACGTATAGCCCCCATTTCCAATACCAAAAGTCTTGCAGACATAATATACATTTGAGTAAAATTTTTTTAACGTAAGCCAGAAGGACAGACGGATACATGGACGGACATCGCTAAATCGACATAGAATTTTATGCTGATCAAGAATATATACTTTGTGGGGTCTAAAATGTATATTTCGAGGTGTTATAAAGGGAATGACAAATTTAATATACCCTACATACTATGGTGGAGGGTATAAAAAAGAGGACTCGTGTATCGGTGCTTTAAAAGTTCACATCGAAAAGTAATCCAAATAGAGAGGGGCAGGTTCGCCCCCACACTTTAGGAAAATTTCGTATCATGATTCCTCAGACTCCATGCATTTTAGATATATCGAGTTTTCGGCAATATTGCAGATAAAAATAAGAGGAATATTTTGGTTGGAAATTTTAACCCTCATACGAGTCACCGGCGGGGTCTATTTGGTCCTTTTTATACCCTCATCCAAATGATTAAAGAGAGCATGTATCATTTGATACGGGCAAAACGTGTATGATCAAGTTCCGAATTTGACTTATGACAAACAATGCCTGTGTGGGTCCACGTCGTATAGACACCAATATAACGGCTATATTTGATATTTTTAAAATTTTAACAGAATTTTTTAGGGATTTTGTTTCCAAATTCGTTCCAAATGATGGAGTGTATTCAAAGTTCTGCCCGGCAGAACGGTTTCAGACCAAGGGTCTGTTTGGACCAACGCCGTTTCAGGACATTTGGAATCGATCTAGCGATGTCCATCCGCCTGTCTGTCTAGCTGGTGCGCACGATAATTTGGAATCGATCTACCGATGTCCATCCGTCTGTCTGTCTAGTTGGTGCGCACGATAACTCTCGAAGAGAGTATCCGATTTGGTCCAAACTTGGTACATCGTAATATTATTATCAAACATAGATCGATTCCGGATATGGGAAATATCGGTACACTCTTTCTTGTACCTACCACATAAAAAATAGAATTTTCCAAAAAACCATATAACTGCACATAAAGACAGAGGATAATTCGTTTTTGCTCAAACTTTGCAAGTTCTAATATTTTCATCGGTGCTAAGTCAGGTTTGAATAATTATAACTCTTATAAAATGTGATGTACGAGTCTGATAGTCTTTGTCCAAGGTCTGGTGTGAAAATGAAATACATCGGCACATTGCTCCCCCACAAAGGGTATAAAATTTGAATATCTATAAAGCTCGTCAATTGCGAAATTCCATTCAGACCTCGCACATTTCAATATATCCATCAACACAAGATCTGTTATAAAGATGGTAGAGATGGGACCATTCCTTCTGGCACCTCCCCCACAAAGAGTCAAATTTTTGAATTACCAAATAGATCATGAAATCCGAAATAAGCATCCAGTTCTCTTCATATTTCACACATCCCATTACTTCTACTAGAAAAAAAATTTGCTGCGAATATGGGATGAATTGATCCACTCATTCTGGTACCTCCCTCACAAAAAGGGTCAAAATTTCGAATATCCACGAAGCTCATAAAACGGCCCATTGGCACATTTCAATAATTCTATTAACACAAGATTTATTATTAAGATGGTAGAAATTGGACCATTCCTTCTGGTACCTCCCCCAAAAAGGATCACAATTTTGAATGTTCATGAAGCTCATAAAACGCGAAATTAACATCCGATTCCATACATCTCAATATTTCTATCAACACAAGATCTGGCATAAAGATGGTAGAGATTCGAAAATTTCACCTGGTACCTCCCTACAAGGTTCAAGATTTTGAAAAAAGCCTCCACCATACTATGGAGGTAGGCAGGTTAAGTTCGTAAATAGGTCATGTAGGTCCACGTTTTCATATAGCCCCCATATAACGGTACCTCCCAATATTCGGTATTTTGATGATTTTAGCTACATTATTCACCGGAATTGTTTAAAATTTGGTATTTGAAGTTCGCAATGGATACTACAGCATAAGACAGAAAATTATCTGTGCAGGTCCACGTCTTCGTATAGCCCCCATATAATGGTACCTCCCGATATTCGGTATTTTGATGATTTTAGCGACATTATTCACCGGAATTTTTTCAAATCTGGTATTTGAAGTTCGAAATGGATACTACAGCCTAAGACAGAAAAATGTCTGTGCAGGTCTTTGTATAGCCCCCATATAACGGTACCTCCCGATATTCGGTATTTTGATGATTTTAGCTACATTATTCACCGGAATTGTTTAAAATTTGGTATTTGAAGTTCGCAATAGATACTACAGCATAAGACAGAAAATTATCTGTGCAGGTCCACGTCTTCATATAGCCCCCATATAAAGGTACCTCCCTATATTCGGTTTTTTTTGGTGATTTTAGCGTCATTATTCACCGGAATTTTTTCAAATTACGCATTTAGAGCTCGTAATGGAAACTACAGTCTGTGACAGAAAATTGTCTATGCAGATCCAGGTCTTCGTATAGGCCTCATATACCGGTACCTCCCTGTATTCGGTATTTTGACGAGTTTAGGTGCAATACTTACCGAAATTGTTTGAAATGCCGTATTTGAAGTTCGTAATGGATGCTACAGCTTATGACAGAAAATTGTCTATGCTGGGCCAGGTCTTCGCACAGCTCCGATATAACGGTACCTCCCTATATACGATATTTTGATGATTTTAGCTACATTATTCACCGTTTATTTCAAGTTCCGAATTTGAATTACGACAAACAATGCCTGTGTGGGTCCACGTCGTATAGACACCAATATAACGGTTATATTCAGTATTTTTTAAATTTTAACAGAATTTTTTAGGGATTTTATTTCCAAATTAGTTCCAAATGATGGAGGGTATCCAAAGTTCTTCCCGGCCGAACTTACTGCTTTTTAACTTGTTCTGTCCTAACTTGCGAAAATATTTCTAAATATTACTCTCAACCAGAAATCTGAGATGAATATGGAATGATAATATTTATATTTAGATCATTTATTTAGGACCGATACAAAATGGACAATATTGGTCCATTCCTTCTGAATCTACGCCGTAGAGGGTTAACAATTTGAATAAAGAACTTTCAAACACCGATAATGATCTTTAAAAAAAAATAAAAAATCCCCTTGAATGAAACACTCTTAGACTTTTCTTTAAAATTAATTTGAAATATTTTCAATAATTTATTTATTTATAAGGAATTGATTGTTATTTTACAAATATTCATATAGTGTTGCTATTTTTTATTTATACATACATTTTTAACTCATTGCTTATAAGAGTTATTTAATTTTTTTTTTGGAATTTTTGAATTTTCATAATTTTGAATTTCTAGAGAAGAGAAAAAAAAAACAAACTAGCAATAAATTATTTCATATTTTTATAATGTTCTTAAACAACTAAATTGAATGCTAAAAAGGATATTTTGTTTGTCAAAACTGTGGTATACTCTTGCAATTGCATTTATTATTTATTTTTTAATTTATAATTGGTAATTTTGTAATTCTAAATATTTTTTTTTCAGTTTGGACTCAATTGTTTGGAATGCATTTCTTAATATTTAATTTTTTTTAATTATCGAAAAATTATGAATTAATTTATTTAATATTATTGCGTTTATGCACGGCATATTTTCAAAATTTCTATATTCAGTAATTATTATTTTTTTGATACTAATTAATTGTTAAGATAGAAATTTACAAAGACTTTTTTATGGAATTTAAATTTAAAGAATAAAAAGTATTTAATAATAATTTTTAGTACGACTAGATATGTGATAGTTTTGCTAAAGAAGTATGGTATTTTCTTAAATATAATCAATTAATTTTTATATATATTCTTAAGTTTAAAAATGTATTTGTGAATTTATTTTATTATTAAGGAATGTGTGTTTTTTGTATTTTTTTACATATTGGCTAGAATACAGCTATAGTTAAATATTGAATCAATAATTATAGGAATCTTTGAAGTGGATGTAGATGTAATATACATATTAATTATGATTATTTTAAAATTAAAAAAAAATTGCTTTATTTATTTTATGTGGATTTAACAACCTGTGTTTTTTGTTCGCAAATTATAAAAAATTAAATAAATAATTATAATAATAATAATAATAAAATTAATAAAAAACGGAATTGAATAAAAACAAATAATTATTAAAAATTATAAAAGTGGATTTGTTTTTAAGAAAGGAAATTTAAAAAAAATACTATGTGTGTTCAACATAATAATATTCAAAAATTGTAAATAAAATATAGAACATTTTTTTATTTTTCTGATCATCTATTTTTTTATAATTTTCGGGGCTACGAAAAATTTTTCTATATTTTTTTTTATATTTTTAATGAACATAAAAAATATTTTTTTAAGAAAAAAAAATGTTTTTTATATGCTTGAAATAAAATTTGAAAATAAAAAAAAAACATTAATACAACACATAAATTAAAGAAAATATTTTGTAATATATTAATTTTTAAATTTTTAAGACAAATTTTTGAACCATTTTTTCCTATTTATATTTTAAATGTTCATAAAAATATTTTTTAAGAAAAATAATGCTTTTTATGTCATTGAAATAAAAAAAAAAAAAATAAAAATATCAATAAAACACAGAAATTAAAGAAAATAATTCTTAATATTTATTTTTTTAATTTTTCCGATCATCTATTTTTAATGATCGGGAAATTTAAAAGAAATATTTTAGAAAATATTTCTTTAATCTCTGTAATTTTTTATTTTTTTCCAATGACATTTTTATACCCTCCACCATAGTAAGGAGGATATATTAAGTTTGTCATTCCGTTTGTAACACCTCGAAATATACATTTTAGACCCCACAAAGTATATATATCGACTTAGCGATGTCCTTCCGTCTATCCGTCTGTGGAAATCACTTTAGCTTCCGAACGAAATGAAGTAGATTGATAAAATTTTACTCAAATGTATTTTATGTCTGCAGGACTTGAAAATGGGTCAATGTAGGTCCACGTTTTGGTATAGCCCCCATATAACAGTACCTCCCGATAATCGGTATTTTGATGATTTTAGCTACATTATTCACCGGATTTGTTTCAAATTAGGTATTTGAAGTTCGAAATGGATACTACAGCCTAAGAAAGAAATTGTCTGGGCAGGTTCACGTCTTAGTATAGCCTCCATATAACGGTACCTCCAGATATTCGGTTTTTGATGATTTTAGCTACATTATTCACCGATTTTTTTTAAGTTTCGCATTTGAATATTGTAGTGGCTTATGACAAAAGTTACTTATGCAAGTCCAGACGGTCGTATAGACCCTAATGTAGCAGCTAACAGATTTTAACCGATTTTATTGTTTATTTGAGAATTACCAAATTACGTTCCAAATGGTGGAGGGTATTCAAAGTTCGGCCCGGCCGAACTTACAGCTTTTTCACTTGTTTTTCTTAAAAAAATAAAACCAAACTCTTAAAAAAATATTTTGTATGTCTTTGATATAAAATTAAAAATAAGAAATGACAATACAACACAGAAATTAAAGAAAATATTTTGTAATAAATTTTTTAATTTTTTTCGAACTTTTTTAGAATTTTCGGTGTTACAAAACAAAATAATTGGACCATTTTTTTATTATATTTTTAATGCACACCCAAATATTTTTTAAGAAAAAAAGCTTTTCATGCCAGTGAATGAAAAAAATGAAGTAATATAAAAAAATTCCAAATAAGAAATTATTAAAAATATTGTTTTAAATTTAAGCAAAAAAGTTTATAAAAAACATTTATTATTTATCTTTAATATTTTTAATTTTTTGTAAAATATTTTTTCAAATCAATGCAAAATACAATTTCCCTTTTCGCTGTACATATAAACTGTAGCTTTTCTATTTTTCAAGTTTTTGTTATATTTTCAATGCACATTAAAAAATTTTTTTAAGAAAAAAATAAAAAAAAATATCAATGAAATAAAATAAAATCATATTAAAAAATATCTTCCAAATAAACAATTATTAAAAATATTTTTTTTGAAATTGAACCAGAAAACAAGTTTAGGAAAATTTTTTATTATTTAACTTCAGTATTTTCCATGTTTTGTAAAGTATTTGTTTTTTTTGAAATCAAGGCAAAATACAATTTATATAAAAAATATTTATTTTTTTTAATTTCAATATTCTTCTTTTTCTGTTTCACTGTACTTAATAACTGTAGTTTTTTTTCCTATTTTTCAAAAATCTTTGGTTGTTTGTCTATTTATTTATTTTTTAATATAAGTACTATTGTTTATTTCTATTTAATTTTTATGTGGCTAATGCTGTTTTTCTCTCTATACTGAATGGTATTAATTATTATTGTTAGTTTTAATTGTTTTTTTGTGCACTGGAATATTTTCAATTCAGAAATTTATTTTTTATATTTTTGAGCTTAAAAAAGTGATTTGGAATTAATCGATAAATTTTATGTCAAGAAAATTGTTCTTAATATTATCACAGAAACAAAATGAAAAAATATTTTTAAAGTTTAAAAGATATTTTTTAATAGTTTATAGATATGTTTTATTTACAAATTTCTTATGGGCAGAGGTTTCTAGTATGTGAAGATTTCGATTGTATTTAAGATGGAGTCAATATGCAGATATGTTAATTTATTAAATTTTTTTGTTATAGATTTTTTTGCAAAAGGCAATGGATTTTGAATATTTACAATGAATATTTACAAGGGTAGTTATTGTATGGGTTATTAGATATTTGCAGAACAGAATCACTTTTATTAGCTGGGTAACATCTAGTTGTCAATTTTTGAATTAAATCAATTTAATACCGTTATCCCTGAAAGTATGCATTATGCACAACAGTAATGGAAAATTACCATATAATAACACATGAAATATAGGTGGCATTCCTTTTTAACAAATTTCTTCATTTATATATTTGTCATTCTACTAAAAATATTTAGAATCTGATAAAAAGAATTTCCACGTGCCCAGGAAAAAATATATAAATATAAATATTTACATGGGACAGATATAATTATGAATTATTTGCAGGACAAAACCACTTTTATAAGCTTGGTGACATCTAGTTGTCATTTTTTTTAATTAAATCGATTTAATACCATTATCGCCCAAAGTATGCATCGTGCACTAACGAGAAGACATAGGTGGCGTTCATTTCAACAAATTGTACATTAATACGTTTTTATTTGAAAGGTTAAAAATCTTTTAGAAGAACTTTAGAAAATCCATCAATACCATATCGGTACAAATTGAAATGTAGATGGCCAATGTATATTTTTTTGAAATCTCTCATGTCAAATTGAACAGTTATGATAGCGATGATTAGTTATTTCCACTTTTACGGGATGGGTGACCTCTAGTTGTCAAACTATTAATTAATAAATGTATACCATTCTCCTCTAAAACACATTACTAAGAGATGAAATATAGATGGCGTTCGCTTCAACAAATAGTTGGTATATTAAAAATTTATAAATTTTAATATTTTTTTATTCTAAATATTTTAGAAATCCAAAGTTGTCAATGTTGAGCGCTACTTCAACGTGGGTGACCCCGAAACTTTGTTGTCACATACACAACATATTTTAAGGTTCAGCGCCAGCTTCTCGTGAAATATTCGAACTTGACAGTCGATATCTATGGAATTTAGATGGGAAATATTTCCGTAGAAGTAGAAGTACAAATATTTAGAAGTACAAGGTAGTACATAATTGCCAACATTTAAGTATGGAGGATTTTATCATATAATTCTGAAGTTTAATAAATTTACCGTTGGCCGCCACTTTTATGGAAAATATTTGGACTTCACATCCAATATCTAAGAAATTTAAATTAGAAATATTTTGGTTCTCTTGCTGACTACGTAGCATTCTAGACACATAAAATCCAAATCAATAAACTTTAGGTGCCATCTTTTTGTGAAATATTCGAATTTTACAACCGATATCTAGGGAAAGCAGTTGGGGAATATTATTGTACACTGCAACTATATAGACCATCTCTGGCACTGTAGCGATACAACGTAGTACATATTTTGCGCCACTTTGATACGAAAGATTTTCAACTTTGCTACCAAATAATTGCGAATTATAATATATATCTCGTTGGGCGCCACCCATATGTGAAATATTTTAAATCTAATAAATTTGAATAAAGAATATGTTAATGCTTCTACTTTTTTATTTTGGAATATACTTTTAATTTAGAATATATTTTTATATTTCACGACGAAACATGTTCAATTCTAGGAACTTTTGAAAACCAAAGTTATACTTTTTTGATTTTCGACCAATTTAATTATTTATTACTGGTTTTTATCGGGCTTTTTTGGTCGGATTATTTTAAAATGAAAATAAAATTTTTTTTCATTTTTTGCTCGACGTTTCGTTGGCTTTTTTCCAACATTATCAAGCACTTATTTATTTTAATGTTGGGCGCCACCTTCTTGTAAAACTCTAACTTTAGAATATATTTCTGCTCAATGCATATTTAGATTCAAATGCAATTGGGATTTTATATTTTAAGAAGAAAAAGCCCACAATAAACAATAATTTACCCTGGAATCTATTGAAAATCTTTAAATTTTAATTAGAATTAAAATGTCATTATTTGCAAAACGAAATAAATACCTTCCTTTATATTCTCGATTATCCAATTAAATGTATTATGTGCGTTGGGCACTACATTAACTGAGAAGCTGTAAAAAGGATTTTTTTCATTTGATACTCAGATATAGTTTGGAAAATTCGAATATTTCACATGAAGGTGGCGCCCAACATGTATTTCTAAAATGTGGTATGTTCGGTCGTGTAACGTGAAAATGCTATTTGTATTCAAACATTTCTCAGATCTTGGCTATAAAGTTCAAATATTTTACATGAAGATGGCGCCCAACTTTAAATTCTCCATATATAAATGGCGCCAATTATTTACTTAGCTGTACTTTTGGAGTCTTAGAAAATCATCTACAAAGTTCGTGCAAAGAACTGTGCTGCCACATAGTTTAAAAGTTGAATATATTTAAAGTTGGGCGCCATCTTTCGTGTGAAATTGTTGAACTTCACAGGCGAGGAACATTTTGATACCCTTTTTCTATATTTTTATACCCTCCACCTTGGAAAGGAGGCTATATTAACTTTGTCATTCCGTTTGTAACATCCGTAAATATTCGTCTTAGATCCCATAAAGTATATATATTCATAATCACCATCAAATTCTAAGTCGATTTAACGATGTCCGTCTGTCTGTTGAAATCACGATACAGCCCACATTATTTGACCTAGAGCGCCAAAATTTAGCAGAGCTATTTGCATAGTGTCTAGGATGGTTGGTAATGAAAATGAGATATATCGGTCCACGCTTTGGTATAGTCCCCATATAACGGTACCTCCCGATATTCGGTATTTTGATGATTTATGCTACATTTTTCCACGGATTTGTCTGGAAATTGGTATTTGTAGGTCATAACGGGACCCTGAGCTTGTGGCAAAACATTGCATGTATAGGTCCACGTTGTGGTATAGCCCCTATATAAAGGTACCTCCCGATATTCGGTAATTTGATGATTTTTGCAACCTTTTTTCACGGATTTGTCTGAAAATTGGTATTTGTTGGTCATAATGGGTTCCAGCTGCGGTGGCGAAACATTGCATGTATGGGTCCATGATTTGATATAGCCCCCATATAACGGTACCTCCCGATATTCGGCATTTTAATGGTTTTTGCCACATTTCTTCTAATGTTTCTTTTACCCTAAGGTGGAGGGTATTAAAAGTTTGGACCGGCCGAACTTAATGTTTTTTACTTGTTTTTAATACAATTTGCATTTTTATGAAGATGGTGATGAAGTACAACATACTACATAAATATGAAAGATCTTGACGTATAATTCCAAACTTTAATATTTTTTAAGTTTGGCGCCATCTTCATGTGAAATATTGCAACTTCACAATCGAGATCTATGAAATGAGGAATATTATAATACTCAGAATAAATATATATTCTGTTTCTGAATAGGTAGATAGATTTGTTTTATATTTCATGACTTATTCTAGACAATTTTGGAAATAAATTAAATTTTGGAATAAATAAATTAAGGGCGCCACCTACTTGGAAAATATTCTGATTTTCGAACCGATATGTAAATATCAAATGCTAAAAAGACTTTATTTATAAGCTCTTTATAAGCTAAGCTATGGACAAAATGATTTTAATGTGGAAGGACTCGAACTTTACTGTTGAATATTCCAGAAGTTGAATACATTGAGAGTTGGGCGCCACCGTCACGTGAAAAATTCGAATTTCGTAATTGATATTTATGAAATAAAGGTGGGGAATACTTTTTTAAGTTCTCTCAGCTCAGAAATACATTGGAATTCAATTTGGAAATATTGGATTCGTTTTTGGTCAAAAGATTTAGATTCATTGTAGCCACATTATTCTTAATTTGAAGATGTACCGAAAATTTGAATCAGAAAATAGGGGATAAAAAATATACATGTCCTTGACAATCGGTTGGTTTAATATAAATATTATTTCCAATTTCTTAGGTTGTCTTGATAATGTTTCTGCAATGTTTAAAGATCTTCGAACATATACCCATTGCCTTTTGCAAACAGTTATGTTTTTTTCAGATAAGTTCATGGAAGATATGATAGTCTATAATTTGGCAAAGAAATATATATTTTAATTTATGCTATGGAATGCCTTTATTATATACTAAATTAATTATCATTTTCTCACTCTCTTCGGATAAGAATATAGAAAAACTGATTTGATAGAAGAGATGTAAAGAAACCTAATTTTCTTATTTGATATTTCCCGCTCTTTCTCTCTCTCTCTCTCTCTCTCTCTCTCTCTCTCACTTTTGAAGAATTTATACAGGAGATTTACTTGCTCACCGCTCTTTTTACTTTTCTCAGCTAACTGATTGCAATCATAAGTAGACGTTTTTCGCCTCTCTTTCTCTCTCTTTTCTTCCCTCCTCTCTTTATCTTATTGATTCAACAGGGTATTGGTTACCTCGGAAAACGACAACAATGGACTGCCATCGATATTTTGTTCCAAACCACTCAAAGTGGCTGTGGCTGCACACGATGTAGCTCCCCCAGGTCCGGTGCCAATAACATAGGCATTTGTGGCATATGCCAGGGCGGCCGAAGCCGAAGGATGATGCATTACAGCTGTTGTAGTGGGATTTCTTGATTTATATGCCGAAGGATAAAGGCTACCACTGCCACCCAATGATTGCAACGCCACCCCACCCTGACCACCCAATTCCGTGGGATTATCCAATGTGGTGGATGTTATGACAATCGGTGATGCTATAATTGCCAATTGATGATAGGGAGTATGGGCCGCTGTGGTCATTGTCACTCCTGGTGATCCATTGTGATTGCTGATGATACTCGCCGGTCCATGGCCACCGTTTAGGCCGTTGATAACACTGCTTATGGCTGGCAGTTGTTGCAAAGGTGGTGAGCTACAGGAGGGTGATGAACTGGCCGAAGCAGCTGCCACTACCGCCGCCGATGCCGCAGCACTTGTTATAATGGCATTGCCACAAGTTCCTGTTCCCGCTAGGCTGGCTAACGGTTGTATATGATGGTTATATGGACTGAGTTGTAATACTTGTTGTTGTTGTTGATGTTGTGGTTGTTGTTGTGACTGTTGGCTGAGCATGATCTGTATATCGATTTGTTGATGTGTTTTTGAGGTTTCGTTTCGTTTTGGTGGGTGCGGGGAAACATTAAAAGATTTGGGGGGAAAAAAGAGATAAATATGTTAGTGTTGTTGTTATTTTTATTGAATGTTTTCGGTTTTTTTGTTAAATGTATAACTTATTAATTAAGGTGCTTTGTGCATAGAAATAAATTAAAGAAAATTTATAACAAAACTATTCGGATTTGTAGGAAATTCGCAGATCAAATGAATGTGGAATTCAGCTATAGAACTCGGGGAACAACTTTGGTTTAGTAAAAACTGCCGGATTTTTGTTGACAAGAGTTAGGTATTTATACCATGATTCCAGCATTCTCGGGGGACGGACTCGGATACAAACATTTCACACAAAATTTCGGATACCGAACCCGGCTTAGATCCGCATATGAAATGTAATGAAATACCTTTCCAAAATGCTAATCATAGCAAAATGAAGTAACTGAACTGCGATGCTTCAGTTTGAACCTGAATTTCTCTGTAAGTGTATCCAAAATAAATTACGTGAAATAAATGGCGCCCAAGCAGGATCTAGCTTTTATCTCTTAAATTAAATGTGCATAAGAAGAGAATTAAGTTAACTTTTTTATTGAAAGCGAGAGCTTCGTGGAAAATTTATTAAATTTTGCAAATGCAATGGCGCCCAATGTGGGGTTCCTAGAGAATGTCAAAGACAACTTATTTTCTTTTAACCTCTTTCTCAATTTGCAATACCTCGACAAAAGAGAAAAATCAAGAGCTTGTTTGCAAGTCTATCTGAATTCTTCAGCTTCTCTGAGGACACCTCCTAGCCTTCTGTTCATCTAAGAGACTACCAGTTTGTCAAAGAATATTTCTCGCCCCAAGACGAACACAAAATTAATATACCCTTCATAAAATGGTGGAGGGTATAAAAAGTACCCGTTTGTCGCCACTTTTTCTCTGAAACTATTGGTAAAACTTCAAATTTTTAATAGGTCCACAATCTTTATACCCTACACCACAAGGTGGTCAGGGTATTATGTCTTTGTGCATTTGTTTGTAACAGGCAAAAGGAAACGAGATAGACGCATAGTTCCTTTTGATGATCTGCATAGAATCACATTCTGAGTCGATTTATGCATGTCCGTCCGTCAGTCTGACCGTCTGTCCATGTATTCTTGTAAACAAAGCACAGTTCGCATTTATTGTTCTATCCAGATGAAATTTTGCACAAATCATTTGCTTAGCCCAAGGACGAACCCTATTGAAATTGGAGATAATCGGTCAAAATTTAGATATAGCTCCCATATATATCTTCGTCCGATTTGCCTTTTATTGTGCACCAAACGTGTAATATCAAGCCGAATGGCATGGAATTTTGCACATACAACCCGATTAGGCCTGAAAATAAGTATACCAAATTTTATCGAAATCGGTTCAGATATAGCTATAGCTCCCATATATACTGTTCATCCGATTTGTTATTTTTGTCCTCCGCAGCTGTAATATGCACTCTGTACCCACAATATTTTGGGAAATATATCAAATACAACTCAGAAATACATTTGCTAAATTTTATCGAGATCGGCTCAGATTTGGATATAGCTCCCATATATAACTTCGTCCGATTTACTTTTTATTGTCCACCAAACGTCTAATATTTGTCCAAATGGGATGGAATTTGGCATTTACGACCGAATTGAGTCTAGAAGTTAGTATGTCAAATTTGGTGAAGATCGGTTCAGATATAGCTATTCTCCCATTCATCCGATTTGTCATATTTGTTACCCACAGCCGTAATATGCACTCCGTAACAACGATATTCAGGGAAATATATCAAATACAGCTCAGAAATATCTTTGCCAAAATTTATCGAGATCGGTTCAGATTTGGATATAGCTCCCATATATATGTTTATCCGATTTCAAATTAATTGTGCACCAAATGGACAATACAACTCCGAATTTAAAAGATACATATGCTTCGGCATATTTAGTCCTTTGAACTTTAAACCATATCGTGTATGATTGAATTCTCCCATAAAATCTTTTTACTAAATTAACAAAATGGTGTAGGGTATCATAAAGTCGGCCCCGCCCGACTTTAAGACTTTTTGTACTGGTTTTTTAATGAAGAAGAGAATCCTGAAACCTGAGATCGCTAAAAATATTCTTGGAGGCAACTTTTTTATGCGGGAAATGAATTGGACAAAACATTATTTCTGTTTTTGATGATACGTTGGGAAAGACTTTGCAGTTTTGTCTAACCTTTTTTTTAACGTTTGAAGAAAGTCTGAATTTAATTATGTGTGTATGAAATGTACAGGTTGGGCGCCACTTTTTCATTGAATCTATTAGAAAGCTTCAAATTCTTTTTTTTGATCCACCAATTTTTACAATGAAAAGGAATTAATCCTGAAATCAATCAAAATATTCTTATGCCAAAAAACACACATTGGGCGCCACTTTCTTATGTATAAATCGAATACTATTATAAAGAGAGAATTGGACAAAAATGATTTTTGTATAACTTATTTTCACGTTTCAAAGTCATCCTAAATGAAAGGTTACTTAAACATTTATGCGTCCTTAAACTCCCCTACGTTGGTCGCCAAAAAGTTCTATTGCACATAAATGGATTTCGGTTTGACGATAAGTTGTGCAATCTCTTGCCATCTAGTCTTACCAATTTTCAAGTTCCAAAGCTATTCCAAATCATTTCTGTGACCCTCAATGTAACTTACAAATTCCTAAACTAGTTTCACAATTGCTTTACGTTGGGCGCCAAAATGTTGAATTGTGCATAAATCAATTTTGCTTTGATGATTAGTTGTGCGATCTCTCTATTTTCAAAGATACAAAGTTTTCCCACACCAAATCTGTGAACACTTGCGAATTTCCAAGCTGGTTTCTCAAATGCCACACGTTAGGCGCCAAAAAGTTGTTGTTGAATTTTAGTTTGATGATAAAAAAATTACAATCTCTTGCCGTCCAGGCTAACCATTCTACTTTCAATTAGGGATACTCAAAGTCATTTGCGAACTCGTTTCACAATTGCTTGCTTTACGTTGGGCGCCAAAAAGTTTTATTGCGCACAAATGAATTTCTGTTTGATGATTAGTTGGGCGATCTCTTGCCAACATGTCTAGCCTATTTTTATGTTCTAAAATCAAACAAAAGCTGAGGCAATCAACGTAGTAAAACTTCCTAAGAGGTCATTCTCACATTTTCAATTTGGTTTGCTGATAAATTGTACAACATTGTATTATATTTCCGAATATATTTTTCTCTAAACTAGTGTTGCCAACTACCAATTACTTATCTATACATAAATAAAGAGAGAGAGAGAGAGAGAGAGAGAAGATTGAACTAATTAGGTACACACCCGTTACTGTTTCTGTTTGAAGTTGGTGTTGGTATTGGTGTCAGGTCAGGTCAGGTCGTACAACAGAACAAAGAATTAATTTTCTACTAGAGAACAACAGAAAGTGGTACAACAACGGAACTACTGAGTGCTGCTACTTATGTGTGGTGGTAGTGGTGCTGGTGGTTGGGTGGCAAGTGCTGATGGTGGTAGAACTGGTGGTGGTGCCGCCGTTGAAATGCTGCTACCGGCTGCGTGCAGTGAATGATGGGCAGCCGAATGTGGATGATGAGAATGGTGGTGGTGGTGGTGCGGATGATAGGAGAAATACTGTGAGGCATATTGGCTGGCATATGATGCTGGACTCCATACCTCACTGCCATTGGTTGCAGCAGCAGTGGTTGGCAGGGTGGCTGCACTATTGCTGGCGGCTGAACCTGCGGCATGGTGGTGATGATGATTAATGGGGTGGGGATGGTGGGAACCATGCGTTGCATGATGATGATGATGGTGGTGGTGATGGGCCGAGTGATGCTGGGCAGGATGATGATGCTGGTCATGGGGTGAAACTGCCGCTGAGCTGTGACTTTGAGAGGGTTGCTGGGAATGCACATGCGTTGTGGCGCCATGATTCGCATGGTGGTGGTGATGATGTAGAGCCGAATGGTGATGATGATGATGCTGTTGGGGGGAGGTGTGATGTAAATGTGTGTGGCTATTGCTTGGGTGTTGGTGCATGGCCGTAGCTGAAGAGGAGACTGAAGAAGATCCAGCCAAAATGCTTGTTTCACTCAATGTTGTTTGTGCGGGTGGTGCAGGTGCATGCGGTGGTGGGGGTGGAGCTTGTGCTCCGGCTGTTGTTGAGGCTACTTTGGAGTGTATTGTGTTGTTGTTGCTGTTGCTGTTGTGATGTGCTGTTGGTGTTGCAGACGAAAGAGTTTCAGCCACCGTATTGTTATGGGCCAGCGTTGAGCCACCGCTTGCTGTTCCACCCGAACTACTCCCACTGCTGCTCAAACGATGCTGCGGCGATGTTGTGTGCGATGATGCCGAATAGAGTCCTGAATCGTCATGATGCATTTGATAGCTATCCGGAGTGGAAGCACTTTTATGATTATCCTTGCCATTCCATTTGGCAGAAGTCTCTGTGTCATTGGCATAGCTGAGACCATTCGAGAGCGGTGTTGTTTGGGGAGAACGTTCCGTGTTGCTGGACAAATGACGATTTGCAGTAGAGGTTGTTGTGGAAGCATTGAGGGTATTGATGGGTATGCCACTGGACTGTGAACCCCACATGAGGACAGTTTGTCGTTCATATTGATCCTGGGAGGCCATTTCAACTTTGGGTGTAATAACAGCCGGGCCGGCATTGGCCGTTGAGCCGCCATGGGGATTATTGAGATTATTGACAATGCTACCGGCCACCGGGGAGGGACCATTCGAAGAACAGGAGACCACCTCCATGACATGGGGAGAAGACTTTGGCGTTTTCAAAGGAACTTGCTGAAAGAATGGGAGAAAGTAAAATTTAAATATTCCTCCTCCATTTGGTTAAAGATTGACTCCTTACCTGTGGCGTCGATGTGGGACTACCATAACCACTGCTATAGCCACTGTAGTATTTCCCAGTTTCCTGCCATTTTTCCTCCTTGGAGGTTATGGCATAACCATCATAGGAAAGGAAACCATTGGCAGCCACATAGGCCGAAGCTGGCGCAGCCGAATGATGATAGTCGGCATAGTACCCTCCCACACCCTGCAAACGATACTGATGGAAGAGATTCTCAGTGACAGGATAGAAATTTGTGGAATGCACTGAGGTGCCCATATAAATATTATCTGCCGCTGTGGCATATGGCGAGGTCGTATACATGGGATTTAAATTGGAATAGGCAGCAGCCACGGCGGCAGCCGGATCTGGAAGATATTCGACAACGGGGGCAGGGGATGTGACCTACAAATATAAAAATCTGAAGAAATGTTCCTTTTTTAAAGGGGTTCGGGAATCTCACCTGTCCCAATGGGGAACCCTGTTGATTTTGTTGTTGCATTTTACGTTTTGAACGACAGGTGGATAGAAAATCTCTCAGCTGGGTCTTGTAGCGACGATTGGGTCGCGTTGGTGTCACTGGAGGTGGCAGGGAATTCGGTGAACCACTTGGTGGCACCACCAGTTGATCTGCCTCCGAAAAGTAGGTGGACGCCAGACCGGTATCCAAATAGCTAACCTTGAAATCCATTGTTCTCTTGCCCAACAAATCGAAACCCTCCTCGTCCATTAGCACACGATGGGTGCAAATGACAAAATCGGGTTTGGAATTTTTATAGACCAGACGGGAACTGTGAGAAGGGAGGGGGAGTCAATTAGAAATCTATACGACATTTTACTTTTTTTTAGTCGAGGAGCTTACCTGGTTTGCAGCCACTGCCATTCACCATCCTTCTTTTGGTAACGGTAGGCAATCATGCCAGAAGCACCAGTTTTGAGAACTGCAATGAATGAGAGAACATTTAATACTACGAATATAAAAATAAAAATATATACGTGATCGAGAGAAGTTTCCGCAAGAGGAAAATGGAGCACGATCAAGAAGGAATACCATAATCAGTTGTGTTTAGGTTGGGCGCCAGTTGGCGAAAATAATTAACTTTCGGATTGATAATAAGTTGTACCATTTTTGTCTAACTTTTAGCTAGAGTTCCCTAGGAAAATACATCTAAAGATGATATTCTTTATGGGAGAATTTGAGAAGGTGACCCCTTCCAAGGAAAGACCTATGGGCGAATTACTCTGGAGACTTTCTGGAGATATCCTCAGACTATTTTCCAAGGAAAACAATTGAGGTTGTCTTGTAGAGACCTTGCTTAGTGTAAAAGTTCGAGGTGTAATCTTTTCGAGACCCCCTTTCAGGGGAAAAAAGTGGTCCTCCGAAAACCGTCTATAGGGAAACATCTCTAGCTTTCTCTAGGAAAAGGCTTCTACAGGTGGTGTTGTAGAAATCTTCTATATAGGTGCATTTGTGAAGCTGTACCCTGCCATGGGCAAGGTCTTTTGGAGAATTTCTGGAGACTTTCTCCAGCAATTCATATATGTGGTCCTCCATAGACTCTATCTAGAGCGAGACTCCTTGAAATGGAGATTTTTTCCAAGAGAAAAGATCTTGAGACCGTCTTATAGAGGCCTTGCTTGGAGTAAAAGTTCGAGTTCTAATCTTCTCAAGATCTCGCTTCAGGGGAAGATCCTTGAGAAAAGTTGTCTTCTGGAAAACCTCAATTGGGGAACATATCAAGAGTTCCCTAGGAAAAGGCTTCTACTTTGGAATTGGTCTTCTGGAGATTTTGTCCAAAAAAGGAACTTGAGGTTGTCTTGTAGAGAGGTGTAGTCTTCTCGAGAGGTGTACACCTCTAGAGTTCCCTGGGATAAGACTTCAGCAGATGGTGTTGTAAAAATCTTCTCTAAGGGAGAGTTTGAGGAGGTAATCCCACCTCTACACCTCTATAGTTCCAGGAAAATACTAGGGTCTACCTACAATTTCTAATTTAGCTCTTTCATAAACTCTATCTAGGGCAAGACGCCTATGGATGGTCTTGTGGAGAATTTATTTACTTGAAAGTTCCAGAGGTGGTTTTCTAGGGACATCCTCTGGAGAAAGTCCTTTGGAATTGGTATTCTGGAGACTTTGTCCATGGGAAAAAGGTCTTGAGTTAGCTTATAGAGACCTTGCTTAGAGCAGAAGTTGACCGTGTAATCTTCTCGCGACCCTCCCTCAAGGGGAAATTCCTGAGATGATTCTATAGGTATTTTAGCCAAGAGGGTTTTCCTTTTTGGGGGTAGAATTCGAGAAGTATTCTTTTGGAGACTTTCTCCATCGGAAAAGTTAAAGAGGCAATATTTTGGAGACATCTCTCCAAGCTCCAACGGCGTTATAATTGGTGTTTTTTTAAATATTTTCCCTCGAAGAGGTGACCTTCTCGAAGAGAAAATTTGGAGAGTGAATCTTTTGGAGACTTTTCTGGGTTTTCCACCAGAATGCTAATTCTATCCATGGACAGCCGTTTGAGAGGTGTCAATTTTTTATATATGGAATATCTTTAGTGCGCCATCTACCTAGGGAAAACTTATATGCATAGAATAGCACCAACAGAAGATCTTTAAAAGAGGACTTCTATCCATAGAAAAATTCTAGAGGGGCCTTGAGAGGGGTTTCTTTATGAAAAAGTCTTCTTGAGGTAGTTTTCTCTCTATAGATGAGTCATCTAATTGCAAAAGATCTCGTCGGAACAATATTTTTCTATAGAAGGCCTCAAGATAGGGTCCTTTAGCTATTGACCGATTCTTGCTTCCGAGGTAATCTTCACCCAACAGAAGGCCTTTTAGGGGACCTTCTATCCGCAATAGACCTCTTGAAAAGCTTTCTCCATATAGAAGACCTCTTAACTGGTTTCCGAGGGAAACTTCTACCAATAGAATACCTTTTGAGGGGCCTTCTATCCAAGTAGACCTCTTGAGAAGCTTTCTCCATATAGTAGACCTCTTATGTGGCTTTTTATATAAATAGATCTAAAGGGGACCTTTTCCGCTGAAATCTTCCTAAGGGAGCCGTAGAATGATAATCTGTCTGCAATATAGTTCTTTATTGAGTCTTTTATGCCTTAACGGGCCTTAGAAAAGATCTTATATCAGTAGGAGAAACCCTATGGGGTTTCTTTTCTGTCGGAGGCCCCTTTAAATTTCTTAAGTCTGCAGGTGATTTTCTGATTGCTTTTTTTCGGAGAATTTCTTCCGACTTTAGAAAAAAATACTTTTACTTACGTTCCTGATGGGCACTAGCCACATAGGCCAGATCATCGTAATGCACCAAATCATAACCACCCATATTGACTAGTTCAGCATCGGAGTAACCCAAAATGTGTTTGCCTCTGTAAAAAATCAGTTTCGATTAGTATTATTTCCATAAATTCCAGGACTCCATATAACTTACCTCTGATCCATCGACACCAATGAGAAATCCAACTTATGTTTCGATTTAAACATATTCTCTTTGTGTGGTATCTCCAGCAGGCTGGGTGGTCCAAATGGTGTGCAGTAGGCAAATAGCGCCAATGGAGGTTCTTCGGTTTTACGATTCTGGCCATGCAGGATTTTGATACGCCCCCGAATATCTAGACGCAAGAAACCCGATGTATTATCCAGTAGGCAACGAAATCGTACCGTAAAACTTCGCTCCAAATAGAGAGCCTTATCCGGCGTTAGGGTCTCAGCCAGTTGCATGCTGGACATATCTGCGGGCAGGAAGGAGTTCCATAACAATTGACGTTGTAGCTCTTCACGATCTTCGGAATGTACCAGTTCGTAGACGGACTGGTGGACAATGTCAGACTGAAATGAAAGGAGAAGGAGGGGAGAAGAGAGAGGAGAATTAAAACGAATTTGCAATTAAAACAAGTGCAAGTGTTATGTGTGGCAGTAGGGGTTAGTGACCTATGCATTGGGAACACCTTTTGGCGTCTGGCCTTATTGTTGTTGTTGTGTTTGTTTTTCTTGATCACCTTTATTGATTTTTTGTATTTGTTTTATTTTTTATTTTTTCTTTTTGGGTTACGTTTATAAATCATTGCTAAACTTAAATTGAAATTTCATTTCATTTGTTTTTTGGGGATCTCCTCTTTTGTTTGGAGTGGCTTGAGGTCTTATTCTCACTGCACTCTACAGGTAGCCACCGAAAAATTGAGATATAAATTTGTAAGAAGGAGGTCTCATGTTGATCGCTGCACAGAGCAGGGGAGGGTAGTTTAAGGAGATTTAAAGAGGAATGCTGACGAATTTTGCGAATAGGCGAAAAAGGCTTTAATGGACTCTATAAATGTTCATTTTCTCAAAATTTATATTTTTTAGAAAAATATGTAAACGTAGATTTTTTAAATAAAAAATATTTTTAAAGTCGAAAAATATGTGGGCTTTTTAAAAATATTTTTGAAGATCGAAATATAAACGTGGATTTTTTAAAAATATTTTTTCAAGTTCCAAATATAAACGTGGATTTTTTAAAAATATTTTTTCAAGTTCCAAATATAAACGTGGATTTTTTAAAAATATTTTTTCAAGTTCCAAATATAAACGTGGATTTTTTAAAAATATTTTTTCAAGTTCCAAATATAAACGTGGATTTTTTAAAAATATTTTTTCAAGTTCCAAATATAAACGTGGATTTTTTAAAAATATTTTTTCAAGTTCCAAATATAAACGTGGATTTTTTAAAAATATTTTTTCAAGTTCCAAATATAAACGTGGATTTTTTAAAAATATTTTTTCAAGTTCCAAATATAAACGTGGATTTTTAAAAATATTTTTTCAAGTACCAAATATAAACGTGGATTTTTTAAAAACATTTTTTCAAGTTCCAAATATAAACGTGGATTTTTTAAAAATATTTTTTCAAGTTCCAAATATAAACGTGAATTTTTTAAAAATATTTTTTCAAGTTCCAAATATAAACGGGGATTTTTTAAAAATATTTTTCAAGTTCCAAATATAAACGGGGATTTTTTAAAAAATATTTTTTCAAATTCCAAACATAAACGTGGATTTATAAAAAATATTTAAAAATATTTTTTCAAGTTCCAAATATAAACGGGGATTTTTTAAAAATATTTTTCAAGTTCCAAATATAAACGGGGATTTTTTAAAAAATATTTTTTCAAATTCCAGACATAAATGTGGATTTATAAAAAATATTTAAAAATATTTTTTCAAGTTCCAAATATAAACGGGGATTTTTTAAAAATATTTTTCAAGTTCCAAATATAAACGGGGATTTTTTAAAAAATATGTTTTCAAATTCCAAACATAAACGTGGATTTATAAAAAATATTTAAAAATATTTTTTCAAGTTCCAAATATAAACGGGGATTTTTTAAAAATATTTTTCAAGTTCCAAATATAAACGGGGATTTTTAAAAAATATTTTTTCAAGTTCCAAATAAAAACGTGGGGTTTTTAAAAATATTTTTTCAAGTTCCAAATATAAACGGGGACTTTTTAAAAATATTTTTCAAGTTCCAAATATAAACGGGGATTTTTTAAAAAATATTTTTTCAGGTTCCAAAAATAAAAGTGGATTTTTTAAAAATATTTTTTCAAGTTCCAAATAAAAATGTGGATTTTTTAAAAATATTTTTTCAAGTTCCAAATATAAACGTGGATATTTTAAAAATATTTTTTGAAGGTCGAAATATAAACGTGGATTTTTTAAAAATATTTTTTCAAGTTCCAAAAATAAACGTGGATTTTTTAAAAATATTTTTTCAAGTTCCAAATAAAAACGTGGATTTTTTAAAATTTTTTTTGAAGGTCGAAATATAAACGTGGATTTTTTTAAAATATTTTTTCAAGTTCCAAATAAAAACGTGGATTTTTTTAAAAAATATTTTTTCAAGTTCCAAATATAAATGTGGATTTTTTAAAAATATTTTTTCAAGTTCCATATATAAACGTGGATTTTTTAAAAATATTTTTTCAAGTTCCAAATATAAACGTGGATTTTTGAAAAATATTTTTTCAAGTTCCAAATATAAACGTGGATTTTTTAAAAATATTTTTTAAAGTTCCAAAAATAAACGTGGATTTTTAAAAAATATTTTTTCAAGTTCCAAATAAAAACGTGGGGTTTTTAAAAATATTTTTTCAAGTTCCAAATATAAACGGGGATTTTTTAAAAATATTTTTCAAGTTCCAAATATAAACGGGGATTTTTTAAAAAATATTTTTTCAGTTTCCAAAAATAAAAGTGGATTTTTTAAAAATATTTTTTCAAGTTCCAAATAAAAATGTGGATTTTTTAAAAATATTTTTTCAAGTTCCAAATATAAACGTGGATATTTTAAAAATATTTTTTGAAGGTCGAAATATAAACGTGGATTTTTTAAAAATATTTTTTCAAGTTCCAAAAATAAACGTGGATTTTTTAAAAATATTTTTTCAAGTTCCAAATAAAAACGTGGATTTTTTAAAATTTTTTTTGAAGGTCGAAATATAAACGTGGATTTTTTTAAAATATTTTTTCAAGTTCCAAATAAAAACGTGGATTTTTTTAAAAAATATTTTTTCAAGTTCCAAATATAAATGTGGATTTTTTAAAAATATTTTTTCAAGTTCCATATATAAACGTGGATTTTTTAAAAATATTTTTTCAAGTTCCAAATATAAACGTGGATTTTTGAAAAATATTTTTTCAAGTTCCAAATATAAACGTGGATTTTTTAAAAATATTTTTTAAAGTTCCAAAAATAAACGTGGATTTTTTAAAAATATTTTTTGAAGTTCCAAAAATAAACGTGGATTTTTTAAAAATATTTATTCAAGTTCCAAATATAAACGTGGATTTTTTAAAAATATTTTTTCAAGTTCCAAATATAAACGTGGATTTATTAAAAGTATTTTTTCAAGTTCCAAATATAAACGTGGATTTTTTAAAAATATTTAAAAATATTTTTTCAAGTTCCAAATATAAACGTGGATTTTTTAAAAATATTTAAAAATATTTTTTCAAGTTCCAAATATAAACGTGGATTTTTTAAAAATATTTAAAAATATTTTTTCAAGTTCCAAATATAAACGTGGATTTTTTTAAAATATTTAAAAATATTTTTTCAAGTTCCAAATATAAACGTGGATTTTTTAAAAATATTTAAAAATATTTTTTCAAGTTCCAAATATAAACGTGGATTTTTTAAAAATATTTAAAAATATTTTTTCAAGTTCCAAATATAAACGTGGATTTTTTAAAAATATTTAAAAATATTTTTTCAAGTTCCAAATATAAACGTGGATTTTTTAAAAATATTTAAAAATATTTTTTCAAGTTCCAAATATAAACGTGGATTTTTTAAAAATATTTAAAAATATTTTTTCAAGTTCCAAATATAAACGTGGATTTTTTAAAAATATTTAAAAATATTTTTTCAAGTTCCAAATATAAACGTGGATTTTTTAAAAATATTTAAAAATATTTTTTCAAGTTCCAAATATAAACGTGGATTTTTTAAAAATATTTAAAAATATTTTTTCAAGTTCCAAATATAAACGTGGATTTTTTAAAAATATTTAAAAATATTTTTTCAAGTTCCAAATATAAACGTGGATTTTTTAAAAATATTTAAAAATATTTTTCCATGGTCTATCGACTAACGTGTACACGTTGTAGGGTACTCCTAATAATTTCTTCATTAACCCAAGAGAACATTTACACATCTTCACCCCAGCCTTGCCAATCCTCTGACCCTCCTCTCGTCTCCTCCTTTTAGTACATTCCTCCAAATGCAATTAGTTGTACTTTATTCAAACCACATCCAAAGGCAACATTACCCTTCCCAGCTATCATCTATGACTCCTAACCAAAGAAATTGCTTGGTTGGTTAATCGGCAATGCCTTGTTTTCGGTTGGTGTTAAAGTTTTTCTTCTATTTTTCTTTGTTGTTTTTGCATTGCTCTGCTCTAAAAAGCAACAAGAACAACAACAGCAGCAACAATAAATACTTGAACACAACATTTTTAATTGAGATACCAAAGTGGGCGTAACTATTTTTGCCGTTTTACACATTTACAACTACAAGAAAGGCAGCAGCAACAAAAACAACAACTGCAACAACATCTTTTAAAGTTTGAAAAAGTTTTCGAAGAAGAAGATACGAATTGAATGGTATTGTGAAACAAACCGAACAGACGAAGTAGTAGAGGAGGAAGCAAAAGTAGTGGTGGGTATGTCTGTTTGTCAGTTTGCGAATGCTATGTCTCTATCTGCGGATCTTTTGTGGATAAAGAGAGAGGGGGCAGAAACGAGTGCAGCGATGGGGGACTAAAGCAGATGCAGAGCTCATATGTGCCGTCCACTAAATCTACAACACGTTCCAATACAAAATATCTGCAGTGGAGTATTCTTGTTATTGTTGTTGTTGCAATTGAAACAATAAAAATCTTGGCGAAGATGTACTCCAAATTCGGGGGATCAAATAGGGGAGTTTGGAAGAGATTCTAAACCAACATGTGCTGCAGATGATTTTGGAACGCCACTGCTGCCGCTGTGGTAGAATGTGACTGGAAGCCAGAACTGCTGCCATTGTGGCTGCACTTTTTCCTCTTCGTTATGTTTGTTCTGTCCTGATATTGGTGTAGGACACCATCCAAACCTTCGAGAATTGTTGGATTATTTGTGATAATGTTAAGAATGATGATGATGACCACGACGATGATATGTATGCATGTAATATTAGTTAACGTTAAACAAACAACACCGACACGGGTAATATAGGTCCAACTCTCATCGGTGATGAGAAGTAAGTGACCCAATGGGAAATTTTAGGGGAGATATTAGAAAAACAATAAGGGAATAAAAAACCGGGGATTTTTAGAAAAATGTGGTTCCAAGGGCCAAATAATAAGGTGGATTTAAAAAAATTATTTTTTTAAGGAACATATCTAAACGTGGATTAAAAAAAGCCTTTTTCAAGGAAAGGTTTTAAATCTGAATTTAAAATCAGTGTTTTTTCAAATCCCAAAAAACAAAAAAATTTAAGGATCAAATTTAAACGTGGATTATATTTTGTAGGATCGGTTGCAAACCGGAATTTAAAATGAAATACAAGCACCAGCTGTAAATTAGTTAAAAATAAGAACAACTAAAAAATTATATGTCGGGTTTAAAAAATCCACGTTTATATTTGGACATTCAAAAAATATGTTTTAAAAATCCTCGTTGATATTTGGACCTTCAAAAATATTTTTAAAAAATCCACGTTTATATTTCGTACCTCAAAAAATATTTTTAAAAAATATGTTTATATGTCGACCTTCAAAAAATCTACGTTTATATTTCGACCCTAAAAAAATATTTTTAAAAAATCCACGTTTATATTTGGAAATTCAAAAAATATGTTTTAAAAATTCTCGGTTATATTTGGACCTTCAAAAAATATTTTTAAAAAATCCACGTTTATATTTGGACATTCAAAAAATATGTTTTAAAAATTTTCGTTTATATTTGGACCTTCAAAAAATATTTTTAAAAAATCCACGTTCATATTTTGACCTTCAAAAAATATTTTTAAAAAATCCACGTTCATATTTTGACCTTCAAAAAATATTTTTAAAAAATCCACGTTATTATTTGGCCTTCAAAAAATATTTTTAAAAAACCCACGTTCATATTTTGACCTTCAAAAAATATTTTTAAAAAATCCACGTTCATATTTTGACCTTCAAAAATATTTTTAAAAAATCCACGTTATTATTTGGCCTTCAAAAAATATTTTTAAAAAACCCACGTTCATATTTTGACCTTCAAAAAATATTTTTAAAAAATCCACGTTCATATTTTGACCTTCAAAATTTTTTTTTAAAAAATCCACGTTATTATTTGACCTTCAAAAAATATTTTTAAAAAATCCACGTTCATATTTTGACCTTCAAAAAATATTTTTAAGAAATCCACGTTTGTAATTTGACCTTCAAAAAATATTTTTAAGAAATCCACGTTTGTAATTTGACCTTCAAAAAATATTTTTAAGAAATCCACGTTTGTAATTTGACCTTCAAAAAAAAATTTTAAAAAATCCACGTTTGTAATTTGACCTTCAAAAAAAATTTTAAAAAATCCACGTTTATATTTCGACCATCAAAAAATATTTTTAAAAATTTTCGTTTATATTTGGACCCTCAAAAATATTTTTAAAAAATCTACGTTTATATTTCGTACCTCAAAAAATATTTTTAAAAAATATACGTTTATATGTCGACCTTCAAAAAATATTTTTTAAAAATCCACGTTAATATTTCGACTTTCAAAAAATATTTTTTAAAAATCCACGTTAATATTTCGACTTTCAAAAAGTATTTTTTAAAAATCCACATTTATATTTCAACCTTCAAAAATATTTTTCAAAAATTCACGTTTATATTTAGACCATCCAAAAATATTTCTAAAAACGTCCCGTTTATATTTCGCCCATCCAAAATTTTTTTTAAAAAATCCACATTTATATTTGGACCTGTGCTTGAAATCTGAAATTTGGTATTAGGGTCGCTGTTCATGTGTAGTCTGGAGATATGGAGGTAATATCGGAAATGTGTACTATAATTGTACGAAAAGTACTCAATGGTACTATATTTTTTACTATATTTGGTATTGGGAGAAGGAATAGAGATAAAATCCTGCATTTTTTATACAATATTTTTTGGTGATCAATAATCGTGATTTTTTAAAGAATATTTTCCTAGGACCAAAGGGTCACTAATCGCGGATTTAAAAAAAATCCGAGGACCAAAGGATTAATAATAAAAAATATTTTTCAAGGACCAAAGGATCAATAATCGTTGATTTTTTAAAGAAAGGATGAATAATCACGGATTTTTTTAAAGAATATTTTCAGAGGACAAAAGTTTCAATATTCATGGATTTTTGAAGAATATTTTTGAAGGGCCGAACGATCAATAATAACGAATATTTTTCAAGGTCCATAGGATTAATAACCCTGGATTTTTTTAAGAATATTTTTCAAGGACCAAAGTAACCGTGGATTTTTTAAGAATATTTTTCAAGGACCAAAGGATTAAGAATCGTGGATTTTTTAACGAATATTCTTCAAGGACCAAAGGATCAATAACCATGGATTTTTTAAGAATATTTTTTAAGGACCAAAGATAATAACCGTGGATTTTTTAAAGAATATTTTTAAGGACCAAACGATCAATAATCGTGGAATTTTTAAAGAATATTCTTCAAGGACCGAAGGATGAATATTAAAAAATATTTTTCAAGGTCCAAAAGAATTAATAACCATGGATTTTTTTAGGAATATTTTTCAAAGACCAAAGTATCAATAACCGTGGATTTTTTAAAGAATATTCTTCAAGGACCAAAGGATTAATAATCGTGGATTTTTTAAAGAATATTCTTCAAGTGCCAGAGGATTAATAATTGTATAACAAAGGATTCATAATCGTGGATTTTTAAATTATATTCTTCAAGGACCAACGGATTAATAATCGTGGATTTTTTAAAAATACCTTTCAAGGACCAAAGGATCAATAACCGTGGATTTTTTAAAGAATATTTTTCAAAGACGAAAGGATCAATAACCGTGGATTTTTTAAGAATATTTTTCAAGGACCAAAGGATTAAGAATTGTGGATTTTTTAAAGAATATTCTTCAAGGACCAGAGGATTAATAATCGTATATTTTTTAAAGAATATTCTTCAAGGACCAACGGATTAATAATCGTAAATTTTTTAAAAAATATTTTTCAAGAACCAACGGATTAATAATCGTAAATTTTTTAAAAAATATTTTTCAAGAACCAACGGATTAATAATCGTGGATTTTTTAAAAAATATTTTTCAAGGACCAAAAGATTAATAATCGTGGATTTTTTTTCGAGGACCATACGATTAATAATCGTGGATTTTTTTAAAAAAAATCCTTCAAGGACGAAAGGATGAATAATCACGGATTTTTAAGAATATTTTCAGAGAACAAAATGGTCAATATTTTTTTAGAATATTTTTGAGGGGCCAATGGATCAATAATAGTGGATTTTTAAAGAAAATCTTTCAAGCACCAAAGGATCAATGGCCGTCGAATTTTTATAGAATATTTTTCAAGGACCAAAGATGCATATTCTTCTAGGACCCAAGGATCAATAAAAGATTTTTTTAATTCAAGAATCAAAGGATAATTAATCGTGTTTTTTAACGAATATTTTTCAAGTCCCAAAGGATGAATAATCATGGACTTTCAAAAAAATATTTTTAACGACCAAAAGATCAATAATCATGAATTTGTGCAGAATTATTTCCAAGGATCAACCTTCCAATAACCCTGGATTTTCAAAGAAGGATTTTCAGGTATCAAGTGGCTAATAATCTTGGATTTTTAAACGATTTTTTTCAAAGGACCAACATAGGCTCCTTTAAGGACTACTTTGAAATTCCAACAGGCCAATAACAGTGTATTTTTAAAGACCATTTCTTTAAGGATCATAAGATAAAAATTCTAGGATTTCAACTTTTTTTCAGGGAAGGATTTGATTTGTCCTCCATAAAAAGGAGTTAGATGGTCTACAATTGGAAAAAAAACTGTTCTATAAAAAATCCCACTTGTCTTCCCTCATTTTTTCCCACCGACCCTCATTTTCTCCGCTCTGCTTCTTTCTTGTACTCCAATAATTTTCAAATCTAAAACAAGTTAATAATATTGTATGTTGTATGTAAATAATAAAAACAAACAAATGGACAGACAGACAAAGAAACATACCGACAAACACACCGCTATATGACCACAAGCATAACATGGACATAGCTGCCGTATGGTCATCAATATCATTGGGAGCAGTTTGCCAGTGCCACACCAAAGACAAGGGAAGCCAACTGGAGCTAAATGTGATCGCCTTGGCTTGGCACAGTGATCATGGCAGAGCACACAGCATATGAGCGGGTCTGAAAAGGTGCAATGGAAAGACTGAGAGACAGACAGACAGACAGACAGACAAATATTTAGGCGGCAAACAGTGATTGTGCTGCGATTGCGCAATACTCCCGCTGTATTGAATTCGAACTGATTTATTATTTATTGCTGGCCAATAACAACAACGTAAACAAACAAACCAGCGATCAGGGAAGATACATGGATGATAGCAAGCGGATATTGAGTTAAAATGGGTTAAGTCCAGGGAGAGAAAAAA